>NW_026555265.1:9375000-10000000 GCF_021234165.1 Pteronotus mesoamericanus | reverse complement strand
CGAGGGAAGCCAAAGGAGTAAATTATTGCAGGAAGTTGTTACTCATCAGTGACTTCAGGAATTGGCCAATTCAGTGGTTGCTAATGGTACTGTAGACTTCTAAGACAGGTTTTAATGTCTGAGGAATGAATGGAGGCCGAGGAAGTAAAGATAGGCAGAGTACTTTAAAACACAGCTGAAAAGCAAGGGAAAGCAGGACAGAGTCTCAGACAAATCTGCACACGGGAAGATCAGAGAAACTGGACTAAGGAGGAGTGTGGGAAGTTAAAGATAACTGATGCAACAGATTCAGACACAGGTCCTGAACCTATGAAGAAGAAGAAGGATGAATGTGTAATGTTTTTACTAGTTTAGAAGATAAAAGGAAAGGAGACCAAGGGGGATGCCCCATCAAAACCTGCACTTCCCTGTGAAGACCAAGGTCATTTACTAGAAAGAGTTCAGTAAAGAGGGTGAAAAAACAGATTTTGTAAAGTGGCCGATTACAGCCCTACCAAGAAGAGCCATTTGAGGAAAACTGGGCAGATCCAATGAAGACCTGGAGCAATGCTCTTTGTGTGAAATGCAAGAATACACAAGCTATAGGTTGTATTCATTCCAAGTCAGGAATTAGTTGGTATAAAATTGAAACATGTATTCCAGGACGTTCACATCAATTAAAAAAAAATTCACAAATGCTGGAATGAATATTTTAAAAGTTTAGGCAAATCAGCAGAATTCTGTGAATATAATAAAAACAAATGAATTGTGCACTTTAAGAAAGAAAAGCATGGTGCAGCTGCTGCCACACTCACAAATGAAGGAACAGGTGAGTGAGGACAGGCACCCCCGTGGGGTGTCTACCTCTGTAGGAGGACCTACAGGGCAGTCAAGACATAACCAGAAAGCAGTCTGGTGAGTGGGGAACCAAAACAAGGCACTGAGAAAGCCAAGTATTTAACAGGATCAGGCTAAGATCATGTAAACAGGGTCCACTTAATATACTGCTGTAATAGTCACTGCATTCCCCAGGTGTCACTAACTTTGGTCTCTGCTTGGAAGTACCTCATAGGAAGGGAAGGGATGGAATAAAAGGTATGAGACTCTTACCAAAGTACCACCCTTCAGTTTCTGTTGACTAAGCAAATAAGTTACAGAATTATAGGCTTTATCCCTGATGCTTTAAAATTCCTAAGGTACTTAATTTTAAAAATAGTTCAGATACTCTGCCCACCTACATTGTGAAGAGCTCACAAATAAATGGAGAGCAAAGTTTTCGGTGAGATTAATAAAAATAACATCAAACCAAAGCTAGAGATTTGCAGAATGAGGAATCACCTACGTGATTAAAAACATTGTAGGGACCCCACAGAAAAATGGAACATAGAACATCACTAAGAAATAAAGCCTCCCTGAGAACAGCACAGTCTCTCTGGTAGTCTGTAACTTGTATATAAAACTTAATGCTGCATTAGTCTCCTAATCTACAGAAGGCAGCAGCCCACGTTGGGGAAAAGAAAAACAAACACACATGTGCATGTACACACTCAGAGTGTATCTGTGTCTGAATGAACCAAAAAGATATTTTACTAATATGAAGAAACTGTGACTAAGAATGCATGTATAATAAATCAGTATTTGTTTATTGGCACTGATCAAATAAAACAAAGCAAGATGCAAGGTTGCCATCTAAGGTGGAAATTACAGATATGCTTCAAATGTAAACATCATTTTGACAAAGAGAAAAAAAGCATACAAAAACAAACCTCAAAGTTTTATACTTACTTTGTCTAATTAACCTTTTGTCAGCAACCAAAACATTTTCTGCATCCACAATGATTACCTTCCCATCTCTAGGACCAACTGCAAAATTGTCAAAGCTGACATCCAGGAGGTAGAGTGCAAATTCAAAGTCATTGTTTGTAAGCTGCTCTGCTATTTCCATTAATTGCCAAGCGAGGTCAACTCGTTTCTCCCACGGTGCATTAAAGTAGCTCCACAGTTCTTCTCCAACATAATTTACAGCCACCATTCTTCCACAAGCTCCAAGGTACTTTGCAAATGGCCAACCTTCATCAGATGGAAAACTCTACAAAAGAATTATCTTAATATTGTAAGAGATGCTGATGAAGATATCCTAGGTCTATCCTCAGATACTCAGTAGAGATTGTGACTAGGCATAAGCTTGGATTTTCTTGTTACAGATAATAGTTCAACAGACAGACACTTAAGTTTCTTTTCTAACTCATACCATTACTATAGATCTGAGAGAAAAAAATTAAGTAAATTTATAAAGCTAAAATAGAGTATTATTTATCAAAATCTCAGAACCAAATTGACCAACAAAAGATACTTCCTTATTACCAAATCTAAAACTATTAATGCTTTCCTTTAGTTTTTTGATTTGTGTTAAGTACAATCAATCAATCAATTCCTTTGAATGGACAGCAGGCAGGCCTACTATTCAGCATGCATTTACCAGACACCAGGAACTGTGTCTGCGATGCTAGCAATAAGAGTGAACTGAACTCTAAAATAAAAACTTTAAAAGACAGATACCATACAAATAATTATAAATGTAATACGTGTTAGTTACTAAGAAGTGGTGCAGAGCCTAGGGGTGGAATTCAGAGGAGGATTCTGGGAAATGCCCTTTAACCTATCCCCAACAGTTGGTGAAGAGCAATCTGACATCCCATCAATACAACCTCCACTTCAAGTTCCTTTGGTCCCAAGTTACTCTTATTTCCCTGGTACACCACCACATTTTCTGTTTATATTTAGCCCTACTTCAAAATTATTTATTCTCCTACTTTAAGGTTTTCTAACATATTTTATAACTACCAGGAGGACTAACATTCTACAGCAAAAATCTTCCATGACCATGAACAAGTTATTTTCAGGATAAATAAAATGATAGGCTTTATCTTAAGTATATTTCTTTAGCATAGCACCTTCCTTAAATTGGGAAAAGGAAATTCTGAGAACATGATGTGTATACAAATATTGCAGGGGAAACAAGGCAAAACATTACAGAATAGACATGTAGCCTCCTCTTCTTTGCTAAAAATTAATCCATGTATGTTCAGAGAGCTGGAGATGAGGCTCGTCTTCTCGGACCCCTCAAAAAAATAAGTGACATTAATTTTACCCTGAGCTTTCATAAATTTGACAAAGCTCAACAGTCTTACATTAAAATTTTTATCAACTTTTAAAACATAAAGATTTTTTAAACTCAATTGCATCCAAATAATTACCTATTTCCATGTTTTCTTCCTTTCCACTCTATCAATTCACAATAATTACTTGCGTGTGTGTGTATATAGTTTTATATATATATATATCTTTTTACCTTCAGTTTTCTTGAAAAACATTAATTATATAAATTAAAAATTTAGATATGATAGCATGAATATTGAAATATAATAAGCGAATTGATTCAATTTTGGTTCAGAGAAAATATCCACTGATTCTTTAGCAATTAGGAAAAAGCTATTTTTAATCTCATACCTGAGAATTTTTTTCTTTTGGGCATTTGGAAAAGTGACAGATTGCCTCATGCTCAATGTGAAGTGCAAAAACTGTTTGCTAACCACATGTTTTCAACTCTTCCTCCCCACTTAAATTACCTACAGGACCTTGGAAATTTAGTTAGACAAAATGTTTATAAAAGATTTAACTGTTTCGCAGATATTCATTTATAAAGTCATTGGCATAAAAAGTAAAACAATTAAAAATAAGTAAATGTGTGAGATTATATAGTTTTAACATGCAAAAAGTAAAACAGAGCACTCCTCCATACACTTCTGGTATATTACTCACATGGCATATTGTAAAACAGATACAAACATATCTTTGTGAAAATAAAATGGTCTTTGACAACAGGAGAAAAGGGAATCCTGCCAACATCTGCACATGTACAAATGTCTCCTTGTTTTTGGAGCCCTTCCAACTGGCAAACAACAGTCAAATATACACTTCATTACCCAAGTCCCGCATAGAAGAGGATAAAATATATGAATAAATGTCACATTGAGCAACTTTATATCCATATAGTTACTTCCAACACTGCTAACTGAAATCGTGTTGTGCCTCATTTTAAGAGCACTACAATTCTTTCACTTAGTTTGCTACTTAAATCTTTTAGAAAAACTTTAATAAATGAATTTATACCACTTGCTCATATGACAAGAATTTTTCATTATATAACCAAAGTTGTAAGAGTTCATTAATGAGAACAGAATTTTATTGAGCACACTGCATGTAGTACAAAGGAAATGCTCAAAGGAAGTGAACATAATTTTAATTATATTTAAAACAATTCTGGCTTGGAATCAAAATTACCATGGTCAAGTAGTTTAAGAGACAAAATTTTAAGATGTTTTATGGCTTGGATTTCTTAAATATATTGAAGAATAAGAAACACAACTTCTTACTTCTGACTCCCAAACTCCCACAGTATACAAAATACAGTAGCTAGTTTAAGTTTACTGTTGCGGTCCACACTTCCTAAATTTTGAACAAAATCTTAAAATCCAATATTCAAATTGCCTAGAACAACAGGCACACAGTTTAAAGTAATTTGAAATAAAATGTGTATATTTTAATGAATTATTTACAATTTAAAAAATATTACAAATACTTTCCAGTTAGGAAAGACCCTTTAAATATATAATGATTCAAATTATTATTGGATGAGAGGCACTCCAATTAATTTTCAGGGTTTTTCATCAGGTTTGAATGTATGTCATAACTATGTGAAGTTTTTAAAACAATGTTAAAGATTGTACAACTGCATAAAAGTTCTACTGTATTTTAAAAGAAAACATCTATTGAGTATTACTATCAATATAAGTATTATATTTACATTATATATACTTCTTGGATATCATTAAACTCAAGTAACAAATGCTAATAACAATAGCATATGTATTAATAGTAGCTTAAAAATAAGGTTTCAGAAACAAACAGAACTACTACGATCATTTTCCATTTTAAGAGAAAATAAAGTGAAGGTGATATAAAATGTTTATCATCAAAAAAATTTAAATTATATTCTTCATGGTGTATGATGTAAAATTCTAGAAAGGACAATACAGTATATAAGTAGAACAGCGAACTTAACCATCGGAAGGCTAGTTTTTAAGGTCCTCCACCTCTGCGTCTCACTAGCTGTGTGACCCTGGCAAAGTCAAAACTTCTTAGAGCTTTAGTATCTTCCTCTGTAAAACTGGAGTAACACTTGTACCACCATACTTACCAGGGCAATACAAGAAACAAAGAAGAAAAGGTATGAAATGCTCTTTGTAGATTTAATACTACTTTATAAAGAATTGCTTATAAAACCATTTCAATACTTCCAAATTACATCTGCTGGATAAAGAGTCCAGATATTTATCAAGAGATGTGTTTAGTTCATCACCTACCTGAAAGTTACCTACAAATAAGAAACTCCTTCCAAATGTAGCCAAGAGCCACTAAATTAGAAATGTAATTTCACTGTCCTCTAGCAGTTTCTAATTTACAATGGGATATATAATTTAGTTACCAGACTTTAAAAAATGCTCACTGCTCTGAGAAATATATAGGGCACCCACAAGTACTAAAAATACAAAATTCAAAACTTGGTAACATGTGTACACATAAATACAGCAATGTAATTTGTTTTTCATTGAATAAGTACGCAACGCAAATTGTCAATGCTGAAGTAACCTATCACCTTTCTATTGATCAGAAACCAAGTATCACGTTTATGTGATCAATAAAGATGATGTGAAATCTAATTCTAGAATTGGAGGGTACCTCATTTGTAAATCTAGTTCAATCTTATCAGCACAGTTGAGGTGATTCAGCTAAACTTACACAAGTAGTAAGAGGCAAAGTCAGGCTAATACAACCTGTCAGTCCGGGATCCCTCTGTTTTAGAAGTTTTCAGATTTAGGAAAGATAACAGTATATATATTTCATAATCATATTACAATGTTTCCAGTAGTCCAGGGCAGCACCTCACAAGAAAAACATATTATGCTGCAAAAATAATGTAGGCTTATTCATCCTAAGTGGGATAAAGCACATAAATTATCTCACATGCTTTCGCCTTTTTTTTTTTTTTTTGACAAAACCTATTTTCTACAAGTTTTTAAATATGGAATTGCCGATAAGGGACTGTGGGTTACCCCACATTTCATTGACTACTATAAACAGCTGAAATAAAAAGCAGTGAGAAAGTTGCTGTGGAATGAACACACTTTGAATTAAAAAAAAATCCTCGATCTAGCATAACTCCACCATGAAATGCTAAGCAAATAGTTGTAAATAAAATATAGTCCCTATTCTCAAGAAGCTTTTTTAGCCTGAGTTGGGAGAACTGCTATTAAACACACATAAATTATAAATGATGGAATTCATTAAAAGTTACAGAAAAGGAATGTATTAAGAAAGAGACCTATAATTGTGTGGTAAAGGGCAACCTGTCTAAGGAAGTGCTACTTATACTGAGATATAAAGGATGAGAATAATATTAGACAGACTGAGGGTGGGGCGGTAAGAATTTTCTAGGTACATGTTAGAGCCAGAAACTGTCTCCTCAGAATTTGCGGGGAGGGGTTGGGGAGGGGAAAAGGTAAAGCCAAAGCATGAGGAAGAAATGGCTTGAGGTACAGTAATAGATTCTGGAGAAGGAGATAGGGACCAGATCACTTTGGGACTTAACAGAAAAAAACACAAACTCCTCAACATGGTCTATATGCTATAAAAAAAACAAAAAAACAAATATTGAGTTGGCCAAAAAGTCCATTTAGTTTTCCCATAAGATAAAAGACACATTTTCCATTTTCACCAATAACTTTAGTGATTTGGATATTTTGAGTAAGTCAGCTCTCTCCCGCTGCTGGCTCCTAGTGGAGAGAGGCCAGGGGGGCTGCTACACATCTGCCAATGCATGAGACAGCCCCTCGGCAAAGAGTAATTTGGCCAAAATGTCAATAGTACCAAGAAACTTCCAAACCACTTTTGACATATTTGACCAGTCATAGCACCTTCCCAATTCACAGCACAAATCTTTTTTTTTTTTGCATTTCAGTTGTGTTTTTACCTTTCTTAAGACAATAAAGCATAATATGACAAAAACGTTGTGTATCTTCTTCCATCTCCAATATTAAAATAACTGCACAAAAACTCACCAATTTTGAGAGATTTTTAAAAATGTACGTGGATATATGTCACAATACAATCTAATAAAATTGTGTCAAACAAAGTTCAAGACAACTAAGCACTACTAGAGGCATCATACGGAAAAAACTAAATTAACTTTTGGGCCAACCCAGTATGTCAAAGCTTTAACATTCAGAAATATCTTACATACTAGAATTAACCCATATTAAGTTTTTAACATATCACAATACTTTTTGATCAATAGATATTGCTCTACCAGGTCATTTTATTCTATTATGCCAGAACACAGTCATAAAAAAGGAGACAAGGAATGTAGGAGTAAAAATACATAAAACAGTTATCTCTGGGTTTTATTCATGTATTTACTTACAATAAATGGCAGGCATGTAACTGATAGATTAAAATAAGGTCAACTCTAATGTGCTTGTGTTCTATCACTTTTTTCCTCCTTACATGACCAAAAGTAGGATTTGCATACTAAATTTCAAAAGCCATAATTCCTTTATTACAAGAAATATAAACTATTTTATAAGTCGCTTATTACTTTACAACATACCATTAAAAGGAGCATAACTTTGCAATTCGCCTAAGGAAGAAATGTGTTATAAGTGTTTTTTCTTTTAGAAAAGGAAATTCCAAGTAAAAAAAGAAACTGACTTAAAAAGAAATCTATCAATAATGAAAATATTCTAAAATCTGGTTATGGATGTTCTACAGATCTGGCATTTCTGTGACTGTGCACGCACGTGTGCACACACACACAAATTTAAGCTTGAGAACTTTTTTTAATAGAAAATGTTATCAAAAGCATAGAAAATGCTTAACGGTTCAATTAAGTTGCAAAATTATTTTTAAAAGCCCAAATTTGAACAAAATTCCATTGTAGTAATGCATGTTATAACAGCTGTTCATAGAGATTAGTCAACTGCACTGGTGACAGACTAATGTGTTCACAGCTTTGTGAACTGTCTGGAGAGGGAATATAGTAAAATTACTGGGATAATTTAATGGTTACCTAATTTTTGTTAAAATTACTCTTAGGACCTTAGTTTTTTAACATATACAACCAAAATCCATTGCAAATACTGGAGACTCATAATCTCAAAATTTAAGTCATAAGATAGGTTCCATTTATTTCATTAAATGATTTTCTGAATACCATTTTCCACACCCCCCGCCCCTCGATTCCAAAAACATTAAGCAATGCTTTGAAAATAGTAAGGTTGTGTTATTTCATTAAATATCATATTCAACAGCTGTATCTAAAATTGGAAACTGTCAATACACATCAACAACAAAAAAAGCTACCTAAGTTTAATAGACATAAATCACTGGTTAAAATAAGTAGCTTAAGAAATGCTCTCTCCCACCAAAAAAACCAAACAAACAAAAAACAACAAAAAAAACCCCACTTAGCTGCAAATTTTAAATATGCATAAATTTATTTTTAACTGACCATTTCTTACCTACTCTCAAAACCAGCAACTGTGACCCACATTTCTACACTGAAATATACCTACAAATACCATACTCAAACATTTACTCCCAATAAGACAAAAATTCAAAGAAAGAATAAAAATATAAGGTTCTGTTGGCCCAATAACCTAAGAATGCTACCTTACTCTCTTTAGTCAGTATCTGATTTCTTTAAACAGTCTGCCAATACTAACTTCCCTGGTTCCTTTAAAACACAAAGTGGATGAACACAGTCCTTCAAAGAATAACAAAATATCCGCTAGTAGCACAGTATCTCTCTCTGTTAAATACTTGAGGTTCCTATTTCTATTCCATTTGGTGCTTTATTTTAGATTTGTATTCCTATTGTTGCCTTAAATTTAAAACAGCCAAAACAAAACTCTCGGTCCCTCTATTCTAAAGTCATTCTTTCTCTGGGTTCCCTCATTGTAACGAGGACTCCTCAGTCAGTAATTGGCTCAGACTGAAAACCCAGGAGATAGCTTTTATTCTTCTCTTTCCCTCATACCGTAATACTTCAGCAAGTCATCAGCTATTTCTCAAAAATATACGCGATCTGACCACTTTTCATAACCTTCACTTGCAACCATCCTAATCCAAACCACCATGCAGTCTCCCTCGAACTAGTTCTCTAACTACTTAAAACCCATTCTCTACAAACCAGGTCCAGTTAAAAACACTTCTATTGTTTCCCATTGCTCTGAAAATGAAGTCCTGAACTCTATGCATGGTTACATGGTTATACAGGATATGGTCCTTGCCAACCTCCTCTGTGACCCTATGCTACTATGTTTCCCAATTGCCATGCTTAATCCTGCTCAGAGGCCTCTTAATTAGCCATATCTTTGGCCTAAAAACCCTCTGCCCTCAGAATTTAGCACCACTGCCTTTTTCTCCTCATTCACACCCCAGCTAAAATGTCACTCTTCCTCACCACCCAATTTAAAGTAGTCAAACCCCAATCCAATCCTCCGTCACAGGAGTTTGCTCTGTTCTTTTTATAGGATGTAAATCTGAAATCACCTTGTTCTTTATTTGTTTGCTGTCCACACCTAATGCCCCAGAAAGCAAAGGTTGTATAAACTGTGCCTTGTCCTGTCAACTTTACTGTATCCCAAGGGCGTACAGATCAGCTCCAGGCACTACTGGGCAACGCCACGCAGTTCTTGTCAGGTCTTCTCTATTCATAGTTAGAACTCCAAATAAGCACTCACTAGGAAGGCAAAATATGAGGACCCTGAAGCAGCATCCCTACCTCAGATAATAAATCTTTTAAGAATCTGTCTCAGAAATGCCTATAAATATGCCAGACTAAACCTCTGTTTTTAAAATTATTCATCAATATAAATCAAATTATTAAACTATAATAATGATTTACAGACAAAAATTAAACTATTTGCTTTGTTCTACTGAATCCTTACCTAAACCCTGTTTCCTACAATATTCATTCTATTCACTGTACTTTATATGGGACAAATCCCTAACTCCCTTTTTAATTACTATTCCAAAAAAACTATTGCTTGAAACAGCAATCATATATGTATTTGTGATGTGTGTACATGTAAAGGAGATGACATCTGAATGTTTGCTACCAGAAGAATAAAATTTATATATTTCTAACACAGATATCAACATAATGTGCTAAAGGACTTTCCAACTGCTATAGCTAAAAATAGAATAAGGTAATTTACAAAGTAATATTTTGTTAAAAAAACTTTACAACTAAAGATACTTTGTGTATGTTACCTAAATAATCCTATTTTCTTTAATCTCTGAAACAACCCTGTTGGGTAAATGTTAACATTCCCATTGTACCAATTAAAACACTCTGGCTCTTACCCGGTAAGTGACTTGCTCCACGCCACCTACTCACTTAAAGGTGGTACAGAACGCGCTCTCAATACTGCCCCCATGGGGGCTCCCCCTCTCCCATTTATGGGCAAAATCCCAGAGCTCAAATCCCCTGGGAAGTCTTCACTAGTATCCACTGCTATGAAGATACACCCAGATAACCCTCCCTAAATAAGTTACCTAATAGAGTGTAAGTGTTTTTTTGCAGTACTTACTACGCTATATTGACTATAATTATTTATATACTTATCTCCTACACAGTAAACTACTTCCTGCTAGAAATATCCTTCCAATCCAAATACTTTAGATCATACTATTTACCAAATGAACAGACTTCAGTTCTTCTGACTCTAGATCCAGGACTGTTAAATCCAAAGAGCTTCCAGCTATTTCACAGATAACTTCTACAAAGAATCTGTTTTTTACAAAAGACATACAAACTGGATAAAATACAAATTGGTTACATAATCTGAAGCCTTTCAGGGTCTATGACAAGGATGAATATATAACCATCCTCATCTTTCCCTAGTTAATTTACAGTCTTAAGACATTTTATAATTATATACTAAAGTTCATTTATATGTGTAGGAAAAACACAGGGCCTATATTTTAAGGCCCCATTAGCTTAATATACACATGAATGAAAAGTGACTAAAGAAAAAAAATGTCGGCATTCTGTGAAGAGTCAGCAGCAACAATGGTAACACAGGAAGTAAGCCAGGGGCCATAAACCAAAAGCCAATAAAAAAAGAGACTAAAAACCAATCTGAAAATTCCCCTGAGAAACTGAAAACCCATGTCCACATAGCAGATCCCCAAAACTTAAGCTTTCTATTCCCCACCAACCTGCTTGAGGAACATGTGCTGACCCATGCAGTCAAAGCATGAAAAAAAGGTTTCAAAGATTACACAAAAGTACAGAAAGAACCTCATAATTAACAATTAACAACGGTCAAAAGATACAGATTAATCTAGAAACTAGGCCAAAGTGTGAAATGATTTTACTCCACTGATGTGGAAGTGATGCTTTCCTAAGGTTTACTGTCTATTTCTACAGTTTTTCCATAATACAAGTCTCCCCCTTTTTTTGGATCTGAGGTACACAGACTTACTATTTTTGTTTGCTTTCTCATGAAGGACATTAAAGTACCAATGAAACCTCCGATAAACAACCACAACCCTCTAAACTTTAGCTTATGAATTTATTCAATAAAAAGTGCACTTGCTCAGAACTACCTAGTCAGAACCATCTCTGAAGCCTAAATCTGAGAATGTAGTTACTACAGCAGCAGTCAGGTGTAGAGAAGTATTCGGCTCCCTAAGCTTGAAAAGAAGTCTAGAACATCCTTTCTAAATTCTATATAGCCCCACAAGATCCTTGCCTACCTTTACTTATGTGTGCGTATGTATGTATCTATGTGTGTATATATACACTTGTATGTATATTTATATTTCTCTGTAAAGGCAGTTTCTGGTGTTTGTTTTAATCTGATTTTATGTGTGTAAAAATTCAGGGGTAGAAAGACAGGCATGAAATAAGGTTATCTACCTATTCTGTCCTCCAACCTATAATACCCCTAGCTGGGACCAAGTCCCAATATCCCCAACTCCCTTTTAGAAGACCTTAAACCCACAAATTAAAGTCAAATTCAGAAAAGAAATACAAAAATAATTATTTCTCAAATCAAGAGTTTGAGAGTCACAGGATGTTGGGGTTGAAAGGAAAGAATCTATACCAACAGTCTCATTTTATAGTCAGTAAAATGAGTCCCAGAAAAAAGCTTATCACCTGTAATATGCTAAATGGCCATAACATTTTGTTTACTTCAAAAACTATCTCTTAAAAATATATTCTTCTCCTGTAGAAATGATTTTTAAGTAAAAAAACAACAATTACTCAAAGTTTCCTGAAAAATTCATCCTATAATGTAGGAATGCATGAAATCAATTAAGTAAACATATGGTTGATAGCAGGAATCATAACTGTTTTTAAGATGCTCCATATTCAAAAAGCTTCAAAACAGCTGATCAAATGCAGTAGATAAAGTTACTTATTTAATGTCTAACATTTATTGAGTGCTTACTATGCATCGGGCACTATATGAAGTGTTTTGAATATATCATGCCATTTACAGGAATTAGAATGAAAGCTTAAAATGCACAGCTTTTCAATGATAGTTACATACTGTAAAAATTAATGAAGTCCTATTAAAACCATGATTCAGAAACTTAAGGCTAATAAAGTTCTACAGAATGTAGCAGTAAAACAAATTCCCAACTCCACATCTCTAAACAACTAAGGGCTTTCTTTTTTTTGTTGTAAATAAAACCATCTTCACTATCTAGAGGTGATTAAGCCAGAAATATAGTCTGGACTTCAGGAAATTCAGGCAACATTTTTCTCTCTCACACACAACTTCTGTAAGCTCAAGAACAGGTGAGTACAAATACTGGCAGAAAATTTAACAATACAGTAACAGAAAATATGTTGCTATCCTGCCAAATACTGCAACACCTCAACTTTTGAATATTCCAAGAATGCTATTACACAGTATAAAATCAACAAAGTCCTCCCCAATTTTTTTCATAGGATTATAACATACTTGTAATTAAAATACACTTCTGGGCAAAGTAAAATGTAAGAATGTAAAGAAGGTATTAGAGTAGAAGATAAAGGTACTAGCATTATATTATGACTTGATATTTATAAAAATTTTTTAGGAAATAATTCTGAAACAGAATTTTCCTTGGAGCTAAATAATTTGCTGTATGCTAGTCAAACTCTCCAACAACGGATAAAGAGTTGTACTTTCATACCATTTCATATGGAAATTCTACATTACAAATCTATATAACCATATATAATTATGTTTACAATATGCCTTACAGACATTTAATACCTTTCACATATCCTTTCAGGGCATAACAGAAACTTCAATTTGTTACTGTTTCTTAAAATCAGAATAAGCAAGTTTAAGGTTAAATTCATATATTCTTTTTCAATTCTTTCACTAGTACCTTATGAAAAAAGATGTTTAAATGTTTATTTCAGAAACATGTTTACTACACTGGAATGTTTGTTAAGGATAGTTTGATAATGACATCTCAAAAAGTCAAAAGACTTTTTCTCCAAAGTAATTAATTTTTAGACAATGTAAGATAGGAAAAATCTAGTTTGTTACAGAATGTCCAAAAATGCAGTAAGTAGCTCCCTCTCCCAGGAAAATGTGAGTTCCTCTTTAAACTGTAAAATACACACTTGCACTCTTACAAAAATATTTTTAAAAATACATGAACAAAAAAAACATATACAAATAAAAAGTTAAATTTTAGTGAGTTTTTTCTATTATCAATATTCCAAAACTAAAATAAACAGCCATTAACAGTTTTATAGAAACTAGTATTAATACTAAAATTGTATACGTATGTCTAAATAACGAGAAGTAACGGACATCATGATTTGACTTAATGTGAACAATCTTTGCAGTGAATCACAGAATTTTGAAATTCCTTTCATTTCGGTGGTTTTACACCATCAATACACCTCAAGTAATAACGGTCCACACTTCTTAACTCACTAGTTTTTACCAAAGATGAAGTGGTTCCTTAAAGAAAGTAACAGCTCTCGGAAGATCGCTTATTTAAAAATAAAGTCGTCTTATTCTACCTGCTTGTTAATCAAGTAAAAAAATAAACATAACAATACGACTGGTAATGAAGACTGCAATTTCTATTTCACAGAGTATGTACAGAACTTGGTTGCCTAAATTAAAAATGCAATTTACAAATGCCAGTCAACAACGTTGATACATATATTTCCTCACATACTAAAAACAATTACCTATAACTCATCTATGGATACCCACTCATTCGGAGCAACTGTGTCACTAAGAGTAAATTAAAAGGATGTAACTGATTTTTTTAAAGAATTGTTTATCATTAAAGATGAAAACACAAAGAAAGAATATGTTTGAGAGGAGAGTTGATCAGAAAACAAGATACAAGCACACAGCTATCTCAATTATAAAGTAAACTAAATATGCCAAAATGACTTCAAACTTCGAAAAATAGAAACTTTCCCAAATAAAGCAGGTTTACTGTAGTGTAAATCAAATGCCAAAGTTTCTCATATTCAAATGCCTTATGTTTGTAAAGAACTGCATACAAAGTGCTTTTAAAATATTAGTTTTAATATTAAATGTTTCTTATACCTCAACATTCAGTATTATCTGATTAAAATCTTTCAAATAGTCAGCCACTATTGTAAGTTCAGAAAATGTGTTATTACTATTACTACAGGTCCTTACTAAATTTATGAATCCCAGAGATTTTGAGAGACTAACCTACAATGCTGCAATGCTGAAGCTTTCTCCAGGGACCACCTTGCTAACATAACCATCTATTTCTCAAAGAAAAAAGGCAATTGAAATTTTTTAAAAAACTGTCAGGTCAAATGTATGTATCATAAGTACAGCCTTAAACTTCTGCGGCTGATAAGTTTTAAAACTACCAAATAAATTTCTTCAATGGACGTTTAACCATTTCACTGTTAAAGAGAGCAGTATTTAATATACAGTATGTACTTTAAATCTGACCCACCACATACTGTATTCTAGCACACCTTCAAATTGACCAAGACCCACACTAAAGTTTTGTTTAAGGCAAAATATTTATTTTGTATTAAAATTACTTGGCTGAACTAATCAAATGAAACTGGTTTCTCTTAGCTAAGTTGGGTAGTGGAACTTGAGAAAAGACAGCAACATAAATGAACCTGGCACACTCCCAATTTATTCAACTCTGTACACACTCCCCAGCCATCAGTGACATTCTTAACAGCGCCGAAAGGGCATAAATTATATCAAAATTACTTGTGATTAATTTCAAATCATGTTTTTTTCCTTGTCTTTAAAATACTACAGCAAAACTGGTATGGAAAAAGAGCAAGTAGCTTTCCCTGCCGCTTATCAGGAGGGATCACACCCCCACAGTTGTAACCACTATCCAAGGACAACGCGCTAATGCCCCGTGGGACTGTGTAAAAACTCAGTAACTGCTCCAAAGGTAAACACAGATTTTTGTTTTTTGGTGTTTCTTTTTTTTTTAAGTTTTGTTTTCCTTTTCACTGTCGCCAGTAAAAAAGAACTCAACCTACTCCCCTAAAAGGCACGTTTGTTTTCAAAAGAAAGAGAGCGCCAGTAACTTAACTAGAGGAGAGGTGAGAATCTTCTAGCCCCGGCCTAGTATTTCAGCTCCTTCCTGCAGCCAAATACCAGACAACCAGGGCAGGTCACAGGAGCAGGATAAAAATGTCCGTCTTGGCTTTAACCTTTTCAGCCGCTAAGTCGAACGAAGCCTGAACTTTTTCCTCTTCTTAAGTCCCACCCAAAGCAAGGATCATGATTAAAACCCCACACCGACCACTGTCCCCATTTTGTGCTCCTAACTTCCCTAGCTTGTCCCCAAATTAGCTTTTCCAGGGATATTCCAGGTAAATGAGCTAAGAAATAAGACAAAGACCAACTTTGGGACTGAAGTTAGGCCAGGCCATGCCTGTTACTAAAGGGCAGAGCAAACGCGGTAAAGAAACACTTGAAAAGAAGAAGGGTCCAAAGGCTCGTAAATAGACTGCAGCGTGAAGTGCAACCCCGGGGGATAAAAGCAGAAAGGCTAGGAGAACAGAAGAAAACTCGCCTGAAAGACATTTTGGGAGCATACTAGACGCGCTCCCTCTGGCGTTGAAGAACCCGCAATCAAATCCAAGACGCGACGCGTCTAGGTGACTGGAGCAGATTTCACCCGCCGGGTCGCCCTCCCCAATCCCAACCTGTGCCCAGGGGGCCACAGCGCTTGATCGTTCCCACATTCGCAACCTAGCCCAAGCAGGAAGGGTCTACACTGGGGAACTAAAGCCGGTCGAGCCACCTCTCCCGGCTCCTGCTCCCTGCGCGGCCCCTCCCGCAGGCCACCCAGCCCGGATTCCGTACCTACCTGTAGCACCAGCGGCTCGGGGTTGAAGGCCAGGGTCAGAAGCAGCTGCATGCGCTCCGAGTCCTTGAGATTGCGGAGCAGAAAACTGCCCGAGTCCTTGGTCTCGGCGTAGCGCCGTACCAGACGGTCGAGCAGACGCTGCGAGGGGCAGTGCACCAGGTCGGACCAACCCTCCACTGCCTCTGGCGTGAGCAGCCGCACGTCGCCGTTAAGGCGCGCGAACTCGGTGCGAGGCATGGCCTGGAGCAGGTCACAGCGCGGCCGGCCGGTGGCCCGCTTGCAGATGCTCTGGTCGAGCTGCGCCAGCTCGCGCTGCGAGCCCAGGCGCTTGAGCACCACGCGGCGGCGGCCGCCCTCGCGGGGCTCGCCGTACTGCGCGAAATAGACGTTCTTCACGTTGAGGAAGTCCAGCAGGCGCAGGCGGCCCCACGCCTCGAACACCACCTGCCCGTTGAGAAAGCGGCGGCACCAGCTCGTACCAAAACACGCCGGGCACTTATTGAGCTGCAGGAAGCGCCGGTCGGCCAGTTCGTTGCGCTGCCAGGAGGCGAGCAGCGACGGCGAGTGCAGCACCATCAGCACCAAGAGGCTACCCAGTGCCGCCAGCTTCAGCGAGCGGGACAGGCGGCCCAGCTTCGGGGGCACCAGGCGCCACATCCCGCCCGCTGCCCGTCCGCACCCGGAGGGCGAGGGCACCCCCGGGGCGCCCCCGCCGCGCCGAAACCCGGAGAGCTACCCGCAGAGGCCCCGGACGGGAGAAGGACCAAGGGCGCGGGCTGGGGTGGGAGGCGGAGTAGATATGTATGCGAGACCCGGAGCGGGAAGGAGCAGACCGGAGCAGGCTGCGACTTCTTCCAGTCACTAGTCTTCACAACTCTCAAGCTCCCTCCTCCAAGCTCCCCGCCCTCCGACTCCCGCGGCGCCTCTTCGGAGCCAGCCAAGTTATAGAGGAGCGAGAGGGGGAGGGCGCGCGGGGACACGAAAGCCACGGGCGCGCACGCGCACTGCACGCTCGGGACGTGAGAGCTGCGGAGGCGGCCGCCCGCGGCGCGCGTCGGGTCCCGAGGAGAATGAAGGAGGGACTCACAGCAGGGGAAGAAAAGCTGCAGTGTCTCACCCCGAAAAGTAGAAACAGTATTGGGAGGTAGGATGGATGAGGCGCCCACGCGTCCCCGACGCCGCAAACCCCAGTTCGTACGCGCTGGCTTTCCAGAAAGGGGCGGGAGCTGGGGGCGGGGCAAGCCGGGCGGACGAGCGCGTCGCGCGCCGCCGGTAAGCGTAAGCGCGGACTCGCGGGGGTGGCTTTGGGGGCGTCTCCGTGGGGGCGGAGCTAGAGCTTTGAAGGGGGATAAACTCGTGAGCTCTGTTGATGAGATGACTTTCAGTAATCTTTTAGGACTGTTACGGATTCCTGGAGCCTGACTTTTCCCACAGTAGATACAGTCCTCTGAAGGGGGCGAAAACAAGAACTGAATTGAGGAAACCTACTGGAACCCCCTTCTCTCCGTTGGCGCGCGTTGGGCGGGGCATGGTAGGCGGGGCGTCGTGCCCCGCCCCTGCCTTATATGTATGGGGCGCGCGCCTGGGGCGGGGCCGGGCGTGAGCTCGAGTTCCTGGGCCCGCGTGCTTAGGGGTGGGGGACTGGCATCAGCATGAAACGGGGGAGGCTTGAGTTGTGGAACTGGTTGGGGACTTCGTCCTTGGATGCATCTTAAATTTTCCAGAGTGAACACAGAAAAGTCGAAGTCCTCGAAACACCATGTTAAAAGGACATTAGGATGACCAGGGAACCGACGTGGCCTGGTGTCGACAAGTCTTACCCAAACGCTGCGGAGAAGCGGGGATGAGTTGTTGGCAGGTTTGCTTTGCTCCCCGCCTGCTTTCCCAGCCTGGTCCTCAAGCTGTTTCCTGCTACGAGTAGGGACAGTCCATGCGCCGCCCTGGGGTTCCCTCAGGGGCTGGCGCTCCACTTCGTCCTGGTAGGGCCGGACGAGCTGTGGCTGTAACCATGGGGACCGGGGGCCGCCTGGCGTCCCACCAGGGCAAGTTGGCTCAGGTTAACACGGTCACAGCAGAAATACCTAGGAAATGCTAAACTGCAGCGCTTTGTTTTGGTTAAGTTTTAGAGGACCCGGGCTCTTCAGCAGTAGCTGAGAATGTATATATTTACTTTTAGCGCTAGAGTATGAAGAGTTCAAAATCATTTTACTATTCAGGATAAGGAGCAGTAGTTAATCTAACAACTGATAGGTAATTCCTGATACAGTAGTAAATACCTGGGTCTTACTAATTTTAGAGATTGAACAGTGATTTTTAGGAGACCCTAGTAATTGGCATGTATTTATAGACCGACTGAGAGGCTTAATGAGAATCCTCTACACTGCATTATCAAATTCAGTTTTCTCTGCAACCATTTGATTGCAAAAGAGCCATCATCTTGAAAAGTACTGTTTAAGTTAATGTTTAGCCCTTCATGGTATGAGAATTCAAACTTTGAAAAAAACCCTTGGGCAAATTAGTATTCTCAATAGAAGTGATTTTTAATACAGACAAATCGGAAAACTTAGTTTTCAAGCCTGGTACAAAGTGACTAAAGAAGTTTTGCTGCTACAATTAAGAACTTTCTGCCACCATGGGGAGTAATTTGGTTTAATGTGCCTTCAAGCATCCTAAAACTCCATACAATGTAAAGTTACGAGGAGAATCTCAAATGAGGATTTCATGAGAATAGAGTTTGGTGTGATTGGTCTAGAGATGTCAGTGCTGCTGCTGCTGAAATGTTGACAAGTTATTACTAAACTGCAAATATCTTATCTCTAGCATCTTTTGTACCTGTCTTGTAGATATGTTCAATTAATATGAGATAATTTATGTAGAATTGCTTTAAAACAATAAAAACACTACATACATTTTTATATTTATAGTTTGATTGATTCCTTTAGCGAACTTGCCAGTAAACTGATTAAACTGAGATAATTGGGGCTTAGTGACAGACTATTTATGTGACTAGTAACAAGATTAAAGGAGTACTGTTTCTGTATATGGAAAAGGTCTTTGGAGTTCTGAAACTATTCTTAGCCTTCAAATCCTTGGAATTGTATTGGCATCATTTGAATAGTGGAAATAAGAAAAGTTATGAGTATATATACAAGTTGAGTTTTGAAAAACATCTGCTTTTTATCTAAATATTTTGCATTTGTGTAAAAGGCCAGATACTCTTTTCAGTTAAGTTTTCTATACTTTTATCAAGAAAGATAGTCTTCAAGACTTAATACATTCCTAAAGGGAAAAAAAGGCTTAGAGCTATATGAGATAAATGCAGATTATTTTAAATTACTTTATTAGGGTTTGGAAAAAGATCAGTAAATTAATGTTAATATATAGTACCCACCTATCCTATAAACTATGGAATGCTTTTGGCAGTTGGCTAATAGATTATAAGCTGACATCCAAAATTCTTCCCCAATAAGTTTAAATAGTGGCAAATAATTTAATTTGCAGTGCATTGTAAAATGCCACTTTATCACTTTTAAATATAGAAATTTAAATATTATAGTATTTTGATACTATACATCTCATTTTTTTTTAAGTGAACTAGCTCTTTGATGGTCAAAGAAAATTGTGTTGCTATTCTATCCCCTGTAGCTGTGGTTCTCAATTAGGGTCTGTTGCCTCCTGGTTGACATTTGGCAAAACCTGGAGACATTTTGATCATAACAAGGGTGTGGGAGCTAACGGCATCTAGTGGGAAGAGTCCAGGGACGGAGCAAAAACAGTCTACACTGTACAAGGCAATTTTCAACAACAAGGAATTAATCAGCCCAAAATGTCAATAGTGTGTGCTCTTGAGAAACTGAAGCAATGCTTGTCACTACCAGAACCAATAAATAGAGACAAGGATTGAATCTTTATGGGTAGTTTATTCAGATGGCTGGTGTTCTGGGAAGGCTGTGAATTGTGTACCCTTAAAAAAACTGTCTTATATTCATCTCAAGTCAACCTTTTTACAAGGAGAAGAAAAGTGTAGATAAGGGTTTTGGAATTCAGGGGGAAAAGGTTAGTCAGCTAAAAGTTGCAGTCCAGCAGTTTTCCTAGCATCCCAGTGATTCTTTATCTATTTATAATTCGGATGTTTTCTCCCTGGAGTACCTTGGCTCAGATACCATCTTGATTGCACTTGCAGTCTTGGGGCAGACATGTCGAATTGTCTGTGGTCCTCCTGGAGTCAGGGTAGGTCTTGGAACAACAGCTTTCTATATGCATTAATCACCAAGCCTGTTACCTCTGTAACTACAGCTAAAATTTTTTACTCTTGAGTTCCCCCAACAAAACCCTGACCTATAGAATTTTACTCTTATGTAGTATGGTTTTAGGCATGAAAGTCTTAATGGTTGTCATTCTTTCCTGCAGCAAAAAGAACAAGAAAAGTGTATGTATTTCAATCGCATATCTTGGGATGATAATAACTGCTCAAAATATAAGTATCACAATTTTTAGTTAGTATAGAAATTAATATTTTATTGAAATGTATTTCTTAATGAGATTGGGCTTTATATCATTTAGCTTAAGTTTGCATGGATATTCTTTATTGCTAGAATTTGACAGAATTCAATACCAATTCTTTTTTTCTGTTTCATTTTTAGAGATGTAAAGGCCAAAATATTTTAAATTGACACTAAAGGAGTGTTAATACAACAGTGTGGTTTAATTGTGTCTGTTACTTCTGAATTATATACAAAAAATCATTACTGATCATGATCTATCAGAATATTCCTAATGACATTAATTAGGTTCTCTAGTTTGGTTTAGAAGCACAGCATTAGAATCCCAACTTGGAAAATAATTCCTTACCTAGTAATTAATTTTCTCATTAAGTGTTTGGCACACTTGGAGTTATGTTCTAGAATAATGTACCATATTAATATTCAGGATGGGTGAAAAGTATTCCTTTTGTAAAGGCCAAAAGGGTAAAACAGTGTCTGATTTAAGGGGTTGTTAATAAGTTGTTGGATGGATTAACAATTGAAAGAATGACACTTCAGAATTAAATGTCATTATAATAATTCAAACTAGAAAGGAGAGAGGTGATAGGAAGGAAGCTGGTGAGAACAGTGCATTCTGGATATATTCTGAAGACAGACAAAATAATTTACTCAAAGTTTGGATATGAAAGAAGAGGAAGCATCAGCTGTCAACTGCATGTTTTTTGTCCTAAACTACTTAAGGAGTGACCATTTCCTGAGATGAGGAGTCTGAAAGGAAAAAGAATGAGGAGGATACAAGCCTTGTTCCTCTATCCTTCTACATTTGTGTTTCTAAGCTTAATTTAGCTGTTGAGAGACCTAATAGTCATTTTCCCACAAAACGATGGGATTTTCCCCCTTATTTCTAACTCCAGTGCCTAAAATTCAAACACTTGCCAATGTTAATTGTAACTCTTCTAAGTAATGTTAGTTATCTGATTTATGTATATTAGAAATACCTTAACGACAGGATTTATTGTTAAAAACTGTTCAATGTTTTAATAGACTTTCAGACATTTCATTGTATTTTAAATCAATTATATACAGGTGTTTTTAGCACAGGTTTAATATCAAACCATTGACGTCATTGGATATAAAAATAGATTTCTCAAATTCATAAACACCAAAATCATGATTTTGCTTGGGATAATAGTTTTCTGACTTGGTCAGAATAATGCAAATTAACCAAAATGCAACTGCATTATTATAATCCATGATTTATATTAATTCAGGTTAACATGGACTGTTACATAGAGTTTTCCACCTTGGCTAGGTTAATCCAGAGAGGCACATTTTTCTCTTAGTAAATTTTTAAAACTTCTATTTTTTTTTCCAGCTTGTTTCAGCAGACAAAATAATATATACAAAGACAAAAAATTAACACCATTTCAATCAGTTAAGATCTTTGAAAAATTAAACCAAAATATGTACACCTGTGTATGTTAACTGTTTTATAGGTTGGCATACATACTGATAGTGCTTCTTATTCAATTCCACCCAAGCATAAGATTCTTAGGGTGTGGGTTGTTGGTGTTCGCAGAGACAGATATACACACACCAACTTTATTACATGTTTGTGATAAATATTGAGATATAAGCAAATATTAAAGAAGCATAAACAAGGAAGAAATTCTTGTTTACTGACATTATCTTTGCATTAATAGCACCCCTCATAGGAGAATTAGGATAAGTGCACTAGAATAATTTTCTTTCTTTCTTTTTTGACAGCCTGTTTTCTTCCTAAGCCTCACGATCCTTTGTCTCCTACCTCTACAAATAAACTGCTTTGTGCAAATGATGTTTCTGCCACCTCTGCTGGATAAGGGCAGCTACAGCAGCACACTGCTCTTCTCTTGGTGAACTTAAGCTGCCCCTTTCGGAGAAAAAAAAGCATCCTTCTGGGTAACTAAAGCTTAGACTTCTTTCTAAGTAAGATATCTTTACTAGGATCCTTTCATGGAAACCACTCATGTACATAAAAGACTGGCCATTGTCTTCAGCTTAATGGCCATGCCAAGTATAAAGGTTAGCCACATCTGAGGAAGGTCATTATGTTTTGTACTTGGTATATATTGATAGATGGTTATGTAACATATAAAATACAGGGTCCAGCAGAGGTAAGACTTGCTTGAGTGTGGTTGCTCGGGTAATAATATGGGTGTAATAATTTGTAGTTTTAATTTGAACATTTCGCCTAAAGTGTTACATGGTGTGCTTGAGTGTGATATTGTTATGTTACAGAATTATACACTTATGATTTTATAATTAAAAAAAGGGGCATTATTTGTTCTGGACCTTGTATATACTATAAGATAATACATAACAACATGTATTTGATGTCCAAAATTATATGGCTAAGACATTGATTGGTTTTCATTTTTCCTTATAAAAGGGTTTATAAACCGTGTAGGTAAATACATAAGAATTCCGATCTGGGGGAACTAAAGATTCTGATCATCACTTGCAACATGTGGGGTGTGTACATGTGTGGAAGGGGATTCCCCACATCCACAAGCATGTTCTCTCATGCCAGCTATGTATCCTACAATTTAATTCAGTTCTGACACTAAGCAAAGATAGCATTAGATTCCACAGGGTAAGGGCTCAGTCCCACAACACAGCCTTTCACTTCAGATGCCAATCACAAGCCCTGATTACCTGTGCTTCTGGCTAACCAACTACAAATCAGGTTCCCATGACCCTCTCCTTGGGCAGGTAAGGGGTCAGTCCTATAAGACTGTCCCCTCACCCCCTTCAAAAGCCAGTCGAAGCCCAGGTTATCATCCAGAAGTCTCACAGAATCCTCCCTCAGGTTCGGTTAATTTGCTAGAGCAGCTCACACAACTCAGAGAAACATTTCACTCAGTAGATCACTTAGATTACAAGTTTATTGTAAAGGATATAACTCAGGAACAGTCAGAAGAGATGCATAGGGAAGGTATGAGAAAAGGGCTTCGAGCTTTCTTGCCCTCCCTGAGTGTGCCCCTCTTCCCCACACTCCACCAGCCCAGAAGCCTCTGATGGCCATCCATTTGGGTTTTTATGGAGGCTTCATTACATAGGCATGAGTGATTAAATTACTGTCCATTGGTGATTGACTCCACCTCTATCCCCTCTCCTTTTCCCTCTCCCTTCATCAGGGTTCATTCCCCTGGCAACCAGCCCATTTTTAAATGCTTTCCAAAAGTCACCTTGTTAACATAAACCCAGATGGGATAGAAAGGGGCTTATTATAAATGACCAGACACCCATTTTGCCATCTGAGGACAAGAGACCAAATATAATAACCAATGATGCTCTCATTGCTCTTATTGCTCAGGAAATTCCAACAGTTTTGGGAGCTGTGAGCCAGGAACCTGTGGACGAAGACCAAATTTTCTTCTTATAAATCACATCATAGGAACTAACTACAGAGATGTCTTATCTAGAGTAATATAATTAGGGAGTGTGACAGTAGAATTGTGGGATCATGATAGAGATTCTCAGTGTTTGAGATACAGCTATTTCCCTTGTCTGTTTGAATTGACAGATCATTTAATACTTTTTTTTTTTTTTGTCATTGTGCTGCCCTATTTTCTGTAGAAAATGGACTGGGTACAGGGCTTTTCCTCTGTTCCTGGAAGTAATAATGATCTAGTTATTATTTGAGAAGTCAGGAATTAAAAAATTTAAATGACATCAAATGGAATAGAAGTATTACTCATTCCTTTATTATAATAAAGCTTCCATGAACATTTGCCTGCTACTTAGAAAATAAAACTTAATTACAGTGTCAACGTAAGAAACATCCAAACCTGTAGAGAATTTTTACAAGTTTATTTGAGCCAAACTGATGACAATTGCCAAAAAGGAAAATCTCAATGGATTAAGAAAATGCTCCAGAGAATGCAGTTTTGCGTCTTATTTTATACATTAGAATCAAGTGAGAAGCTGTAAGCAGGGGTGTCCAACCCTTTAGCATCTCTGGGCCACACTGGAAGAAGAGTTGTCTTGGGCCATTGTGATTTTGTGATTATGTGACATTGGGACATGTAGTCACAAAAAAATCTCATACTGTTTTAACTAAATTTACAATTTTGTGTTGGGCCGCATTCATAGCCATCCTGGGCCCGGGATGGACACCCCTGCAGCATAAGGCACTAAATAAAATCCATTGGTGGCAAATTAATGGATTACCACCAAAAGAAAGCAAAGTGGAGGAAATCTTGGATTAGGTAAAAAGTAAATACACTCTTCTTTTACATTGGTGAGTATAGAATAGTTAAGGTTTAGCAGGATATCAGGAAAACAATGAGGGGTTCCCGGTCTTCTGTTTGGTGGGAGATTGTGCCTTGAGGGGTTTAGCCAAAGAGGGATTACTCCAACATTCCGAAGGTGTGTTTTCATAAATGTAAAAAAAGAGTAGACGGCCTAGTTAAGGTAAAGATAGCTTGTCCAAGAAGATACCACCCCAGAACAAGGCTACCCTCCATGACCCGCTTTTAGTTAAGCAGTTTTAATGTTAGACCATCCTACGTGGTTACTTTAAGTCTCTGAGTTGGTAAGGCCACCATGCAGGCCTCCCCTGAGGTGGTCAGGTTTAGTATGCAGCACCTTTTTCCATCCACAATAGATAAGTAAAATATTGTGTGCTGATCTAATCACAAGATAAACCATTAGAACCTGTTGACAAACTAAAACCAGCGATGTAGTGGATTGAACTGGAATGTCATAATAATTTACCTTTTTATACATGTTATATTATTTAAGGTAAGGTAGCCTCTAATTACAGTTATCAGTTTGCAGACTTAGTACAACAGTAATTGAAGTTCTAGAGTTTGTTTAAAAGTTTTAAACTATATAGGAGAATATACAACTTTTTTTGGATTAGGTTTCAGTTCTCAAGTGTTTTAAAACAGTACTTAATATTGAACTATAGGTAATGAAAGACAAGTGTAATCTTCAATATCGAGAGAAAAAAAGAAATTTCAGTGTTAAAGTGTCAAATACCAAAGAGATAACCAATATAGTAAACAATTAAAAACTTTCCTATAAAAATCATTAAACCGTAACATATATGTAGATTTTAGAATGTATGTTTTTACCAAAATGACTACCACTGAATTACAATTTTTACATTGTTCTCTCAAAACTAGAAATAATTGCAAAGGAACTTGAAGGAAAACATTAACAAATTATTTTTAAAATCACTTTCAAATTTCGCAGATCTTTTTAAAAGTTACATTTAAAGAGAAATATTTTTCTAATAAAACATTATCAACCTCTCTACATTTTGTCGTCTACTTAATGCTGGTTTATAGAAATAAAGTTATTTTTGTTTATAGTCTTCACCTCAGCAACAATGCTATAGTTTTTATTCTAATGGGTTGTAATTCTTTTTGATTCTTTATACATGCAAATTATATAAATTATACTAGCATCATTTAAAAAAATTTAAATACCAAAAAAAAAACCCCCAGACACACTCAAATATCTAAGGGCCACAAATAACCAAATTAGTGTTAAAAAACAAGAAAGCTGGAGAACTTAAGTAGTCAAAACACATACACAAGTGATTGGCTGATTTAAGACAAAAGTAATTAAGAGTGCAGCTACTAATGTTTTTTTCAATAACTAAGGCAAGGTCAAGTGAATGTCATATGAAAAAATATATATATACCTTGACCTGTACTTCACACACCATGCACTAAAATAAATTCTAAAGATATTACAAGTAAAAATATGGATGGTAAAATAATAAAGCTTTTCAAATGAAATTTAGGAAAACATCTTCATGACCTCTGATAGGTTGTGATTTGGGAAATCCTCAAGACCACCCTTATGTTTAGAAGAATAAAACTCAGCAAAACTGCTATACTCATGATTATGGTTTAGTACAGTGAAAGAATACAGATTAAAATCAGACAGGAAAGGGTACATATGCTGGGGTGGGTATAAGATAGTCCAAGTACAGGGAGCTTCCAGTTGTCTCCCAGTGGAGTCATATGAACAATGCTTACTTCTCCCAGAAACAATGTATGTTGTCAACCAGGGAAGCCCAGAAAGCCTTGGTGTCCATGGTTTTTATTTCGGGGGGAGGGTGGTCAGTAAAAGTTATGGCCCTCTTTCCCACATGCTCACCTTACTCTCCAGCTCCTCCAAAGTCATTTTGATACCACATGGCCCAAGACCCCCGCCATAAATAACATTGTTAACATAGGTTATTCAACATAGCTTAAGGCCCCGAGGTAAATAAAGACACTCTTAGGAGGCAGGATATTCCAAGGGCTTATTTGTTACCTCCCAGGAGCAGTGGGTAAAGCGCTTTGTCTTTGGAAAACGTTAATCTTTTACTACACATAGGTAAAAATTTCTTACACAGAAAATAACATAACTCTTGCCAAAGGGAGGGAAAAAAATGATAAACTGTTCTGTATTAAGAACTTTTATTCATTGAGAGGTTGATTAAGCAACGTCGTCTTTAGTACATACGTTTGACAAAGACCAGTATCTAGATTATGTAAAGAACTCATACAAATCAATACAAAGCAAATACAGTTGGCGGTGGGGGTGGGAATGATACCATGGAGACCCAAGTTAGGGAGTTCCCCCTCCTCAGCTCTTTTCTCCTCCTCAGAGAAGAATTAAGGCAAGAGACTATGTATAGTGGAAGTGAGATAGCAAATTTATTTATGAAATATACTTGAGTGCGAAGTCGCAAGCTGGCACCCAGCTAGTCTGAGTGCCCCAGCTATTGGGATATTAGGGGTTTTATGCTGTCGGCACCTTCTAGGTTTCCCTTCCTCCTTCCCTTTTCGGACTTTGGGATTAATAAAGTTTCAAAGGCTCTCTTTCCCAGATGTGGAAACGATATGTACAGAATTTCAAGGCCTCCCCTCCTCCTGTGTTGTCACTTTTCTTGTGATTTTTGGAACACCTTGCAATCTTATTGGATCAGGCTCAGGACTGCTGAGTTTTTTGGTGAGACAGGTCTCCCTTTTGTTTCTAGCCTCCTGTTCTAAGTTCTTTGTTAGATTGCAATGGGCAGGGGACCCGCTTTATTTCCCCTCCAGCCACTTATTCCTAACTGCTACCTAACAGGGATAAAAAGCACTTTTAAAAAGAAACTATGCAAACCTCATATAAATTTAAAGCCATAATATGATACCACTATGTATCTATCAAATGGCTACAATGAGGAAGATGGTCAGTACTAGAGTCAGCAAAGGTGTAAAACAGTCATACCTCTTACATATTGCTGGTGGGAATGTCATTGCTTCCAACTACTTTGGAAGACTACTTGGCAGTATCTAACTAAAGGTGAATATATGTATACTCTATTGACCCAGCAATTTTATTCCTAAGTGTATACCCAGGAGAAAATGCATTTATTCATCAACAGATGTATATTAAAATATTGACATCAACACTATAGTAAAAAATTGAAGAATATGCAAATGTCCATTAGCAAAGAATAAACTGTGGTATATTCACACAGTGGCATATGATACAGCAATGAGAATTAATGATTGACAGCTGTGCAAAACAATATGATTGAATTTCACAAGCAAAAAGTTGAGGAGAGGCCAAACACAAAAGAGCATACTCTGTTGATTCCACTTTTATTAAAGTACAAAATGAGTAGAGATTAGGATAGTGGTTATCCTTAGGCAGTACAAAAGACATGCAGTGACTGGACTGTGCACAAGAAGGACTTCTGGCGTGCCGATGCAGTTCTGCTTCTTACCTACATACTAGGTATGCAGCTATTTTTAGTTTGTAAAAATTAAGTTGTACACAAGCGTTTTCCTTCTTTAGTCAAATTAACGTTTATCAGATCATATGAGAAGCATCATGCTGTGATAGAATCAGTAAGAATAGAAGTGAATTTTTGTGCGGCTAATGAGGCTTAAGCTTGGGGTTCCTTGTCAGCTTCCATGGGACTCTGTGAGTGCTGGGAGTTCCTAGGAGTGGTGGTGGGTTCTGGTACAGTGAGGAAGCCAGGTTGCAAGACAAAGACATTTCTTTGCAAACAGTTCTGGTTAAATTGCCAAAAAGGTCTCAGAAGAAAGGGACCTGAATTGCCAGTCCTCCAGTAATTTGTTGTATTCTCATTCTAAAAAGTATTCACTTCATGCCTAATTTTGTATTTTTTTATTATTTTTTATTAAATGTAAACCCTTCCCCCCACTGCAGTTCACCAGTGTATGAACTTGAACTACCATCAGCTTAGATTTGCCTCTGAGGAGTCAGAAGAGGTTGTTCCAACCCTAGCTATGGTTTGATATTTGTCACTAACATCAAGTCTTTCAGTTTTTTTTGTTTGTTTGTTTTTTGTTTTTTGCATTAATAGGCTGTATTTCTGGTCAAGAAAAAAAAATGCCCTTACTATTCAGGCTAAATAATCATAGTTTGTCAGTCATTGTTTCAAGAAAAAATAGTGTGCTATTTAAAAAAAAGAAAAGAAAGCAGCTATTCAAGCTTGCAACTCAAAGACTTATACATGTGCTTTTTCTGAAGCCCTTGTACTTTAGTATCCAGAAGTAATTTATGTGTATTTCCTATTCACCACACAAAATGTTAAAAGAACATGTACTCAATAAAATACGTGGTTTTTGCTAAGTTTTTTAAAGGACATTCTTAAACTTATTTTGTTCCTTTCTAACATATGTGTGACAGGGTAGAATACAATGACTTAATTCATGCCAGTAGTATTACTCACCTGTGCTTCTGCACCATCAACGCACACGTCAGTGTACATGTTCCAAGATAAACTATGAAATTCAAAAAGTATATACTGCCAATTATTCAAATAAAAGGTACTCTTTGATGATTAGTACTGCTACCATACAGATATAGGCAAAACAACAAGTCTAGCAAAATATGCAGGCCTGCCTATTTTTAAGGTAAATATATAATTCTACATCTACTTTAAATATTTAAGTCCTTTTTCATTAAACTCCAATCTCAAAATGAAATTACAATTTATCTGAAATTTTTTACTTAAGACGCAAGGTAAATTATTAACATCTGTAAGGTTAAGGAAAATATACATTTTTTAGTATTTTTATTTTATGTTGTATTCAGTTTATTTAAGTAGGTTACTTTCTTTCTTCCATGAATCAGAGGACCCTAATATCTGTTTCATCTTCTTTGGCTTCTTTTAAACATGGTGCAGCTGTAGGTCGGGAAAGCAATTCTGCTAATTTGCCAACTATACATCCATTCATTTCCCACGTCCTTCAATCCTTTATTTAAATTCAAATTTCCATCTGGGGTCATTTTCTTCTGCACTGCTTCCTTTAACATTTCTTGTAGTGCAGTTTTCTAGTGATGAAATTTCTCAAGTGTTTAGAAAAGTTTTTATCTTCTCAATTTTTGAAATATTTTTCTCTAGCTATAGAATTCTAGATTGACTATTTTCAGAAAAAGATTTTGCTCCTTGTTTTCTGCCTTGCTGGTTTCTGAGAAGTGTGCTACTATTTTTAGTTTTATTTCTCTATAAATAATGGACCTTAATTCTCTTTTAAGATTTTACTCTTTACCACTGCTGAAAAGAATTTATTGTGTGCTTTGGTGTGGTTTTCTTCATGTTTCTTGTACTTGGGAGGCATTGAGTTTCTTGGATATGAAGGTTTACACTTTTTGTCAAATTTAGAAATTTTTTAAAATTTACTTTTTATTGTATTTTTGTCCATTACTATTTATCCCCCTTGTACCACCCCTTCCCCTACAATTACCACACTGTTGTCCATGTCCACGAGTCCTTTTTCCTTTTTGCTTCATATCTCTACCCCCTAATCCCCACCCCCAGAGTGGACAGCCTGCTCTCTGTGAGTCATTCTCTATTTTGCTTGTTAGTTCAGTTTGTTCATTAGAGTCCACCTATGAGTGAAATCATACAGTATTTGTCTTTCTCTGACTGGCTTATTTTACTTAGTATAATGTTCTCCAGGTCCATCCATGTTTTCACAAAGGGTAAAATTTTCTTTTTTACAGCTGAGTAGTATCCCATTGTGTAAATGCCCCATAGCTGTTTTATCCACTCTACTGATGGACACTTGGGCTCTTTCCATATCTTGGCTGTTGTAAATAACGCTGCAATGAACATAGTGGTGCTTAATTATATTCTTTTGAATTAGTGTTTTGGGTTTCTTCAGATATATTCCCAGAAGTGGAATAGCTGGATCATAAGGCAGTTCCATTTTTAATTTTTTGAGGTATATCCCTACTGCCTTTCACAGTGGCTGCACCAATCCACATTTCCACCAATAGTGAAAATGGTTCCCCTTTCTCCACATTCTTGCCAGGACTTGTTGTTCAAGGATAGCCTTTCTGACCAGTGTGAGGTGCTATCTCATTGTGATTTTAATTTGCAGTTTCTCTGATGATTACAGATATTGAGCATCTTTTCATATGTCTATTGATCATTTGTATGTCCTCTTTGGAGAAGTGTCTGCTCAGGCCCTTTGCTCATTTTTTAATTTGATTGTTTTTTGTGTTGAGTTTTATAAATTCTTTATAAATTTTGGATAGTAACCACTTATCAGATGTATCGGCAAATATGTGCTCCTATTCAGTGGTTTGTCTTTTTATTTTGTCGATATTTTCCTTTGCTAAGACAATAATAATCAAAATAGCATGGTACTGGCATAGAAACAGACATATAAATCAATGCAACAGAATAGAGAGCCCAGAAATAAACCTGTGCCTTTATAATAAATTAATATTTGACAGAGGAAGCTAGCACATATGATGGGCTAGAGATAGTTTATTCAATAAATGGTGTTGGGTAAATTGGACAGATATGGCAGAAAAAGGAAACTAGACCACCTTCTTACGCCACACACGAGAATAATTTCAAAATGGATTAAAGACTCAAATATTAGACCTGCAATCATAAAAATCCTAGAAGAAAACATAGGCAGTAAAATCTCAGACATTGCTCATACCAATATTTTATCTGATATATCATCTCGGGCAAGGGGAACAAAAGGAAAAAATAAACAAATGGGACTACCTAAAACTAAAAAGTTTTTGCACAGCAATGGAAATTTTTTACCTATGATTTTTTCAAATATTTTTCTCCCTCTCTGTGACTGCAATTACACATATTCTAGATAACTTGATATTCACCCAGGTCACTGACACCCCATTGATTTTTTTTCAGCCTTATTTTTCTGTGTTTCATTTTGGATAGTTTCTATTGTATCTTCAAATTCACTAGGCTTCTTCTGTGCCTAATTTGCTGTTAATATCATTCCATATATTTTTCATTTCAGATAATGTATTTTTCAACTCTACAGGTTTTTGTAGTTCTTTGAAGAAACTTTCAAATCTCCCCTCATCAAGTTCAAATTTTCCTTCACCTTCTTGAACATATAGAATACATTTATAGTAACTTTTAATACCCTATCTGTGTCATTTCTGTGTCTATTTCTATTCATTTGATTTATTTTCTTAATTGTGGGTTATATTTTCCTGCTTCTTTGTATGACTGTTTTTATTGGATGGCCAGATTTTGAATTTTGAAGATGCTGGATTGGATTGTAGTGTGTTCATTTAAATGTTGTTGAGTTTCGTTTTGGGATGCAGTTAAATTACTTAAAATTAGCCTGATACTCTTGGGACTTGTTTTAAACTTTGTAGAGTGGGTCCAGAGCAGCCTTTAGTTAAGAGCTAGCTTGGCTCCACTATTAAAGTAACGCCTCTATCTTATGCCCAGTGTATTGGATGCCTCAGGTTTCCACCAACTGTTCCCAGATTGTGTGTGAGTTAAAGATTGTTTTGCCTCCCCCTTTTTAGTAGTTCTTCCCATGATTTCTGGTAGTTTGTCATACACATTTACAGATCAGTCCTCAGCAAGTAAGACTTCAGGTCAACCTTATGCATACCTCTGCATAACTCTTTATGTGTAGATGCTGCCCCAACAATGTCTTCAAATTCTAGAAAATTGGCTTCCCCACACACTAAACTCTGTTTCTTCAGTTTAGTCTGATTTCTGACTTCTGTTTGGGTACCATTCCATATACTGTAAACTGGAAACTCCAGAAATAAACTTGGACAAAGTTAAGGTTTACCATCATCTTTTCCTTTGTTGCAGGGTCACTGATCTCTGTCCTGTGCTGACTGTTGTCCAGTGTCTGAAAACTGTTGTTTTACATATTTTGTCCAGTTTTATATTTGTTATGGTGAGAGGATAAGTGTAACCCTTGTTGCTCTGTGATGGCTGGAAACAAAACTTAAGAATGTGTTTTTAAAAAATTTGGAATTGCATTCCTTGAGGAGACACAACCTTTCCAGTTTTATCACTGAACTACTCACCACTCAACATGGTCTTAGAATGAAGTTTCACAAACATTTGTATCACTTACTTGGTCCCCAAAGATGGCTGGGTTTCCAGCTGATTTATATTGTCACATTTTCAATCTTCTTTCTCTTAGAATTTTTTTGCTTACAACATGAGTTACAATAGCAATTGTTCAAAGAAAAAGGACAACAATCATATATATAGCAATCCAATCCAAAAAGAGAAAAAGCCACTTTTCCAAGGAAGCCAAAAAAATCTGTAGACACCCAATTTTCAGATACATTCAGCTTATCAAACAAAACTCTTAGCTTCTCTAAGATACTTATGTTCAAGATACTTGAAGTTTTCCCAGAAACAATAGGTAGATATTTGATTTACATTTGTTTTACAGGCCCATTTGTGTGGCTTTCTTAAAGCACAGAGACAGTCTGTTTTAAAGGTAGAGGTAAATTTAATCTCTTAGAAGGAAGGCATACTTACGACTTTTAAATGGCATTTTCCCAGTCTGTATTCATCAAGGGTTCAAAAATATCTTGTAGTCCATTGTGTGATCTCTTTGCACGAATGTGGTATAATAGTAAAATATTTGATCTGTGTCACTGGTGCCTAGCACAAAGCTCCTAAAACCTAGGAATTTTCTTAGTGATAAGGCAGACCCCTAGATAGCTTCAGGGTGGGGGCTGGCCACTAGAAAAATCATTAACTAGTATCCCTGTCTCATTCCATCCCAACCCAATTATTTGAATCATGATTTCAAACTTAAAAACTCAGCATACATATTGTACATCAGAATTAGTAGCATGAAAGATCAAGTGGAGAAAAATCTTAAAGCACAGAACAAAAATACAAGCGGATGGAAAGTATGAAAGAACTGATACAGAAGACTCAGCAGTGAGTAACAGGAGTTCCAGAAGGAGGAGGAATAAAAGATGGAGTAGCTTCAACAGTTAAACATTTTACAAGAAAAAAAATTTCCTGAACTGTAGAAAGATACTCATCTGCAGAATAAAAGAGGTCTCTCAGGAAGGATTGATCAAGGAAAACACTGTTGTGGAAAATAAGACTATATACTCAAAATAATATGAGTCATTTTAACTCAAATAACTCAAAACTTAAAGTAAGACTATTGATTACTAAAAATGACATTACAGAAAAGAAGGGAAGTCCTCACCAACTATAGCGTATTAACCATAACGTATTTCTTCATACATCAAAATTATCATGGTTTCCTTTTATACAACAGCCTTATTAAAGCCCAATTCCAAGAATTACATTTTAGTTGACAGGGAAGAAAGGACCTCAGTGACAGTTAATAAGAAAGAAAAATAGCAGCACAAATTAGCAAACAAAACATCTGAAAGAAGAGCCAATATACAATTAAGAGGGGTCAAAGAATCCATTCATTAATACTTTAGGATCCTTTCATTTTGTTGCTATTTTAACTTTTCTTTTCCACATACTGACTTTTAATACTGTTTGTTATGGCCCTGGCTGGTGTGGCTCAGTGGATTGAGTGCCGACCTGTGAACCAAAGGGTTGCCAGTTCAATTCCCAATCTAGGGCTTGTGCCTGAATTACGGGCCAAGTCCCCAGTTGGGGGCGCACAAGAGGTGACCACACATCGATGTTTCTCTCCCTCTCTCCCTCCCTTCCCCTCTCGAAAAAATAAATAAAATTCTTTAAAAAAATAAAGTTAATACTGTTATGGATATATTAGAAATAATGCACTTAAGTTTCTGAGTTGCAAGGATAAAGAAAAAGGGTAATTAGATTCCATGGAGAAAAAAATAATCAGAATGAACAAGAATCAGAACAGAATTTTCCCTTATTATATTAGAAACTAGAGGAAATTTTAGTGTCATTTATATTGAGGAAAAGGACTATGATCTAATAAGTAATACAATCAAAATATTTAATTATCAATTTCAAGGAAAGTTGTTTGGAAATATGTGAAGGTTATATAGCTCTCAGTAGCGCAGCTGATAATATAGTAAAGGAAAGGTCTGTAATCAAACAACAAACAAATGAAAGAAAATACAGACATCAAGACATGGAATGATAAACTAAATTGAAAGAGTGATGAACTCTGACACAACCGTTACCTAAAGAGAAACCTAAAGATACAGAGTGGCTGAGTATGTGTAATGTAAGTAAGTGTTAGCTGTCAATTCCTGAAAGAAGTGGAGACTGCAAGGGAACCCTGAAAACAGACTGAAACGGCAATTAAAATAAATCAGCAAATCCTAGGAGTTTGGGAATGAGGATGGGGAAATTAAAGTGTTGTAAAGGCCTCATCCAGTGAAGGAACAGAATACCTGGCAAACACATAGTTGGTATCTTATTTTCATATAATCCTTACTTTCATAGGAATTTCATTTTAAGTGTATGGAAATGATAACCACCAGTTGAATAAAAAAGTACAATAGAATTTTGTAATTGAAGACAGAAAAGATCAGTAATAGTAATGATCAAATATAAGGAAAAATATTTTAAAAATGCAGAGTAGGGAGGAAGGGATAAAACATGAATGATTAAATTTTCTAATATATAAAACAGATTCTCAGATTGAATTAAAAAAACCAAAACCTATCAATATATTTCTTTTAAAAAGACACATTTAAACCAAGTAGTGAAGAAATTTTGAAAATTATAAAAGAGATAAGCAACTACATTTAAAAAAAAAGGAAGAAAGGGAATATTAATATCAGATAAGATGAAAATTAAGGTTATAATTATTAAACAAGATAAAGATTATTCAGTGATAAAGACACAGTTTACAAAGAATATAACAATTATAAGGCAGTTTTAAAGTGTTATTTCTGTTTCAAATTTACCTTTCTGTATTTTGCTTTGTGATACTGGAACTAGAACTCTGAAAATTGCCTTTTTGATTTGTCCTGTTAATCACTGGCTATAGGAAGCTATGAAGTGCAATCATAAAACAAAATGGAGCTAAAAGAAATTCTTTTTCTTATCATCTGCTTGTTCCTGTTAGCACCGCAGGAAAACCTCATTCTGACAGTGACATTTCCTTAGGATAGCAGCACTTGCCTCTAGTCTGCAGTGTTTCAAATGCCGTGCTGATTGAGTCCCCTCCTGAAAACATACCAGTGGTCACTCCAGCTTTCTCTCAGTGCTCCGAACCTCATGAGTCCCCGTATCTATCTGAGTTCAGAATAACCACCGCCAGACGTGCAGCACATCCTTGTTTGCCCAGCTCTAGATACAGTAGTTGCCTCCAGCAGTTTTTAGCTCTGTGATAGTCAAAAGTTATTATTATGCCTTTTAGTTCTTTAATATCTCACTTTTTATATTAAATTATAGCACTTAAGTGATAATGGGATTCTGAGAAAGTAGTGGTTGAGATGATGGCATACATTTGAGACCTTTTGAATTCTCACATAAAAACAGCCATTACCACTAGATGAAGTAAAAAACAAACTACTTACAAACAATCAAGAAAACAGGGCCGGCCTCCTTACAAGCCTCAACATACAGGTAGGTGGGGACAAGCCATCAGTTGTCATTAACACCTGTATGTTATCAGTGTCTATCAGGGAAAAGCAGAGTAAAGTAATAGGACATGTGATGGATCTGAGAACAGGAGTAACCCACATAAACTAAAAGTTAATCACTAAAAATTCATGGAATTTGATTTGTGAACAGCAGCTAAAATTAGGAGACATTTAATATATTCTAATAGTTGTAAGTTTTAAAGATCTGGCTAGTTCCCATAAATGCTCATAACTGACCCAATAGGATTCCCTTCAAGTGCAAAGCCTCATACTGAAGTGAAACTTCTGGGATGAAACAACATTGTTCAGCATAGGAACAACAGAGATTAATGAAATGAAGATTGAGATAAAATGGAGAAGGAAACAGAGCTAGAAACTGCACCAAACAAGCCATCCTAGTTTTACTGATACATATACGAAAACAACAAAGGAGCTTGTAAGAAGAAAAGCTATCTAAACCAAATCCTCTTTTAAGAAGTCATGAAAATTAGATCTATATAAAAATGAGCACTAGAAAACTATTGAAGTCAAATACCACACAAGTTAACATATTTAAGAAAATATGACAGTAAGAAACAGAATAATCCTGCATGCAAAGAAACCACACTAGAAAGATATATGCAACATATACGTAAATTGAAAATACCATTTCAGAATGAGCTGGGAGACATTAGGAAAAGATACAAGATATGAAGAAACAAAAATCAGAATAGAAAAACTCAGAAATAGCTAATATAATTTAAAAAAGAAAAAATATTTCAGTATTGCTAAACTAGAAGAAAAAGTACATAACACACACACCAAATACAACAATGAATGCCTTATAAGAAATAGTACATTTTTTAAAAAAAGGAATTTAAAAAAACAAAAACTGAGATAAAAAGGATTTGAGAGAAAATAACAAATATTGACAATATAAAAAGTAGATTCAGCATACAGTTATGGAGTCCTAAAAACAAATCTTTGGAATAGAACAAATATTAAAAACTTGTTGAAACTATTAATGTATAAAATATACATTATTTTATTAATGCATAAAATATACAATACTTTATTAATGTATAAAATATACACTAAAAGAGCACACTGTTCTCTGAAAATATCAACCCTGGACAATGAAGACCAAAACATATTCTAGTAAAATTACTACACTTTATAGACAAAAAAAAAAAAAATCACTTGGGAATCCAGGAGAAAGAGCATATATTTTATAATGGCATTACAATTTATCATCAAATTTTTTAACAGTAATGCCTTTATTCAGGAAGAAATGGAGTAGCATATTTAAGATACTCAAATGGGATAAAGCAAATGAGTAATTATGACATATTCTAAAGCTATCATTTTGTATGACCCAGAGAACAAGAATTTTCAGTGTGGCAGTGTGGAAGAAAGGAGATACAGATGTAAAATTAAAAAAGGTTAAGTAAAAACCCTATAATGTTGAATTTGTAAAATCCTAGGGAAAAAATCACCAACCAGTAGCAAATAGCAACCATAACTTCTAGACTGTTATTTTGATGACATACCATTTTCCTTTGAAGAAAATCATGGGTTCTTGATGAAATGACTGATTCCAGATCCACAGCCCAAAATGTACTAGAATATCTTGAAATACTATATAATACAGAAACACCCAACAGTAAAAAGGTCACATCAAAAGGATTCAGAAGTAATATTGAGGCCCTCACTAGTCATAGATTATATAAAAATTACGTGAATTGAAACCAGGTATGTTTAAATTTGTGATTTCATAATAATAAATAATATTGTAAAAGACTTCATTGGAAACTGTGGTAGGCCTCTAAAGATATCCAATTCTTAACCTAGTCACATTATATTTGACTTAGAGAGACCATCCTCAATTATTCAGATGGGTCTTAAATGTAATCACAACTATATTTACGAGGGAGGCAGAAGGAGACTTTACTACAGACAGAAAAGAAGAAGACCATGTCATGGAAACAGAGAGAAGATAGAGGAAAGGTCATGAGTGAAAGATTTTAAGGAATGCAGCTCTATGCTCTAGAAAGTAAAGGGATTCTCCACAGGACCTTTGAAGTAAGTATGGGCCTGCTAAAACCTTGATTTTAGCCCCATAAGATTTATGTTAGGCTTCTGGCCTCTAGAAGTATAAGAGAATAAGTACGCCAGGTCTGCCAGAAAAAGTCCAGCCATTGTTAGTATAACAAGAATGATTTACGAGTCATTGATGTAACTTGGCAGCTGAGGAGAATGGACTGTAATGCACATGCGTGAATGATGATGACCTCACTGTACTAAGTGGGTTCAGTAGACACCGTTGAGTGAGCATGTGTACTGTGTGGCTGTGGCATTCAAAATGACTGAGTGAGCCCCAGCTGGTGTGGCTCAGTGGATTGAGTGCAGCCTGTGAACCAAAGAGTCCAAAGCTGGTTCAATTCCCAGTGTAGGGCACAGGCCTGGGTTGCAGGCCAGGTCCCCAACGGGGAGTGCACGGAATGTAACCACACATTGATATTTCTCTCCCCCTCTTACCCTCTCTAAAAATAAATAAAATCTTAACAAAAAATGACCAAATGGGTAGAGCATTGAATCTGCATCAAATTTTGCATTAAGCTTGGACATTCCTCCATGAAAATGATTTGGATGATTCAAGGAAGCATTCAAGGACGAAGCAATGAGAGCAGCACAGATAAAAATGTGGCACAAACACTTCAAAGATAGTCCAGAATCTGTTAAAAGTGTTCTATGTTCTGAAAGGTCTGAAACAAGCAGAACACCGGAGAATGTTGAATGTGTATGGGCTACAATCAACAAAGATTGGCAACTGACAGTGTGAAAACTAGAAGCTGATCTCTGGATTCCAAAAACTACTGTGTCCCAGATTTTGATGCAGGATCTTGTCATGGAATGTGTTATGGCAAAATTCACTCTCAGAGCAGAAGGAACATCATGCAGTAGTTGGGAGAACTGTGTGAGGTCCCAAGGTGCCTATTTTGAAGGGGACTGAGGAGTCAGTGTCCTATGTACAATGGTTCTTGTATCTTTTTCAGTAAATGTCTCCATTTTTCACAGTACATGGCTGGATATTTTCTGGAAAGAACTCATGTTGTTTTAAGATACCAAGTTTGTGGTAATTTGTTATAGAGGTCATAGAAAACTAATATCATAAATCATTGTATTATAAATAAAAGCAAAAAAGCAAGCATTCATTTCACCTTTCCTAAATGCACCATACCAATTAGTAAATATTAAATTATGGAGTATCTTCTTAAAAACTTGTTCCACTTAATACATAACATTAAGATATCACTCTTTTGCAAACACCGATGAATTAATTAATGTAGGCATTAAGCACAAATGGCTACTAATATCAAAATCAAGTGAAAACAAGTTATATCTGCCTTCAGATAAAAGATTATAATCTTAACAAAAGGATAAAAATGTAGTTTTATCAAGCTTCTGAGTCCTGAAGAAAGTCTGCAGGACAAAAAAGAAAAAAGAACATGTTGAATTATACCATGAGTATGTGATCAGCAAAATCCAAACTCGGAAAAACCAGAGAGGGAAAAATCTTAGTTCTTCAACAAATAAACAGTAAAGAAGAGAAAGGAATGGAGGGAACACTTGTATATAGTAAGAGACTTAAAAGACAATTCAAGTTAAAAAAAGTGGGTAAGACTATACTGTAGTGTCTAGGGATGCCTATGTGGGTGATTAAAAAACTCCAAGGAAGTGAGTATTATAAAAGTTGAATATGAGCGGGAGGGGTCTGTATGTAGGAAAATGCACACAGAGAGGCTTCTAGGATGGCTAACCAATTTCAATTTCTTGGCCAGGTTGGTGGTTATAAGGTTATCATCTTAGACCATTTGAACTGCTATAACAAAATACTAAACTTGGGCAGGATATAGGAAAAGTTATTTCTCACATCTCCGGAGCATGGAAGTCCAAGATCACAGCACTGTTACGGTGGCAAGAGGGCCTCTTTCAGGGTTAAGTCACAGACCTTTGTATCCTCAGTAGGCAGAGGGGACGAGGGGGCTCTCTGGAGTCTCTTTTATAAGGTACTAGTCCCATTCATGAGGGCTACATCCTCATTACTTGAGCACCTCCCAAAGTCCCCACTTACCAGTACCATCACCTTTTGGGGGTTAGGATTTTAACATAAGTTTTGGTGGGACACAAACATTCAGACCATAGCAGCTATTTATCCTTATAGTAATTAACTAAGCTTCAGTTTCTTTCACATGTTTTTAATTTTATTTTCCAATAAAATACAAAAAAGAAATAAAGTGACAAGTACAGGACTAGTGCTCCCACCATGAGAAATTTAGGAAAGTGGACATATTACAGGAAACAACTGTTTTCCCACTGTGGAAAATTTTTAAATGAGCCAAAGACAAAAACAGTATTTTACATGCAGCAGAATTATTAATAGGATAAGAATTAATATTGACTTCTGCCCTGGCTGGTGTGGTTCAGTGGATTGAGTACTGGCCTGCAAACCAAAGGGTCACTAGTACGATTCAGTTAGGGTACATGCCTGGGTTGCAGGCCAGGCCCCCCAGTAGGGGGCATGCGAGAGGCAACTACACATTGATGCTTCTCTCCCTCTCTTTCTCCCTCCTTTCCTCTCTGTCTAAAAATAAATAAAATATTTTTTAAAAAAGAATTAATATTGACTTCTTATTAGAAACAATATAAGCTAGAAGGCAATGGAAAAACATCAAAAGTACTGAAAAAAAACATAATAAAATTCTATATGTAGTTAAAATAGCCTTCAAAATGAAGGCAAAATAAAGACATTTTTAGACAAAGCTAAGAAAATACAGCAATAATAGTTCAGTACTACAAGAAATGATGAAATTATTTTAGGCTGAATAAAAATAATATGAGATGAAAATTTAGATCTACACAAATGTTCTAACAATCCAATTAGAAGGCCAGATTTTCAGACTGGATAAAAAAAGCAAGGGTAAACTTTATGGTGTCCATGATAATCACTTAAAGTATAAAGAAAACGATAGGTCTTTAAACCTATCGGGTTTTTTTAGTCATAAAAAAAGCTTAAGTGGCTATAATTAGACAAAATAAACTTCAGGTCAAACAATATTACCAAAGTTAAGAATGTCATCTTAAAGTAATTAAAAGATCAATTTCTCAATAATCCTAAATGGGTATGCACCTAATAAGAGAGCTTCAAAGTGCATGAAGTAAAAACTAAGAGAACTGAAAGAAAAAATGAATTCATATTTATATTTCAAGATTTCTACTCAATTCAGTAATTGATAAAATAAATTGACAGAAGAATCACTGTTTATAGAAGACATGAACATCACCCTGCCTAACTTCAATATAGAAAAAACAACACCCCAAAAAGAATACATGTTCTTTTTCAGTGAACAAGAAATATTCATAAAAATAGATGATATATTAAGCCATAAATTAAGTTCTAATAAGTGTAATCAAAATCATATATCATTTTCTGAACACACAAATTAAAATTTTAAAACAATATCAAAATTTATCTGAAAATAAATAGCTAAATATTTAAGAATTATACAACACAGTTCTAAATAACCTATGGTTCAATGAATAAATAACATGTTAAATTAGAAAAAATGTTGAACTGAATGAAGTGAAGTTATTTTGGAATTACAATGAAAGTAACAAAATTTATAGGGTGCAGCTAAAGTGATTCTTAGAGGGAAATTTATAGCTTTAACTGCTAATATTAGAAAAGAGGAAACATTTAAAAATTATCTAAGTTTGTATTTTAAATAGCAAAAAAAAAAAAAAGTTAAACCCAAAATAAGTAAAGGGGATAAGATAAGGAGCAGATTAATTAAAAATAATAAATAGAGAAAAATCAATTGAACAAAGAGGTAGTTCTCTGAAAAGATTAATAAAATTTGTGAACCTCTTGATAGACTGATCAGAAAAAAATGAAAGCAGACAAAAATTACAAAAGACAGGAATTGAAAGAGGAAAAAACTCTATGAAGACTATATACATTAAGAGAATAATAAGGACATATTTTGCCCACCAAAATGACAATTTAGATAAAATTGAAAGTTTCTGAAAGGCCAAATTAACAAAACTGGCAGAGACTGGAAAATAAGCATATGAATAACTCTCCTACGTTAAAAAATGAAATTCATTACTTAAAAATTCTCCCCAAATACCAGTCCCACATAGTTGGACTGATAAATCCAAGTAAATATTAAAAGAAGAGCAACACGAATCTTACACATACTCCTTCAGAAAACAGTAGTAATGAAAATTTTCAACTGATTTTATAAGGCTAACATTATCCTAATATCCTAAAACCAGAGAGACATTACCAGTAGACAAAACTCCAGATGAATGGCCCTCATGAACATAGATGCAAACATTCTTACCAAAGTAATGTAAATCAAATCCAGTAATACCTAAAAATAATACATTACCAACTTATTCAAGAAATTCAAGGTTGATTTAACTTTTTAAAAATACTTATATTTAACGTGAAATGAATTATAACTCTAAACATAAAAGCTAAAACATTATACAACTTTTAGAAGAAAACCTAAGAGAAAATCTTCACGTAACTGGGGTAGACAAAGATTTCTGAGATAAAACACCAAACGCTCCTATCATAAAAAAGACTTTTCAAAATTAAAAACTTCTGCCCTTCATTTCTAAGGATTTGTTATAAATGTTATAGCTTAATAAATTTTTTAATAAGATGTAAAGTGTATTTTACAAAGAAATGAAAGCGGCTGGAGAACTGTTGCAAGGAACTAGCGACTTGACTACGTGAACAGGAATTGCAGGCGCCGTTGTTGAGAGGAAATTGCTGCGACGTCCAAAATTCCATGCGCAGAAGCAGATCCAAGATGGCGGCCAGCAGGAGGCTGATGAAGGAGCTTGAAGAAATCCGTAGATGTGGAATTAAAAACTTCCGAAACATCCAGGTTGATGACGCTAATTTATTGACTTGGCATGGGCTTATTGTCCCTGACAATCCTCCGTATGACAAGGGAGCCTTCAGAATCGAAATCAACTTTCCAGCCGAGTACCCATTCAAACCGCCGAAGATCATATTTAAAACTAAGATTTATCATCCCAACATTGACGAAAAGGGGCAGGTCTGTCTGCCAGTAATTAGTGCTGAAAACTGGAAGCCAGCAACCAAAACCGACCAAGTGATCCAGGCCCTCATAGCACTGGTGAACGACCCTCAGCCTGAGCACCCACTTCGAGCAGACCTAGCTGAAGAATACTCTAAAGATCATAAGAAATTCTGTAAGAACGCTAAAGCATTTACAAAGAAGTATGGGGAAAAGCGGCCTGTGGACTAAAATCTGCCGCGACGGATTCCAGCGAGTGGAAGCAGAAACCCCAGCAACGCATTGTCACCTGCAAAGCAGGACTCTGGAAAACTGACACGTGCCACCGTTAGTGGCAGTTACTAACTTTCTACAGTTTTCTTAATTAAAACTGGTCTATGTAACCTGTAAAGAAAGGATTAGAAATTTAAGATGTCTAAACGACAAACGAAAAAACACCTCTATTTGGCAGGGTAGTACCACACTTCATCCCAAAATAGAATGTAAAATTAGCTATATGTTTTAAAACTAATTTGCAATCTACAAATTTTCTTTGGTAAATATTTATTTTATGATTCTGACTTTCCTATTCATTCCTTTCCAGTTTCTTCTTAAATATCAGCTCTTGGTTTACAGTGCTCACTCACTTATCCTTATTTGTTTTTCCTTGCTTGAAACTATAGAGGTGCAGAAAGATTCCATGATAATAACTGCCTTTCTTCTTTTCCTCTCTGCTTCCCTACTCAGAATTGATTTGTTATCCATTTTACCTGTATTAAAATGTGTTTTGTTATAACAACAGTCACAGTCTTGGTTCCTTTTGGAGTGGTTTCAATAAATGAGATTATTATTATTATTTAGGTTTTACAATAGTATCTTCATTTTTAATTTAAGTTTATAAATTTAATGTTTACAGCACAATTTGACTTACATATTTGTGAAATGACCACAATTGACTTAGTTAACAACCAATATCTCATATATGTACAAAAACAAAAACAAAAAATCCTTTTTTCCCTTGTGATGAGAACTCAGGATTTATTCCTGTCAACCATATAACAATGTGTTAACTATAGTCACCATGTTCTATATAACGTCCCTTGTACTTATTTATCTTATAACTGGAAGTTTGTACCTTTTGATCACCTTCATTCAATTTCCCCTTCACCACAACCACCCCAGATAATCACAATTTTTATATCTTTTTCTACAAGTTTTTTTTTAAGATTCTCTATATAAATAATATCATACAGTATTTGTCTTTATCTGCCTGACTTATTTCATTTAGCAAAATAATTAATGCCCTCAAGTTGTATCCATGTTGCTGCAAATAACAGGATTTTCTTTTTATGGCTAAGTAATAGTCCATTCGTTACTCATTCGTTGTTGGACACTTAGGTTGTTTCCATAGCCTGACTTGTAAATAATGTTGCTATGAACATGAAGGTGCATCTATCTCTTTGACAGTGTTTTCCGATATACTCAGAAGTACAATTGCTAGGTCATATGGTAGTTATATTTTTAATTTTTTGAGGAATCTCCATACTGTTTTACATAGCAGCTGTACTGATTTACAATCTCACCAATAGTGCACAAAAGTTCCCTTTTCTCCACATCTTCGCCAGCATTTGTTATCTCTTCTCTTTAATAATAGCCATTCCAGCAGGCATAAGGTGATATGTCCTTGTGGTTTTGATTTGCATTTCCCCGATGATTAGTAATGTTGAGCACCTTTAATGTACTGTTCGTCACTTATATGTCTTCTTTGGGAAAATGTCTATTTGCTTCTTTGCCTATTTTTTAATTGAATTATTTCTTTTGTGCTATTGAGTTTTATGAGTTCCTTATGTATTTTGGATATTAACCCTTTATCAAATACATGGTTTGAAAATATTTTTCTCTTTCATTCCATATGTTGTTTTGTCACTCTGTTGATGGTTTCTTTTGCTGTGCTGAAGCTTTTTAGTTAGAGGGAGCCCCCTTGTTTATTTTTTATTTTGTTGCTTGCACTTTAGAAGTCTTTAATGCATTTCAATTTAATTTTTGTTAGATGTATAAGGTAAGGGTCTTGTTTCATTTTCTTACATATGAATATCCAGTTTCCCCATAACCACTTACTAAAAAGACAATCTTTTCTCCATTAAGTATTTTTGGCTCCCTTGTCAACCATTTGTTGACTATATGTAAATAGGTTTATTTCTAGGCTCTTAGTTCTTTTCCATTGGGCAATATATCTGTTTTTATGCCAGTGTCACATTGTTTTAATTACCATAGCTTTATAATATAGCTGGAAATCAGGACGTGTGATGCCTCTCACTTTGTTCTTTCATAGGGTAACTTATGCTTTTAAAACTTACCATTAAGAAAATTAAAAGACAAGCTGTAGATTAGGAGAAAACATTTTATCTATCAAATTATATAAATAAATACATAAGTATATTCATACACTTAATATACAGAATATATACTTTATTATGACCATAGTTATAACCATATTTTATTGTTATATAAAATTATATGTATATAATACTATATAAATATATAAGTGGTAAATAAATACATGAAAAATGCTCACCATTAACAGCCATCAGAAAAATGCACACTGAAATTCAAATGAGTTACTACTACACACCTTTTCCTATGGATAAGATTAAAGTAACTAGAAATGCCAAGTTTTGGAAAGGATATAAAGCAACAGAAACTCACAAATTGCTGGTGAAATTGTAAAATAGTATAAAACTTTGGAAAACTATTCAGTAGTTTCATAACGTCTTGTTTTAAAACACATTTACACGAGTAAGTTGATGTCAAGAAATAGCCTAAAAATTTACCTTATTCCAAAAATAAAGAGGTTATACAGAAATTCCTCTTAGTTATAGTAAGTGCTAGAAGACAATGAAACATTATTTACAGTTCCAAAGGAAAAGAGAAAACCTCCGAGGAATTTGATCCAAGACCAAATTATTCCACAGGTTTAAAGCCAACAGATTTCAAACCTACAAAAATCAGAAAATTAAAATATATTAGTATTAAAAAACATTGAAAGGATTAGAAAGAAAACTAAACCAAAGTAAAACAAAACCTTATGGCAAACATTAAAAAATTAAAAGAAAAAAATAGTTTGAAAGAACTAAGACTAAACATATCAGATTAATAAACAAGTGAATAAACTCATCTAGTATAAGAGAAAACTCTTAGATTGACTCACAAAGCCAAACCCAGTATAAGCTGTATATTGAACAGATTTATCTACAACCAATTTAATCCAGAAAGACTGAAAATTAATAGTTGGGTTCAGACTTTTCTGTGAATACCAACAAAATGAAAATAGGGAATTTTTGTGCATGTTTGTATACATCAATTTCTTTGCAGAAATTGCTAGATGCTTTTTAATCTAATAGCCTATTCCACATGGGGAGGCCACCTTTCCCAGCCCAAAGTTCAATATAAATATGGCCTTATTTTTGGATTTTGGCCGCAGTAAAGTGGTAGACAGGATGCACCTACTTCTAGGCCTGACAACAAATGTTTTGTGCAATTATCTCACTTTTTCTCTTAGCCAGCTAAAAGCAAAAGATCCCACATAAAATTCTAAGGGGATCATAGGAGATGGCTTGCACTAATTTGTTCTTTTCTAAATATAAATATAATGTAATTGATAATTTACACTTATTCCTCTAGAGAGTATGGTCCTCCACACCAGAAGCAAGTATCTCAGGGGTGATTGCCTCATTCTGTGGCCTCGATCTCAAATCCCAGCTATCAGATATCCTTAAACTTCAGGGGAAAGGTAATGTTGAAACATTGTGGGGTAGTGCAATATAAAACCATTTCTTTCATCTACTTTTCATCATGCAAAAGTTCTGAGTCATCAAAGCTTTATCCAACTATTAATATTTTCAGGTCAGCTTAACCATTTGATGAGAATGACCTCATTCCCATTATGTTTCTTTGTTGTGTCCTGACTTCACATAGGGTTATGGTTTTTGGTTCTTCTGGCAGCTAATCTCTGCATCTTCATGATCTTTTAACTGTAAACTAGTTGCTAACTACTGGTTACCAGTTTTGTTACTAAATATATCTTTCTTGTTACTATCTCCTGGTACCACTTTCTAAATGTCTCCTTTAAACCAGGTGACATCCCATGATTTGCTTTCTCACAAAGTGGAATTTTCTGGTTTTCTTTTTAAAGATCTAAAGAATTTCTGGCTAGGACATTTATAGATTTTTGTTGGTTTGTTTGTTTTTCGCAGATTATCTGGTCATTGTAGCTAGTGATAAAGGTCTAAATTATGTCAATGTATTAAAATGTGTTTTTAACAATAAAAAACCGAAACATTACATTTAGATTTCAAAGTCCTGTTGAACTGCTCTAAAAATCTTAGCCTTAACTAAATCACTGTTGACAAAATGATGGATGTTACACTCCTTTAAAAGTTTCCTTATGGGATTGTTTAAAACCCCCTTTTCTCCTCCCTATTTCTTTGGACTGTCTGTACTTCCTTGGCCCAAATTAAATATTGCTTTGGGAGTATGGGCAACATAATGACCTCCCTGGTCTTTTTAGACCCTCGGCTTGGGTAAAGTTTAAAAGAACATCATTGGATGCTAAATCATTTTCTATTACACTTATAAAACTGGCACATATTCCCCAAGTCTACTGCCAATGTTATTCCACATATAAAATTAACATATTATTTTCTTAAAGTGAAAAATAAAAGGTGGTTCATTGTAGAGAATGTAAACATGTGTTTTATTTCAAGACTGCACTACCTGATTCAATTTACCTTCTTATGCCTTCTTACCTTTTCCTGAAAAATGAGACAGTCCATAACCAATAGTTGCCAGATAATAGTATATCATACATCTTCCTAACCAAGTTCTGTGCCTTGCTAAATCTAGAGGATTAAAATATTCATTGCATTACTTTTCTAAGACATTCATAATAAAGTACCATACACTAGTTTATAAAATATAACCCCAAAATCGATTGTCTCATGGTTCTGAAGGCTACAAGTTCAAATCAAGGTGCTTTCTGGGCTGTGCTCCCTCTGAAACCTGTAGGGGAATCATCCCGTGACTGTTCCTCGCTTTTGGTATATTGTCATGCCAGCAACTTCTGGCTTTTTTTCCTCTCTTTGGTTTGTAGTTACAGCTCTCCTATCCTCTATCTTCATATAGAGTTCTTCTTGTGTCTCCTGCTGGAAGCATTACTCCCTTTGGAACTCTGACCTCTATACCAGTTGTAGTTACAGGAAGCAAAGATGGTGGTAGCGAATCACTGGGAGTAATACTGAATAGTGCCACTCCTTTATTTTCCAGAATGTTGTTTATGTCTAAATCCATCCAATCTATGGTGGTGTTTCTCCCACATCCAGGACTCAGTTGTCTGGTAATCAAGGGGTAGAAGTGGGTATGATCTATTGCTGTATAATACAAGGTGAGGGGCCCCCAAAGACAGAATTTATTTATAAAAAATTGCGCCTTTATTATGGCGTGTTTAAACCTTAGTCACCTTCAGAGTACCCTCTGTTTGATGCAATACACTCATAAAGACTTTTTTTTTCCACTGCTCAAAACAGTTTTTGAATCCATCTCTTTTGATGCTCTTCAGTGCTTCTGCCATTTTTCATTCCACCTCTTGAACATTGGCAAAATATTTCCCTTTGAGGACTCTTTTTATCCAGGGAAGCCAAAAAAAGTTGCTTGGGGCAAGATTGGGTAAATAGGGAGAGTAGGGTATGGCGGTCATGTCATTTTTGGTCAAAAACTGCTGAACACTCAGCACAGTATGGGCAGGTGTGCTCTAAGTCACCCATCATGGGCAAATCATTGAAAGAGTCTTCTAAAAAATTCACTGAAGCCACATGCAGCCTCTCACAACAATGCAAGCAGGTACACTGATACAGATGGGTTCCTAGAACACTCACCTATTGGGGAAGCCTGTGCTGCAAGGGGCTGCCCTCCAGAAGATAATTCAGTTTTGGGGGAGGGGTCCCCCTTTATATAACTGTTTCTATACTCTAAAAGCTTGACCAAGTATAGTGTTTTTCTGATTGGATAAATTTAACTTAAAATACTTTTAGCTATAAATATAATCACTAATATAAGTATATACTTATATATTGCTCATACAGTAAATTGTAAATGAGAACTGAGTCACAGTTTATGTGTGTCTGATCTGCATTCTTTACAGCTCTCTTCTTTGAGCATTTGTCAGTGGTGAATACCTCATTTATTCCTCTCAAAGAAAGAGGAAATAGATAAGCTCAATAACCTTAATGCTCAAGAAAAAGAAATAAATTAATACATCAGAGAAACTAGTTTAAAGAATATTATTAGACTTTATGCTCTTGAGTTTAAAACACTTTTTCACTAATTTCTGATGACATCAGATGTTGACCCTCTCTGACCTTAGGCAGTCTGTTCAAGACTTCCAGGAATCTACTGTCTGTGGCTGTCTCCTTCAGTTGTTAATCTAGTCACTCTGCACTCAGCAGTCAGGCTTAGACCGCACAAGTCAGGGCAGAGTCCCTCCTGGGGGCAGGATTATTGAGTCCTCTCATGCTGCTGCTACTCAGGGGAGTGGTCTGCCTGCTCCAGATGGCTGCTGCCATATGAGGGAGGAGTCAGCACCAGGATCCCCCCACCTAGTCGCTCTATTCTCTTCCCCAAAGCCTCCATCCCCAGTGTCTCCTCAAGTGTCTCTAGGCCACTCTGCACTCCCTTTAGCCAGGGATCTACTCTCATTGTTAGATATACACATGTTTGCTTCTAGAATACTCATTTCATTGATCTACTTGATCATTTCTGTGTTGGCATCATGTTGTTTTAATTGCTGAGATTTTATAATGGATTTAAGTTTTTAAATATAATGGATCTTGACATTTAAAGTAAATAAATAAATAAATAAATAAAATCTGCATTTAAAAAAATAGAAAAGAAAGAAGGAACTACTACCTTTTGTGACAACATGGATGAAACTGGAGAATATTATATTAAGTGAAATAAGCCAGTTAGTGAAAGACAAATACCATATGATCTCACCTATAAGTAGAATCTTCAACAAAATAAACTAACGAACAAAATAAACTGCAGGCATGGAAGCATGGAGCAGACTGAAAATGACCAGAGGGGATGGGGAAGGAGGACAATGGTGGAAAGAAGGAAAAGGAACTAAACAAAGAACGTGTATGAATGACCCATGGACATGGACAACAGAGTAGGAATTGACTGTGGTGGGGGTGGGGAGGGATGGGTGGAGAAGGGCAAAGGGAGAAAAATTGAGACAACTCTAATAGAATAAACATGATTTAAAAATTAAAAAAAAACACTTTTTCACTAATTTATTCTAGTGAGGACAGCATTATTGCCATGTGCCTTGAGTTTTTGCATACTGGATACATGATATTTAGTAAGAGAAAAGTGTGTGGACACTGTTCCTCTCTTTCTATGTAATTATATTATTTATGAAATGCCTTTACATACACTATTTTATTTCATCAAAAGACCTTTGAAGTAGATTTATTGTTTTTTTTAAAAAATAAACTAGAGTTCAAGGCAGTTAAACCGTTTATGTTCAATCATATAATAGTTTAATGGCAAATATGAAGCTCAAAATTCTGTTTCATTTTTTCTGTGACAACATAGCTTTCCAACAACTTTACGAACTGAGTATTCTCTAGTAAATATTATAATAAATATTATTCAATGAACTAAAAGTCTATTTTAACCTATTGAAAATAATTCTACTTGTGCGAACCTCATTCTAAAATATAAAATAGCTTAAAAGTCTAAATTTTATTCATCATTTAGTATTATTTTTTTCAATTCACCTCAACCCTTTAATTAGTACATATTTATTGATTATTATTATAGATGAACCTGCCCACAACTGTTTTGAACTCTTTCATCTCCTGTGTCATTTAATTTAATCCTCACCACTACCCTAAATTGTAAGAACTATCACACCCATTCTATCACAGTATTTTAAAAATACTTCTTGGTTGTTGAATATTGAAACACATGATAAAACAATTTTAAGAAAGCAGTTACAGCTGAAAATTATTATTTTTAGTCACAAGAAGCTTTTTAGAGTTACACAGTGTACAAAGAGCCCCTCGTGCATTACCCAATGTAATATTCACAATTACTTCATGTGTCCATCCCAAGGACATTTAAAAAGCTGTAGAGGCAAAGTTTTCATTTATATACATGTTCTCTAGTAAAGAATGGTCAAGTCATCCCGTGCCCGTGTAGTGTAGAAAGTCACAGGCATAAATCCTGGAGAAAGTAATTAACTTTGAAAGGAAATGACTGTCCCACTTTGTTTAAAAACAATCCAATGTGTTAAGCTTCCATGTATAACTCATGATCCAGATATATGTTTGCATCCCTGATTGCTTCTCTGAGCTCCGTATGTGCTTATTTGCAATGATGATGTATCCACTGGGATGATATTTAGGCACCTCAAACTTAACCAAGTCCTATCAGAACTCTTGTGGCAACCCTTTATCTTCATCTTAGTAGATGACTGAACTCAGTCTAAGACATTCTTATTTCCTCTTTCCTATAATCAACCTACCTGCAAGAACTTAATTTACTTTCAAAGTATACCCTGAGTCTGCCAACTTCTCGAAGCCTCTACTGCTACCACCCTAGTGCAAATCACAATTACCTTTCATCTGAATTACTGCGTAGTCTCCTAAATATCTGCCTGCTTCTATCACACGATTACCCTGCCATTCAGTCTCTACATAATAGTCAGGGTGACATTTTTACAATGTGAATTAGACCATACCTGTTACCCAACAACCCCGAATATGCCTGAATTTCTTTACCTTGGCCTAAGGACGCACGTACTGTTCTGTCTGGCCTCATCTTGTACCCCTCCCATCGCTCCAGCCACCCTATTCTTCCAACTTTTCCTATGAGCACACCAATCTTGTTATGGCCTCTGAACCTTCCCACTTGCTATTTCTTTTACCTTTTTGCTGGAGATCTTTGCATGATTCAGTCCTTCATTCAGGTATCTGGCCAAATGTCCCCTGAGCTTTTCCTGATTTCTATCTCTCAAATGCATTCCTCCCCACCACTTAATTCCTTTTGACTCCCTGAGTCATTTTCCTCAGAGGAAGTATTTACTTTTTGTTCCCAAATTAATCATCTCTCTCCTGAAGGAATAGAAGCTTTGTCTTTGTCATGGCTCCACCCCCAGTGCCTGGTAGAGTGCCCAGTGCTTAGATAGAAATAATTACCTTTGAATCAATGGATGAATACTTGCATTTAAATATTCATAGTAATACAACTGAGGCAAAATAGTTTAATTTTAAAATGTATATACTATCTTAATAAAAAGTTATGTTGCTTTAGAAAAATCTCAGTCAGTTAAAATTTTATGCAATATGCTTCTCTGAAGAGAGTTGATCTTCTGAGTCAATCAACCATTAATAGGCATAGCTAGTGGCAGGTTCAGGCACTGCAAAAATAGAGGACTAAAAAAATATAATTTGTCTTCATCTACAACAGTGGTTCTTAGCCTTGGCCATACATTAGATTCACCTGGGGAGATAATACAAGTCTGATGAAGAGTCAAGACCCCAGAATAAGTAATTCAGAGTCTTTGAAGGTTGTATCTAGGACTCCATTAACATTTTTTAAAAGGTTCTCCAACTGATTACAATGGACAACTAAAATAGAGAATCACTGAGCTATAAGATGATAGCTTTTTCCAAAACAATTCCTGATGCTGACAACAGTATGGGAGGCATTCAGAGGTCTGTTGAATGAATAGTGAATGAATGAGTGAATGAATGAATGGGTTAATGTAAAGGGTGTTGACAGTCAATTGAGCTCCTGAGCACACTTGAAAACCATTCAAAGGGCTTGGCTTAATCAATAGGGTTGACAGAATTAGCAAATAAAAATAAGAAGTGCCCAGTTAAACTTGAAATTTAGATTAAAAAGACACTTTTTTTTTTAAAAGCAAAGTAGGTCCCATATGTTACAGGGGGCATACTTATACTAAAAAGTGGGTTAATTATTTGTCTGAAATTGAAATTTAACTGGGAAGCCTGTATTTTATGTGGCAACCCTACCTACTGATGAGGGAACAGTTAGGTTTCTCTTGTAAAAATCATAATGTTATTAAAATATGTAAGACAATTCACTGTTGAAGTGGCAAGTTAATCTCTTCTATCCTCAGCTATACCAACCTACTATAAAAACAGTATATTATCCTTATGAATGAATTTAATTTTGCCTATTTAAATATATTAATAGAGTAATCATAGAATTGAAGTGAATTCTTGTGCATTATACTTTTTCCAAATTAACTAGTAATTTAAATTCTTCAGCACCTGTTTTTTGAACTATCAAATCTCATACTATATAATTAAAAAAAGAAAAATTCTCAGTGTTTTAAGATCTATGAGGTACCTTCTCATCATGACTTCCGAATCAGGGGCCACATCAGGTGCTTATCTTGAATTCTCTCCATGCTCTTAAGTGTGAGAAAGACAGGAATCCCTTGGGCCTTTTCTGCTTTTATCCTGTCCACCTAAAACTAAGGTTAAATGTAATAATGAATAAGATTTGGCTTTAATACTGAAAAAATAAAATGACTGAAACAAATCAGTTGAGTGAGTGGTCCCACAGGCAGAAGTCTCAAAGGCACTGCCTTTTTTCTTGAGGGATCCATAGAAGTTCCAATACTTTGCAAATGTCAGGTAAGTACCTTTCTACCACCAGGTTGCGTACTCATGCATTTATAAATGCTCCAGTGAGTTGATAACTCAAAGAAGGATCAATTGTGGTTCATGGAGTGCAGAAGAATGGAATAATGAAAAGACAAAACAGGTAAGACTATTCACATTTCTATTGTTTTCTTTCCTCAGCTGGATTGCACAGTATGGACCGATTCTTCTGCTTCCTACAGAATTTTCAGGAAGTGGCTTGCTGAGAGGTAGTCAAAATGTTTTATTTTATTTGAACATTGTATTTTATTGTCTGAAGACATCTTCAAAACTTGTCCAAATGATTACATAAAAACCAAAGTTTTGCAACAATTTTTCAGATTATATATAATTTCTTTGCAGATATTTTAGCAGCCATTCCTAAATCTAATCATAGATTTTTAAAAATAAAAGAAAATCAGAAGAAGAAAGATCTATTCAAATAGAAATTTATTTCATCTATCCCACAAGTCTGAGACTATCTCAGCAAGGGCAAGGTCAGGTGAGCTACATATTCTCTGCATATTGTTCTGGCTGGAAATCTGCAGTGAGGGTATGAGAACGTAGGAACTCAAATGGATATTCCTGGCATGGGGTGCATGCGGCACCATGCTCTTTCACAAATATGACTGCACCTTACTCCTCAAAGCTTCAGGTGACAGAATTGGCTTTGTTAATGCTGTCAATTCTCAGCAACATCCACTGTTTAAGATACCTGATACAGAAGTGAGCATAACTTTGGAATACAAAATTTCCAATTTTGTTCCTAGAAAGATTGCCCCAGAAGTGGATCCAGACGTGCAATGTTTAACTCTATTTTTATTTTCAGTATTTGTCCTCCTATTTTTTTGCAATTCAGTAGAAAGGCAGATGCTCTGAATTCAAGAGATTATACATGAAATTATTTGATTCCCTAACTATAGCTGTCAGTTTTCAAACATATGCATAGATCTATTTTTTAATGTACTGATTTTATGTCTTTTTTTAAAAAGATACCTATTATAATAATAATAACACTAGCTATTCCTTGCTAAGGCAGTGTAGTAAGGGTTCAAGGCAAGGGCTTTGGGGGTTTATCTCCCTGAGTTCTGTCTCAAGCTCTGCCTGTTGCTAGCTCTATCACTTTTGCAAACTATTTAACCTATCTAAACCTCAATTTCCTCATTTGAAAACTAGAGGTAATAATAACATCTACCCCCTGTCACTGTGGAGTAATTGAGAAAAAATATGCAAAGTGCCCAGGATATAATAGGCACTAGGTGATTGGTGTTGTTTCTTCTAAGGATAGAATTTGTAAACTGGAAGTTAACACTTCAATGAACTCATCTCTGAATTAGAGATAATAATAGTACATACTTGTAAAGTTTTTGTGAGGATTAAATGATGTCAGGTATATGACACACCAAGCTTAGTGGCCGGCACATAGTAAGCAAGTCAATATATGGGAAACCTTGTTTTGTTATTATTTTCAGACACTATACTTATATATACCATATCTCCCATGAAAGTAATCTACTCATTTTATTGAGTAGATACTTAGACGTAAATAGGCTCAAAGGTAGTTGTGCCAGCAGTCAAACTCCAGTCTGACTACAAAGACCCACGCCATTTCATGACAATGTATTTTTTCTCTAACCAAAAGCCATTCTGACATTAAGGGAGCCGACAATGAGAGACCAAGTAACAAGTTTTATTTCACCTTAATTGCTCAGAGATGGGACACACCTCATACTACTTTGCTGATACTCTAACATATAATAATTGAAAAACACATTGTGTAAGTGTTGAGGCTTTTTTAAAAAAACATCATGATATTCTATCATAGAAACAAATGAGTATAGTGAGATTGCATAACCATAAGTAAAGAAAAAACCCAAATTCTATATTCTTTAAATGCTTCAAAATCTCGACAATATTATAGATTTGTTTGTACCTCTTAATGCACTTTAAAAAAGCAAGAAAGTTGATACTTAAAAGAATTTTGCACAGTGATGTTACATGAAGTTATTATTTTTACCTCTAATGATTAGTTTTCACCTCTAGTGTTTACAAAATGCACCAGGCTAAATAGAAATGAGTCAATCATTCTGTGTTCCAGATGTCTTGGGAAATATCCAGATGTCTGTGATCTTCAAAATGGATGCATTCAAAACAAACGTTTTATTTGTTAATTTTTCAGCTGCTTGTGATAGCTTAGCTATTACACAGACTTACTATAATTTGCTTTTTCGTGTAAAGTACCCTGAATATTTTCACAGAGAAAATCCAATTCCAAAAATATAAACTTAAAGTCACTTTGAAGACATATTAGAGAATTAGGATGGAAAGAAAATAAAGGACTGTTTGAACCAGGGTTTGGCAAACTTTTTCTACCAAAGATCAGATAGGACTATTTTAGGCTTTGCAGGTCACATGGTCATTCTTGAAACTACTCAGGTCTGCCTTTGTAGAGTTGGTAGTCATTGCTGGATTCCAACACCACTTCATTTACAAAAGCAAGCAGCAGTGGGCTGCATGTAGTTGGCCTGGAGATAAACACTGAAGATACCGATATACATATGCAATTTTGGGTAATTAGTAAACATTTGCCAGTGTAAGTTTGGGAAAAGGAATTGCAAAACGATGACATGTGTCATTATCCAGTGGCCTTGAGGACATGCTGATTATGCTTCATGTGCCCCCATTTCCTCATATAACAGAGGGAAATGCTCAACCTCTCTGAATCCAACTTAATTCTAGCCTCCATTTTTCTCGTTCTCCTCCGTTGATTTAAAAGGAGATTGAACTTTGGGCTTGGGGGAAGATGGATGTGAGGATTCTCTAAGGCCCCCATCTTTTCTGTTGGGTACGTTCTCAATCAATTAATCCTTCCTTAGTCCAAATAATGATATTTTGAATATCGGTCATTTGAGTGCCAGGCATACAAACTTTTGGACTGGTAAGAACTAATCCCCCTTCCCTGCCCTCCTCTGTCTCTTGGGAAGCTGACCTTAACAAACTACATCAGCCTTGGTCTTTTGGGTAACATCGGCAGGAACTGAGAAGCTAGAAGGTGAGAGAAATTCTTCTTTGTAGTGCTTCAACCAGACACAGATACTTTACTGCCTATCAAACCTGTACTCCTGTGTCCTAGGGAAATCCGTATTGTGCATGAATCTTTCCCCTCTCCTCTAAACTAAAGTGTATTTCTTCTATATTTATTGTCTGTCTCAGGGCAAGCTTGCTGCTGATTCTCACTTAGAAAAAAAATCTGACAAACCTAGTAAGTGTTAACTAAGCTTCAGGGAGGGACTTCTTTTTATTAACTCTAAGAAACGCCTTTAAAAGTAAGGCTTCTGCACAAGAAAAGAAACCACCAACAAAACAAAAAGGCAACCAACCAAATAAGAGATGATATTTGCAAACAGCTGCTCTGAACAAGGGTTAATATCTAAAATATATAAGGAACTCATACAACTCAACACCAAACAAACAATCCAATTGAAAAATAGGAAGAGGACCTGAACACTTCTCCAAAGAAGACATACAAATGGACAACAAATATGTAAAAAGATGATCAACTTCACTATCTGTTAGGGAAATGCAAATCAAAACCACTTGAGATACCACCTTACACCTGTTAGAATAGCTATTATCAACAAGACTACTAATAACAAGTGTTAGAGAGGTTGTGGAGAAAAAGAAACCCTCAGTCACTATTAGTGGGAATGTAAATTCGTATAGCCACTATGGAAAATGGTGTGGAGGTTCCTCCAAAAATTAAGAATACAATTACCATATGACCCAGCAACCCCTCTTTTGGGTATCTACCAAAAAAATCAGAAAACATTTGCAAAGATATATTCCCTCTTATATTCATTGAAGCATTAGTCATGGAGGCCAAAACATGGAAACAACTGAAATGTTTCTCAATAGATGATTGGATAAAAAAGGTGCAGTCCATATATATAATGGAATATTACTCAACCATAAGAAAAAATATAATACTGCCATTTATGACAACATGGATGGATCTCAAGAGTATCATGCTAAGTGAAATAAGTCAGACAAAAGTCAGGAACCGTATGATTCACTCATGTGGGGTATAAAACTGAAAGCAACAAATGAACAAGCAAAAACACAGAGAACAGTATGGTGGTTACCAGAGGGAAGGGAGTTGGGGGTTATAGTAAAGAGAAAAGGGGGTCAAATATATGGTGATGGAAGATTTGACTTTGGGTGGTAAACACACAAGGCAATATACAGATGATGTATGATAGAATTGTACACTTGAAATCTATATAATTTTATTAACTAATGTCACCTCAATAAATTTAATTTTTAAAATGGAAAAAAGTAAATAAGGAATGTATAGCTCCAAAAGATACCTTGTGAAAAATAAGGGCAATTTCTACCAAACAGAAAATTCATTGGCCATAAAGTCAACCTGTATTCTTGCAATGAACCATGATTTGGGTGCATAGTTTTATTGTATAACCTCACCAAATGTCATTAGGTTTTTTAAAACAAGTGGTATATGTTTATTATGTTTGCTATCACTTTAACTAGTATCCTAGAGGAATTTTAAACATTACTTTCAAATTTCAAGTGTTATGCTACCCATTATATAATTGAGAGATTACAAAGTAGAGCTGTGGTGTTGGTTTTTCTAAAATGTTATCTTAATGACAGTTTAAGATGTTACTGGTTTAACTAGCTATGTGTCTACAAAGACTATATTGTTGAGGGAAAAAAGTCACTTTAAAACTCCATTAATTAGCCATTTGTACTGCTGTCTTCTCTGAAGTACACATAGTACTAATCCTATGAGTCTGTAAAGCACTGTGAGCACACAGCCTGCTCTTCAAGGGAATGTACAGAAGCCAATTAAAGGCTCTGGGAAGTACTGCAGTAACTAACCTGTTTACCTTTCTTCACTACATCCCAAGCTTACTTAACCATACAATTTTATTTTAAATGTGATTTATTAATACTCCAAGAAACTTACCTTGGGAAATGCTGGTAAGAGGTATTAAGATATTTGGTTTTTATCACTAGGAAAATTGATACTATTTCACTAATTATTTTTGTATCTATCAGTTGACTTTAATATTTATTATTTAAAATTCTTGTCTTTGAAAATATTTATAAGGAAAAAATAAGGTATTCCCCAAAATGTCTGCTAAACACAACTTTTGCTTACTCTCAAGTGTTAGACTGCTGAAGTTTTGTCAACATTAATACTTGAGAATAAATATATCCTACCCACGTCCAACATTCAACTCAAGTATCACTTGGAAGCATTTCTTTTATTAATTTTAATTTTTAATTACAGTTTACATTAAACATTATTTTATATTAGTTTCAGGTTTACAGCATAGTGGTTAGACAATCATACTTTACAAAGTGATCCCTATCCCTCTGATATTTTAAATACCCACTTGGCACCAAACATAGTTATTACAATATTATTGACTATATTCCTTATGCAGTACTTTACATCCCCATGACTAGTTTATAAGTACTAATTTGTACTTCTTAACTCCTTCCCTTTTTTTCACCTATCCCCCAACCCTCCTCCCCTCTTGCAACCATCAGTTTATTCTCTGTATCTATAATCTGTTTCTATTTGTTCATTTATTTTGTTCTTTAAATTCCACATATAGGTGAAATCAAATGGCATTTGTGTTTCTCTGCCTGACTTATTCCAGTTAGCATAATACTTTCTTGGTCCATTTATGCTGTCACAAATGGTAAGATTTCCTGCTTTTTTATGGTTGAGTAATATTCTATTATATATATATGCACCACTACTTTTTTATCCACTCATCTATTGATGGGCACTTGGGTTGCTTCCATATTTTGACAATTGCAAATAATGCTACAATAAACATAGGGGTTCATATATCTTTTCAAATTAGTGTTTTGGATTTCTTTGGCTACCCAGAAGTGGAATCACTAGGTCATAAGGGAATTCCATTTTTAGTTTTTTGAGGAACCTTCATATATACTGTTTTCAATAGTGGCTACACCAATCTTCACTCCCACCAACAGTATATGAGGGTTCCCTTGGAAGCATTTCTGACCCAAGATCCAGTTCTGGGACTCCAACTTTATGCTTTTTTTATAACACTTTGTGATCTTGTTTACAGTTAGTAATTCACATGTCTAATCCCATAGGATTATAAAATCCTTGGGGGCAGAGACTATAATTAATCATCTTTGTTCCCCATATTTAACACCATACTTGATTTTTAGTGGATGGTTGTAAAGGAAAAACCCAGTTCTTCCCTACTCTATTTATCTTCCCTGTGATTCTATCTTTACAACTCACACAAAACACTTTACTTCTAATCACCAAATATGTGGAGGTTCTGCTTCACACCAAGCAATTCTCGTTAACACCAGTTAGTGTTCTACAGTTTAACTCAGTTCTGACCCTATCTACCTAGTTAAGGAGTCAGTCCCACAAAACTGCCCCCAACCCCTACTTCAGATGCCAGTTCCAAGCTTATGTTATCACCCATGCTTCTGACCAACCTGGGGTTTCAATGACTCCCTCCTCATGTTTAGATAATTTGCTAGAATGGCTCACAGAACTCAGGGAAACATGTTTACCAGTTTATTAAAGAGTACAGAAAAATAGTCAGATGAAGAGATACATAGGGCAAAGTCTTGGAGAGTTCTAAGAGCAGGAGCTTCTGTCCCTGTGGAGTTGAAGTGTGACACCCTCATGGTGTGGATGTGTTTGCCCACCTGGAAGCTCTCAGAACCCCTGATTAGCAGGTGCTTAGTAAAGGAAAAACCCAGTTCTTCACTACTGTGTTTATCTTTCCTGTGATTCTGTCTTTACAACTCACACAAAACACTTTGCTTCTGATCAATCGTATTGGGATTTTGTGGAGGCTGCCTCATGTAGGAGTGACGAATGATTAACTCAATTTTCAGCGCCTCTCCCCTCTCTGAAGGATGGGGTTGGGGGTGAGGATGAGGCTGAAAATTCTAAGCTCCTAAACATGGCTTGGTCTTTCTGGGGACCAGTCCCTATCCAGGAGCACTGTAGGAGCCACCCGGAGTTGCCATATTAGAATAAGAGATGCTGCTAGTACTCTTATCACTTAGGAAATCACAAGGGTTTTAGGGACTCTGTACTAGGAGCTGGGAGCAGAAACCAACATATGTATTTTCTATTATCTCATAATGCTTAATAAATGAATTTTTATGATAATTTTACATAATTTTGAGGCTGCTTTAGCAATAATTTGCACTCGCTAAATATTTAAGCAGTTCATATGTATTGTACCAACTCATGAGAATGGGTTGTCAAAATCTGAGGAATTTTTCAAGCCAATTGATTTCATATTCGTACCTTGATATCAGGCCATGGTGAGAGTATTTACACCATAGAAACTGGCAAAAGCTACATATCGAGACTTTTCTTTTTTCCTGGAGACCCAGTTGTTAACTATTTTACCAGATTACCACTATATGTAATATCTTATATAATTTTTTGCTAAACAATAATTTAATAAAAATGACATTTAAAAATTTAATCATTTTAAACATAATTTTTAAATGCATTGTTCTGTCTCTTCATTTAGGTTGTAAATTATCTGGGGAAGAGGTCTTTATTTTCTTTTACTTTGTTGCCTCAGTCAGTGCCTAGGAACTTAGGAGCACTCAATAGATAATTATATGCGGAAGGGCTGATGTCCTAAAGAGGGTTTGTGTTCAGACCTGCAGACAGCGGCAGAGTGGGTGGAAGCAGCAAAAAGGAATGAAAAATACAAGAAAATGTTTTGAATTGATAGTAACACTAAATTTTTATGTTCAGAGCTTTAGGTATACCATATATTATTTTTCCTTCTAATTTTATGTTTACTCTAAAATTTTAAATACATTGAAAGAGTTGAATAAAACCAGTGACATAATCATAGCCACAAAATTATAATGTCAAGGACATAAGATTGTGGTTGGACTACAGAAAAAGATATAGTTTCAGTACCACAAAACTGTAACAAAATTACTGGAGTTTCAGAATTTCCTTAGGTTCACATTTTTTAAAAAATTTACCTTAAAAGACCTTTAATTACCAGGGATATTAATCAACCTCATCAACTAATTCATTATACAAAATGTAGTAAAAATTTCAATATGAGTTTTTGACCATACATGAAGGAAACGTTGTCTGTACAGTGTACTGTGTAGTATTAAGTCTCATGGTGTTACAAGTGAAATGAATCTTTGAAGGCAAAAGCATATAAATCTAGACTGTCACATAAGCAAAACACACATTTTAAAAATAAATTGATACATTTTGCACACAGTAAATTACCCAAATCTTAAAAGTAAAGCTTGATGAATGTTTATATACATATAAACTTCTCTAACCATCACCAGATCAAGATACAGATATTTCTACCCTGTCAGATAGTTCTCTTCTACATTTCTCCTGTGATACCATTATTCTGACTTCTACCACAGTACATTAATTTTGCCTGTAAAAGATATTTTTAACCAATGTATTTTTTTTGACAAATATATAAAAAGAAAGAGTACTGCTTGGGTACTGGTTTGGGGCAAATGAATATAAAACAAATTAGTGATTATATGTTTAATAGTAATATTTATGTCTTGCTTTACTAAAAGTGTTACCTAGTAATACTTTACCAGAGCAATTTTAGAAATATCTTCCAACACTTTAGGAGTTGTCAGTACCTATTATGATTTTATTTACTTTTTGCCTATAGTTCAGTTAAACAGCGTGATTGTTCTACATGAACAACCTTTTCATAAAAATAAATGTTTTATATTGTTTGAGTTCATTGTTAGAGGACCAAAAATGCAGATTAGACATAGACACTTCTGTCAAGAAGTTTATAATCTGATATCTATAGAGCTTACATGCAGTTCATTATTCCCCATTGTTTGCCATATTGGTCTTTCTCTCCAAAGTAGTATGCTTAAAGCCATATAAGATTAGAATCAGGTTCTCCACAACCATTACTCCATGGATGGTTCAGCCTAATAAAAAAAAAATAGTAATGAAGATGTTTGCTATGAAAGTGGACCACATGGTACAGCCACAAAGCCAAATGCTCTTGCTCAACTGGAACTTTGTAGGCCCCGATTGGATGGTTTCTGGGAAGTCAGGAACCTGAAGAACACAGTGTTCTGCACAGTTTCTACACAGAGGAGATGGACTTCAGAGGCTGAAGTGATAATGACTATGACCTAGAGTTTCTCTGCTTCCCATGTTACTTTTGAGAAGGGGCATAACAGAGACAAAATAAACTCCTCAAGAAAGCATTCTTTGGGTGGTTTTCCTGGCCTGCTACCCCATGCTGAACATCACCATTCTGTCTCTAATTATCAGCCGGAGTCCAGGATAGAGATCCACTAGAGGCTCTGTAACTTTAATCCCATTATCTAACATTCCACACTGCCCATTGCTGCTGTCATTCAGCATCACATAGGTGCTCTGTAACTATAATCCCATCATCTAACATTCCACACTGCCCACTGTTGTTGGCATTCAGCATCGCATGCATGCTTTGTAACTATAATCTCATCATCTACTATTCCACACTGCCCACTGCTGCTGTCATTCAGCATCACTCCCCCACACACCCCTCCATTTCCCTGGCGCAGTGTAACAAAAGCTTCATGAGGACTTTGTCCTAAATATTCCTATTTTCTTTCAAAGATATTTGATTTAATCTAATACCCCCAAAATTTCAAACTTAAAGTTCAAGTTAAAAATTTTGCTTGAATATGATTGTCCTTATGTCTCAATTATTCCTTTTAACTTTCAACGAATTCAATTTAATCAACTTTTCATGGCTGCTGTTGGATGCCTGGCACATGCCCTAAGTCCTGGGGAAGGAATAACAAATAAGGAGCTCACAGGTTTTAAGGCACAGGTTTTCAGAGTGGCTGGGATCAGGTAGTAGGGGAAGACCTGGGAGTATTTTTTTTTTTCTTTCTTTCTTCCCCTTCCTTTTCTTTTCTTTTCTTCTCTTTTTTTTCTTTCTCCCCACTGTGGTAGGAATTTTGTGAACCAAATGTAGTAAATTTTGGTGTGGCTATGTCTCCAGCATTTATTTTTCTTTTATTAGAAACTTTCCTGAATATTCATTAGTTAGGTACCAAATTCTTCTGTTCTGATCTCAGTGATCAGTTATGGTTGTACTGTTACTGAGTCAGCCAATATTGTTCTAGAACAGCTGTGTGGTTTGCCCACCACCAAAAGGTATGAGTCCAAAGACAGAGTTTGGTGAAAAAAGAAAGGGGTTGTTTATTTAAAGGCTATACAGTTTTAGAATAATGGCAGATTTCTGCCATTAAGTCCTGCTCCTTTAAAAACACCCAAAAATGAATAGCCCTGCCTCCCTCTGCCAAGCCAGGCCAGTTTCAGAATATGCAACTGAAAAGTACCATCCTTCAGAAATGCAGTAGTCTGCGCTCAGCATTTCCTGTCACAGTTCAGCTCCAAGCATCTCTCACAGGTCTATGTGCACCTGCCTGATTCCTTGCAGCGTTGGTTTCTCTCCTCTGGAGCTGTCTTTTCTCCAGCCATCAGCTCACCAGTATGTCTATGTGCTTGACCACACAGGTCCCCAGCAGCACCACCAGCTCAGCCACTGTCTTCTGTGTGGGAGGGGCACTGAGGATGTTTCCGAACCGTGCGGCCTCTGGGAACTCGCCGAATCTCTGAGTTTGGAATCCCTGAGGTCAACCGGGTTACCTGGGGGAAGGGCCAAAAAGCCCTCAGACCCTTAGACCTACAGACGTACAGACACATGGACCTACAGACCCTGTGTTTCTCCACCCTGCAATTTAAAGGCTTAGCCCAGAAATTCCTGCATGACTGAGCATCCAGCTCTTCCTGTGGTACATTAGTGTCTGCCACTTTTGTCAGCTCCCCAGTGTCTTTGACCCTCTTTTGGCTGCCATCTCTAGCCAGGGCAAAAGTTTCCCAGCCACATACAGGCACACATGGACGTGTCACTCCAGGGTTGGGCTTCTGGCCCTACAGCTCATGCATGCAGGCACTGTATGAACCACCCTACCCCCCTGACCTGGGCCCCCAGCGACTATGTCATGAGTCACTCTACCAGAGCAGGTTCTCACAGTCACATTTTCTTTGTTTACAGTTTGCTCCGGGTAGCAGCAGCCTCCTTCCACAGCTCCTCCCTTCCAGAAGACATGAGCTAGGTGTTTCGTCTGCCGTTGTTATGCAATGCACCTTAAATGCTATGCCTTCTGCTCCATTTACACCCTTCCTGCCCCCCTACCTTTTTGGGTTGGGTTTCCCTGTTTTGGCAGGATCTCCCATTTTCCAGGGAGCTCTGGTCCGACCTACCCCCTTATAATACCACTATAGGAAAGCCAGCCTCAGCATGAAGCTAATACATAGAATACAGAGACCTGGCAAGGAATGAGTCCTCTATCAAACCAATCCTGAAGCCCACCCTAGACTTTTCCATAACATTAGTCAATAAATCCCTCTTATTTTTAAATGTGTTTTGTCTCAGGGTAAATATTAAGCTGTTGTAACAAAGAGACCGAAAGCAAAAACTAGCTGCTAAAATAATAGTGCATTTCTTTGTTGTGTTATGGTTTGACTTGACCACCTAAAACTGGAGGAGCAGCTCTGTTCCATGAGGTTATCCAGGGACCAAGAGCCCTCTGTCTTATTCCTGTACTATTGCTAGAGTGACCGCCTTTTTGGCTTGGGTGAACAGGCTACAGGAAGAGTGAAAAGAGAGGTTGAAAAAATATATTCCTAGTGGCATAAGGCCTTAGCCTAGAAATGGCAAACATTACCTTTATTCATATTTCATTGGTCTAACTATAATCACATGAACATACCAAACTGCAAAGCAGACTGGGAAATGTAGTCTGCAGCTGCATGTCTACCTAAAACTTGATTACTAAGGAAGAAGAATATCGATTTAGGAGACAGTAAGTAATTCGTCTCAGTTTAAATTTAGTTTGTGTTACATACAACATCAAAAGTTCTAACTGATAGATTGTTGTTATTAGACAAGACATCCATGTTGACGTTTGTATGTAATGAGGTAGGTATTATAAAAACACAAAAAGTGAAGGCATAGGCCATGCCTTAAGGATTGAAATTGCAGTTCTATGGAACTATTTCTTCCAACATTTGTAGGGCAGATTTAAGCCATTAGAAGGTTAATTTAACCTTTGATGACAGACTTAAGGCACAAAAGAGATATCCAAAAATTTTCATTTGGTCCATTGCTTCACAGCTCCCTCTAACCTAATCTATTACTTGCTTTTCATTCAGTTTCCTGCTTTACTTTAAAGTACAACCTCCTAAATGTTTTTTTATTGAGTATGTTGAGTCATCTTTCTGAGAACAGACAAAACTTAAAATGTTTTCCAATTAATCATTACTTTTATTTGTTCAAACGAGAGTACAGAAATAGTTGATGACATTTATAGAAAAGTACTTCAACCAACAAAAGTTTGGTCAATATTTATTGGACTCACTGATCTATTTATTTGAAAGGGGATCATTTTGTTATATAAGTTCATTGTAAAGTTACAATAATTAAATGTTTTAGTTAAAACCTGAAAAAAATGATATGACAATTTTACTTGAAAAAAGATTAATTTCCTTTTAAAAGATGGCAACACCCTAGAGTTTATAGATTTTTTAAAACAGATTTTTTTAGAAGACTTGGTATTTTTTAGAGCAGTTTTAGATTCACAGCAAAACACAGCCCCATCTCTCTATACTCTTTGCTCCCACAGAAACACAGCCTCCCCCATTATGAACATCTCCCACCACAATGGTACATTTATCACAATAGACGAACCTACTTTGACATAACATTATCATGCAAGTTTCTCGTTTACACTATAGTTCACTCTTGGTGTTGTACACTCTGTGGGTTTTAACATATGTTTAATGACAAATATCTACCATTGCAGAATTCAGAATGGTTCCATGCCCCTAGTTATCCCTGCCATGCTGAGGATGCGGGCACTCCAATCTATGGAAAAAAATTCTTGTTATGTATGAACTGGTGTCTTTCCCCAGTTCAAATTCATTATAGTAACCATGAACCTTGCTCAGGTCTTATAATTCCTGAATGAGGTCAAAAGAAAAGTACATTTTAAAATATCAATAGGCTGGCCTGTTTGGGTTCTCAAGAGGTTGCCAGAATTTGGCAGTCCCATGAGCTCCAGCTGCCTCTGCTTAAAGTACTTAGCTTGGCTACTTGCTCCAGGCCCTCACAGTCCTCCAGTCAGACCTTGCCCTTTCCAAAAGCCCTCCCACCATCAGCTTGCCCTCCTCTGAGAAGAGCAGCTTGTCTGTCTCTTACTGTTCTTCCCTTGCTGAGCAGTTCCTCTGAGATGCTGGAGAAAAAATCCCTCTAACCTCAGTATAGCAGTGAGAGCAAAAACTTCCTTGGAAAGACAGTCTTTTAAATAATGTGTCATTTTTGTTTTAAAAATAAGCAAGTATCTCCCTCAAAATTATTTATCCCTCCAAAAAAATAGCAACCACCCTAATAGTTAAATAAATAATAGTTAAATAAATAATTTATTTTAGTTTAGTAATAACTAAAGTAAAATTTAGTTATTACTTTCATTTTTTAAAAGAGCCAAATTCAAGTCTCATGTAAGACATTATTTCAATAGTTTCACATTGGACAACAAAGAATCCTTTGGGAAAGATCCGCCTAAAACAGCTTCAGTCAATGTTAATTTCAGTTGTTTATGAAGATCACCCAAGAGAATTGGTTACAAAAAAAAAAAAAGAAAGAAAGAAAGAAAGAAAGAAAGAAAGAAAGAAAGAAAGAAAGAAAGCAAGCAGGCAAAGAAATTTAACCCATCTGTAATCATTATTCCCCAGCACTACCTCTCAGTTGTAGGGGTTGAATGTCATTGAAAATAAGGCTTAAAGGTCACTTTAAAAGCAATAAATTAAGTGGTTACATTTTGGAGAACATAAACAACAAGCTGATTCTTATGGTTTTGGATAAAATTTCAATACAAGCAGCCTAACTGGATTAAACATACTATACTTCAAACTAGTTTGAAAGAAATGAACTCGATGAGTTTTGGAGAACTGTGTTAGATGACTTGACAATAGCTTTATTGATGGTGGAGACGCCCATGTAAAATGTGAAGAATTTTCATGAACTGTGGGAGGGGGGTAGATCTGTATTTCAAAAGCAATATAGGTCCTATGTAATGTGGTTTTTTATTAATTAAATTGATAAACATAATATCATAAGACATTTGACTATTCCTTCTATAGTCATTTATATCAGTGATTTTCAACTATTGTGCCACAAAATTTTTTAAAACATGCTGTGCTTGACTACTTAGTCAGGGGCACTAACTTCTTTTGTCTTAGATTGCCAAATTAAAAAATGACAATAGCCATCTGGTGTGAATATATTAAAAGTCTACCTATTTTTTGTCAGGTCAGCAAAAAATACAATTTTTTTGGATGCCACAGGATTTTAATTATTAGTTTATGTGTGTCATGAGATGAATAATGTTGAAAATCACTGATTCACATACATATTTAAGTTGGCCAAAAGCTTTTTAAAGCGGGTCTTTTTTGGAAAATACATTTTTGGGTCTTATATTCAGGCATTTACGGAATCTTGATGATCATCTTGCTGGAGAACTTGTGACACTGGAGACGGAGATAGAAGCTTGTTTGCCCCTGAGAGAAGGAGGCAAGAAGGGAGGGAAGCAGGGACACTAGAACCAGCTAAAGGCATGGGGCAGGGACCTCTATGAGGAGAAGGGCCAGTGCCTGTGCCTAGCGATGGAAGGTCTGAGGATAGGTAAAGAACAGAGATAAGTATGTTCATCTGAGATTACCTGTGTGTTGCAATGGAAGCTCCTTCCAAGTGTCCTGTCACCCTAAAATCTTCAGAAAACTCTATATGTTTTCTTATGCTTTGTGAATGCAGAGTTTTTGTGGATGTTTTGGGGATGTTTTGCATCTAAGTTAACACTGAAGCTGGGGCAGAAGGAGCCTGGAGGTTGAAATGACCTTAAGAATACAGAATGTTCCCTGTTCCCTCATCTTGCACTCATGAGACACTTGAGGAAGGCACAGAGCTTCCACCAAGGAGAAGTCAGGCCAGCCTCTCCCAGACCACATGGCAGGGAGCCCAGATGGAACGTGGGCCATGAACGAGCACGTGTGAATTGGAAGTACTAAAGCACTAGACAAAGTTAAGATGTTATTATTATTACTTTCTGTTTAATAACTTTTATCAAAAACTTAGCTACTTCTTATATAAATACAATGGAGTATTTTAAGTGTCCCATTCTATTCTATGACTTTTTTTTAAAAAAAGTATATATTTGAAGCCCTTGTATTTTTTATAACTCAGATTAATTTTCTCTTACCTCATTTAAGCTCTATTTTCAAAGAAAAAATATTTTGGTAAATTGATTATCAATTTGGAAGTAAGTACCTTATGAAATCAGAATAGTGTCATATTTTTATTGACATCAAACCTGTCACCTGGTGGGTTTGGATCTTTCCCACTTAGTTTTTACTTGAACTTAAGTGACTTTGCTCGAGGTGCACACTTACTCAATTATTTTGTGCACAATTCTATAATTTAGTTATTACTTTCATTTTTTAAAAGAGCCATACTCAAATTTCAACATTATTATTTATCTTACCAGAGAGCTTTTCTGAGGGACATAAATACTAGGAGGAGACAACATCTGGCTCCTAGGACCCTGGTGGAGGAAGGCTCAGATAGCAACTTTAGGAAAAGTACTTTTCAAAATTAATGGAAAAAGCATTTCCTTCAATTATAACTTCTTAAAAATCAACAAGATGGAATTAAAACATATTCTCATCTTATTCTAAAATGATCTTTTTTATATATTTCTGGTTTCTGTAACAATAAAAAGTTTTTTGTCATTTTGGGTAAATACAAGCGGCATTTTATGAGCTTTGGTACGAAAAGCTGCTATATGAAATTGCTTCGGTTAGTATTGCTAAATTAGTCTCATTTGAGCCATTTTAATTTTTAAATAATTTAAAGCATGTGTCTGTTTTGAAAGCATACATCTAGCTTATGCAGGACTGAATAATTAAGTGGAAAAATCAAGTTAAAAGCTGAGTATTGTTTGCAGTTTACTGTTCTTCCAGTAGGACTTGTTTTAGAGGAGGTTTAAGATGGAGGGAGGGAGGAGCAGGACACCATGTTTTTAGTCACAAAGGGCTTTTACTGTGATTTTTGTTTCTTGTTAAACTGTAAAATTTGCAGTAGCTATTTTCTAAAAAGGGAATTTGAGGCCTAACTGCTGATATATAATTATAGCAGTATTATTATGTCTTTTGGTGTAATCCTCTATAATCAATGTTGTGTAGTCCCTGATTATCCACCCAATTGTTCTGCCAGCCATGAAACAGTTGCTAGGAATTTGCTGAGAACCAGCTTTTCTCCCCTTATCAGTCCTCCTTGAAATCTGCGCCTGCATGTGCTGTAAAATCTTGAAGAACTTGTCCCTCAGACATTCTTATCTTCTATATAAAGCTTCATATGAGAAATTTCTTTTAGAACTTGGTTTTGAGGACCCAAATTTCCATATTGACAAAAAAAAATCAGAGAGAGACAACCAGAAAGAAGAAATTCTAAGGAAAAAAATGTCCTTGGCCAACCCTGTATATAATATTTTTGTCTTCCCCCTGGAAAGCTCTCTTGTTCAACCACGAGGACTCCAGTTTGTCCTGGGGGTTTGGAGTAGAGTCTGAAGTCTCAGGTTCACATGCTCACTCTCCACATTCTGTGCCTGTGCCCTGCATTCCAGGTTAATCTGGGTATTCTTTCCTAACATGATCTCAAAATCCTTGTCAATACACAGAATTGGCAGCTGCTGCCAAGAAATCATCAGCTAGCTTACAAATTGAAACTCATCTGTCATCTTCAGGTTAGAAGGTAAACAATTCTTTAAATGCTTTTATTTATGTGTGTGTGAAGACATTGAAACTTTTTATCTGATTTGCAGATGACATCATGGTGTGAAGATTGATTGTTATGAGAGCAGCAAGGAGCAGTGTTCTGGGTAAAAGTTTAGACTTTGACCCCCAGTGTGATACTGCACAAATCACCTCCCTTCCACCGTCCTCTTTCCCCTTTTGTAAAATGAGTATCATAATATACAACTTAGGTCTGCAGTTAGAATCTAACTTAATAATTGGCGTCACAACCTTTGTAAAGTGTTCAATGATATACACATGGAAGCCAGTGTTATTTTTATGTTTCCCTTGGAAAACTGTGAGATAGGCATATATTTTGTTCTTTTACTTAGTCTGCTCAGGTGGCCATTAACAAAATACAACAGACTGAATTGTTTTAACCACAGAAAGTTATTTTCTCACAGTTCTGGATGCTGGAAATCCAAGATCAAAGTCTTGCAAAGTTTGGTTCCTCGTAACAGCTTTCTTTCTGCCTTGCATCTTGGACTTGTAAGAAAAGGCACCAGTGTTCTCTCACTTCACCGTGTTAGGGCACAGTGAGAAAAAGAGATCTGGTGTCTCTTACAAGAACACTAATCCTATTGGATTAGAGCCCCACCCTATGACCTCATTTAACCTTAATTACTACCATAAAGATCCCATCTCCAAACACAATCACATTAGGAAATAGGGCTTCAACAGATGAATTTTGTGGGGACATAATCATTCAGTCCATAACATCTGTATTTCTTGAACCCTTGACCCAGGATGCAAACAGTCATGTTGGCAAGTCTGAACCTTGGCCCAGGGGAGCAATGTCTATTTTTACTATGCCAGGAAAATCCAGAGAGGTCTGACCCACGAGGGCCAGCCTGATAAATGTAGTTCTTGTAATACTAGAAGAGGCCATATTGGATTCTGAACCAAAGGGTTGAGTTCAGTTAAGGGTTCAAGAAAAAGAAGTACAAGCTAGCTTTGGAGGCTGGTTGAGGCATATTATGCCTCTGCTTTTTTTCTCTTGTTTTTACTCATATTAATTACCTCATGGGAATGTTCCAGGTTAAGCCCGCCAAATCGGGCTTTCCTGGGGAGCTGGTACTCATTGCATGTGCTCATAGTATTGGGGAGAAGGAGAATTCCCTACTCCATCCTTAAGTTCTCAAAGCTAGACCAATAATAAAATTGTCATAAGATCAGATTAACAGGAAAAAACTTGGGCATCAGTTCCTGGCTCACTTTCTTACAAGACCCTTCTTCATAATGTGAGTGCAAGGCCACAGACCTAGAGAGAGCCATCCCAAGATACTACAGCCCCAGGATGTAGTAGTCAATGAGATCCTACACATGGGGTAGATATGACTAACCCTAGAATTTGCTCATTATCTAGGCAGAGCTGCAGTCAAACAGACCACTCACCCCTAAGAGACAACTGAAGTAGATTAGTCCTTTAGACCTAAAGAGCTGGAAATCTTCCCTTCCTCTCTCTTCCTCAGCTCTTTCCTTCCCTGTCTCCTCCTCCTCCACCCTATCCCTATCCTCCTCCTCCCTCTCTCCTCCCTCCTCCTCCTTTTTCTTCTTCTTCCTCCTTTGTCCCCTTCTTATTCTTCTCCTTCCTGCCTTCCTTCCTTTTCTTCCTCTTCTTCTTCCTCCTCCTCTTCTCCTTCTTCCCCTTTGTTCCCTTCTTCCCCTTCTTCCCCTTCTTTCTCTTCTCTTTTTTTTTCTTCTTCTTATACTTGGAGTTAGCCAGCTGGACTCAGTTTAGATGATCCTAATTTCCCAACTTTGTTGTCAACATCCAAAGTATCATGGTCAGGAACCAGTCAAATATATGCCTTCTCTCCATCAGAGCTGATCAAGGTGTTGACCTTGGCCATGAGCACAATGTCACAGAGCTTCCTCACAGCCTGTTTGAGCTGGTGCTTGTTGGCCTTGACATTCCACAATGAACACAAGTGTATTGTTGCCTTCTACCTTCCTCAAAGCTGGATCGGTGGTCAGGGGGAACTTGACGATGACATAGTGGTCAATCTTGTTTCAACTGGGGTTGCTTTTCTGAGGATATTCAGGCTGCCTTAGGAGCCACAGTGTCATAGGCCCTCAGAAGGTAGATGATGAGTGGATCTTCTTTTTGTGGCTGTGGACACCTTTTAGCACTGCTTTCTTTGCCTTCAAAGCCCTTGCTTTGGCTTCAGCTTTGTGAGAGGCAGGGGCTTCCTTCTTTGCTTTCTAGTCCTTCTCCTTCTCCCCCTCCCCCCTTTTTCTAGACTATTTTATGATTCTATAGAATATTTGGTTAAAAATTAGGAAGACTCCCTTCTCTCTGTCATGCCTCAAATAAACTAATGAACTCTCTTTACAAAACAGTGAATAAAAGGTTCAAATTGCCAAGAGATAGTCATCAGTCAAATTTTTGAATTAAGTTGCTTCATTGTCTACTCAAGAAAAGATGCAGTAATAGTAAGATGTTATCTGCATTGGTTTCTCTGGCTTGACAGATGAGGTCTTGCTTCCTCAGCTATTTCAAAGATGTGAACAAAAAACACATCTTAGGAAGCAGAGACCCAAAGGTCACTTATGGTCAAGATTCAGACACAATCTGACCACTCTTTCTCCCCTTTGACATAAGTAATCTCTCTCTTTGTACACATGATGGGCAATTGACAGTGGGGACTTCATCTTCAACTTTCCTGCTATTATTTGGAGTGATGGGAGCCCAGCTTCCTTTACTCTCTGACAGATTTACAAGGTTACAAGCATGCAAAATCACCTGACAAAGAGCAAGCTATAAAGCACATGACGCTTTTGTTCCTTTTCCTCTTGATTTTACTTATATCAATTACCTCGTGGAAATGGACCAGGTTAAGCTTTTCATCTCAGGCTTTTCCTGGAGAGCTGGTAAAAATTGCATGTTTATAGAATCTGGGAGAGAGAGAATAACCTCCTCAACCCTTCTTAAATTCTTATGATAAACTAACAATAAAATTGACATAAGATCAGATTAACAGGAGAAATACCAATTTTATCCATGCACACAAGAGAATCATAAATGATGCTCCCAGAAATGATGAACCAGACAGCTTTTTATACTTTGTAGACAAAGAAACAATAAGTTGGTGAAGAAATGAAAGGAAAAAGAAATTTAGGTTTTGGTGCTCATTACTGAGGAATCTAAACAAGTTTGGGCTTAGATAGTAAATTAGAAAAACAGTAGCAAAATTTGTTTATGAAAGCTTTTTTGACCCTGAATGCTTTATTTGTGGTGATAAGGATGTCTCTTTACATCCTGGTGCAAGGAGGGTAATTTCACATGGGAGATTCATTTCCTGCATTCAAGGAAACAAGTGGGGGTCAGTGAGCATTTCTTGTACCACTTGCTTGTCAAGCAACTTTGATTCAAAGCCATCAATATGCCATTGTTGAATACTTTGGGGTGTCCTGCCCTGGGCCCAGGCAATGACTGTACAGATCCAGATACTCTCTGTGCACCTCATGGGATCAGGAAAAGGAGCCTTTGAATGGAACACAAGAACCCATTCTGAAAATGAAATCTCACACAGGATCCCAAAGTGAAGAACACATGACAGTGAAGCTGCTTTACTGGAGGTCAGGGAGGGATGGGTCCAGGGAATGGGGTCGAAGGCTCTGAGATACACACTTGGAGAACCACTGACTTTGGACCAGGTGCACCAGAAGACTCACTTACTGGATCCTAACTAAGATGGTGGAGCTAGGAGAGCCTGGATGTTATAGGATGAATTTTAACTTAGTTTGGAAAACAAAGGACAATGAAACATTCTTGTTTACAGCTGTGTAACAATGGGAGTGGTTTGTTGTTGTTTTCCCACAAAGCCATGAACATTTTGACTATAAATAATGAAAAAGCACCATGGCTGGTGTGGCTTGGTTGGTTGGAGTGCCATCCCATGCACCAACAGGTCGCGGGTTTGGTTCCCGGTCAGGGAGCGTAGGGAAGGAAACCAGTCAGTTTTTCTCTCACATCAATGTTTCTCTCTCTCTCTCTTTTTCCCTTCCTCTCTCTCTAAAATCAATAAATGTATCCTCAGGCAAGGATTTAAAAATGTATTTTAGAAGGAGTGTTTGCTGCATGACAGTAGAGTTTTCCGTATCAGGTGGGACTTTGGCTCAGATGACATCTGACTATTCATTATAACTCTAATATTCATGGATTCTCTGGTTCTGCGTGACATATTAGCAGGAGATGGAAACCACAAGCAGCTGAAATACAAAAATAAAACAGTTGAGGAAAACAGTATTGAGTATGTAGAGTATATAATTACATGAATTATGATTATAGGTGCCAGTTCTAGCCACAGAACTTTATCAACGCCAGCATACACAGGCTGCTTACTGTAGGCGAGGGCCACCTCAGCTTTCCAGCATTAACATACTAAGCCAATCTATTTTGCATATATCAATAATAAGGGTGTGAGGAGCAGTAATCCTAGAAACAGTCCTAGAGAGGAGCGCTTTACTAAGGAGAACAGAACCCCAGGTTTCAATGGCTGAATGGCCTTGCTTCCAATGCAGGGGTCCTTGCCTTTGCTTTGTTCCCCCCACACTTGAAAGTTGAGGTTCTATCTAGAGACTCTTGAATCCCACTTGACTCTGACAATTCGATTTGATTCAAGATAACAGCCCAGGCAATTTCCAGGGAGAGAGAAAGCACCCATACCTACAAGGTGAACAATAGACAAATACTACTCATCTAGAGGCCCCACCCCTAAGGGATGTATGAGTTTGTATGTGGGAGGAATGCAAGTATCAATAGAAATAGTTCTACATCTAGTATAACTCTGTAATAACTATGAGAGAAGGTTACTCTGGTCAATTTCAATTTATTACCTCAAGGCTATGGATGTTTCACTGTTCACTATCCAGCTTAGACCCACCAGGAGCTTTGAGAGATTATTTTCAATACCTTAGTACTCTTAATACAGATAGATTGCCTTTCCAGTCCACAGGGCGTGGATTGAGGTTGGGGAACAGATGGGGCCACCAGGAGAGAGAAAGCTAGGCCATGAGAATGGAACCTAGCAGCCACTTGTGCACTGAGCCAGGCAGGCTCCTGGAGGATGGAAGTCAGAGGTTCAAGTACTCAGGGCCTGCAACTAACTGGTCAATGCCTCGCAAACTGCCTGGGACCATAACAAGGACATTGAGTTTCACAATGCAGCCCCAGGCTCCACATCTTGAGGACTGTGAGGCCGCGTTGCCTGGGAAACCAAGTCACGCCCTGTGGATGCCTCACCCCAGTGCAGAGCTGATGAAGCACCAGGGGAGATCCCCCTGGCCAAGATGGCAGCAGGAGGAGTTTTTTACACTGAGCATGCACAACTAGCATCATAATTGGATAGAGAAAAAAGCTCCTATGGCCTGTTAGGGTACCACTTTGGGAGCGGGAATAGGGGAAGGCAGGCATATGCATGATAGAAGTTAAAAACGGCAGCAGGGGGAGTGCTGGACCAAACGAGGCCTGTCAGTCCAGCCTGGGGAAAAAGGGATTGGTTGAGAGATGGGCCCACCCAAAGCACGAGAAAGCTCCAGGCCTGTCCCACATCCAAGATGATATAGACCCAGGGGTAGAAATAAATGCTCTCTCACCCACCTGCTAAATGCACCAGCTGTTGCATTTGTGTGACCTGGTGGCCCTAGCAGCTGCATGGCCAATGGTGTCAAAGGACCTCACGCAAGTTCCAGGAGGGAGCCTGAGGCAGATTGTAATCAGGAACAAGCTAAGCTACAAATATAACCTCTTAGCAGCCACCTGCGACAGGGGTCCCCACCCCCAGACCTAGGACTGGTACAGGTCTGTGGCCAGTTAGGGGCCAGGCTAGGAGCAAAGCTCCCCGGAACTCTGCCTCCTGTCTCTGCTCCACACCCCCTCCAGCAGAAGGTGAGCAGCTGGGAAACTGGTCCCTGGTGCCAAAACGGTTGGGGACCACTGACCTATGGTCTCCAAACGACTGTGTTTCAAATGGGAACAGGAATTCTAGACATTGCCTTTCATTTTGGTCTTGCTGAGGATGGCTGGACTTTGTCTGGATTTTGTGGAGGAGATGGGCTTTGAGGCAGGAGTGCCATTCTCCCAGGTCACGCAGATCTGAACAAAAAGCCTCTTTCCTTTTCTCCCCAGCAACTGGCTCACAAGTTTGGCTTTGTGGCAGCAGGCAGACAAATCCTATTTTTTGTCTGGTACACTTTGAAGCCATTTCCAGAGAGGCCCCTCTTCTAGGGTTGGACTCTTCTGGCAAAAAGAGGATCACCGAAGATACCGAGGCCATCACTGATGGAACTGTGGAGTCAACTCTGATTGGTTCTGACCATAGCAGGACTGAACCGGGACATTAGAAGCTCTTGTTTCGCTAGTGAAGACAGTGCAAGGTGGAATGGAATTGGAGGTAGTTTTAGGTTCAGTATTTAGCAAGCCTTGGGCCTGTGTGTAGAGAAAGCATAGGTCTTCCATGCTGAAAGTGCCTCTCTTAAGGGTTTGGTCAAAGTCAGTACCATTTCTGTCTCAATGTTTTGTTCAGCACTTCAGTTCTCTGGAGAAATATATGACCCAGTATGGTCCTTAAACCTGGCCAGAAAGATCCCCTGCTCTGAGCCTTGACATTTGGATAGCCCGAGTATCACAGATGCCAAGTTACAAAAAATATGAGAATGTTTTTTGGATGTTTGTTAACTAATAGAACAAACAAAAATAGTAAGAGAGGGATTTATGAACTGAGGATGCAGGGCTGAGAAACCTCACTTGTGAGGGCGGTGGGGGTAGTCAGAGGGTGTAGAAAAAATCAGAGCCTTTGCCCTTGGAAACCAGAGAGAACTAGTTGTTTTTATTTGAAGCCAACTTCTATTTGTTCAAAGTGTCATCTAAGCAAATGGGACTCCATAGGTAACTGTGTTCCCTCCTCTCTTTGGGGCAGTACTAACATTTTTGAGAAGGTAAAGTTATTGTGGGATGGAGGCCTGGCCCCATTGAGCATCTGAGGAGCCAGTCTGGCTGACTGGGCCTGGGCCCATTTCTGCCCTGCCCTGTCCCACCCCAGCAGATCTTGGCTGCACCAGCGAAGGGCCTGGCCTATTAGTCACCAAGGCGCCAGAGCAGTATCTGGAAATCTGGTGGGTGCCCAGGCACCACTACACTGCACTCATCCCATTCCCTGTGCTGAGTTACATGGCAGGGACTGGATTCTGTGTCTCGGGCTTTAGTCATGGTCTGGGGTCTGATTAAATAAACTGATTTCCTGGAAGAACAATGCTACTCCCTGATCTTCTGGGTTTGAGTTATTCTGTTCTTTCTCCCTAGGATGCCCACCATCACCATATCGCCACCATGATTACTGGGTTGGGACATCCTGGATAGCTTGGTCAGCTTGAGCTAAATCCTAGTTTGCTTTGGTATATTGAAAATTAAGTAAAATAAATTTTCTCTTAACCCTATTTCTTCCTAGACCTGCTGCCCTGATGAAAAATGAGGATTTCAGGAGACCCACAGACCCGATGGAAATTCTGGGTTGGTCACTGTAATAACGTAGTTTTCTAGGACCACCATAATAAAGTACATAGACTGGGTGGCTTAAACAATAGAAATTTGCCTCTCACAATTTCAGAGACTGGAAATCCAAGATGGAGGAATTGGCAGGGTTGGTTTCTTCGGAGGCCTCTCTGCTTGACTTGCAAATGGCCACATTCTTACTGTGTCCTCCCCTGTAGACACAAATCCTGGTGTCTCTCTCTTCTTACAAGGACACCAGTCACATTGCATTGGTGTCCACACTAATGACCTTCAAAGACCGTATCTCCAAATACAGTTACTTTCTGAGGTACTGGAGGTCAAGATTTCAACATATAAATTTTGAAGGGACACGATTCTTCCCATAACTCTCATTTATTGACTATGTGACCTTGGGAAAGTTATTTAACCTTCCTGAGTCTCAGTTCCTACAGCTCTAAAGTGGAGGAAGGGGGATAGCTATCCTATGAAGCTATTATGAGAATTAAATATATACAGATGTAAATAACTAAAATGATCCTTGGCACAGAGACCCCGGGAGGCCAACGTGATTACGGTGGGATGGCTGAATGTGTGGCCAATGGCTTGGCTCACCCAAGTCACTTTGCTACAGTGTCTGTGTGTATATGTGAATGTGGGTAGAAATGTGATTTCTAAATAAGCACTCAAGTACATACCTTTCTAATGTTGGATGCAAGTAGTTATAATGTAGTTTGAGGAAATAGTCCTCTAAAATTTCAGAAATAAAAGTTACAATCAAACTCAGGAGTTAGAAAATGAAGAAAGTCCTGTTTTAATTTTGGTACAGGGCTTTTTTGTTTTTTGTTTTTTCTTTTCTTTTCACTTTAACTTTGGAATGAAGCAATTCATAGGATGTTCCCTAATGGTCTTTGATATGCATTTTACAAATAGAAGAAATGGAACAAAACTGAAGAAAGAGTCTATCATTGTTATAATGGATTTTATTCTTCTTTCTTTTTTCAATATGTTGTTTTTGAAGTGGATTCCCACAGGAATGGAATTTCCTTCATGAAGGTAGAAATGAAACTGAAGAGCTCTTCAGACCGAGACGGCTGTGTGATTCTGAACGTGCCTCCTATTCATCTCCAGAGTGAGGATGAATTTTTCGTGACTTTGTGCCAAGCCTTGTGGCTGGGGTTATCATGTAAGGCAAGGTCCATCTCAGGGAAAACAGCAACAAAGAGAAAATGAGCTGCAGGGGAATTTGCTTTTTCATCGTGTGCCTTGCCACTCAGAACTAATGATTCCCAGAGACTCTGCTGAAGGTTCCTCTGAGGACAGGACTGAGCTGAGTTCCTTCCAGTGCAGCTCAGAAGAGTTAGGCCCAAAGGACCTGTTGCCACCTGATTCAGGGGCAAGGTGTTTGAGCCTAGCAAAGCGACTTCATTCCACAGCTGCAAGTGCATTGAGGAGGGGGAAAGCTCTGCTACCCTGGTGTCTTTCTCTAAACAGTGGGGGGCATTTTCAGGATACCTTGAACAGTCCTTTCCCATTCTCTCCCGTAAAATAGTTCGGATGCCCTAGCACTAGATTGAGAAGGGCAAACAGCCTTCCAAACGCCCTTCCCCCATCTCCCTGACAGCCCACTCCAGGCCTCACCTCTGGGAAAGTGGCCGTGCCTCCTCTCTGGTCTCCCTGGCCTTGCTCAAATCCATGCTCCACCCTGGGGCCTAAGTGTCCTACAGATAAAGCTCAAAATCCTTTCTCAATCTCATGGCAATGCCTGATAAAATTTAGGACACCTAGTTTGGTTTAAATCTCGATAAAGAATGAATAATGTTTGCCCTAACTTGGGACATACTTATACTAAAAATTATTTGTTGACTTTTTGCAATCAAACAATAAATACTGTGTGTCCTATATTTTTAAATGCTAAATCTGGCAAACCAGGACCCTTGATATGCTGGCCCAACCTGGCTTTTACCTCTTTGCGTGTTACACATTCTCTCTCTTGTTCAGTTGCTTGCAGTTCCCCTAAAGGGACTGCTCTGCCGGGGCTCCCCAGAGCAGACTATGACGAGGGCCAAGTGCAAGCGCTTTGTTTGGGCAGCACAGAAAACACTGGTAGGGAGCAGGACCTGACAGAGGAAAGCAAGCCAGTGCTCACAGGGTGCCTCGTGCAGAACACCTGGGGAAACTCTGGGAAACTCTGTAAAACACACTCAGAATTATCCCATCAGAGAAGAGAAGAAACTAAGCATTCACGTACAACCGCATCACTCTGTCATCTGTTGAAGGCTGCTCTTAACGGTGTCCTTTCTTTCAAGATTTTTAGCAGCATTTCTTAAAAGACAGAAGAATGGCCTCTGCCTGGGAGGTCTGAGGGGAGGGTGTCTTCTCTCGGGTGGAGGTGCAGGGGGAGTGCCCTGGAGATCACGGAAATGCGCGGGCTCCCAGGACGTGGGCCAGGCGGCCGCAGACCTGCTGCCTTCCCACCTCGCCACTGCTCTTTGTGCTGCCTGTTCTGTAGTATCTTGATGCCACTGAGGGGGGAATCCTGTCCCACCAGCACCCACCCTCTCACACACCTGAAATTCAAGTGCTCTCCACATCCTAGTGCTGATTTCTCTTACAACTCTTCATAATTTTCTATTGCAGTGTTTAAAAGCTTTTCAGACAATTTAGTTATGAGCATGTGCCTAAGTTTTATTTTAACTGTACTGGATGGAAAAGGCCTATGAGAGATACCGACCAATTAAAATATTCTTTTTGGGGTTAAATATTTCTTTTACAGTTAAAATAATGATGAGATAATATTTATTGAATTAGATACAAAAAAAAAAAAAAGAATATTTGGTCAAAGGTCACCAGACTCTTGTCTAATAGTTACAAGGATGGCAAGTTATTTGAATCCCCAGAACCAGTTTTTATCCATTATAACTTATAAGAAATTCGTATAAAAGTTAATCAGAACTAATACATCCTTCCAACAGGACATGAATTACATCATTCAAAATAGGTTTTTTTCCTCAGATTACCTTAAAACTCTTTTCTTTTTAAAACAGTGATTACTTATTTCCTTCTGTCAGCCTCCATCTAAGTCCTTGAAGTTGGTCATTATATTTGGTTTATGTTACATGCCCTGTAACTAGCACAGTTGCAGAGCCCTCAATACAAAACTTAGTGAGGACTAAATAAATACATTTGAATAAATATTTCGTTTTCTGGACACTTGTAATTTGGTACTGGCTTGTTAATATAATCTTGAGTCTTAATTTGCAGACCTCAGCAAATATATGTTTCTAAAGATTAATTTCAGCAGACACTTATGGTTTTTAGGCCAGCATGTAAGGAGCTTAGAAGTTGCCACTCTGTCCTAACAACAATCTGAAATATCAACAACTCTTCTTAGATCCACCAGAACAGTGAGGGGACAGGGTAATCTAATGCCTCCTTAGTCAGTCTGAGCTGTTTTAACAAAAATACAATAAGCTGGGTGGCTTAAACAACAAACATTTATTTCTCACAATTCTGGAGGCTGAGAGGACCAAGATCAAGCCACCAGCAAATTAGATTTCTGTGGAGAGCCTGATACCTGGTCCCTAGGTGGCTGTCTTCTTGGTCATTCACACATAGTGGGAAAGGGCAAGAGAACACTTCTGGGTCTCTTTTATAAGGGCAGGAATCCCATTCACTAAGGTTTCACCCTTATGATCTCATCATCTCCCAAAGACTCCATCTCCTAATATCATCACATAGGTGGTTAAGATTTCAACATAAAATTTTTGAGTGGTCACAATATTCAGTCCACAAGTTTCTATCCCTGGCTTCCCAAAATTCATGTATTTCTTATATGCATAATACATTCATTACGTCTTAACAACCTCCAAAGTCTTAACTCATTTCAACATTAACTCTAAAGTTTAAGTCCAAAGTCATATGTATATGAAACTCAGATATGAAACTCAAGATACGACTCATTGTGAGGCAAATTCTTCTCCAGTTATGAACCTGTCAAACTAGACAAGTTATATGCTTCCAAAATACAATGGTGGGATGGGCATAGGCTACCCTATCATCCCAAAATTTAGAAATAAGAAAGAAAGAGCTAATGGGTTCTGAGTAAGTCTAAAACCAAACAGGGCAATAACATTCAACTTTGGGACTTGAGAACAAACTTCTTTGGCTCAATGCTTTGACCTCTGGACCCAATGGAATAACATCATCATCCCCAAGACTGTTCTTGCCATGTTGTCTGTGGTGGCTCTGCTCTTCTACTGAAGCACTAAACAGGGTCATCTTAGCCTACCTGAGCTGGAGATGTAGCCTCAACCTTTGACTGGGTCCTTTCACTTTGGAATTGTGGTAGAAATGGCAGTCTGATGATCTCTGTATCACCTTGGCAAGGGATGGTGTGTCATTCTTCCTTTGTCTTGAAGAATAGTGTCCAGAATTCTGTTGAGATGACTGCATAGTTCCATGGTTCATAGTCACATTTATATCCTTATTAAATGATCTCTTCACCACACCCTCCATATTCTCTTTGGAACACACTTTCTTTCTTTCTCTCTCTCTCTCTCTCTCCCTCTCCCCAATAAGGATAAGCTGAAAACTTTCCAAATTTTTAAGTTCTGGCTCCTTTTGCTTAGCAATTTCATTTCCAGATATTTTTCTCCTGTCACATTTCTACTATAAGAAGGAACCAGGTTTTTAACACTTTGCTTAGAGATCTCTTCAAATATTTAATTTCATTGCTCACAAATTCTAACTTCTAGAAAGCACTAGAAACAGTGTGACCTTTTGTTATATTCAGGACCTCAGTGGGTTTGATGATGTTCACTCACACTGGGGAGGGCAATTCACTAAGTCCAATGATTCAAATGCCAACCTTATTCAGAAATACCCTCAAAGCCATTCCCAGAAGTGATGTTTAATCCAAGTACCCATAACCAGTCAAGCTTAGATGTAAAATTAACCATCAAAATCAGAGAAATAGACAGATACAGAAATTCACAACTTACTAAGTCAGAAACCCTTGTAAACCAGCACTAGGGTAGAAAACTCTAAACTGTAATCAATGAATTGCTAGAGGTTTAGTGTAGACAAGTCTGAGAACTGAAAATTCCAATGAAATCCTGGCCTAGGGAGACCCCCACAAAACTGTGAGATGTGCCTCCAAGAGCTCTACCAGGTTCTCACAATGAATATGAAAGACAAATCCTCCCAGTTTCCAGCAGGGGAACTGCAAAAGGAACCACTTTCAAATACAACAGATCATTCTGTTCTTAACAAATCCTGCCTCAGGAATAGTACTTCATCAGAGCATAACCTGCTGGGATTTTGTCAGAGCCTAATCTACCTGAAGGAAAGGAAGTCACCAAATTCAGCTCTCTCTAAGTTTCTATGTGAAGAAAAGGAAATATGCCCTAGCTGTCTATAGCCTTCCACATCAAGGAAGGAAAATACATAACTTCTGCCTCCTCTAGCCATCCCACCACCTCTAAGGCATTGAGGAGAGACTGAAAAATACTAGTGAAGTTTACAGTCCAAGGTTACAGGCTCATCTAATTATAAGACTGTAGAATGTCCCCTGACACACATGCCCCTTACCACTACATTACTAAAGGACTATTTATCACATTCCTTTTTCCAAGTATGACATATCCCCCTTTCAAAATTACAAGATATAGCAAAAGGCAAAAATACAGTTTAAAGAAACTGAACAAGCACCAGAACCAGAGTAAGTTACAGTGGGATGTTGGAATTATCAGACTAGTTTTTATTAAAAGCTATACTTAACATGTTGAGGACTTTAATGGAAAAGTAGACAACATGGAAAAGTAAGAACAGGTGGATAATGTACACAAAGATATAGAAATTCTAGGAAATAACTTAAAAATGTTAGAGATCAAAAACACTATAACAGAAGTAAAGAATGCCTTAGATGGACACATTAGTAGACTAAATAGATAATCTCTGGGCTTGAGGATGTGGCAATAGAAATTTCCAAAACTGACAAACAAAGAGAAAAGGAGACTGTAAAGAAAAACCAGAACAGAATACCCAAGAACTCTTGGACAACTACAAAAGTATATCATACATATAATGAGAGTATCAGAATGAACAGAAAGAGAGATTAGAACGGAAGAAATATTTGAAGCAATAGTGACTAAGAATTATCTTTAATTAATGTCAGACACCAAACCAGAGGGTCAAGAAGCTCAGAGAATACAAAGCAGAATAAATGTTCAAAAAAGAAAAGCTATAGCTAGACATTTCACATTTAAACTTAAGAAGATTGAAGAAAAGGAAAAAATCTTGAAAGAAACCAGAGGAAAAACACCTTGCCCATAAAGGAGCAGAGATAAGAATTATATCCAGCTTTTCAGATACTATGCAATCAAGAAGAAAATAGAATGAAATACTTAAAGTCTTAAGGGAAAAAAAAAGGAACACCAACTTAGAATTCTTTACCCTGCAAAGTTATCTTTCAAAAGTAAAGAAAAATTAAAAGATCATTTGCCTCTATTTTATCTAGGTCTTCTTCTGTAGAATTATTTTGCTTTTTCATTTGGGGCTTGTTTCTTTGTCTTCCCATTTTGTTTGCCTCTTTGTGTTTCTATGTATTAGGTAGATCTGCAAAAATTCTGGTGGAGGCCTATGTCAAACCCTGCCTGGACTGGCCCTGAGCAACTTGTTTAGAGCTGTCAGCGAGGCACAGCATGTGGTTTCCTCTGTAGGGCCTTTTTGTGTGTGGAAAGAACTGGGCTGCACACCAAGGCCAGCTTTAACTAGCACTGGGCCCAAGGGAGGGTCAGATAGATTCTCAGAACTCCCAGAGATCCACCTCTGTCTGTAGGCTTTCTGTTAGGCTTAAGGAGTGAAAATCTTCCAGCTGTACTCCTCAGCAGCAGGGCTTAAGCACCATAGGATGGGACATACTGGAAAGCAGTGTGGAAATAACTCAAAAAATTAAAAATGGATCTGCCTTTTGACCCAGTGGTCCCATTTCTGGGAATACATCTGAAGAAACCCAAAATACTAATTCAAAATAACATAAGCAGCCCTATGACCATTGCAGCATTAGTTATAATCGCCATGACATAGAAGCTTTTCACGTTTTCATCAGCAGATGAATCAATAAAACAACTATGGGACATTTACACAATGGAATACTACTCAGCCATAAAGGAGAGTTTTACCTTTTGTGACAGTATGGATGGCACTGGAGAACATTATGCTAGGTGAAATAAACCAGTCAGAGTAAGGCAAGTACCATATGACTTCACATATATGTGGAAAATCTAATGAACAAATTGAACTAACAAGCAAAATAGAGAATAACTTATAGACAGAAAGCAGGCTGACCACTCTGGGAGTGGGGATTAGGGGGTAGAGGCATCAAGCAAAAAGGAAAAAGGACTCATGGACACAGACAACAGTGCAGTGATTGCAAGGGGGAAGGGTTATAAGGGGACTAAATAATAATGGAAAAATACAATAAAAAGTTAGTACAAAAAATAAAATAAAATATATAATTACTGTTTTTATGAAAAAATAAAAGTAAAGGGAAAATTAATACATTTTCAGATCAAGAAAAATTGAGAAATTGTATTGAATATTCCATAGAGAAAAGAGTGTTTTCAATAAATGATGCTGGGATAATAACTATTCACATATAAAAGATTTAAACTGAACCTGTATCTTACACTTCTCATAAAATTAACTAAAAATGCATAAAGACTTAAATGTAAAACCTAAAACCATGAAATTCCTAGAAGAAAACATAGGAATAAAGTTCCTTGGTTTGGGTCTTGGTAGTGATTTCTGGAAGGGATATGACACCTAAAGTACAAGTAACAAAATAAAAAATAAACACATAGAATTTCATCAAACTAAGAAGCTTCACTGCAAAAGAAATCATCAACAAAGTGAAAAGACAACATACAGAGTGAATGAGAAAACATTTGAAATCCATATATCTGATAAGGGCCTACTATCCAAAAGAGGTTAAAAAAAGCCCCTCAGATAACTCAATAGCAAAAAGTAAATTAAAAAAACCCCAAATTATCTAATTAAAATATGGCAAAAGACCTGAATAAGCATTTCTCCAAAGTAGGTGTATGAAAGGCCCAGAGGTACCTGACAGGATACTCAATCTCACTAATCATTAGGGAAATGCAAATTAAAGACACAATGAGCTATCACCTCCGCCCTGTTGCAATGACTTTCATCAAAAACACAGAAGATAATAAATGCTGGCATGGATGTGGAAAAAAGGAAACCCTTGTGCAAGACTGGTCAGTTTGTAAATTGGTACAGCTACTGTGGAAAACAGTATGGAGGTTTTACAAAAAGTTAAAATTGACCTACCATATGATCTAGCTATTCCACTTCTGGGAATATTTCCTAAAGAAACAAAAATAAGTATGTCAAAGATATATCTGTACGACCATGTTTATTGTGGCACTATTTATAATAGCCAAGTCATGAAAACAACTTAATGCCCATCAACAAGCAAATGGAAAAAGATGTGGTGGTGAATATACACAACAGTAAATCCTGTTATTTGTAATAGCATAGCTGGATCTTGAGGGCATTATTCTAAGTGAAATAAGTCAGAGAGAAAGATAAATACTATATTATCTCACTTATATACAGTCTTGTAAAAAAGAGAAGGACAAATGAATGAAAACTCAAAAAAGAGATCAGATTCATGGTTACCAGAGATGGTGGTGGGGTGAGGGAACTGGATAAAGATGATCAAAAGATACAAACTTCCACATATAAGAAAAATAAGTAATGTACCACATGATGACTATAGTTTACACTGCTGTGTGATATATAGGAAAGTTGTTAAGAGAATAAATCTTATGAGTTCTCATCTCATGGAGAAACTTTTCTCCCTTTTCTTTTTTTAAAAATTGTTTTACTCATTTTTAGAGAGAGGTGAAGAGAGAGAGAAAGAGGGGAGAGAAACATCAATCAGTTGTCTTTCTCATGCCCCCAACTGGAAAGCTGGCCTACAGCCCAGGCATGTGCCCTTTCTGGGAATCAAACCAGCAACCTTTCCGTTTGTGGGGTGATACCCAACCCACTGAGCCACATGAGTCAGGTCTCTTTTTCCTTTTTACTATTTTCTTTCTTGTTGAGGGTATATGAGAAGATGAATGTTAAAATGAATGAAGCTATTGTGGCAATCATTTCGTAATATATGTAAATTAAACCATTATGTTGTATTCCTTAAACTTGTAGTGATGTGTGTTAATTATTTCTCAAAAAAACTGAAGGAATTTGTAGTCAGTAGACCTGCTTTGCATGAAATATTAAAAGACATTTTTAGAGAGAAGGAAAAGTGATAGAGATCAGAAACTCACATCTACATAAAGAAAGGAAGAGCACTGGAGAATGAAAAAATGAAGGTATAATAAAAATCTTATTTGTATTATTCTTAATTGATCTAACAGATAGCAGTTTGTTCAAAATAATAACAACATGTATTCAACTATGAAAGCTCAAGTATGCTTATATATATACATAAATTGACAAAGATAAAGAGCTAGAAAGAGGACTTAGGGATTTTTTTTATTAGAAAGTCTTGCACTATCTGTGAAGTGCTACTGTATTATTTGAAAGTGGATTTGGATAAAGTATAAAAGTATATTGTAAGATAACTATATAAAAAATAAAAAAGTATAATGGATATGCTAAGAAAGAAATCATATAAATTCCTCAATTAAACCACAAACAGCAGAAAAAGTGTGAAAGACAAAAACAGGAACAAAAGACAAGTGCAATGAATAGAAAACAACAGCTAATATGGTAAAGAGTAATAAGCTATAACAATAATATCTATAACAATGATCAAATAACACATTTCATCATTTTAATCACTAATGGTCTATATATACCAATAAAAGAGATTCCCAGAGTAGATCAAAAAATAATCCCCAAGTATATATTATGTACAAGAAACCCACTTTAAATATGAAGACACATATAAATCAACAGTAAAGGTATAAGAAAGATATACCATGTTAACACTAATAAAAAGGAAGTAGGAATTGTTATGTTAATTTCAGTAGAGCAGACTTTAGAGTAAGAAGAATTATAGGGTTAAAGAATAGAATTATATAAAGATTAAGGGGTTAAATACTACGTGAAAGAAAATCATTATTGTATAATGCACCTAACAACGTGAGGCAAAAAAATGGTAAAACTGCAAAGAGAAATAAAAGAATTAAAAGACTTTAACATCCTACTGTCATAAATGTATAGATCTAGCAGGCAGAAAATCAGTAAGGACAAATGTTGAACTCAACAGCAATATCAATCAATTCTATATAATTGACATTGATAGGCTACTTCATCTAACAGTAGCAGATTTTACATTGTTCTCAAGTCACATGGAACATTTCAGCTGGCTAGACCACATTCTGGCCCTTAACCACACCTTAACATATTAAAAGAACATAAATTAAAATTTTTACTCATAGACCACAATGTAATTAAATTGAATATGATTGAAAACATAAAGATAATTGGAAAATTCCCAAATACTGGGAGATTAAACAGCACAGTGATAAATACCACGTGAACCAAAGAAGAAATATCCAGAAACATTTAAAAATATTTTTAACCAAATGAGAATGAAAATACAACTTATCAAAATTTGTGGGATCCAGTAAAAACAATGTCTAGATGAAAATTTATAGCCTTGAATTTATATCTTAGAAAAAAAGGAAGAGGTAAAATCAATCCTCTATACTTCTCCTCCTAGAAAAGTAAAAAAAGATCAAATTAAATTCAAAGTAAGCATGATAAAAGACATAATAAAAATTTAGAGCAGAAGTTAATGAAATTAAAAGTAAGAAATCCATAAAGAGAATCAGCAAAAGCTGGAAGCTGATCCTTTGGAAAAAATCAATAAAATTTATAAGTTTCTAGACAAGCTAACCAAGGAAAAAAAGAAAGAAGATGAACATTACTGATATCACAAATGAAAAGAGGGGCATGACTACAGATCCCTGGGACATTAAAAGGATAATAAATAAATAAATATCATGAACAACCTTAAGCTTCCAAATCTGAAAACCTATATGAGATGGACCAATTCTTTGAAAGACACAATTTGCCAAAACTCCAAAAAAGAATGAATTGACAACCTGAATGGGCCTATATCTATTAAAAATTGAGCCAATAATTAATAACCTTTGGGAAAAAACAGAAAGTACCAGGCCCAGATGAGTTCACTGGCGAATTCTACCAAAGATTTAAGAAAGAAAGCATACCAATTCTCTACAATCTCTTCTAGAACATAGAAGCAAAAACGATGTTTCCTAACGCATTCTATGAAGCTATTAGTATCATAATACAAAAATCAGACAAAGATGTTAAAGAAAAAAACTATAGGCCAATATGTCACATGAACATAGGTTAAAAAAATCCTCAAAGATATATTAACAAATCAAATCTAACAATGTATAAAAAGAATTATACACCATGACAAAAGGGATTTATCTCAAGTATGCAAAGCTGGCTCAACATTTGAAAATCAAATAACACAACTCATCTCATAAACAGGCTAAGGAGGAATAATTACCTGATGACCAATCTATGCAAAAAGTACATTTGACAATATGCAATACCCGTTATAATAAAAACACAAAATATGAAGAATAAAGGGGATTTTTCTCAACTTGATAAAAATACCTACCATCTACCTACAGCTAACATTATACTTAATGGTAAGAAATGTTAAGCTTTCCTGCTAAGGTAAGTCATAAGGCAAGGATGTAATCTCTCATCATTTTTTAAAACATTGTACTGGGAATACTAGCTAATGCAGCAAGACAAAAACAGGAAATAAAAGATATGCAGAGTGGAAAGAAAGAAATAAAACTGTCTCTGTTCCAGAAGATAGGATCATCTATGTAAAAAATTAAAAAGAATCAACAGAAAAACTCCTAAAACTAGTAAATGGCATAACAAAGCAAAATAGACTCTTCAACATATGGTACTAAAACAATTTAGCTTTAACATGCAAAAATATTAATCTAGACACATAATACCCTTTACAAATATAATTCAAAATGGATTAGAGACCCAAATGTAAAACAAAAAACTATAAAAGTCATGGAAAATAATATAAGAGAAAAATTTTGTTGACCTTGGATATGGTGATGCCTTTTTTAAATACAACACCAAAAGCACTATCCATGAAAGAAGTAATTAAAAAGCTGAACTTCATTGAAATTAAAAATTTCTGCCCTGTGAAAGACAATGTCAAGGTAACGAGAAGACAAGCCGCAGACTGGGAGAAAATATTTGCAAAGGAAACATCTCACAAAAGACTGTTACCTAAAATATACAAAGGACTCTTAAAACTAAACAATAAAAGAACAAACAACCCAACTAAAGGTGCACCAAAAATATGGACAGACAGTCCATCATATAAGATATACAGATAGCCAAGAAGCATATGGAAAGATGATTCACATTTTATGTCATCAGGGCATGTAAATTAAGACAACAATGAGATACTACTATATTCCTATTAGAATGGCCAAAATTAAAAAAAACTGACATCACCATCTGCAGGTAAAAATGTGTAATAACAGGAACTCTCATTCATTTGTGGAAATGCAAAATGATACAGCTACTTAGGAAGAGTTTGGCAGTTACTTACAAAACTAAACATACTCTTACGATATGATTCAGCAATCCTCCTGCTTGGTATTTATCCAAAGGAGTTGAAAACTTAGGTCCACATAAGAAATTTCACATGGAAGTTTACAATACCTTTATTTATAATTTCCAAAACTTGGAAGCAACCAAGATGTCCTTCTGTAGCTTGATGGATAAGTAAACTATGGTACATCCAGACTATGGAGTATTATTCAGTGACAAAAAGAAATGAGCTATCAAGCCATGAGAAGATGTGGAGGAATCTTAAATGTATACATGGTGTAGCAAAAATAGGTTAATAGTTATTTTTATGGAAAATAATACAGCAATTAATAATAAGACAAGAATAAACTCTGCTTTGCATACTCACAACTGTAAGTCTATTTTTGATACACCCTGTAGTACTAAGTGACACAAGCCTATTTGAAAAGGCAATAAACCTTATAATTCCAACTATATGACATTCTGTAAAAGGTCAAACTATGGAGACAATATTAAAAAATCAGTGATTGTGAGTAGAGTGGGAGAAGGGGAAAGAGGAATAGGCAGAGCACAGAGGATTTCTAGAACAGTGGAAATATTCTGTATAATATTACAGTGGTAGATATGTGTCATTACATATTTGTCAAAATCGTAGAATGTACAAGACCATGAGTAAACCTTAATGTAAACTATAGATTTTAAGTGATAATATGTCAATTTTGGTTCATTGATTGTAACATATGAACCACTCTGGTGGGGGATTTTGATAATGGGAAGGGTATATGTTTGTGGGGACAGCAGGTACATGGGAGCTCTCTCTACTTTCTACTCTGCTTTGCTGTGAGACTAAAACTGCTCTAAAAATGTTTATTAATTTTTAAAAACTTCCATTTTTCAAAGGATTTATTCCCCTTCCTGCCTTTATTATTATCCTCAGGCCCAGTCACTTCCTGAGGAGAGGATGATAGATAAGGCCTTTTAGTAAAACTGACTGAAAGAGCTGCCCAAAAGATCTTAAGCAGGCAGTGTGATTACCTTGAAGGTACCTCCTAATATGGAATTAAAAGCTTTTTCCAGCCCTAGCCCTGTCTAGTTTAGGAACAATCTAGCACCAGAGGCTAAACTAAAGGCAAAAGAAGATAGAGTTTGTAAAACAAAGTGAAGCTAATATTATATCATCATATATACAGTCAGTGTCCAGAAGAAACAAAACTATAGAGACAAAAATAAACCGTTAGTTGCCAGAGGCTGCGGGTAAGGGGACACTAGTAAGGATGACTAAGGAATACAGGGCTTCAGGGAGAGTGATGACTAGGCCTTACCATTGATTGTGGGGATGGCTGCACAAGTCCATGAATAGACTAACAACCATGGAACAATATGCTTTAAACTTTATGGTTTAAACATTGTAGCTCAATAAAATCATTAACAAACAAACACAAAATGAGTGAAGTAAACCAAGAGCAAAGCGACCAAGGTTTGGAGAGGACGAAGAGGGGCAGAAAAGGGAAAATCAGAGGTGAGAATTTTCTGGCCATCCTCCAACCTTCAGCCTCGGAGGAATGCCGCGTGGGGATGCCCTGGCGGTTTTAAAATGAGACTTCAAATTTTTAAGGAGCTACAGGAAAAATGAGTCCAGAAACCAACCCTGAATCTCTGCTCCTCTGTTAACTACACAGGGGTTGGAATAATCAGCTTGAACCAAAGGAAGAGACAATTTCACAAATGCTTCTGGACTCCCTCTGCCTGTCTTAGACAGTGTGGTTGTTTGGGAGCAGCCCACCTTCACTATAAAGGGAGATTCACAATAGGGAGGTACCTATTTTTGAACCCTCTTGATGTTTTCAATTTTAACATAGAATCAAACACGGATCTTTTTGGGCTGTGTATCCAGATTGTATTCTATGGTCCTCATAAAATTGCTTTTATTTAATCATGCTTTGTCATTTTGCCCTCTGCCTCTGTTGAAGAATGCATTAAAAAAAAAAACAACAAAAACCCTTGAAACTCAACATCATCCTTATTGGAGGGGTGGTTTTCCACAGGCCTAATTACATCAAAAGAACCTGAAGCTCTCATCAAATGCACAGATGTAAAGGTACTAAATCATAACCTTGACATGGCCCAGGGTTATGATTCTATATATTAACATACAATTTTGTATGTTAACAGAGACTCTCTTCTGTTGCATGTCTTAGCTGAAAACCACTATATTACATCACATATTTCTCCTTTATAAGATAACCATGGGAAACATCTCTCTCACCTTAGTTCTAGGAACAACTATTCTGAGCAAATCACCCTATTCTCACCTATTCCTCTTTGATTCACTTACCAAGAGAGTCAAAACCAAATTTTCCACTAGTTTATATCTGATGAGCTAGTGCTAGATTAAATTTATTCTCCCTTTACTCCAGTTACCTCATCTATTTACTTTATTCTACTTGTTATACACTCTTTAAGTCACTACAAGTACTTTTGCAACAATGGGGTGTAAAAAAGTTAATATGCAAGAAATTGGCTGAGGGCATCAGGATTCCGGAGTCAAGGAAACACAGGTGTATTTCATTCAGTCCTAAGCCTTCCCTCCCTTGACTGCGTTATGACATCAATGTCCCTAGGAGATACTGTACATCATCCTTGTCTGAAGACCAGGGATGTATGTAGGTTATTCCTTAGTTTATTATCCATAATATTAATTATAATAATATGGATAATAATATTAATAAAAATAATGTGGATAACAATAAATGCATAATAATAATATCGATAATTATCACCATAATATTATGGTGATATCGTAACACCCCTAAATTTTTAGAAAACAATGAGTTTTATCTGAAATACACTTAAATTTTTAGAACAAACTGAGTTACAGAAACATTAATGATTGGTCCAAAGTTGTTCAGGGAGTGAGACAGCTGAGGTAGGAAGGCAGGTTTCTTGATTCTTATCTCAAGTCTTTTTCTTGTAGCACTGTACATACATCGCTGACCAGTGTGCTCATTTCTAGGAGTCAGTCATGAAGGGTCATTGATTCTCATGCTGAGTAGATTTCTATTTTAAACATTAACCTGAGGGATGCCCTCCGGAGGGCCCATCACTAGGCACTAAGAATACCCTGCTACCTGGGGTTAGAACATGAAAGCAGCTGGGAGCTGAGGGGCCAGAGAGTGACCAGGTGTTAAACAGCCCAGAAGTCCACAGGCTTTTGCCTTATTGCCCTCGGTTAGTCTGGCCCTCCTCCATGCTATTCCTAAAATTCCAATCTCTCCTCTCTTTTCAGTGGAAATATCTCTTAGAAATATGAGAATCCTCATATTCCTGTGGAGAAGCTCAGTATGACATGAGCATTTTCAAAGAGAAGACAGTTCTTTGAAGAACATTTTACTGATGGGATTTTTCTCCTTAAGGAACATGAAAGGTTTGTCTGAGAAGCTCAGATATTAGATGGAAACATTCAAGCTTTGGGATTTCTAGGAAGGAAAGTGTGTGGAAACCACAAACTGGAAAGGTCAATTTATTTATATGTCAGTTGGTAATGTGTAGATGTTCTAAAATTGATTATGGTTATATATTGTAATAATTCTAATCTATTACCCACAAAATGACTAGTGAAATTACAAAATAAGGCAACAGATCTGATTCCCCTTGAGTGGTTGCACTCTCATTCTGGCTTTCTTGTTCATTTTCTCTATCATCAGCCGCGTGTGCGTGCACGCGGGAGTGTGTACACACACACACACACACACACACACACACAACACTCCCCCCCGCCCCCTCAAAGTGGCAGCAGTTTGGAGTCAAAGTTTCTAAATTTGCAGGTTTGAAGCTCTGTTTAAATCTTAAATCCAGTCAGAAAACACCTAAGTTTCTATAAATCTAAGTTGCTTTTTTCAAGCCACATTCTACTTGGTTCTTCAAGGGGAAGTAATGGGAAAAAGCACTTGAGGTTAAAATCCAGATCAAGAAATAAACCAAGTCAAGTTAAAGGTGATATGCATTGGTAGCAATTTCTCAACTAATCTGATTCAATTGTTGTGATTGCAGAATTTATGCAACTTGAATATATGGTCAAAATTAGAGGTCCTGGTACTCCTTATACTTACCTTTTTTTTGGGCCGTGGTGTCCATTTAAATCCTTGAGCCTTAAAGGGACATAATAGAAATTGACCAAGTTAGACAAGTTACCTTACTTCTCAGAACCCGTTTCCCCAATCCTTGGTTTCTCGTGTTTCAAATTTGCAGTGAAAAGTAGAGATAATAAATGTGAATCCCTGAGCATAGTGCCTGGTGCACAAGGAAGTTATTGTTATCACAATAACACAGAGGATCTTGTTCAACCAGGATAATAAGAAAAATCAGCAGGTTTTATAGCACACATAGAATAATCATAAGTAGAAATTAGTTTCCATATCATTCTGCAAGAAGCACCTTCATTTTCCTTGACACTCTGTATGTAGGTATTCTCATGAAATTTCACAGTATTTACACTCCAAAATTTTCTGTGAAGTTATGCACTGAGAATACAGGATATTGCCACTGTTTTGTGTTTTTTTTTTTTTTTTTTTGAGCATGATGGTGCCTCACATCTGCTCAAATAAACTTGTGTTATCTGGATCAACACCTTTGGTACCCTTGGTACAACCCAGTGCAGTAGCCAGTGAACAAACTGGTCCATGATCTCTGCATTTGCACAACTCTGTGCTGAAGTCCTTTAACACATTTAAAAGAGGGGCCAACTTTTTCTTTTTTCTTTCTGGTTGGGCATGGTCAGTTTTAAACTTTTTCTTGGCTATTTTTTTTTTGTATTAGAACACCTGTCACTAGAAAGTTTCCATTTTAAATTTTAAATAGACTTTATCTTTTAAAAGCAACTTTAGGTCTTTTGACATCAGTCATGAGGAAGTTTTGATGCTTTTTTTTTGCTCCCTCACCAAAAGTGAATGGCAAAAATGGGAAGACCAGGGCAAATGACTACAAGCGAACTAGCTTTATCATCAAGGTAGGTGACACAATTGCAAAAAACAAAAGAAATTTTTTTTCTCCTTTTCATGAGTGAAAATAAGAAAGCTGTAATAACCACAATAAAATGAGAATCACAATAATTACAATGAATGTTGTCATCTTTTTCTCCTGGTTCATCTCATATTCAAAAATGAAATACTGATAATACATATTGCACTATTATATAGTTCCCTTATTTGAGTTTATTTTCAGAAATTGGTGTCTTTAAAATCAAAAGCACTTAACAAGATCTGTAAATGTTAACACTGAAGTATTTTATTAGTCAGTTTGGACTGCTGTAAGAAATGCCATAGACTGGGTGGCTTACACGTGAGAAATTTGTCTTCCCACTGTTCAGGAGGCTGAAAGTCCAAAATCAAAGTGCAGGTAGATTTAGTTCCTGGTGAAGGTCCTCCTCCTGGATTGCAGACGGCTGTCTTCTTACTGTGTCCTCACATGCTGGAGAGAGAAGCATCTCTCTCTCTCCCTATTCTTACAGGCATACCAGTTTCAATGAATTAGGGTGCTGCCCTTATAACCTCATTTAACAGTTAACCTCTTAAAAGTGCTCTCTTCAAATATAGTCACCTTCAGGGTTAGGATTCAACATATGAATTTTTGAGGGACACAGTTCAGTTCATAGCAGTTATGTTTTTAATGCCAAAAATAAATAGACTAGGAACGGAGTACAAGGAAAGGGAGGGGAGGGAGAGACATTTTTCAGGGCGTGAGGACTGGTGTGTTGATTTCTTAGTTCCTGAAGTATGGGCTGACCTTAAATATATGGACTTGAGTTTTCCTGCTGCAAACAACCATTAACCAAGAAACATTCTTTGGCAGGCTATCCCACAGAAGGTGTGAACTAGCACCTTCTTACAAGTTTCCACAGAATTCTCAGCTAACTGGCATTGTTATAGCAACCGGGGTGCCAATGGAGGCCATCCTGTCTTCCTCCTCATCAAGTATCACTATGGCAACAGGGGCCTCTAGAAAGTAAAAGAAAAAAAAATCTTAAACTGTCAACTGCAATCAAAGAGGTTTGCAAGGGAAAAAAGACGGAGGCTGAAATGAACATGAGGCCGGAACAAGGGCCAGAGCAAAGAGAAATGATTGTACAAAAGCTGAACAAAGAAGACGGAAAGGAAACAATAAGCAAAACAGAGGGCAGAGACGTGGCTCGCATTGGAAAGAAGAAGGCAGGAAGAAGCTCTGAAACATAAAATAATGAAAAAAAAATGTTCCCCGTGACAGGGTTTGTAATGTTTATTGATTTGAATAGCCCAGAGATCCAGAAATAAATAAACATAAGACTTTAAGGTCAACATTATTGGGACTATCCAGTATGCTACTATTAATATTATAAAAAATATTTAGAATGAGGCCACAAGATAGTAAGGAAGGGTAAATCAATTTATGGAGTGCTTTTGGCAGAGCATCCTGCTGACAAGGAATTCCTGTAATATTTGGTGTTCAGAGGCACCGCATTTGAACATGGATTTTCCTTTATTGGACAGTGTGATTGTTTCAGAAAAGGGCATGTTGCCATTTGGTCCATTACAAATATGCATTTTCTTCATTAAAGGATCTTAATGGATATTTTTTTCCCAAGAGAGAATTAAGGTAATTACTCTAATACTATTAAAAAGTAAGTGGCAATGTCATTGGAATAAAACATTTTTATTTTACATTGTCTGTTTTATTAGTGGTCAGACAGAGGGAAGTTTTTTATGGCCCAATGTGAATTGTGTGAAGGAAATATATGTACTTCATTAAAAGGTGCCACTAAAATATTGATGCTTTTCTTGTTTCTTTAGAATTTGAAAAACGACAGATTAAAGAGGGGATAAAAATGGAGAAGTAAAGAAATGATAGGTATAAGTAAAATAAATACAAGATGATGAAAGCTTGAGATTAAAACATAGTATAAAAACAGCAGTCTGAGAGTTGAAGAAATCTGGTCTCAACAATTTTAATAAGATTTTCATTTTTTAATTTTTTATTTTAATGATAAGCATTTCCCTCAAGCGCTGTTTTTCGCGTATCATTTGCTAACTTGGCAAAGGGTGTTTTATAGCCATTTCTCTGTTGCTCAAATAAGTAAACTGGTGGAGACTAGAAATGAACAAAACCTCTTCAGGAAGGCCCAAGTTTTTAATCCATCTGGTCTTTGAGATCCATCCAAAAGATTTGGGTATGAACAATGATAATACCTCTTTCTGGAAGTTCGCAACTCAAAAACAAAGCAAAGTTTTACTGAATAATCCTAAATCTCAAACAAGTTTCATTTTTCTTTTAAATGATACAGCTATGTTTCAATTTTTTGACACACACTCCAAGTATCATTATTTATAAAACATGTATAAAATTAAATGAAATAAATAAAATAGCCAATTTTTAATGTTCTATGTACTTGAGAAATGAAACATAAAAGCAATTTAAACAGAAGTCAAATTAAAAATTTTACCTTTACAAAAATAAACTTTTTTTGAAGTATGATGTGTAAACAAAAAGTACCTAAAAATAAAAATAAATATGTAGCTTGATGAATTATCACATAGTGAACACATTTAATCATCACCCAAATCATAACATGGAACATAATATTGTACCCTTTAAGCGGTTTTCTAACAGTGTAAAAAAAAAGAATTTTGACATATTTTTCAAGCATACCCATTTACACTGCAAGATGGATAAGCAAAACAAAAATATCCCCTTGCAACTGCTATGAGTTTTTTATACCATGTGCAGAGAGAGACACCTGCTGGAACAATTTTTCCTTTAAAGAGAAAGTCTAAGCCAACCCAGAGAAATTGTATAGGAAAAGAAATAGTTATGATTCTACTGGCCTTAAGATAAAATTTCTGATGCATTTTATTCTAAGAAACAGGAAATGTTTAACCTCTACCACACACACAAAAATCTATGGTAGGATTGGGGTTTTTTCTTGACCTTTACTTCTCTGCTGATTTTTTTTTTTTTTTTTTTTTGTCTCCAAGATTGGGTAACAATAGGGCCTAGCTTTTTTCTTTATATTGAGATCACTATTTCCTTGTTTCTTGTTGGGCTGATCCCAGGGGAGCTCCTGGCGACCTCCACCTTGTGGGGTACATGGCTGCTTCCTGTGGCTGCTCTTTGGCACTGTTGTTTAGTGTTTGAGATCCACTGTCCATGAGGATGGCAGTTGGCTCTGGAGTGTAGACCATAGTTTCATAGTCAGAGGGATGTATGTAACCTATACTTCTCTACCAAGTGACTTAATTTATCTGGAGTTCAGGACTGTGCGCTTAGTCTTTCCTGGGGTTCCCAGGTCATGTATCTGAAGTGTGTGGTTGCAAATCATGAAGACTGGGTTTCTAGTCGGTCCCTCGGTGAGGAGTGCCAGCTGAGGGGGGAAGCTAGAAGAATCTGGAATTAGAGGAATAAATGCATGAGGGTGAAGTAGAAGATGAAGGCTGAAGCAGTTCCACACCCCAACTCCCATGCAGTTGAGAAGGCCTTATTGTGATTTCTGTAGGCAGAGGGTGGGGTGTGCCCAGAGGGACCCAGGTGTGCAGAGCATCAGGTGATGAGAATTTTAGAAACTGCTCTGCTTTAACTTCATTTAGTTTGTTCTTTTTCTGTGTTTCCTCACTCCTGCCTCATCCCAAACCCTGGGTGCCACCATGCTCCCCTTCCTTTTCCCTCTACCTGGACCACTCTCAAAAGTTTATCAACTTCTATGGAACTCCAAATGCTAAGATGCTTCGTATCTATTACTTGCAGCTTTTGGAATCCTCTGGTGCTACCAGGGGAGGCCATAGTGGTTTTCCACCTGGGCTACCATGGTAGTCTAAGAACTGGTGCCTCCAACTAATCGATTCTCTATATGATGGGAATAAAACCATAGCACTTTTATCGTTAATACATTCCATCTCAATTTTTAGTGCTTGTGAAGTCAATTTTTGGGGGTTAAAGCATACAGGGCTCTCCATCATGTAGATACTTCTTGGCTGTTTTAGTTCCCTCTCCTGGTTGAACTTTCCTCATATCTCTATACATTAACATTTATAGCTGCTTGGGGTTTTCTGAAAACACTTTTGCTTATGCCATTCTAGCAGGAATATACTTTTCCTACCTTACTTATCATACCAACAGCCTGTGGCTACCTTCTTTTTGAAACTTTTAATAATCCAACCTCTGCATCCTCTGTTGAAAAGAACATTTCCTCCTTCATGCTACTATTTTAACCTGTACATTCTTTTATGGTTACCCCTTTGCCCATTTCTTGAACCTACTTATTTCCCTGCATTTCCCTGCCATTTTCTCCAAATTGGAAGTGTGATCCACACCTGATTGATTGATGTTCTTCCTGCTTAGCCTAGGGCCTGGCTCCTACAAGGAGCTCTTTAAATATTTGTTAAAAGCATAGTAAGTTGCTTCAAGATTGAAAGTCAGTGATTCTGCAGGAGCAATTGCTGGAAACGTAGACAATTTGTTATTTTAGTTAAGAGGCAGGCTAAATTTATTTTACGAAAATCTATTGTGGGCCTTTCATTATGCGAAAGACAAATTCAATTCCAGAGTTTTCAAGCCAGGACACAGAAAAGGCAAACTGACCCACTAATGTAGAGCGCAGTAGAGTGTCTTCACTTGGTCTGGGCGAAGTGTTTACAGAGATTATCATGGCATTCAAGGGACACCAGACTAGACACAGGTTGGGGGAAGGAAATAATATAGTCCCTCCCCGGTGAAATCGTCAAAGATACTCATTGGTGTGGGCAATAGGCTGGCCCCTAAAATATCGCGTCTGCCTCAGGGCAAAAGATACAGTTGGGTAGCCGGCTTGCCAAGGGAAGAGAAGAACATTGATACACAAAAAGCTTTACTTTTTCTTTATTTTAATTTCCTTCTGTAATCTCTTAGTCTTCAGTTGTATTAAACACTTTAGCCTGGACCTAGTTGAGCTTCAGGGACATAGGTGAATGATGATGAACGGTGGTGTCCACTCAGGACAAAGAAGCTTCGTTAGGAGCGGCCAGGGCACCACAAGATATTCCCTGGAAGTTCTGAATGCGCAGTAAAATTGCTAGATGAGTAACAGAGCTGCTGCTAGCTTTGATAACATCTTTGTAAAAATTAAAAGAAGGCACTCATTTTTCAGAATCCCTTACTTACCTCCACCAAGAAATTGTTGTAGTACCCTTATGTTTGACTTTGTTAAATTAACATTCCTTAAGTATAGCACAGGGTGCGGGATGGTAAGCCACAGTTCAAAGAGACCATGAGAGAAATTCAGAGTTCGTTACTCAGAGATCCTCAAGGAAGTACCAAGCATGCCTGTGGGGCCACATGGAGAGGTCAAGACACACAGACAGACAGGACCTGCCATATATGTCTTTATTAAGGCCCTTGAGAGTAGTGCTTTGGGGTTCTGAGAGTAGGGCTGGATTGATCATTTAAATTTTAAAAAAGCGGATTTGGCAGTCCATAAGGAGTCATAAGGAACACAGGTGCTGGAGGTAGGGGAGGCTGTTGATCTTAAGGGCTGTTGGAGAACTTAAATTTGCTTCTGATACTGTGGGCTGCTATCTAGGATATGCACCTGCATGAGGGAGTAAACAGCAGGTTAAAAGATACGTGCCAGTCAGCCCTAAATTAGTTGTGTTCCACAGAACCAGAGTGGAATGAGGATGTTTCAGGACATATTCAAGGGGAAACTGAATAACACCCCTACTTCCTGAAAAGGAAGCCCGAAGACACAACTGGTGTCAACTAGTCTGCAGAGGCTACACTGAAAAATATTGCCCTAAAAATAGACCATTTAATATCAGGAGACTCAAATCCCTGTAACTACAGTGAACTTACCCTAAATCTGCACATCCTTTCATGAAGTTGTATGAACTACCCCTACCTGTGCAACAAAACTTCGTTATTCCAGATGATGTAACCCTACGCAACACCTAAACCCAAGACCTAACCTAACCCAATGCAACATCTAATACAACACCTAACCTAACCCAACACCTAACCTAATCTCATACAATACCTAACCCAACACCTAGCCTAACCCTTTGCAACACCTAACTCATCACCTATCTTAACCCCATGCAAACCTAACTCAGCATCTAATGTAATCCCGTGCAACACCTAACCTCAATACTTTACCGGACTCCATGCAACAGTTAACCTAACCTCATGCAACGCCTAACCTAACACCTAACCTAACCCCATGCAATACCTAACTCCATCTTGCCATCAGGGGACACTGGTAAAGTAGGTGGTCATAGAAGATGTGGTGATGTTTGCAGCAAAATGTTTCAGCACAACAGAAGCATTGTGAACCAGCTCTGGAGCTGTCTGTCTAGGAATCCAGGTCTGCAGACGTGAGGGCCCAGAAGCTCAGGGATGGTACAGAAGTGGGATCTGGCCCCAGCAGATTGTCCAGAAAACCACTGAAGAGCACTTAAGGACACATAAAGTGTCCCAAGGTGGCTATGCCAAGAGTGACATTATAACAACAGTCTCTATTGCTAAGGACAAATGGAAATTAGCAATCATTTTTGAGCTTTCTGCGGCTTCTATAAGCTATCGTATTTCTTTCCAATAAACCAGCTTTTAGCATAAATCACCAGAGTGGAATTTTCTTGCTTGCATCTGAAAAAACCTGATCTCCATCATAGGCAATTATCCTTTGATTTCAGGATGCAACCCTCCTTCCCCGCTCTGGATGGAGAGTGTGTGTGAGCACACGCATACACACGGGGGCGTGGGATAGGCAGGGGTATTTTTTATGGCTCTAGAACAAATCACCAATGAAACATTTTACATTATTACAGGGTATGAAGAAAGGAACTAACATTTGCTGATGGTCACAATATACCATGTGCTTTATGCACATTCTTTTATTTAAGCCTCAGAACAACTTTTGTGATAAGGATTAAAAAGAGCCCCCACAGAAAGTTTCAACATAGCCAGAGCTTTTCAAGAACCCCTTAATTGCCATTTCTTAAAAACTTAAACCACTGTTTTATGCAACACTCTCTCCCTCTGATATCTTTATTTATATTTTTGTTGGTTTCTTTGAATTCTTCACTGTATTTAATGCAATTTGTGTACTTCTCACATAGTAGGCCTTCAGAAATGTTCAGCAACTGGAGTTGGAGTCATATGCTACCAAACAGTGCCTTTTACAGAGTGAGTAAAGAGCTGCTATCTATTCACTCTGCATATTGCAGCAATGGATTTTCATTTTCTTTTGGACCGTGTATAACACAGCATTCTTGCTGTCTTGTCAAACTTGTTACAAGAAGAATTAACCTGTCTGTATATGTCTGTGCATGTATAAGTCTTTTGTTTTGGAAAATGACAGTTACTGTGATTACTATCAGCAAATCACTTAAATGACTGCTGTGTAATGAGCAACCCCTTTGACACTATACACTCGGATTCCCACAGGATTTTAACCTGTGGTTGCGGTTTGTATGCTGTTTGCTTTTCTCATTGTAGATTGCAACATGCCACTTAGATTTACTCTGAGGCAGATTATTCTATTCTATGAAACATTTGAATATCTCTTGCTCCAACAGCCCCTAAAGATGCCACACTCATTCATTTAGTAACTACATATGACACAGCTGCTTTGTGCCAGGTGCTGTGGGGCTTTGGTGCCACTTGGGCTTCAACAAATTGTGAGAACTGCTTTGATCTTTCATATAGGCTCTTGGTTTTGGTCTTAAGTTACAGGGAAATGTAAGCTGCTGTAACAAGGAACCCAACTAACTAGTGGATTAAGGAAGCCTATTTCTCTCACCTAGTGGTCCAGGGCAGGCAGGTGGGCTCCTCTGCCCCATGGTCATTCAGGGACCCAGCGTCCTTCCCTCTGGCTTCCACTCTAGTTCTTCACTCTCACTCATGTGGTTTAAGGTGGGTCATCAGCACCTTTCTGTTGCAGTACATGGAAAGGAAAAGTGGGAAGAAGGATGCTTGTGCCACGTTTTAAACCCCAGGCCTGGAATAACACATAACATTTCTGTTTACACTTTACTGGCCACACCCAGAGGCAAAAGGCCAAGGCCCACAAGCACAGGAACAATGGACTTGCACCGAGGAAGGACGGAGTGACCACTGTGCTCACAGCCTCAGAAAACCCAGGACTTCTTGTGCTTTGTTTTTTGAGTAGCATAGGCACTGCCTTTTTTCAGTCTCTATGTCAAATCCATTCTGTGGCTTCACTTTTGGAAATGCAGGTTTTGATGACAAGCTTCTCTAGAAGTTCATGCTGGGCCAGAAAAACATTAGTTTTCTTTCCTGTCCTTGATGTAGCACCTTTTCTTCACATGTAATTCCACTTCCCTGATCTCATTCCTAACTCTTGATCCCAAACCATCTCACCTCTACCACATCCCATTCCTCCTGGAACTCGCTTGCTCAGAAACCTATTATTGTTAAAGAGAAACCTTATGTGGTGGGGTAGTTTATTAAAATAATTTACTTAGGTATTAATTGATGTTTTTATTACTTATTTTAGAAAAATCAGAAAGATGCTTATGTTTTAATTTTTTCATTCTCCAAATGTTTATTGAGTACCTATTACTTATTTATTTATGGTACAAATTACATTCATTAGTTGAAGGTGTACAACATAATGCTTTGATGTGTGTATATATTGTAAAATGATCACCACAATCTAGTTAACATCCATCACAATACATAGATACAAAGTATCTTTTTCTTTATGATGAGAACTTCTATGATTTACTACTCTCTTAGCAACTTTTAAATACATCATACAGTTCTATTAGCTATATTCATCATGCTGTATATCACATCCTCATGACATTTATTTTATAACTGTAAGTTCGCACCTTTTGATCTCATTCACCCATTTCACCTACCCACAAACCCCTACCTCTGGCAACCACCAATATGTTTTCTGTATCTGTGAGCTCACGTTTTTGTTTTGTTTTGTTTTTGATTCCACACATAAATGAGATCATATGCTATTGGTCTTTTTTTTTAATTGTTGTTCTATTATAGTTGTCCCAATTTCCCCCCATCGGTGCTATTTGTCTTTCTCTGTCTGATTTATCACTTAGTGTAATGCCCTCAGGGTCAGATTTTATTTTTTTTAATGGCTGAATAACATCCCATTGCATGTATATGCCACATTTTCTTTATCCATTCATTCATCAATGGAAACTTAGGTAGTTTCTATGTCTTAGCTGTTGTAAATAATGCTGGAACCCACATTGAGGATGGGTAGTACATATATCTTCTTGAGTTGGTGTTTTCATTTTCTTTAGATAAAAACCCAGAAATGGAATTACTGGGTCCTATGATAGTTCTATTTTTAAGTTTTTGAGGGACCTCCACACTGTTTTCCATAGCGCCTGTACAAGTTTATAGTCCCACTAACAGTGTTCAAGGGTTCCTTTTACTCCACATCCTCACCAACACTTGTTATTTTTTCTTATAATAGTCATACTGACAGGTGTGAGGTGATATTTCATCATGGCTTTGACTTGCATTTCCCTGCTGTTTAGTGATGTTAAGCGTTTTCTCATGTACCTGTTGGCCATTTGTATGTCTTTGGAAAAATGGCTACTCAGACCCTTTGTTGTGTGAAGTACCTATGTTTTGTGTTTAGTGTCTATTTTCTGATTATGGTCAGGCCCCTTCCTTCCCTTTCCTTGTATCAGGGTGAAGGTGCTACATGGAAGGCCAAAAACAGAAATTATCTGATCTTTTTGCTTTAAAAAATCTGAGTTAATTGAATGGCTATGCTCTGTCAGTCTTTCCCAAAATGTAGTCTTGCATCAGCATCATAGGGGAAGTTTATTAAATCACTTGCATGGCCCCTATCAGTTCTTTTGTTTGGGTCGGACTTGATTTATAAGCTCCTCGCTCCCCTCACACCCACCCAGCGCTGCAGTGCTGCTCCGCTCAGGACCACACTTAGAGAGGACCCCTGTGAGAAAGGCAAAGTCAGGAGGAGTGTGTCCCAAGAGCATGTCAGAAGCAGCATGAAAAGGGAAAACAATTTCCTCAGGCTGAGAAGGGGCCGGGGACCTCAGGCCTACTAGCTGTGCCTAGCCGGAGGTGTCAAGTAATGGCTGTCATCAGAGTCTCCTGCCTTTGTCCAAAGAGGACTGACGCCCCTGATCTCAAGAGAATAGGTGGGTTTTCCTAACACACCTAACAAACAGGGACCAAACTCCTGGCTGCTTCTCACCTTTTGAACTGTTCTATGCGGAAGGTCCTCAGGTGAGCAAGCCCAATAACCCTGAGATTGAATTTCCCAACGGCTGTGACTGATCAAGACACTGACTGAGATTTAATTTGATTTGAATGAAGAAACATGACATGGGATTAAATAAGAAATATATGTACATCATCTGGCACAGTGTCTAAGAACTCCCTACATCTTTACCCAAGGACACATATAAGAACTTCTACACTTTAACCAAAAAAGACAGAGCCTAAACCTACAGTGGATAGAGGCTGGCTGTTTAGCTGACTTGGCAGTGCCCTCTATAGATGATATTTCTTTCCTGTTGCTGAAAAATTTGGACCCAGTGGTTCATTTACGGTAGCAGAACCTGCTACTTTTACTAATTTATTCTGAAATTAGAACTGGAAGGAATACCAGTCCCCAGTGTGTAGTTTGGTTATTTCTCTAGCTACCAAAATTTTATCAGGCCCAATCTATAAGAGTAAATTCTAATCCAGTGTTGCCTTTTTGAAGGGGTGCTGCGTTCCATTCATGCCATACCCAGTCAAGTCATAGTGTCATCTGTGTGCAGAAAAGGAGGACACATGGCTTCTGCCCAGTGATGTCAAACTTACCGGAGACTAAACTTAGCAAGTTCTATGTCAAAGAGTTGTGTGGGATGAACAGAACAGGATATGGATTAACAATCCCGTGTGAACACTGTGGTTTTATAATAGGGACATTTTCCACTTTCTTTCACAGTGGTTTGTCTCAACCTCAATACCTGCTAAGTATTAAGACCTTGTTTTTATCACCTTCTCTTTCCACTGTCAGCTTCTTTAAATGTAGTGGCCATCTCCTTTCACGTCTCTGTGAAAATCGCCAGAAAATGATTCAGAAAACAGATATTATTCTTGGCTGTGCTTAAAACTTCACTTAATAAAGAACAGTCCAAAGCCAAAATGACAGGTAGTTTTGAAAGGACAGAAGAAACGACAGAAGAAAACCACCAGACATTTTGGAGATTTTCCTCACACATGTTTTCCAGAAGAAACTTTGTCCCAGAAAACCCTTTATTTGGGTTAGTGCATGTAAATTGGAAAAGTTTCTTTGTTTATAATGCTTGAGTAGTGAGCATTTCTGATTTAGAACATTTGTTTTAAACATATTGATGTATACAGAATGACTTTTGTTTGGGAGAATTGGGGGCCAATAACAATTTTTGCAAAAGGTTTCCACATGTTGCTTAAACGCGAAAACGTTTACAGAGCACAGCGGCGGAGTAGTCCTGAGGTCTGGAGCAAACGGAGGTCTGCCGAGGCGGGGTACCCAGGTTACCTCCCGCAGTCTCGGAACACCTGTGCTGGCAGCGCGGGATGTGCAGAGGGTCAGGGTCACAGGCTCCTATGTCCCCTTGTTTGACCTAATGTGCTTGGGGCCTCAGAGCTTTTGCCTCTCTCCACATGAGCTCTGCATGTCCACAAACACTCCACATACAACTGCGAAAGTGTTTGCAAGTGTTGCTTTGGGGGTTCCAAGTAAATTTTAGTATGTAGACAAATTTGCAAATATGAAATCTATAAGTAATGAGGATCTGTTTTATTAGTTTCTCATATTCTTCTTTGAACCAGCTTCTCATTCTGTTAGTTCCTTCATGGTTAAATTAAATAAATATTTGATACATGCTAACTGGAATTGTGTGAGAGTTAGGTTTTTAACTTTTTTGAAAATTAAAATGGAAAATTTAACATTTTTCGAGTGTTGAAATTTATTACTTAGGTAGATAAATGCCCCAAATCTTATGGTGTCTTAGATTAATAGTTCTCATGGGTTTATCTTAGAGATACAAGTCCAAGCCTTGTGGGGACGGTGCAGAAACATGGCAGACAACTCACTGTGTGCCCAGGTTCTCTCCCTGTGGGTGATCCTGGGCTAAGTCCCAATGTCTGGCACCCATTTCCCACAGGATGAGTTTCCCCTCACGGGGTTCTTGGTCCTTGAGAAAACAGGCTAGTATTGAGCCAACTGCACAATTTCCAGAAATTCAAACATGTCTGAATCCCAGGCTAACCTCAAACTGGGACAGGTAGGCAGCTTGTCTTCAAGGCTACAGCAAGGATAAAGTCAAGGAAGCTGAGGCTGAGGAAAGTTCAACAAGGTTAGACCAAATAGATTTATGGGAGGAAAGGCTCTCCCCAGAGTGAATCCTCTGGGGACTGAGGAAATTCTTTCATCATAGAACTTTCTGGAACCTAATGAAATAAGGCCTAGGACCTATAATAAAATAGTTGCTGGATAGTATCTTCAGCATACAATCGAGAGTCTATCAGAAAATTATCATATGATGTCTTTGCAAGTAGGAGGAGCTACATTATATTCAATATTTATGGGGCTGTTAAGAGGAAGACTGATTGATGTCTTGAGAATGAAAAGTAACTTTATAATCCCTGCATAACTTAGAATACATGTGAGTTGTATTTTTTAATACCATTACATATTTTCTGCTTGGGGAATTTTAAATTAAAAATGATATTGTAAAAACTTCTCAAGGATATAGTAGCACTTTTTTCTTCCTTTCCCTTCCCTTCTCTTTCTCTTTTCTTAACATTTAATAACCTAAGTCATCTTTATAGACTTGTAAAAATTATAGGGATGCTGTTTCTATTATTTACAACATTGGTTCTGAACCTGGAGGGATTTTGTACCCTCCCCAACCCCTCTGGGGTCATATTTGGCAGTGTTTAGAGATATTTTGATAAGGGGGGTGAGAGTGGACAGGGACTGATCCAAAATATCAATAGTGCCAAGGTTTTGAAACCCTACCCAGGAGACAACAAACATTTTCTGTAAAGGACCACATAGCAAACATTTTCGGCCATACTTTTTCAAAGACTCAACTCTGGTTTTAAGATGACTTAGCCTCAGACAAGGTAACAAATGATTGTGGCTGCTTCAGTAAAATTTTATTTATGAACACTGTTAAATTACTTAAACAAGAAGGCCATTAGGCAAAGGTGGCTCTAAAGCTCTGGTGGCCTCCATAAGCAAATCAAAACCTAAGCCTATCCATGCCTCAGGTTTACAAAACTGAAGTCAAAGCACAACCAATCACAAACAGCCAACTAGGCTTGAAGCCATAGCTAACCAATAATCTCTTCACTTTGCTTCCTCCTTTTCTCTGTAACAGTCCCTCCCTGGTCTCCTGTCAGTCGAGTGCTCCTAGCCTCAGCTGGCCTCGGGGGCCTGATTCAAATAGATTTGTGCTCAAATAACTCTTGAAATGTTTAATATGCCTCAGTTTATCTTTTGACAACATTGAAATTTAAAATTCATATAATTTTCACATACTATGAAATATTATTTTTCCTTTGCTTTTTTTCCAATAATTTAAAAATATGAAAGAAAAATCCTTTCTAGTCTGCAGTCCATGCAATGAGAGGTGGTGAGTAGACGTTGGCTCACCAGCCAGTAAGCAGAAAGCTTTTGCTTTTATCTGTTCTTTTAGAGGAAGCACAGTCTTTCATTCAGCAAAACCACTGATACTTTTTTTTTATTTACAGCATTTTAAATTTGATTTGTGTTGTATGTTCAATACCAATGATTCAACTGAGAAGAGCTGTGAATGAAGAATAGCCCTTTTCATATAAGCAATGGTGTTACATTCTGATTAAGAACTGAATTTTTCATAGGCTCATGGATTGAGGAAAATTATTCTTTTTCTTAAGGGTTTATGTAATTTGCTTACTTAATCTTTACCCCTCTTTCAGCCTTCTTGGCTTCTTTTGGCTCAGTACTGGACTTTCTGAGTGAAGCAGACCCAGTTTCTGAGAGGCTGAAATTTCACCAGAGTGCGTTTATTCAGATTCTGGGTCACTGACATTTCATGCTTGCAATTTGATCTGATTATCACTGGCTGAAAAGAAACAGTAAGAGCTTCATTAAGTGTGCTGAAATGAAAAATCCGTCCCAAGGGCTGGGGTAAAATCAGGATGAATTGGGAGTTTGAAAGGTAGTTGTTTTCTTTTTATTTCTTAGCAGTGGAATATCATGGAAGAGCTTCACAGACACCATTTGCCAAAGAGCAACTGAAAAATAGCTTCAAATTTTTGCTGAAGAGCCCAGGCAGAGAAATACTTCCTGTCAGAGAGAATAAGAAGAATGGGAGAGGAACAAAAAGGTTTATTATAGGACAGGCTATACATGCCTAAGAAGCGAGAAAGGCATAGTACTGTGCTTTCAGTACTTTATCCTGTCCTAAGAGGTATAAAGAGTACCTGAAAAAAAAACCCTCTAAATACAAATTAAAACCAAATGTGATATCATATCGCACTTGTCAGAATGGTTACCATCAATAAGTCAACAAACAAGTATTGACGAGGGTGTGGAGAAAAGGCAACCCTCATACCCTGTTGGTAGGAATGCAGACTGGTGCAGCCACTGTGGAAAGTAGTATGGAGTTACCTCAAAAAATTAAAAATGGAACTGCTTTTTGACCCAGCAATCTCACTTCTGGGAGCATATCCTAAGTATCCCGAAACACCAATTCAAAAGAATATATGCATCCATATGTTCATTGCAGCACTATTTACAATAGCCAAGATCTGGAAGCAACCTACGTGCCCATCAATAAATGAGTAGATAAAAAAGCTATGGTATATTACATAAATGGAATACTATTTGGCTTAAAAAAAGAAGGAAATCTTACCATTTGGGACAATATGGATGGGTCTGGAGAGAATTATGCTAAGTGAAATAAGCCAGTCAGAGAAAGACAACTACCATATGATTTCACTCATATGTGGAATCTAATGAACAAAACAAATTAACAAACAAAATAGGAACAGATTCATAGATACCGAAAATAGACTGAAAGCTGTTAGAGGGGAGGTAGTTTGCAGGACTGTGTGGAAAAAGCTGGGAAAAAACCCAACTCATAGACACAGGCAATGGTATGGTGATTACCAAAGGGAAAGGGGGGTGGGAGAGATAGAAGAAGGTATAGGGGGGATAAATGGTGATGGAAGGAGACTTGACTTGGGGTGGTGAACAGATAATACAATAAACACATGATGTATTATAGAATTGTACACCTGAAACCTATATAATCTTATTAACCAACATCATCCCAATACATTTAATGAAAAAGAAAAAAACTTCTAGAATGAATAAAATTTTGCTACAATGCCAAGATACAATATAATTGTGTAAAAATCAATAATCTCTAAGTTTAGTTATTAGAATTCACAATGAGGAAAACAAAGGATCCCATTCCCAATGTCAACAAAAGACATAAAGTAACTAAGACTAAGCCTATTGAAAATGTGCAAAACATACATGACGAAAATAACAACATTTTACTGAAAGGTATACAGAAAAACATTGAATAAATGGAGAGTCATCGTATCAGTCAGGGTTCTATTAGAGTGGCAGAACCATTATGAGTAAAGTAGAGTAAGGGGTCTGATCAAGGGTTACACACTGTGGGAACTAGTTAAGAAACCAATGCATTGCAGTTGCTTTTGAATCTGGTACTGGCCTGGCGTCAGCAGAGGTGGCAAGTAGGAAAGATAGTCTATAAAGGGGAACAGCAGGGAAAGCCTGGAAATTGCCTGTTTTTCTCATCTCTTCCACTCACCGTGATATGGATGACCTACAGGGGACCCTGGCATCCTTCACCATCATGAGCCCAACGTGTGAATCCAACAAGATTCAAAAAGCTGAATGGGTACATCAGGCATTAACTTAAAGAACTATAGGCCCAGCTGCTGCCTCATTTCTTCCCTTTAAATCTTATATACTTTTGTCTTATGGCCAACCCTCACCAGAACCATATCAGGGAAAAAGTGGAAGACACTTAGTCTGAGCTGAGCTCATTTGACCCCACATAAAGCAACCATACATGCCATGTTTCTGGATAATAGTAGCATAATAGTAAGCACATAGTATTTACTATGTGTTAGACACGTTTCATTTTTACTTTTTTGATCCTTACCTGAGGATATGCTTGTTGATTTTAGAGAGAGGGGAAGGGAGGGAGAAAGGGAGAGAGAAACATCAATGTGAGAGAAACACATGCCCTGACTGGGAATCAGACCTGTGACCTTTCAGTTTATAGATTGACGCTCCAACCAACTGAGCCACCTGGTCAGGGCTAGACATGTTTTAAAGTGTTTTCCCTTTTTTAACTCTCACCACAACTCTCTGAAGTAGGTATAATTATTAGCCTCATTTTGTAAATGAGAGGGCTGAGTCTTGAGAGGTTAACAGCTTGCCCATGGCCACATAGCTTGCAAATGGCAAAACCATCTTGACAGTCTGGAAGGACTGCCCTTTATATAGTTAAATCATCCCCCGGTTAATGTATTTTAATATCATCTCAATTAAAATCTTAATGTGCTGAGTGTTAAGAATTTGAGAGATTTTCCTAAAGGATATCTTGAAGCGTGAACATATGACTACATGCAATAAAACTCCTGTAACTGAAAAGCACATTTCCATAAGAATCTATAGAGAGTTAAGATAGAGCTAAATAGAGTTTACCATTCAGGCCTTGAAAACAAGAAATCAAACTTGACAAATGCACCTTCAGAAAACTGGCTTCTTGGGAAAATCCGGTGAGACCATTATCTCCCTGCATTGCACTGTGACCGGGACATTGAAAGAGAGAAAGCAATACCTGTCATTTCCATGCTTCTTGCTGCCATCCCTGCACACCTGCCCAGTTCCTGTGTACTTGAGTGCTGTCCTGGGCAGGAAGGTTCCATCATTTATCCAACTATTGTCAGATAATAAGTTCTTCCAGTCCTGTTTAGTCATAAAATTAGGAATGGTGAGGAGCGTGAAGTTCTGTCAGGTACTGAGTTACTCAGCCATTGGCTCCTCCAATAGTCACTGATGTTTAAAGCTGGCTCTTTGTCATGGAAGGGGTTTCTAGGGTAATCTCAGCTTCCTCTGCTGGTCCCCTTCCACTGCAGGTCCCCTGAGGGGGCAGCGAAGCTTCCTAGGAGCTGGTTTTTGATTCTGGCCTTATCTTCTTTCTCCTGAGGGTTGACTTGCTCCTTTTTGCAAGACTTCTTGGGCAAGATGTAAGGCAACTAGCCACCCTGCTTTGCCTAGGACTGATGGGTTTCCCAGGATGTGAGACTTTCAGTGCTAAAACTAGGACAGTCCTGGGAAAACCAGGAATGTTGGTCACTGTAGAAGGTCCCTTCTAAACAATACTCTGCACCACCATGCCTTTCTTCCTCTGGCCTCTGAGAAATAAACACTTCTGACTATTAGTACTTAAACTCAGTCTCTGCTGCCATGGGTCACTTCAGCCATTCTGCCCCTGGAGGTGAGTGGCCCCAGTCTCATTCTGGTCTACTGCGTCTTCAAAAGCTAGAGAACCACACACCAACCTCTCCAAGTGGCCCCCATGAAGCCCCCAACCAGGCTTCAGGTGAAGAGGAAGAGTTTCCAATTCCTTCTTTCAGACCTGATATGAGATCCACACCATTTATCCTTTCAAAAGAAAACCACCCTTCCTTGGCCCCTACATTATCAACCCTCTTAGGCCTTTTTCTAAGGGTGGTGTGGATCACACTTGTCTGGATCGCTCTTTCAGCTGTGCTAGTGCTGCTGAGGCACTGCATTTCAGGCATCTACTTTGGAATGTGGGAGTACCTGCCATCCATTTTTTTGCCATAACATTTTTAGGTCTCTGACTAAACTGTGACAGAAAGAATTAGAGTTTTAATAGCATAATTCCTAAAACCATGAACCACAAAAAGAGAAAATTTAGAGCAAGAGAGGAGTATGAAGCAGGAACTAATTAATTTGATATAAGAAATGTTAAATTTCTGTATGTCAGAAGTTATATAAAATCTTGAAAGTGAAATAAAAACCAGGAATATAGTTCCAATGAAATAAAAAATAAGAGGCTAATAAACTTAATTATGTAAAATAATTTGGCAATAATGATGTGGATCCCCTGCACCCCGAGCCCCCCTGCACAAGTTACTCTTACCATTTTCCCCGCCTAGAATCATAGGCATGCAGGCCTCTCTTGTTTCCTTATACCACCAATAGTCAGGATAATTCTTTTAAAATGTATACAAGGCCATGTCATGCTATTTCCAAACTTTCTTTATGGCTTTTCTTTACATTTAAAATGAAGTCCAGCCCTGGCTCAGTTGGTTGGAGTGTTGTCCCCTACAGCAAAATGCTGCAGGTTCGACTCTTGGTCGGGCACATATGGGAAGCAACTGACCGATGCTTCTCTCCATGTTTCTCTCTCCCTCTCTCTCTCAAATCAATAAACATATCCTCAGGTAAGGATTTAAAAAAATCATAATAATAAAGTAAATAAAATGAAATGAAACCCCACGTCCTCTGTGCTGTGGTAGAACGCCCCTGCGGCTAGGTGCTGCATGTGTTTCTGGTGTTGCTCACCCCTCCCTGGACTCCCTGAAAGCAGGTGGTGTTGCTTATGGCTACCATTCAGCCCTAGAACAGTGCTTACTTAGCACAGAGCTAGCACTCGCTGAAGTTTTTCTTTTAAGCAATGATATTTATTTCCTTTTTACATTCAATTTTAAGCACTGACTAAATTTTTGTTGAATGAATTAATGGATGATACCTAGAAGAAAAAAAGACCAATGAAATATGGGGATTTTTTTTTAAAGAATAGTGCACCAAGACATACCGTAATTAAAATGCCAAATGTTAAAGATAAAGAAAGAATTGTAAAAGCAGAGAGTTACCTACAAAGGAGTTCCTGTAATACTATCAGTTGATTTCTCAAAAGAAACTTTGCAGGCAAGAAGGGGCTGGCAAAAAATATTCAAAGTGGTGAAAAGCAAGGACCTACAACCTAGGTTACTCCATCCAGCAAAGCTATCATTTAGAATGGAAAGGCAAATAAAGTGCTTCCCAGATAAAATAAAGCTAAAGGAGTTCATCATCACCGAGCCATTATTAAACAAAATGTTAGAAAGACTTACGTAAGAAAAAGATCAAAAGTATGAACATTAAAATGGCAAGGAATTCACAACTATCAACAACTGAATAAAAAAAACAACAACAACAAAGCAAATAACCAGAAAAGGAACAGAATCATAGATATGGAGATCATTCGAAGGGTTATCAGCTGGGAGGGGGAAGGGAGAGAATGGGAGAAAAGGTGCAGGGGTTAAGAAGCATAATTAGTAGGTACAAAATAGACAGGGGTATGTTAAGAATAGTATAGGAAATGGAGAAGCCAAAGAACTTATATGCATGACCCATGGACATGAACTAAGAGGGGGATAGCTGGAGGGAAGGGGTATACCGCACAGGGGAGGGCAAAGGGGAAAAGTTCAGATAGCCATAATAGCATAATTAATAAAATATATTAAATAAAGAATAGCGCTCAACATTGGCTAGTTGAAAAGAGCCAACCAATACTACTTGAGAAAATGTACATTCAGGTATTGAATTGTTTTGGAAAATAACTTGAAGATAAAAATGTAAGGTATATGAAGTTTACATTATTTTAAAATTAAATGATTTCAAATCTAGAAATCTGGAATATGACTTTGCAATTGATTTAGGTAGAAGGAGTTTATTAACATTATTAGTCATAATGAAAAATTGTATACAATCTAATTGTCCAACAAGAGAAAAGTTTAATATATTTTTGTTTACACATATATTATATAGACATTAAAATGATTTATAAATAAATGTTTACTTTTGGTTAATTCCTAGGAAAATGTTCATGATAGAATGTTAAGTAAAAAACAAAATGCAAAATATTAGATATCATATGATCATAATTAAAAATGCATATGCACACATAAAAATTAGAGTAAATATTTACAATGTTAACTGTAGTTAATTCTGGTTAATGGGATGACTGGTGACTTAAGTTTTGTTTCAAATTCAGATTTTATTAATTTTAGAATCAGAAAACCATATGAAATTTATTTTAAAAATCATTGTAGTTGATAGAGAAACTGCAGATTAATGAATGCTGGTGGTCTCTAGGACTTCCTGGACAGATGTGGATCAGTGGATGGATGAACATAAGTCAAATGTGCATAAATGAAATTTATTTATTTACAAAACAAAGTCAGAAAACCATATAACAAGATTTCAGTTCATTGGTCCCATTTTACTCTACTTTATCTCATGTCTCTTGATGGCAGAAAATATTTGATTTGTCAGGTAACATTGCCTTCATCTCATCCCATTTAAAATAGTATATTTTGGGTAATTACTCTGTGTTATTCCATTCTCTTCCTTCTCTTGTTGCTGTAAATCTGGAGGCTCTGGTTTGGGAGTTGGTTCTAGGAACATGTCATTTCATCCTTACTGGTCCTGGTTACAGTATCTCACTTTGGCAACTTTCATACCTGCCACACTGTCTCTTGGCCTCGTAATGACTGAGGCTTTGCTCTGTTAATGGTGGGAGCGAGACAGGTCTCACCAGGTGTTCAGGGCAGTGTTTGCAACCAGTTTTTGTAACAACTAGCTTTTAGTGAGCACAATTCCTTGTGCAAGAGCGTTGTTCTGAGAACTTGAGGTGTCCTAGCTTGTGCAACTCTCATTCCAGCACTGTGAGGTAGATACAGATGAGAAAACTGAGGCTCAGAGACCAAACACCTGGCTCACAGCTTGCATGTGTCAAGGTCAGGATGTTCACGGACCTTGTCACTAGCTCCCCACCACCATTGTCAGGTCCTTCCCACAATGCAGCCTGCTCATTTCATCGCAGGTCTCCTTGGGATTTCTTCCTCAACGTTCTAGAAACCTTTGGCTGCTTCCTCCACAGGCTCCTGGAGTGGTCTCCAGGACCACTCCAAGAGCCTATGACATCGTTCTCAGGCACCTGTAGCTAGATTCCCCACACATTGCTGCCTTGCCTCAGCCAGGCTGGGCTGGTCAGGGGCCGGCAGTTTTCCCAGAATCCTCACAGAGACAGAAGGGAACTCTTTCCATTGACTTGGATTTGCCAGAGCTTGCTCCCACAAGACTCACTTTCTTACCAGTTTCGTTCCTCTAGCCTCTGGACGAGCTTTCTCCTTTTAAGCTTTGTCTTTCGCCTCCTTGTCCGATCTTCAAGCTTTAGATCTTATTGTGTGAAAACTTAGCTGTGGGATAGCAGAGAAAAGCATTGGCAAACCAGATTATTAAAGAGGGAAAAAAAGTATCATCTGGAAAAAAGTCCACACAAGTCTTTTTAAAGTGAGGTGTTACCAGTTTGTTGCTGTCCTAGATAGGTCTTTATGGTGAAGTGCTGTAGAGGAAAAAAATCCTCTTAAGTTTTGTTTCAAATTCAGATTTTATTAATTTTAGAATCAGAAAACCATATGAAATTTATTTTAAAAATCATTGTAGTTGATAGAGACACTGCAGATTAATGAATGCTGGTGGTCTCTAGGACTTCCTGGACAGATGTGGATCAGTGGATGGATGAACATAAGTCAAATGTGCATAAATGAAATTTATGTGCCATGCACCTGAATGGCACAGAAGGGACATTCAGCGGTACTGGAAAACACGACCCTGCTCCTTACACACTTTAACCCTGTTGAATCCACACTTGCCTGGCCGACCCCACCTGGAAGCATCCCTTCCTGTCTTGGTTGGTGGTCCCACTTCCCCTACCCTTTCCACACACACTCAAGAGCTATTAGTATCTAAGTTGTGCTATTCACTTAGGCATTTGGAAGGCTCTTGGGTTTCAAAGGATCCCTATTTAAATTCCACGTTGGTGGAGGTAAACCTGACATCTTAGCGGCAACCAGCTAATATGTGACAAGTGAGAGTGGGAAAAAGAACACAGCGGGAGCACACAGGGGGCGGAGAGCATCAGCGTTCTGCCCAGGAAAACTTCTTCCTTCCACTGTGAGTGTTCTCATTGCACAAAGGGTATGCTCTGCTACATGTGCACAAAAACACGTAACAGTTTAATTTGTCTGTGGGAGTCACAAGGCTAATTATACTGTCTCAGTTGATACTTTTCATATTTTCCACAACCCTAGATTCCTAGATTCCATGAGGTTACATTTCCTCATGCAGGAGAAATAATCAATACTCCCTTTTCTTCAATCAAAACATTCAGACTCACATTATTAACTCTCTTCAACTTGTAAAACTTGGTGCTGCTATTTCTATTTGGAAACAAATACAGCAAGTTTGACTCCCACTCCCTACCACCCAGGGCAATTGAAACGGCAAGGTGATAAGACCCCAAAATGTAGACTTCCAGTTTGGTGTTCTCCTGGGTCCCTATTCTGCCTTGTAAGTCTTCCCCAGAGTATGGGAAAGCAAGAAAGAGGGAGGGAGTCCAGTTAGTCATTTGGGCTACTTACAAGGTCCCTAGAAAAAGCTTAAGGAAAAGCACTCCATGGTCTTCTTTGTATTTGCCATTGTCCACTTCCTATTCTGTCCCACTAACCAGAGTGTTGTAGAAAACCCAGTCACCCATGTTTAGGGCAGTTCCATCCCGATTTGGTGATGATGCTGCCTTACCAGCCCTTTGGTTTGGGTTGACAATCACCTTTCCCTTCTTTTCCCATGTCGGTGAACACAAGCACCCCAAAGTGCTGCTGAAGGGGATTCTTCTCCCTTGGTAGATTTTTAGGTAGTGATCAGAAGCCCAGAAAATCCTCTGCTATGATTAAATATATATTTTCCAGCTTGAGAACATCCTAAGGTAAATAAAAGTAAGCAAGCGAGCAAATAAAGCTCACAGATTGTGCTTACAGTGGAAAAAAATAGCCAGAAGAGTCACTTTCCACTCAAGTATTGTTACCTTTGTAATTTTAATTAAAAAATATTGCCTAAAAGTTGAGTCAATGGAAAGTTTGCACTCCTGTGTAATCTGTTTCTCTATTGTTTTGAAGGGTTAAAGTATAGGGAGGAGCCACCTTTCAGGAAAACTCATCCCGACCCTGGAGCCAAAGTTCTGGAGGTTGGAAGGTTATCTAATTTACCATGTAATGGTCTTTGTCCTTTTTCCTCCTGTGAATATTGTCATGTACTTGATTTCTTCTTTAAATTCCTGAAAATAAAGAAAATTACCTTCTTATCCTTGATTCACTTAGGGTCATTTTAATGTTTGAATCATGAAATTTTAAAAAAACCACCCCCCTTAAAAGTTATTTCTTCTCTGATGACCATGATTGTAAGGCCTTGCCCACCCCAGTTCTGGCCTTTGTCCCTGTCCCTGTGTCCCATCTTTTCCCACTGGGAGGAGCGTTTAGGGAAATGGTTGCAGATATCTATCTGCCAGTGGGTTGGAGTTGGTTCATTGCAAGGAAGCAGAATAATGACAACAAAAAATAATAGTAATAATTACAAAGTTTTACTTGTTGAAACAGTCTGTGGATGGCCAACGATATGAGCAGACAGTTCAAAGACAAGAAAATAGAATGTCTCTCAACTCACACATGCACAGATTCTCAGCACCATTCACAATGATGGAAATGCATATTACTCAAATACACTATTTTTCAGCCAGTAGATTAATAAAGATCAGAAAGCGTGATAACACACTATATTAGAGAACATGTGGGAAAACAGACACTCTCAAAATTAGTGATGAGATTTGATAAAATCTAACAAATTGCTGATATATATATAATTATTGACCCGTAAGTCCCACTTCCAGTAAATTTATCCTTTAATATGCTCACAGACATGCAAAGTGACAGATGTAGGAGGTTGTTTATACCAGAGTTACTTTTAATAGCTTTATCAGAAACAAATTCTAATGTTTATTAATAAGTTACCGGTTATGTAAATTATAGTATATTCCTACATTGGAATACTAAGCAGCCTTAAAAAGACTTAGAAAATGTACATGGCTACATAAAGAGTTCTAAATATAAATGAACACAGTACTGAAAGGGGACTACCATTTGCAAAGAAGAGTTGAAGGACAGGTCTATATATATGTATGGCATTTTCTCATAGCAGCAAAAAATAACTCCAGAAAGACAGGAAACTGATAGTGAATGTTGCCCACACAGAAGAGAACTGAAGGACTGGGGGGCAGGGAGACACTGACACTTTTTTATTATATTTTTATTTATAAATACACACATACCCACATATATATATATGTATATATATATATTTATTTTAATTTTAGAGAAAATATGTTATCTAGTTAAACCTTAAATATACTTTTGTTTGTAAGTAGCAACTACTGTATTTTGAAGTAACTATGAGATGTGTCCTCTCATAGCACTTCTGAAAACAAATGCATGGTGTTTTTCCCAGAAACAGCACATTCCCCAACTCTCCAGCCATCAAGTGGGTCTCCTACAATTCAGTTCAATCCTGACACTAACTGCCCAGAGTTAGCACAGACCCCACCGGTTAAGGGCTCATTTCCAAAAGACTTCCCCCACCTCAGACACTGTACCAGTCAGTCCTGGCCACCCTGCTCCTGACTAGCCAGTTATGAATTGCGGGTTTCCATGACCCTCTCCTCAGGTCGAGTAATTTGCTACAACAGCTCACAGAACTCAGGAAAACATTTCACTTATGATTATTGGTTCATTATAAAAAGTAAAATTAAATAACCCCCAAATGAGATGCATATAGCAAGGGAAAAGGAGGGAGGGCGTGTAGAACTTCCCTGTCCTTTCTGGGCTCACCACCCTCTCTGCACCTCAAAGTGTTCACCAACCCGGGAGCTCGCCAAATGCCATTGTGTGGTTGTTTAGGGGTTTTAATGGTTTCATTTTGTAGGTATGGTTGATTAAATCATTAGCCAATGGTGATTAACTCAATTACTGGCTCCTGTTTCCTCCCTATGAACCAGGGGGTAGGGCTGAAGTTCCAATCCTTTGATCATGCTTTGGTCTTTCTGTCCACCAGCCCTGGTTCGGAAGCTACCAGCAATCTTCTCATTAGCATAGAAAGAACCCTAAGCACCTAATTCCTTGACTGATATTTTCATCTTTTTTTCTCATAGCCCAACCCTATCTCTTTCCGATAAGGGGCCAGAGAAAATATCTTCTCTAGGCAGTCTTTTGTCAAGTGACTAATTTTTCCCACATATTCAGTGTCACTTTGCTGAGGTTCTCTTTAAAATGCAATCGATTTGAATCTAAAAAACAAACTAAGCAAACAAAAACAGAGACAGGATCATGGATACAGAGTGCGTTTTGATGGCTGCCAGATGAGAGGGGGTATAGGGAATAGGTGAAGAGGTGAGGGGATTAAGAAGTACAAATAAGTAGTTACAGAATAGTCATGGGGATGTAAAGAGCAGTATGGGAAATGGAGTAGCCAAAGAACCTATATGTATGATCCATGGACATGAACAATGGTGGGCGTATTGCCTGAAGGAGTTGGGGCGGGGAGCTGGGTGGAGGGGGACAAACGGAGAAAACCGGGACAACTGTAATAGCACAATCAATAAAATATAATTTAAAAAATAAAATGGAGTAGAACAAGAAAAAGAGAATGTGGGCTGAGGTGTTAGATTGCTGATAAGGAAGACTCTTTGAGAACAAACAAGTTCATGTGCACGGGGGGGGGGGGGGAAGGCCTTGTCTGCCACAGCGGTGGGGTCATGCAGTAAGAGTGCCCAGAATAGTCCCTCGCATGGTCACCTTTTAAAAAGTTTCAGCTGATTTTACAAGTTATTGTTGCTGTTTCCACTTGAGCAGAGAGATTTAGATCTGTTTTAATCTTCTCTGTTTTACCACATTGAATAATTGACCTTTTAATGCCTGTCATTCTTCATCAGCACCAGCATTGGGTTCTCAGCCCCTTCCTCTTTGCTGCCTCCTTCCACAGAGCCTAGAAAACTGCACACTCACTGCCCTCTCTTCCCTTGCCTTGGCAGGCGTCACATGACCCAGTTTTAGTGGAACTCTGTCTGGGGTAGCTTCTAGAAAAGCTTTTGTTTTTCTTATAAAGAAAGGGATGTGGCTAATGGGGCTCCCTCTTTTCTTTCATTCTACCTTGAAAATAAACATAGTATTTGGAGCCATAGTGGCCACTTTTTAAATATGAGGTGATAAGCCAATTCATGAAAAAATGACAGAAGAAAAAGGCAGAAGGAGCCTCAGTCTTTAATGACACCATTGAGTCTCTGCATCTGCCCCCAAATTCCTACCCCTGGGCTTTTTCTTAAGTGAGAATAATAAAGCCCTAGAGTTTAAACAAGAATTTGTAGGGTATTTTATTCCTTGTAGTCTCATTACTAAATAATGTGATTTATACCTCTTTGAATTTTTTTTGTGGGGACCCACCATGATAACTGGTATGAAAGAACTTTGAAAGACTATAAAAAGAAAACTAATTTTAAAGCCTTACTTTAAAATGAATCTGATGTTTTCTGAGTAGCTCAAAGTAGAGGAGCTTTCAGTGAAATGATAAATGATTGAAATAAATATGCCCCATATTCCTTTCAACAACTCAGATGAAGGCTTGCCTCACTCTTAAATTTTTAACATTCCCATTTAGTACTTCCAAAGTGCTTTGCCATCATTTGATATTCAGTCCTCAAAATTTCCCTAGCAGATTGTAAAATCTCATTTTACAAGCGAAGAAGTGAAAACAAGGTTTTTCAAAGGCTTTCTCAGAGACACATATGCCTGTGGCAGATGCAGATTAAAAATCAAAGAGTCTAACAGTCTGGTATGTAGTAGCCTTTCCTGTGTAAGTTTGATAGGCCGGTCATGACACAGTCTAAAGAAGCCCTCAGCATTCAAAGTTTCACCTTACATGTATATTCAAAATAAAGTCCAGCTAACCATATAGAACTCCTTATACTTGTGAGTATAATTCTTTTATGCACAACATGAGGAGAGGGCAAGGCAAGATTATCTTCTACTTGCAATGTACTTAAATCTACTTATATACTAGGATAGACTGTGTTATAGTTTTGTGTCTCCCCAAAATTCTTATGTTGAAATCTAATCTCCAGTATGATGGTATTTGGAGGTGACCCCAAAAAACCCCAGAAAACTCTTTAGTCCCTTCCACCATGAGGGCAGAACAAGATGACAGTTTATGAATGAGAAGGAGGTTTTACCAGACATTGAGTCTGCCGGTGCATTGGTCCTGGACTTTCCAGCTTCCGGAGATATGAGAAATAAATTTCTGTTGTTTATGTGGTAATTTGTTATTCCAGCCTGAACAGTCTTAGACACACATTGAGAGCTTCATCCAATCCTAAAATAAAAGAAATGAGGTCAGATTACTTTGTTATATTCTCAATGTATATTGTTATAGGCAGAAAGGGGGTGGTTCTTTTGATACTACATAAAACAGGAGCAAAATAAAGGGAAATATCTAGCTGCTTAGGCTTGAAGTGGATTCATGCTTGAAAAAGGACGCAATGAATAATTAGAGATCAAAACTTCATCCAGAACTGTGGTGCTCCACCTTCAAACCAAGAAAATGTTCTGATAATTTTAATCATGTTTTGTTTCATGAAACCAAAATTTCGCCTTTAATTAATGCTGTTATTTTCAAGAATAAATTTATGCACTTCAAGGCCTTTGATTCAAATTTTGACTTAGTGAGATTTGTGTGATATGAGATTAAAGAAAGGAAAAGGAAAAAGCTCTACTATTTCCTAGCCGTGGGACTTTGGGCAGGGCTAGGAAATAGTAGATTTCCCTCTGCATTTAATTTCCTCATGTGGTAAATGAGCATAATATGATAGCACTTACATCTTTGGGTGGTTGAGCTGATTATATGAAATGGTATGGTAACAATAATGTTAGCTATTATTATTGCCTGTAAAGTTAGTAGAACAATGGGCACAACTAATAAGAGTGCATAAGACAAAATAGGAGAGGTGAGGGTGGGGGCAGGGAGAGTAATGGGGGGAACATGGGGACAACTGTAATTGAACAATAAAAGAAAAAGTTACAGGGCCTGTATTAAATATATTTTGTTGAGAAGTGATGAATAGCACCCTTTAGGCCAGCTCTATTACCCATAAGAGCAACAAGGGTCACTAGGCATTGAAGAGGGTATGGTAAATTTGAGGAATGCTGAGCATGTTGTTCAGCAAGAAACAGGGATCTTTCTAAGCAGAAATCCATTGTAAATGAGAGAAAATTATTAAAAATCACTAAGGATTCACTAAGGAAAATTATTAAAAATCACTGTCACATCAAGAAACAGATGACTGCCTAGAAATTCACTTCCAGAAAACCTGAATAGTAGAACTTTGATATGCCCTCTGGGTGTCTTGTTGAGGCTTATGAGTTTATGGGAATAGCGCATACCTTGGGAGAATGAGAATTCGGTGACGTATTTAGCTTTTTGTCACTTGGTGATTTAAAGGCTACTATATATGTATATATTATATGTCAACCACCACTTCTGCATTGGTTTTATACTAAGAACAGGGAGTGAGGTTGCAATCTTCCTGTTTTATATAACAGATATTTGCAGGGTATAGTGCAGTTGCAATGAGTGAGAAATAGAAAAACGAAGCCGGAGAAAGCAAATGTCTGAAACTAGAAGACTGCAACTGGGCAAACTTCAGGGGAAAAATGTGCCTAGAACGTAAATGTCAGGTCATTCCTAGGTTCTAAATATTGTTACTGTCAGGAACACCCAGCACAGGTCTGGACCTTTTGCCCTCTGGGCATCAAATATCCTCAGGGGCCCAAAATCACCTTTCATGTTTCCTGTCTGCCTCCCAGGTGGTTCCGCCTCTCCAGAGTGAGCTGGTCCAAAGGAAGATACTAGATAAAGGAAGGATGAGGAAGAGATGACAGTAGGGAAGAAGAAGGATCTGATGAAGAATGTGGAAGGAGTGAGGGAAGGTTAAGGACAAGGGAAAGAAAAAACAATAGAAGGAAGAAAATGTGATTAAAATATGGGAAAGAAAGAAAAGAAAGCACAAGAACGGGACCAGCATGGAACCTCAAAGTTATCACCAGGAAGCTGTGATTAGAGTATTGAGCTGGAACTGGACATGTCAAGGGTAATAGGGGACATTGTATCCAGAGGGGCATCCTGAGAGTAGAGGAGGTAGGAGGAGAGAAGGACACGGGAATAAAAACACTTTCTGTTATCTCAGCTGTCTGGATAATAATCTTCTCTATGTCTATCATGTCAAAGCTCTTAGTGGTACTGTGGGCAGAACTATGCCCGATATTATTTCAAAACAATGATGTCTTTTGATGAGGCAGAGTGTATGAGGGGAGGAAGATTCAGATGAAAGATTAAGAAAGGCAAGAGGCCCGTCCTGCAGGACTCTGCAGAGCAAGGCTGATGCTGACCCCATGGGAATGAGAGCGATGAAATCCCTGTGAAAGGAGCAGGATGCCTGCTTTCTTCTTGTACAGTGCAAAAAAAAAAAAGGATAAAAGATACTACTGTCTACAAACAACTATTTTCTTAAAGAAGAACACAACACATTGGCATCAGACTTACCCATGACTGGGCTCACTGTGACCTTGAGGTTTTGGCACATGTGGTATTATTTATCTGTGATGTAATACACTGGTTATTTTACTATTTTTAAACCATATTTAGCACTTTTTTGCTTGGATGTTGGCTCCTTTTACTCTGTGATTTGAGTCACTAAGCTCTAGCAATTCATCTCTCTATCAAGCTAATTTTTGGACCAGTAGTTCTCAAACCTGAGTGAACATCAGAACCATTCTGGGCTCTACCCCATCAGAGTTTCTTATGCAGTTGGTCTGAGGTGGAAGAATCTGCATTTCCATGCAGCAAGCCCACCTGGGTAAGCTCCTTCCACAGGCAGCAGTCCCCACTGAGGACAGTGAAGAACACAGCCTTATGTTTTCAGGTGACTGGGTGAGCTGACTGAGTCTGATCCGCAACCTGGATTCAGCCCCAGTGTGAGTGTGCAGATCCTAGATCTAAGGAAACTGATCTAAGCTTCATTCTCCAACTTGCTTTAGGAGAAGCCCTGCTAAGCCATTAACATACTTTGCTATTGTTCTTTTGAGTGTTTGCCTTGGCAGTTATCACCCTGGAGGAAAGCAGGAGAGAATTTTAGACCTAAAAGATTTCGAACACACAGGCTAGAAAACAAGTACATAATAAGATGGAAACTTGCGTAGCAAAAGATGACCTAGGGAGACAGAGGATCTTAGTGTAGGGCTTGGCCAGCCTGGATTGGGGCCATTCACAGCAGTTTTTAACAGTCACAGCTGCTACATCAGGCACAAGGGTGCTCCGAAGCCAGAGTTCCAACTACATGCCAACTCAAAACAGTTGGTCTTCACCATGTGAGGCCTTTTTAGGCACTTGTCAGAAGAATGATTATGAATTTAATAGTGTCTTTTTCCTCCATATAGTGCTTCTCAGCCAGGTCTGTAATTTAAGTTTCCCATTGGGCACTTAAAGGAAACTAAAGTGTTCATTCTGACCTCCACTTTTTGAGAATCATGCCTCAGAGCAGCCCCAGATCAACTGCTCCAAATTCTGCCTTTTTCACCTTGATTTGTACTACGTCAAGGGCCAGACAGTCTCTTGAGCACATGAGGTTCCTGCATAGGATTCTGGAAATACCCCACTTCTTTTTAAAAATAATTTTTATCTTCCAATTACTATTTACATACACTATCACATTAGTTTTAGGTGTATAACACAGTGATTAGACATTTATATAATTTACGAAGTAATCACCCTGATAAATCTAGTACCCATCTGATAGCGTACATAGTTATTACAATATTATTGACTATTTCCTATACTGTACTTTCCATCCCTGTTACTATTTTGTAATTTCCAGTTGATACTTCTCATCCCTTTCCCTTTTTCATTCATCCCTCCCAGCCCCACTCTTATCTGGACACCATCAAAATGTTCTCTATGATTTTGTTTCTGTTTTGCTTGTTTGTTTATTTTGTTCTTTAGGTTCCACATATAAATGAAATCATGATATTTGTCATTTTCTATATGACATTTTACTTAGCATGATACCCTCTAGGTCCATCCATATTGTTGCAGATAACAAGATTTCACTCTTTTTTTTATGCCTGAATCATATTCCATTGTATATATGCATAACTTCTTGACTTGTTCATCTGTTGACGGACACTTAGGTTGCTTCCATATCTTGGCTATTGTAACAATGCTGCAATGAACGTATGGGTGCATATGTCTTTTCGAATTAGTGTTTAGGTTTCATAGGATAAATGCCCAGAAGTGAAATTGCTAAGTTCTTTCTTTGTCCCTTGTTATAGCCTTTGTTTTAATGTCTATTTTGTCTGGTGTAAGTATCGTTCTCCAGCTTTTTGTTCGTTTGTTTCCATTTTCATGAATTATCCTTTTTTCACCCCTTTATTTTCAGTTTGTGTCTTTTATCTTGAGTTTCTTGTAGGTAACATGGAAGGGTTTTGTTTTCTTATTCATTCAGCCATTCTTTGTCTTTTTGTTGGAGCATTTAATTCAGTTACATTTAAAGTAATTGTTGAGAGATATACAATTATTGCCATTTTATTATTCATATATTTGATTTTTTCCTTCTTCCTCTCCTTCTTCTTTCTCCTCTTCTTCCCATTCCCCATCCTCCTCCTCCTTCTTCTTCTTGAAGTCCTTTTAACATTTCTTGTATACCCAATCAGAATAGCAAAAAGAAAAAAAAATCCAATAAAATGAGAATAGTTTAAGGGGCCCCTGGGACAACTTCAAGCATACCAACATTCATACTCTAGGGATACCAGAAGGAGAAGAGAACAAGAAATTGAAAATCTATTTAAATAAATAATAATGAAAAAGTTCCCTAATCTGATGAAGAAAAATAGATATATAAGCCCAGGGAGAACAGAGAGTCCTAAACAAGATAAATCCAAAGAGGCACATGTTAAGACACATCATAATTAAAATTCCAAAGATTAAAGACAAAGAAAGAATTTTAAAAGAAGCAAAAGAAAAGCTTGGTTACCTACAAGGGACCACCTATAAGATTGTCAGCTGATTTTTCAACAGAAACTTTGAAGCCAGAAGGTATTGGCACAAAATATTCAAAGTAATGAAAACAAGGACCTACAACCAAAATTACTCTACCCAACAGCTGTCATTTAGCATTGAAGGACAGGTAAAGAGCTTCCCAGACAAGAAAAAGCTAAAGGATTTTATTACCACCAAACCAGTATTATAAGAAACACTTCACTTCTACCTTGGATCATAAATTGGCTCAGAATTGAGTACATTGGGAATTGTGCCCATGTGTGTAGATTTCAGAGACTCCAACTATAGCTTCAACTACAGACAGGCAGTAGAGCAGGTAACAGAAATATAGACTGGTCCTGTAGCAGCTATGTCACATTTTAAAGCTGAAGTAGAGGCAAGAAACAAACAAAACAACAACAAAAATACCACCAACAAAACCATTTTTAGTACAAACTAAAGGCTATGAGAAACAATTTCAAGATTTATGTTTAGAATACTCAGGAATTTGGTTTGCTAAGTGATGAAGGAACGAAAACTGTTTGGAAAGAGGTTTTATCTTACAATGAAAACATTAATGAGAAAGAGTGCAAGTAAAGTGAAGACACATTGAGAGGAAATATAGAGATGGAGAAAGGTTGACTCCTTGAAAAAAGATGGGTCTAGAAAAAGAGAAATATTTCACTCGTTTCTCAGTAAAACAGTTTGAGAGCTCAAGAAATCATATAAAGAAAAAAATATGGAGAGAGTTAACTGGGTTAACTCTCCCAGTGAGAGCCCAGATAGAGAACACTATTAAGAGGCACTTTTTCCTTTTCTGTTCTCTCCTTCTCCACCTCCATCATCTCCTACGCTTCCTCCTTTTTATTATTAAAACAAACATTTTATTATCTTTTTATTATAGAAATTTCTTAACATACACAAAAGAAAAGAGAATAATATCATGAACCTCTATATGTTCATCCATCAACTCCAGCAATTATTAGCCATATAGTAATGCCTTTTTAGATACAACACTAAAAGCATAATCCATGAAAGACATAAATGTAAGCAGGATTTTATTAAAATAAAAATTTCTTTCCTGCAAAAGACAATGTGAAGATAATGAGAAGATAAGCCACAGACTGGGAGAAAGTATTTGAAAATGCCATGTCTGATGATTGTTATCCAAAATAAACAAAGACTCTTACAAAATCAACAATAAAATAACAAACAACCAACTAAAAATGAGCAAAATGCTTGAACAAACAACTCATCAAATAAGTAATACAAATGACAAATAAGCATATGGAAAGATTCTCCATATCAAGGAGAAAAAAATCAGTGATATCTGGGGTGGTAGGAAGAGGTGAATAGGCAGAGCACAGAGGACTTTTCAGGCAGTGAAAATATTTTGTATGACATTATAGTGATGAATATATTTTATTACTTATTTGACTAAACCCACAGAATTTATAGCACCAGAACGGAACCCTAAGGTAAACTATTGACTTTGTGTAATTATGATGCATCAATGTAGATTCATCCTTGGTGAAAATTATACCAATCTGATTGATAAGGGGGAGGTTATTGATATGTGTGGGCAAAGGTTGTATGACAAATCTCTGTACCAGCCTCTAAATTTTGTTGTAAACTAGAAACTGTTCTAAAAATTCCCTTTAAAATTACAGTATTTCATTATATTATGTGAGTATATTATTATCTCTTTGTTTATGGATATTGCATGGAAATGCTACACTGGGTGATTGCAGAAGAATTTGACATATATGCTGTAAGGACTGCGGAGATTAGCTGAGAATACATTGTTTGATAAGTTTGAAGGTAACGTAGTCATGTGGCCATGGTTCGGGGAAAGATGTCCAGGAAACTTACAGGGTTAGCACTCTTAGCAAAGATTTAGGGAAGATGAGGCACAGAGAAAGGGAGTCCAATAGGTTCAAAAGATAAATTACAGGTCAGGGTTAGACACTGGGCTGATGGAAGGTGATTACTGGTAGAATTACCCAACTCGGGGTGGCGGTGACTGGATGTGTTTGAACAGTGAACACGTTTGGCTGACCCAGAACTCATTAATTTCATATGGGGGACCCCCGAACAACAGTTGGCTGGAAAAAACAAAAGGTTGGAAACTTTCATCCAGCAGTCAGTGCTACCCAGGAAGAAAAAAAAATATTCAAAAGTCTTCTGAGTTTGCAGAATTTGTGAAAGATCAGAGGAAATAGAACATTCAGGGATATCCAACTGCTTCAGGAAAAGATAGAGCTGAAACAATAGTTCTACTACTGATAATGGCAAATACATTCAAGGCCTGAAATATCCAAAAGTCAAGGAAAGGCAAGGTTTGGGGGAAAGTACATGAAAAAGAGCATAGTGATCCTTGCTTAAAGCTATATCCACAACAGCTTTAGTTAGAGGTTTACTGAGGGTGATACTTCAAGTGAGACCACATCTGTAGCAGGGTTCCTAGATAAGAGGAATCTAAGCTGCAAAGCTGCAGCAGCACAGGGTTAAGACCCTTGTGAACCTTTACTGGGTTGGAAAATTAGAGAAGGGAAAGAGGTTCGGATCACAGAGAATGTGAGTAATGAACGCGATTAGCAGGGAGTGGGGAAAGTGACCTGTCCCCAGTTTTGAAAATAACACAATCCAGGCCTATATTTCTCTTATCATTCATGGAACATTGCTGAGAGCTTTATCTTAGGGAAAGATGAGTGTGTGAAGAAAACACAAAGTTACAAATTAAATATTTGGGTTTCAGTCCGACCAATATAGATGCCAATTTGGGCATGTGATTCAGAAGCCATCACCTACCAGTGATCACCAGGCAGACTCAAGTTCTGGGAGGAACCTGGTCCTCCTGAGGCAGCAATCAAGGATGCAGTTAATTGCATCAGATTTAAAGAACTGAACCCATCTGCACTTATCCCAGATGTTCACAGTGGTCTGTGCAGGAGGTAAGTTCCACCGATACTTCTGACTTTTTCTTTGGAAGTGTCATGAGAGAGTTTCTGCCTCACTCTTGATCCCTTAGAATGAGAATATTCAGTAGGTGCTCCAGACACATTGTCTGGACCACAGCTTACCTGATGCGTTTTCTGGGCTCCAGAGCAGAGAAGGTTGAACTTTTTTTATCTTTCTTTGATCCCTGCAGTCAAAGTGAGTTTGGAAGGGTGAGGGGCAGGTGGAACCCTAACATTCTTTATTTCTTTTTCCTGCTGTGTCTCTGTAGGAAACCCGACTTTTTAATTAAAAAACAATTTTTTTAAACTATGACTACCTTCCTTCCTTCCTTTCTTCTTTCTTTCCTTCCTTCCTTCCTTCCTTCTCCCACCAAGGACATTTTTTCATTGCTTTTAGAGATGAAGGAGAGAGACACACACACACTGGAGGGAGAGATAAATATTTATCGGAACTAAAGACCCACTGGGGAAATATTCCTTCCTTTCTTCCCGATGCATCCTGAATGGGGATCCAACCTGCAACCTAGGTACGTGCACTGAATGGGATTTGAGCTCATAACCTTTTGGTTATGAGATGATTCTCCAATCCATTGCCAGGGGGAGACCTGACTTTTTTAAAAGATTAAATTTACATTGCTTTTGGTTAATAACATTGTATAAGTTTCAGGTGTACAACATTATAATACAATATCTATATGCCTATTGTGTGTTCATCACCCAAGGACTAGTCTCTTTCCATCACCATATATTTGACCTCAATTTCCCTCTTTGTTCTCCTCCATTCCCTTTTTCTGGTAACCATTATTCTCTTATATGTGTCTACGAGTTTGTCTGTTGGCTTTATTTGTTTGTTGTTTTTTGTTTTATATCCCATATCTGAGTGAAGTCATATGATTCTTGTTCTTTTCCATCTGACTTATTTCACTTAATATGGTACTATCATAATCCAGTTATGTTGTCACAAATGGAATATTTAATTTTTTATGGCTATTAATATTCCATTGTACATATGTACAACATCTGTAACCAGTCATTGGTCACTGTACACTTAGGTCGCTTTCATGTCTTCATGTTTTTAAAGTTTTCAGGTAGGTACCCAGAATAAGGATTGTTGAGTAATATGGTAGCTCTATTCTTAATTTTTTTAAATTTAGGAAACTCCACACTGTTTTCCATAGTGACTGCACAAATTTACATTCCCACCAGCAGTGTATGGGTGTTCACTTTTCTCCACATCCTTTCTGACACTCATTAAGTCTTGTCTTACTGATATTTACCATTTGAAAAAGTGTGAGGTAGTATCTCATGTGGCTTCCATTTGCATTCTGCTTTTATTTTGTGGTTACCTTTAGCTTTATTTTTTTTTTTAAGTCTCATAGATACACTAGTCCTTTTTCTTCTGATTGCATTTTATCATCACTCACCTGTGCAAGTTCAGTCCTCTTCCTCCTCCCCTTTTATGTTTTTGTTGTCACAATTATTCCTTTTTATGCTGTGCATTTGTTCCCAAATTGCAGAAGTTATAGTCTTTAAAGAAATGCTTTTTTCTTCTTTAGGCTTTATGTTATAATTAAGTATTTAAAACCCTATTCTGAAATAGAATTGCAATTTCCTGCTTCTGCCTGTCTGTCTATTATCCTACTCACAGCATTGTATAGTTTTATCTTTTTGTTTCAGATAGAAGAGCTCCTTTCAACATTTCTTGTAATGCAGGTCTGGTGTTGCTAAACTCCCTTAGCTTTTGTTTGTCTGAAAAAAAGCCTTTATTTCTCCTTCATATCTAAACAGTGACTTTGCTGGATATATTATTTTGGTGATTTCTTTCTTTCAATATTTGAATATTTCATTGCCCTCTCTCCTATATTATAAGGTTTCTGCTGAAAATACTATGATAATCTAATGGGGTTGACTTAATATGTTTTTATTCTTACCAGGCTGCCTTGCGAGTATTTTTCTTGTCATTATTGTTTTATGCTTTCAATATAATGTGTCTTGGAGTAGGTCTTTTTGCACTGAGATGACTAAGTGTTCTGCTAGCTTCTTGAATTCTAGGGTCCAGCTCCTTCATAGGTTTTGGAGGTTCTCACTGATTATTTTTTTGAATAGTTTCCCTGTTCCATTCTCCCTCTCCTCTCTTTTTGACATATCCATTATTCTTTTTTTTTATTTTGGCAAATAAAATTATTTGATAATTTTATAATGTTACATATAAATCATAACTCCCTCTTGTCTTTTTTTTAAGATTGTATCTATTTTTTTAAATACATTTGTCTCTGTCTTCCCCCTACCACCTTCCCTTGCCCACTCCCCCCGCAATCCTTCCCCTTTGCTTTTGTTCATGAGACCTTGCTACATGTTCCCCGACCCTCCCATTCCCTTCCTTTTCCCCCATCCCCCTCTCCCTCCATCCCTCTTGTCTCTGTTCGTTTCTTTTCCTTTCAGTGTTGCTGGTCTTATTTTCCTTGCATCTTTGCATTGTTGGTTAGGTTCCACTTATAGGTGAGATCATAGGGTATTTGTCTTTCGCCCCCTGGCTTATTTCGCTTAGCATAATGCTCTCCAGTTCCATCCATGCTGTCGCGAAATTTAGTAGTTCTTTTTTTCTTTCTGCTGCGTAGTATTCCATTGTGTATATGTACCATACCTTTTTGACCCAATCATCTACTGATGGGCATTTAGGTTGCTTCCAACACTTGGCTATTGTCAATTGTGCTGCTATGAACATTGGGGTGCATAGGTTCTATTGTATTGGCGTGTTGGTGTTCTTAGGGTATAGTCCCAGCAGGGGAATCACTGGATCAAAAGGCAGTTCCATTTTCAGCTTTTTGAGGAAATTCCACACTGCTTTCCACAATGGCTGCATCAGTCTGCATTCCCACCAACAGTGGACTAGGGTTCCCTTTTCTCCACAGCCTCGCCAGCACCTGTTGTTTGTGGATCTGTTTATGATGGCCATTCTCACCGGTGTGAGGTGGTACCTCACTGTGGTTTTGATCTGCATTTCTCTGATGGCTAGTGATGCCAAGCATCCTTTCAAATGTCTCTGGGCTCTCTGTATCTCTTCCTTGGAAAAGCGTCTGCCCAGGTCCTTTGCCTATTTTTTGATTGGATCATTTGTCTTCTTGGAGTGGAGTCGAGTGAGTTCTTTATATATTTTGGAAATCAAACCTCTATCTGATGTATCATTAGCAAATATATTTTCCCATACGGTTGGCTCCCTTTTCATTTTGCTAATGTTTTCTTTAGCCGTGTAGAAGCTTCTTATTTTGATGAGGCACCACTTGTTTATTCTTTCCTTTATGTCCCTTGCTTTAGGAGACATATCAGTGAAAAAATTGCTGCGTGGGATATCTGAGAGTTTCCTGCCAATGTTCTCCTCTAGGACTTTGATGGTGTTATGACTTATATTTAAGTCTTTTATCCATCTTGAGTTTATTTTTGTGTATGGTGTCAGCTGATGATCCAGTTTCAATTTTTTGCATGTAGCCATCCAGCTCTCCCAACACAACTTGTTGAAGAGGCTATTATTGCTCCATTTTATGCTTCTGCCCCCTTTGTCAAATAGTAGATGCCCATAGAGACCTGGGCTTATTTCTGGGCTTTCTATTCTGTTCCACTGGTCTATGGGTCTGTTCTTGTGCCAGTACCAGATTGTTTTGAGTATAGTGGCTTTGTAGTAGAGTTTGATGTCTGGTATTGTGATCTCTCCTACTTTGTGTTTCTTTCTCAAAACTGCTGCGGCTATTCGGGGTCGTTTATGGTTCCATATAAATTTTTGAAATGTCTGTTCTATTTCTGTGAAATACGTCATTGGTATCTTAAGAGGGATTGCGATGAATCTATAAATTGCTTTGGGTAGTATGGACATTTTGATGATACTAATTCTTCCAATCCATGAGCACAGTATATGCTTCCATTTATTTGTGTCTTCCTTAATTTCTTCAATGTTGTATAGTTTTCTGCATACAGGTCTTTTACCTCCTTGGTTAAACTTATTCCTAAGTACTTTATTTTTCTTGTTGCTATATCGAATGGTATTTTTTTTCTGCAAATGGACAAATTTGCAGAATTTTGGGAGTTTCTTGATGACTGCTTCCATTTCCCCAGCTGTTATCGGTCTGTTCAAGCTTTCTGTTTCTTCCTCCTTCAGTGTTGGAAGATTATACTTTTCTAGAAATTTGTCCATTTCATCAAGGTTTTCAAATTTCTTGGCACATAATTGTTTATAGTAGTTTCTGACAATCCTTTGTGTTTCTGTGGTATCAGTTGTTATTTCTCCTCTTTCATTTCTGATATTATTAATTGGGGTCCTCTCCCTTTTATTCTTGATGAGTCTGCTTAAAGGCTTGTCAATTTTATTTATCTTTTCAAAGAACCAGCTTCTGGATTGGATGATCCTTTAAATTGTTCTTTTCGTCTCTATGTCATTCAGTTCTGCTCTAATCTTGACTATTTCCTTTCTTCTACTTGCTCTGGGATTTATTTGTTGTTGTTTCTCCAGTTCTTGAAGTTGTAGTGTTAGGTCTTTTATTTGAAATGTTTCTATCTTTTTACGGTAAGTCTGTATTGCTATGAACTTCCCTCTCAGGACCACCTTTGCTGTGTCCCATAGGTTTTGGACTGTTGTCTGTTCATTTTCATTTGTTTCCAGAAATGTTTTGATTTCTTCTCTTATCTCATTATTGACCCATTCTTTGTTTAATAGTCTACTGTTCAGTCTCCATGAGTTTGCAAGTTTTTGAAGTTTCTCTTTGAGGTTGATTTCCAGTTTCAAGCCTTTGTGGTCCGAGAAAAGGTTTGGTATTATTTCAATTTTCCTGAATTTGCTGAGGTTTGCTTTGTGTCCTGTCATGTGGTCTATCTTTGAAAAACTGCCATGAGCATTTGAAAAGAATGTGTATTTTCCTTCTTTGGGATGTAAGGTTCTATATATGTCAGTTAAGTCTATTTGATTCAGTGTGTCATTCAGCTCCACAATATCCTTATTGATGTTTTGTTTGTATGATCTGTCCATTTTTGACAGTGGGGTATTGAAATCCCCTACTATCAGTGTGTTGCTCTCTATATCTTTTTTGAAGTCATCCAAGATTTTCCTTATATACTTGGGAGCCCCTATGTTGGGTGCATATAAGTTCATAATGTTTATGTCTTCTTGATAAATTCTTCCTTTAAGTATTATAAAGTGTCCCTCTGGGTCTCTTTTATGGCCTCTGTTTTGAAATCTATTTTGTCTGATAAGTATCGCAACTCCTGCTTTCTTCTCTTGTCCATTTGCTTGGATTATATTTTTCCATCCCTTTACTTTTAATCTGTGTAGGTCTTTTGCTCTGAGGTGGGTCTCTTGTAGGCAGCATATGTGTGGGTCATGTTTTCTTATCCACTCAGCTATCTTGTGTCTCTTGATTGGGGCATTTAGTCCATTTACATTGAGAGTTATTACTGATAGAAACCTATTCATTTTTTCTCTTTGTACCTGTGTTTTTCTTTTTCTCACTCTTTTCCTTCATCTTCTTAAACCAGCCCCTTTAGCATATCTTGGAGTGCTGGTATGGTAGAGATGTATTCTTTTAGCCTTCTTTTGTCTGGGAAACTCCTTATTTCCCCTTCTGTTTTAATAGAGAGCCTTGCTGGGTAGAGCAGCCTTGGCTGTAGGCCCTTGCTTTTCATTAATTGGAATATTTGTCGCCATTCCCTTCTGGCTTGTAGTGTTTCTGTTGAGAAGTCAGCTCCTAGGCGTATCGGAGCCCCCTTGTATGTTACTTTCTCCTTCTCCCTTGCTGCCTTGAGGATTCTCTCTTTGCTTTGATAGTTGCCATTTTAATGGTGATATGTCTTGCAGTGGACCTCCTTGGGTCCGTCTTGAGTGGGGCCCTCTGTGCCTCCTGGATCCATGAGACCTTTTCTCTCCTCACATTGGGGAAATTTTCCACCATTACTTTTTCGAGGAGGTTCTCTATCCCTTGCTCCTCTCCTCCTTCTGGTATCCCTATTATATGGATATTATTGGCGTTTCAGGTTGTCCTGCATTTACCTAAATGCCTCTTCATTCTTTTTGAGTCTTTTTTCCATTTCTTGTTCTTTCTGGGAGCTTTCTTCTACCTTATCCTCTGTCTTACTGATTTGATCCTCAGCTTCATCCAGCTTTCTTTGGATTCCTTCTACTGTGGTCTTCAATTCAGAAATGGTATTCTTCATATCCTCTTGTGTCTTCTTGATAGTTTCTATGTCCTATTCCAGGTTGATATAGTTTGCTGTAAGATCCTGATAGTTTCTCTGCAGTTTCTCATAGTTATCTTTGAGCTGGCTGAGCTCATTGAGCTTCCTTAGAGCCATTGTTTTGAATTCAATATTTGATAGTTCCCTTGCTTCTGTTTCATATAGTTCTCTCTGTGGGGAGTCCCCTTTTCCATGCATTTGAGGGGAACTTCTTTTTCTTCCCATTTTTGTGAGAGTCTATTAATTAATTAATTAATTAATTTATATTTGCTTCTGCTTCAATTGATCCATCTAGATTTCCTGATTTTGTGTATTAAACTTCTATGGTAGTAGGCAGGTCTTTCTATTTATTTATTTATTTATTTATTTATTTATTTATTTATTTATCTTTTCTTTCTGGGCCTGCCTCTGATGGTGTCAGTTGTTGCCCCTGTATGACCTTGGGTCGTTTGTTCGAGCCTTCCAGGAGTCTACTGTCTGTGTCTGACGCCTATTTTGGGAGGCTCTGTGACCCCTCCGGCCAGGGATCCGCTATTTCTGTGGATCACTCTGCACTCTCACAGGGGGCTCCTTGAACGCGTTCCCTGGCTGGCAGGATCCTCCGTGCACTCGTCTGGCCCCTTGCCGGCAGGCACCCTGGCACTGGTCATTTTAGGGTGTTCTATTGTGTGGTTTCCCTGCTTTTGGCTCTTTGGGGTTGTCGCCTGCCCCGCACAAAATGGAGACTACAGAAATGGGAGGAAGTCAGCTCCAGGACTCTCTGGTTAATCCTGTCTCCAGTTTCTCCTCCAGGGTCTCTGGGCAGCTCTGTGATCCCTTCTCCCAGAATCCACTATTTCTGCGGACCGCTCTGCAGGCACGGGCCGTGCGGGCCGGTTTATTGCCTGCCCTCCCCGATCTGTGCCTTCCCTCGCAGGCCCGGTGGGTGCCAACCTGTGGGAGCCCTCACCTGCCCACGCGGGTCCATTCACATGCTCGCCAACCCTCGTGGGCCACTCAGCGCAAGTGTGCAGGTCTGCACTGGGTGGTTTTGGGCTGTCTATTGTGTGCTTTTCAGTTTTTGGCTCTTTGGGGGTGTGGCCTGTCTGAGAACAATGGAGACTACAGAAGGGAGAAGGAGTTGGGATTCCCCTGTTCTCCCTCCCATTCTTTCCCCAGCACCTCTGTCTCCAGTCTCTCCTCGAGGGTCTCTGGACAGTTCTGTGACCCCTTCAGCAAGGGATCCACTATTTGTGCAGACCGCGTTGTATTCGTAGGCCATCTGGCTCCCGTGCGCCTGCTTCTGCCTCTTTGGGGGCGCACCCTGCTTATGCAAAATGGAGACTACTGAATGGGGAGGGAGTCGGGACTCCCCCGTTCCTCTTCCCGTTCTTTCCCCAACACCTCCGTCTCCAGTCTCTCCTCAAGGCTCTATGCAGCTGTGTGACCCCTTTGGCCAGGCATCCTGTATTTCTTCCAGCTTGTCTGCACTTATCCCCCCAGGTCACACGTGCACAAGCTGTGTGCGAAGCACACAAAAGGCAGGTTAACTGATTCCCTTATGCCTGAGCGAGATGGTAGCTGCAGAGGGGGAGGTGCGTTATCACCTGGGCTCCACCGGCCACCGTCTCAGTTCTCTTCACAAAGTTTTCCTCACCAATCTTTTCCCAGGCACCAGCCCACTCTGCTGCTGCCTCTACCCAGAGATCAAGGAGGGCAGCTGCCAGTGCAAATTTTTGCGTTGGCCCTTTAAATGTCTCTTTGCATCCCCAGCCACCTGTCTCTGGCAGAGAGCGCCCCTAAGCTTTTCGGGGTTGCGTTTTGTATGTGTGTTTTCCCTGGTTTTAGCTGCTGTATTCTAGGGGTCCCTGTTTATGGTTCAGACCCTGTTCTTCTCAGGGGGATCCAACTGGCCATTTCAATGTCCCTCTGGTGCTGGTGCCCGTGGGTGCCCAGCCTGCCCTCTCGAGCTTCCACTGCACTTCTCACCCATTGGGATGTGTGAGAGTTGAGTCCACTGTCTCCACTGTCTGTCCACGGCTCCAAGGCTCCTCTCCCTCTCCCCATTATTCTTACATTGTTCTTTCTAATGGAGTCAGATAGTTCTCATGTTTTTTCCTAAAATTCTGTTTTGTCTCTTTTTCCATCTGAGTCATTTCTCAATTTCTATCATTAAAGTTGCTAATTCTCTCTTCCATCTGATCTGCTCTGTTTCCAATGCATTCCTCATTTACTTAGTGGGTCTTCAGTTCCAGAATTTCTGAGTTTTCGTATATCTCACTGAATTTTTTTTTCCAAAACTGAAATCTTGAGTTCTCTGTCATGTAAATCATAGCCTGCCATGTCTTTGAGTTTGGTTTCAGGAGACTTTTCATTTTTTTCTGAGCTATCTTGTTACCCTGTGTATTTACTGTACTTGATAAATTATTTCTCTGCTTGGGCATTTGAGGTAATGAACTCTTCTTTTTATAGTATTTAAGTATTTTTAAGTGTTTTGCTTTCAACAATCCAGCAAGTTGATAAGTAGAGATTTTTCTTTTGTTTTCAAGTAGATGGTACTATGTCACAAATTTTTGTTTTCTCTTACTGGCACTACTGGGACTTTCAGGGTCTCTGTATGGTGGTCACACCATAGTCATGGAAATTGTCCTGTTTTCCCCAAAGAGCTGGGCATCCCCTCTGTGATCAGGTTTTGCTGGTTTGAGGGCACCACCCCCATGGTGGTATGTGGTTATCAATGGGGTTCTGGGGCTCTAAATTCCCTGCACTGCTTCTTTGAAATCAGAGGTTACCAGCCACGCTGTGCTATCTGAAGCATCTCCACTGTCTCTACTGTGTTCTGTGTGATGGGGGGAGGTGTATTTGTGAATCTATGACCATGCTTTATTGCTATTTATGGTAGCGTCTAGCTCATGGATACCACACTGCTATACCATGTCTCCTCCCTGTCACCTGCTTTAGCTGCAATGAGTGTCAACCCCTCAGGCCAGAATATTCCTTTTGTCCCTGTGGTCCTGTGCTGTCCTATGAGGGGCTCAGCCCAACTCCTTTGTCCCTACCATGTCAGTTAGAGCCATGGAATATGCTCAACTGTATCTGCAGCCCCCGTCTCTGTCCTTGACTCCCTCTTGTCTCGCTTGCTCATTCTGATATTCCTGCCCTCAGGTACCTCAATGAATGGATCTCTCAGACATGTTGGTATGATGGGCAGGGAATTGTGTTGAATTATAGTTGTCTAAGGTGTTGTAACTTTAAGGGGAGAAACCAAGGCATCTTCTCACTCTGCCATGACACTGATGTTACTCTCAGATCTCCCTTCTTAAACAGGCTGAATTCTTACAGACATCCTCCCAGAAAAGAAACAGGGATGTTGTATTCTGCGATCAGGCCTTACCCCAGCAAGTGCGTCTCTGAGTGTGGCATCCTCTCCTCCTTGTAGATTTGGGATCAGGTCTAACCACATTCTCAAACATAGTTCACCCAAAGCCTTATATTCCAGGTATGACTGTGTTTTTGTTTAGCTATTTGTTTTGCACATATTCTCCATTAGTTAAGATAGTGGAAGGAGGAGCTCTGAGGTTTGGTTACTGAATCTTTAACATAACACTGCTATTTTTTTACATGGAGATAAATCTAGCTATGTGGGTAGACTTTGAAGGAATCCAGTACTATTTTAATATAAAGTTGCTGACAACCAATTTATTCTGCTTTTTACAAATTCAATATTTCTCAAGATTGTAATGTCTTAACAAACAAGGTTTAAGTAGAGTTAGGAAAACATTTTTGTTTTAAAAACTTTTTTTATTTATCATTTTAAAACTTCATATTGCTTATAGTCCCTCAAGTTAGAATCTTAAATGTACTGAGGAAAACAATTTTTTTAGCAAGGATAATAAGAATGAGTAAATATTCCTCATTATCTTTTTACTAGTTTAGTTTAGGAAACTGGAAGCCTGGAACAGCTATTATAACACGATGTTTTCTGTTACACAGCTTTAATCGAAATTTCTAGGTACTGATAATATTTTGAGAAATAATTTTCCCCCCACCTAATGTATTAGCTGCTATAACAAAAATGCCACTAACTGGGTGGGTTAAACCACATTTATTTCTCATTAAGGAACCAGCAGATTTGGTTTCTGGTGAGGACTTGCTTCCTGGTTCATAGACAGTTGTCTTCTAGTTGTGTCTTCACACGGTGGAAGGGGTTAGAAAGCTCTCTGGGGTCTCTTTTATAAGGGTACCAATCTCATTCATAAGGGCTCTCCCCTCATGAACTAATCACTTCCCAAAGTTCCCACCTCCAACTATCATTACATTGGGGATTAGGTTTCTACATATAAGTTTTTGGGGAAAACAAATATTCAACTGTAGCTTAGAAATGCAAATGGATTATTGGGATACTTGGATCATCTTACTGAATAATGTAATTATTATTGCTTGCACATCCATATCTAGCTTAGTTAACAAAGACACATTCTTGGATCTACAGATGCTGTAACAACATTAAAAAAAAAGTGCTGTCCTGAGCTGTGTGGTTCAGTTGGTTGGGCGTCATCCTGCAAAGCAAAAGGTCACTGGTTCAATCCCTGGCCAGGGAACATGCCTAGGTTGCAGGTTTGGTCCCCGGTTGGGGTGTATATAAAAGGCAACCAATCCATGTTTCTCTCTCACATCGATGTTTCTCTCCCTCACTCTTTCCCTCCCTTCCCCTCTCTGTAAAAATAAATAAATAAAATCTTTTAAAAAATAATACCATTGTAAGCTCTATCTTGCTTAGTGAATTTGTGGTTTTGGTTTTTTCCCCACAGTAATGCAGGACATTTTTACAAAAATAAAATAACACTGTTCTGTGGCATCCCTTAGTATCTGCTAGGCTGGATTAAAATGAATAGGTAACTACCTATCGTTGATTTAAAATTCATTTGCAGGTTGACCTTGGCAAGGGGTATATACTGTATGTTTGTACGTGCATACACCAAGTTACATAGTCTTCCAAGAGTCCCAGGGTAGTTTTAAATCTTTAATTTAAATGTTAAACTTTAGATATGACATAACCACCAGAAAATGACACTTCAAAGTAAATTGAATTTCCTCTTCGCAGGTGATATGGGGTTTTAACTCTTCTGGCCATAAGGCAAGGTTTGCATTTTTATCTAAGAGACCCATATTGTTGGTCATAAATTTGTTATCTAATTTAATTGCTTTAAGCGTAAATAAACTTCATGCTTAAGGAATGTTGTGAGCATACCTATAAATTATTAAATTTTCAAAGTGCAGAGACTCTATAAAGATATGGGAATGGATTAGGCTACAATGAGGTTTAAAATTTTATTTCTGAAACATGACATTTCCTATTCTTTGTGCAAACATTCTCACTTAGGCTTCCTGGGATCATTTCCTAAATAAACCAAGCTGCACCTGAGTCCTTGTCTCAGGCTCTGCTTCTAAGGACCATGCACTGAGACATCCAGCAACAAAGCCTGTCTCACAGGCTGGAATTTGAAATGATTTAGGAGGAACCAAGAGGCATTTCTGTCAAAATCTGCTGGCTGTTTACCTACTTCATTTCAGAAAGATGTTTCCTAGTATGTTGCTTGCTGGGAGCTCTGCCTTCTCTTCTCTGGTGTACTCTCCTCTCACTGGAGAAAAATGTAGAGAATAGGGAAAGGTGAGGGCCATGGTGCCTTTCTTTGTTAATTCATATAAAAATTTTACAATTTAACAGAGAAGTGATAGGGCCAAATATATTTTAGCTAGTGAAGTTGGAGTTTGAAAAGCATGGAAATTATATTTTAAGAAAATTGAATTTACCACATTAACACTTAACAGGAGATCAAAGAAATTGATCTTCTCAGGTCTTTGATTGCAGGGAGTTTTCACTAAAACGAGCTGCAGCTTGGAGTGGCAGTTCTCCATCTCGTCCTCCCCGTCCTTGGCTCTGGAGCTCACGCCTCTTTTCCTCTCTGAAACCTGCATCCTGGGCTGGTGGGAGGCGACAGCCACTGTGTCCAGCCTGCAGCTACCCTGCCTTATGAAGAGCGAACAGGAATTGAACAAAATATAAAGCCAATGAGTGAAAATTTTCTCACGACTGACCAATATGTGCAAGACAGAAGAGGGGACCAATAAACCTTGTCATTTTGTAACTGGGTGCAGCTAGCTGCCCCCCAAAGGGGATTTGTAATGGGGCCCAGAAATTAGGGTGTCCAAGAAAAATATCAGATACTCTCACCCCATCCCCACCCCAACCAAGGCAGGCTGCCAAGGGGGATGGGAAACAGGAGGCAGGGCCATTGAGAGTCATTTTGCATGTGAATAACAGGCCTAGGATCATTGAGAGTTACTTTGAATATCAAGAACAGATCAGTTTCACACCTGACCTAGAGTAGGGCCATTGAGAGTCATTTTGCATGTCAATAACAACAGGAAAGCTTCATACCTCATGCAAAGATGGTTACTTTGCATAGCAACTAACCAGGAAGGCCTGCAGAAGTTTAACCTAGGATGTAATTGGGCAAGGCAGCTCTCCCAGTTGCATCGCCTGCTGAAGGAGCCAGAGATGGGGTTGCTAGCAAGATTCTCGCCAGGGTTGGGATCCAGGCACAGTAGCCAAGCTAGAGGCTTTTGACCACATGGCTTAGGAAGCAAGAAAGCAAGATGTAGCAGCCATGCAGGCGGCTCCCCACTCCGGTTACAGCGTGTGTGCATGAAAGCTCAGAGATGGTTTGCTCCACACCTCGAGGTAACAATGCGAAGACCATGCAGGAGGCAAAGAGAAGAATGAACTCTTGCTAGTGGGCCATGAGAAGGTGTCACATTGTTCTGAATTAAGACCTGGAGATCATGACAACGCAGCAGATGATGCCAGGAACTGTGAGCGGCCTGCCCAGCCGAGCGCCAGACTTCCGTTCTTTTTCTTCTGAAGGACACTTCCCCTGACTGGGCAAAGCGGGGAAGGCCGGTCTATGTGTGTTGGTGGATCTTTTAATTGGTGGGTGTTTTAAATGGATTTTGAGATTTAACAGTGACATTTAGCCATTATTCAAAACCTGTATAACTTTTGAATAAAGTTTCTTTCCTTTTCACCAAGTTCTGCCATTGAAAGCTATAATTTTTAAGGGTGGGGGGCAAATCAACCTGGAACAGAGGGACCCCAGGGAAAGGTGGGGCGTTGTTTCGGTAATAGTATCTGGGGCTCTCCCACAACGGGTCTACATTTGATAACAATTTCCTTTCTTCTTAAACTTACAAAATTAGGATATATTTGACATATGACATTATTTCTTGAAAAGGTGCACTCTGTGGAAGGAAGGGAGGAAGGAAGGAAGGAAGGAAGGAAGGAAAAGAAAAGAAAGAGATGTACTGTGGATAGAAGGCTGGGGACAAAAGGGAGAGAAGAGGCAGATTTAGGAATCAAAGGATAGCTATCTGAGACTCTCCTCACTCCTGAGGCTGCAGCTGTCAGGTCGTCACCCTTTTCTGGCATGAGGACAACCTGGCTAGATCACAGGTACAATGTCAGATTTGCCTCCCTCCAGGTTTGTACAGTTTTGCAACTGTTCAATGAGGAAATAGTTAAATAAGAAGTGGAATCTAGTATGTGTTTGCTAGGGCAAGGCAAGCAAGTGGTATCGAAGGCAAGTGGAAGGGGATTCCCCTCTTCTCTCGTCATCACTGGATAGAGACCTACTTTTGTGCTCTTGGGTGCCAAGGATCAGCAGTCCAGAGACAAGCCCCAACCTGGGAAAACAGTGAGGTCTGTACCTCAATTTTCCCTCCTCAGAGCAAGGCTGGAACACACCCTGTTCGGTAGAAGAAGGAAGAGATCCTCATTCATGACACACGTTTCTGTATAGGAGTTGTTTAATAAAATTATACAAACCCGCTCATTTTCAGTAGTTTGCAATGACCTTTATTTAACCTTGCCACTCTAATAAAGAGCACTGAAAGAACATGGCCTTGGGGGTTCTCTCTTGGCTTCATGGTCCTAGGTCCCAGAGGTCTACACTCTACAGAGGCTGTAAAAGAAAAACTAGGTATTGGGCAGTGAATTTCTTTGGAACTAAATATTGTCCAAGTATTTGTTATGTAATTTAACTTTCTTGTGAAATTGCTCAAATTAGGGACATTTTTATACTAACCTGTGTATTGGGGAGATGGGGGATGCTAAGATATAGTGAAAGATAGTTAAAATTTTCAAGAATGCATTTGAGCATGCATGCATTTGAACCAGGGCAGCATCAAACAGAAAATATTTAGCAACACTCTACTGACAAGAGTTGAAAAAAAGCTTTGAAAGATTTAGAGGAATCAAGGAAATGATCTGATTGGCCATAGCGTAAGTGCTTATCCTACTTAGGAAAGCTTAATTGGCTATTTTTGATTGGTTGTCCTTAAATTTCATTTTCTCAGATTTGAGCACATTGATCCTGGCTTAGGTTTGGTTTGTTTGCATAGGCAACCAAGGCATTAGAGCCCACCTATCTAATGGCTGCTCATTTAATTACTTTAACAAATGATTTAACAGTGAGATTGAAAATATAATTGGGGGTGAGTTTTTGGTTGAATGCATTGTGTGGCCTTCAAGTAAACTTAATTACAGTCCTGTCCTGGCCCATTTCAGAAACTTTGGGGGACAAAATATGAAACTGCCATCTCATTGGTTTCAGAGAAGAATAAATATCATGAGGGAGACCTAATGAATGAGGCAATGGGATTTTCCTTTACCCCAGGGCCTGGGTTGATTTAAGTATTTTCTGTTAAGCTCAGTGGCAGAGGACAAACACTGGGCAGGATGGGGTTGCAGGAAGCAGAGAAGGGGAACTCAGCATCTCGCCCTATCCTAGGAATTGTCCCTTCTCCATCCTCTGAGCCTATAGTCTCCACTGTCGTGTCTGAGAACAAGGTGTTCTCAAAAAATTGGTGAGATATGGAAACACAGTCGAAGGGTTCTAACTGGTCACATTCACCAGTGGGTGGGATTACTATGTTATACAAGGTCACCTTGGCAGTGAGGCTCCTCTCTTCAGGTTTTTCCTTCCATGGCGCTGAAAGGGTGAGCTGAGGCAGGGCATACTCACAACAACGGGCTGGGCCATCCTGTTTTTCTTTTGTTTTTCTTTCACCTGCATGTTGCATCTTGCAGCAAGAAACTGTGACTCAGTTGCCAGAAGGTGTTAAGACTGGGCTTAAAGGACAATCAAGAATTCTTTCGACCTTGAACCTAAGTTTTGGGTTCCAGCCCAACTTCATCAGAGAGCCTGGAATTAATAGATATGGTCACCAGCTAATAGAAGAGCACCTTCATTTTTAATTGTTATGCTTCCTTGTGTGAATATCTCTTTCGGGAATCTCACAAAGAACACTTATGATTGACGGTACAGAATTTGGGAAAGTTGTTTGGGAAAAAGTAGCTGTTAGGATGACCAGCTGTCCTGGTTTGTCTATAACTGAGGAGTTTCTTGGGATATTTTTGGGACTTTTGAGCGCTAAAACCTGGAAAGTCCCTGATAAGCCAAGACGAGTTGATCACCCTAGCTGAAATGCATCTTAAAACCATTAAATCCTACATGCAAATTTAATTCCTACTCTCCGTGCATCCTTGGGTATGTTACTAACTCTCTCTGAACCTTAAATCCCTCATCTGTAGAAGAATTTTTATGAATATTAAATTAGAGTAAATTAAATTTCCTAGTACATTTTCTGGTCTTTGGTAGATAACAAATTGATGTGTATTTTTATTTCATCTTTTTATTTTTATTGGTACAGCAGAATGTAAAATGATATTCTGGGAAGAAAACACAACTAGAAGGAATTGAGATACCTTTCTGGGTGAAAAGAATGGGAGGAGTTTCCTCATCCCTTTTCTCTTCTCAGCTGTCCTTTCTAATATTAAGCAGCATCATGAGTGGACAATGGGATAGTGAATGCATCCCACTTCTGGGATAAGCCAGGGGCCACTGATACAGAAGACTGACTGCCGGGGGCTGGGCAGGGAAAGCGAACAAGTATGCTGGGATGAACAAGCGAGAGGGGATCTGAGGCAAACCGGGTGTAAAGGAGCTGCAACTACTCAGCTCCAGCAGATTGTGGCCACATGGGAAAAAAGACCCAGGGTGCCAGAGCTTACCAGTTTTTTTTCCCTAGAGAAGTTGTGTGTATTATTTTTATAAGAAATATACTTATTTGAATATGTTGACATCAAAGTTAGGGCTTTTAAAAACAATGTAAGACTCTATCAAAACATTTTACAGTCCTTTAATCCTTTCACTGAGATGCTCATTGCCTAAGAAAGTGAAATTAGATGTCATAATAAGACAACACAAGAAAATTTGTTCTATGTGAATGGACTACTCATCATTATTAAAAGAAACCAAAATAATTATATGATGAATTTCCCCTCCCCCTGCAAAAAAAGACAGGGTATTGCTGGGTTTGAAATTTGAGTTATCTTGTAAATCTAACAACTTGAGTCTAGACTTGTGGGGTTGCAAAATTATAAAGGTAGAACCTGCTAGCAAAGCTTCATGAAGTGCTTGCAAGCATTAGCTGACAGATTTCAAAACAGTTTGAATATTAGTCATCACAGATATGCCTGCCAAAAAGGGCAGAATGTTAAAAAACATCTGCAGCCCACATAAATACCCCCGCCGAGTTCAACCCAGAGAGGAAATAGCTTCTAACGCTGCAGAAGGCAAAGGAGCTGAAACAGCAGAGTTTAGATGGAGTGCCTGATAGACTTTCTCTGTGGGTGAACCTGCTATTGAGGAGCTAGTTAGATCCCAATATGTTGCATGTTTGACCTCTAGCTATTGGTGACAAGACCCTTCGAAGAATTTTTGGACTCATCCTACTCAATGAATCATTTATACTGTGTAAATTGAATATTAATCCTGTCAAGTATGGGGATGCTAGATGATTAATACTCCAGAGTTATAATTATTCCATGAAATGATGAAAAACCTCACTTCATCCTGGGATGTTAGGAATTGCATTCTAGGACCAATAAAGCAAACAAATCATAACAATTGTTAAGTAAGCAGCAAGGCCCATGGCATATTGTCTTGAACTTTTTTAAAAAGCATAAAAATAGGAATTCAAACTGAACCAACCTGCCACATCTGAAGAATTGCTACTGTTAAGGTCTGAGCCCTATGATGCTGGAGCTTTCCTTGAGGATGGAAGATTTTTCCTCAGGGAATCACATTGTTTTGCCACAGCAGAGAGGAAGTTGTCCTATGCCGCGGATTTCTGTGGCCCCTGAATGTCTGGGCCAGAAGCTCTGCAGAGAAAAACCGGGTATGTGACTACTGAGGACGGCTGTCTGTTTAGTTTCTTTTGGTTTTTGACTTAACACATCTGAACAGCTCAGTTGTAGAGATACAGACAATTTCTTTTTGTCTTTTTGCTTTCATTTATTCTTGCTAAATGAAGAACACTTGATTCAGAGTTTAAATGCTTCTCTTGTGACTACCTGTTATATAAACTCAAACAAAGAGAGAGTCATACACTAAATTGTTTCTTGCTTTTTGATTTAAAAACAAAAATCCCTGTAAAACCATTATAGCTCAAACTAGAGCTAGCAACGCCCATCACACTGGCAGTCTTTGTTTGGTGGGGGGGGAAAATCTCGCATGTGAGAGAGGTTATAATTCAGCAATTGTCTTTCTGAATTTAGAAATGTTGCTGATGTCAGGTGATCTGTTTTATTATCTACAATTCCCCAGTCGTGCAGCTAAAGTAGGCTTGTTTGAAACGATCTGATCATGACTGAAGATTGCAGAATCCTTGCTTGGAGGCTTGTCCCGCTTGGAATGTAATTTCGTGGAGGTAATTATTTTAAGACAGTGAGAGCCACGGTGAAACTGCACTGGAGTTTGAAAAGCGACAGGGCTGCTTTAAGGGAGAAACAGGAAGTTGAAATGAGAAGCCGCCGTGAGAACGCCAAGCCAGGCAGAATGCTCTAAGTGGCAACTTAAGTAGCAGTGTGTACTTTGAAATCCTCAGGCAGCCAGCCTGTCATAGGGGAATCTGACAAAATAGCCCTTTTGGGTTTTATCTACGGACTCCTAAGGAGCCGAGGATGGAGGGGCATCAGAGACTCCTGGCAGGGAAGGATGAGTATCAGTTTCAACACCAGGGAGCGGTGGAGCTGCTCGTCTTCAATTTCCTGCTCATCCTTACCATTCTGACCATCTGGTTATTTAAAAATCATCGTTTTCGCTTCTTGCATGAGACTGGAGGAGCGATGGTGTATGGTAAGTGCAGGCATTACAGGGTTGATGGGAAACTTGTTGCTTGGGAAACTAGAGACTCGTGCTCAGATGGCAAAGTACCGAAACTGGAGAAAAAGGTGCCCACTGAAAGTCGTTAGCTTGGTGAAAGGTGCTGCGGCATGAGGAACGCTCATCCCTTTGCAGGTGAGCTGCGGGAAGTTGCCTTGTCACCCCATAAATGTCACAATCATGTTCTCAGGCCGACATCTCCAGTCTGTTGACAGATGCAGGGGCATCGTCATGAGAGGAACGAGCCTGGGGCTGTTTATAATGATAGACACTGGGAAGGATGTCTGCGGTCACAGGAGGAACCTAGGGGCGTTAGAAGTAACATCACAAAAATGTCAGAAGGGAATCCTCTTAAGTCAACTAGTTTTCAAGAAGAAAACTTGCAGAAACATACCCCATCACTCATATTGGAATAAGTGTCTCCAAGTCCATTTTAATTATAGGAGCAATGTTTTATCTTCTAATATACAAGAGCTTCTTTATACAGTCCTTTTTATTTCTTAGCCTGATTTTAGACTTTCTAATTTGTAATTATTGTCCTTATTAGTATTATTTGCTATGTATCTTTTGAGGGGTGTGTGGAAATGAATTTGTTTAATATTTTACACTCTCAAAGTGTTGCTCCCCCTGTGTAACCTACAATGTCATTCCTTTCAGAACTAAATGTGACAGAGATTATCCTGGCTGTGCCCTCATCTTTTTAAAGTAAAATCCAAGGCACCAGTGGTTTTAAAACTGACCTTATTGATAAAATGGTTCACTTCGCCACTTTTATCTCAGCCCAATAATGAATAGAACTTTGAACACAATGGAAACAGGTGAAGCATTGCTACAATTCATAGCAAAGAGTATAGTTTTACTATATTTCACTTCCCTCATTTTGGAAGCCCTGAAGCCTTTAATATGGCTGAGGTTCAGGGAAGGGGATCGATGTACATTATATGTGCTAACCACACAATGTCCTGACGATACCCAGGTATAGTCATGAGTGGAGACCCGGAGAACTGCCTTGCCTGACTGGATCCCACTGTGAGACACCTTAGCAGGAGGCAGAAATCCCAGGCTAAGCAGTGTAATTCCTTTCAGGAAGCTGATAAGCTGACCCATTCAGAGCGCAGAGTTAAATTTCTTTGTATTGAGGGTCTTAAATCACATAACAGACCTCTTACTTGAGGGGGAAAAAATCACAATCAGGTTGAAGAGAAATAAGCAAACAGAAAGGAAGTGATGTTGTCAGATGTCAAGCCAGGAGCTCCAGTCACTTTTGCCCTTCTCTATCATTGATGGTCCAGGATCTTTTTCTTGAGTTGGCTAATAAATAATCAATGAGAATATGGAATATAAATTGAGAAGCCAGAAACAATGTAATTCTTGGCATTAAATTAAAGGACTATATGTGGTTTAGCAAAACAATACAGATTTTAAAATTACAAATCTTTATTAGAGGGAAAGATTTCTTCACAGGCCTGAATTTAATTGAACCATGACTCACTTATCAATTTCACCTTATCTACTGGTTTGGCCAAAAAGTCTGTTACATTTTTTCCATAAAATATAAGGCACATTTCATTTTTGCCAATAACTTTATTGCTTTGGAGATTTTGAGGGTGTTGGTTCTCCTGCTATTGGCTCCTAGTGGGGAGAGGCCAAGGGTGGTGCTAAATGACTTTCAATGCATAAGACAGCCCCACAGCAAAGAATTATTTGGCCAAGATGTCAATAGTATCAAGGAATTTTGCAAACCACTTTTTACATACTCAATCAGTCACAGCACCTTCTGCATACACAGCACAAATATTTTTTATTTATTTATTTTATTTTTTGCTTTTCAGGTGCATTTTTACTTTTCTTGGAAAAAAATAAAGCATAATATGCCAAAAATGTTGCATATCTTCTTTCGTCTGCAATATTAAAATGGCTTCACAAAATTCATCAATTTTGATAAGAGTTTTAAAAAATCCATGCTGATAAGACAGCTGTCACAATACAATCTAACAGAATTGTTTTGAGTGAAGTTAAAGACAACAAAGTGCTACTAGAGCCATCATATGGAAAAAAACATAACAGCCTTTTTGGCCAACCCAATATGCCAGAGATACTGTTTAATAAAACTTTTGATTAACTTTGGAGACTTACTAAGATTAGAATATACTTAATACTCACAACAAATAGATGCAATTTTTATTTTGACCCTGAAAAATTTCAGATTGCTTTTAATCTTCAAAAACTCCATGACATACTTTTAAGTTGGTGTTGAAGTTATAAAATATTAGCACATTGCATAACAGTTGAAACAACATTTCTCTAAATTGATATTGTTAGGGCAGTTTAGGCTTAAAGTTTATGAGAGTTGGATGAAGTTGAGCTGTCTGATTTTTATCTTTTCACAATTTTTTTCTTGCATGATTTTTTAATGTGAAAGTTATTGAAAGCATTTCTGAAATAGTGCAATGTAAAAGGATTATAAAATTATGAGGACATTACTATTCCACTACTAGAACTTTGATTATTCTTGAGTTGTCTTGAACTGTAGCAATCAATGACAAGATTTTTATTTTAGTATTATTTAACATTTTTTGTTGGCATAGAGTTGAAGTGGTTGAAACTTAAGGGTATCCTAGAGGTTATTTTCACCAGCCCTCTCATTATACAGAGGAAGAATCTGTATGAATCTCAAAGAAGTGAAGTAACTTCCCATAAACTGAATAGCTAGCTGCTCATGCCAGGGTCTGTATACTTTTACTCATCCACGTGTCTAATAAGTTCATGTTCATCCTAAAGGAGCTCTCACTGATAGTCTCTGAAAATAGTCCATATGGATGGTATTAGTGGCTTCTCATATTTCTTCCCTAGGGATGATATAAATGTTATATCTCAACTTTTATTAGGGAGTTTGTGTCATTGACGTAATAAAATAGTCTGAAACTACAACAAAGGAATGAGATAGGATTTTCTAACACTTCTAAATGATATGGGGAAAGGAGATACCAAGTGGGTAAATTTCTCAGTAGCTATAAATAAATTTGAAATTCATAGATTAGGAAGTAGCCTTAGAAAGCATAAGTCCAACATCCTCATTTCACAGGAGAGAAAACAAAGACTTATAGAGGTGAAGTTTAGGTAAATAGTTAGCCGCTGAGCTGGGATTCAACCTCCTATCTCTAAGAGATGCGAAAAGTATTTTCCAATAAGTCAATTCTCTCAATGACCATCCTGAAGAGAGGCTAGAGAGAGATTCAGATGCATCCTCATATTGTTTATGCTTTCAGGATTAGTCAGATACAGATTCTATTGTCTAGGAAATCCAAGAGTAAAATTTCAGGACAAGACTATATAAAACACTACTTTATCATCAAAGATGGAACCCATGGTTCTTGCTGGAGTCCTGCCAGGATTATGAGGATAATCAATGGAGAAGTAAAAATACAAAACTATGGTTAAGTTTTAAACCTAAAAGAAATTTTTTAAGGAGATAAATATTTGAGAGTAAAGTATACCTCACTCATCTCCGTGCTACACATAGATATGTATAGTGAAAGGTCTTCTAAGATTTTGCAGTTCTGTACCTAATGCTTACCAAAGAATTTGGCTAAGAGTTCCTCTACTAGACTGCATACTGCTCTTGCTCTCACCATCTTTTGGTGTAATGTGCCATTTTCCTTTGTATCAAGAGCCATAAGTATTTTTCTAAAACACTGAATTTCCTATAATACCTCAGCCCCATCTGCCAATTGTCTTTCTGCTGGTATTCTGTTGCTACATTTCAAATATCCTTCAGCAGATGTAATAGATATTGATGCATTTTATCAGTATGCCAGAGAATCAAATCAAAACACTCTAAAAAAGGGCCTTAGAAAATGAGCAGTTAAAGAAAAATGAGAGAAAAAAACAATCATTTAACTGCTTTTTTACTTATTGTTAGACACAATTTCCAACTTGTTAACCTTAAAATATGTGTTGTTTAATTTGACTCTGTTCTTTGGAGATAAATCTGCTACTCCAAATATAAATAATCCACATTAGGAACAATAGCTTTTCTCTGGGTATTAAGGGCCACAGGTGGCTTTTTAAAATTGGCGGCAGCATTCTCACAATACTTCTGCCTCACCCGGAATGCAAATGAGTAATTTTGTCTTATGACATTCCGTGGCTCTCATTATTTCACAATTGAAGTATTAGAGTCCGTAACTAGTTTAAAATATACACCATGGTGGTATTCATTTAAATTGGACTAAAAGCTTAAATGACTATTAATGGTCAAAGTATTGATTGACAACAGCTGGTGCACTTAGCGCTGCTCACTTAGGGCTCTGTATGCCCTGCTCTTGTTCCTAAAAGAAAAATTGCTCATTTCCTGAGAGCATAAAGAGTTCCATTACACATCGCTGGGAGATCCCATACTTTATAGGACATTCATAATGCCATGTACTTGAGGGCTGGGATCTGCACTTAGGGACAGAACAATTTAAACCTCTTAGCATTCTACCTTTCATTTTACGGCCTTACAGTATATGACATGGCCTCTGAACTCATGTGGAAGTTTTGCTCATTATTTAATGAGCAGAAATGAAATTTTAAGCCACAAAGCTTAGATTTTTAATTCATTAAACTATGTCATATCAAATGATTAAATTACATCTAATCCTTAAGAGTATACTTACCACTTTAAGAGGACAAATTTAGTTCATTCAGCAGCATGTTTTTCAAGATGTAAAGAAAGTATCGTCACATAGTGAATCAGCAAGGTTTTAAAGCCTATCTTTCTTTAAAAAAAAAAAGTCCTAAGATATCAATTTCAACTTAGCACTGCTCAGAGCTTCCCCAGGACAAAATTGGGCAGGTGGACATGGTGTGGCCCTCCCTTGCTGACTCATTTTCTCTGCCCCAGCCTAGCCTTGCCATCCTCGACCACCAGGCCCATTGGGCAAGTTTAGACCTCTTCTTGCCCTTCCCGCTGCTTGGGAAGGTCCTCCTCAAAGTGTTTTTTACAGTTCGAATGTGCATGTCTTACGGAGGGCACATTAGATCCTCTGTTAGGAATTTGAGGTTTTTACATAATGATTTTTTTTTTTCTGGAGCTAGATGCATTACTTCAGCAAGTGAATTAGCCTCTGGCCTTACTTATCTCATCTGTAAAATGAGGAAGAAAGGAAATAGGTATCACTAAGCTCTCTTGCAAGTGCAAACGTCTTTCAAAATTTAAACCAGGACTGCCTTCAGCCCTCAGGCCTCTCTCAGCCACTCCATCTCAGGCCAGTTTCCTCCCAGAACCCCATCAGCATGTGGTAACTCAGTCTATTTTTCCAGGCAAGAGTTTAGCTGGTGTTATTAAACCACTCTCACTTCTTCTGGTCCAGCTCTGATTCTGTAGTGAGTGTTCAGTCAATCCCGCTGAATTGTTCTCAGTGAGATGAAGAGAGGAAGTTGTCTCACGAGAGCAGAGCAGTGCGGGCGGCCTGTGGATTCAGGGCTTGGTGGAGCCTGTCACATGAAAATCCAAATGAACCCTGACCCCTGTGGCTCAGCTGGTTGGGCGTTGTCTGCAGAAGGAAGGGGCGCTGGTGGAATTCCCGGTGAGGGCACGTGCCAGGTTGCAGGTGTGGTCCCTGGTTAGGATGTGTACAAGAGGCAATCTATCGAAGTTTCTCTCCTTCTTTTTCTCCCTCCCTTCCTCTCTCTTCAAAAGTAAATAAATAAAATCTTTTTTTTAAATGGCTAAAAAGTCAATTTAAAAAAATCTGAGTGACTTTGCTTTCATTTAAAGGGCTCAGCAGGAAAGATAATTAGGATTAAGAGCCCAATGAACTAAACGCGTTCTCCTTTTTGGCATAAAAAGATTGATTTAAAGGACCTTCAGAGATGATGAAGACAAAGCTTTCCATGCTGTAAAGTGTTAGCCAAAGAAAAGTTGAAGAAGTGGAAAAGTCAAAGGCATGTTACTCTCTTCAGGTTTGTAGAAGTTAATTGTAGGAAAGTGACCTTCTCCACATTCTGCTGTGCTTCTGAGCTGTTCCCTAAGGAGCTACAGGGGAAGCCCTTTGAGCCAAGGACAGTGGGGCCTCAAGGGATCTGCTCTCAGAGTCCTAAATGGGAGGACTTTGCACATCAAGGAAATAGAATGTATGATTCAAACTACTTACAGATATAATATATAATCTGAACTTAATTCAAAGTATGTGGCTAGTGAAGTGGGGACATGAAGAGCTAACATTTGCTAAACATCTATTATATCAAAATTATTTATAATAGTAACAGTAGCTAACAAATAACATTTATAATGTGAACTATACTGTCAGAAGAACTTTATATATGTTAACTTATTTAATCTTCACAAAACCATTTTTATGGGGGGGAACTGAGGCACCAAAAAATTAAATAAGTTGCCTAAGGTCACACAGATCTAAATGCCCCATCTGGGACTCAAGCCTTGGCAGTTTGGCTCTGTGCTGCCACCAGGTATCACAAACCTGGCTGTGATCCTGTATGCATGTGTGATGGAAGAGGAGGGTATTGTCATTTTCATGTTACAAATGAGGAAGCTGACATTCAGCCAAAAAAGTAACTTGCTTGTAACCATTAGGGCAGAGCTTCAAACCCAGGACCATAAAAGCCATGTTCTTTCACCTATGCCCCACATCTAGCCCTAGAAGAGTTGCTGTTATTTAATAAATGCCTACCTTCTGCCAGGTACTTCCAGAAGAAAGAGATTGAGATCTAATAGCTGCATACATATATGATTGCTAATCCTTACAACATCTGTGCAAAGTATGCAGGATGATCTTTAGTTTGCATGTGAGGACATAGAAACTCAGAAAATTTATGGCGTGGCCAAAACTGCAAAGTATAATGGTTAAGAACGCCAGTTTTGAAAGCTAGTGCTCTCAAATTTTGGGCACTGTTGTCCTCTCATCAACGTCTGCTCTTGATATGTAACTGTCTCATGAAGCCAGGAATAAGGAAAGGCTGGGGACGGGAGGCAGGGTAGTTAACTTTTTCTTGTACCTTGAAGCTTCAGGAATGGTATGCCATCCATTGCAAAAAGCCCAGCATGGGAAAGACAGTGGGAGCATGTCCATGCCAAGTGGCTGGGTTGAAATGTCCTGGGGAGAGTGATGAGTCTGCCCCAGCGTCAAGGAAAGAAGTGTTGCAAGTGCACAGTCACTCTGGTTTTATATGCTTGTAAGTTGTCAGACTGGTTGTGGAAGGTACTGAATAGCTTGAGAAGGGACTGTGTCTTATTCATGTGGATCATGCAGTACAGGCTTTCATCATGTTAGTTTAATTGAGTGGAGCTTTTGGAAGAGACTGAAGGTAGAATCATTAATCATACCTGTGGGCTCTCCAGGCTTTGTGAAACCTGCATACATGAACCTGAGAGGGCATGGATTTTGATGGAGTTTAACTGGCAAGGTACTTGGATTGGTAGGAACTCTTGTCTTAGAGGCTTCTCACAGTGTGGCCACTGGACTTGCAGCCTCAGATCACCTGAGAAACGTAGATGTGTAGGTCCCAACCCAGACCGACTAGGGGCTAACAACCTGCATTTTAACAACCTTCCAGAGGGTTCTAATGCACTAAAGTGTGAGCACTACTTCACTAGGGAAATGAAATTGAACATACAGTTCCTAGTTTTGTCTCCTCTGTTTTCCCCTATCTTTTCTCTTCCTCATTTCATTACTCTCCTGTAGTAAAGAGGGGGTTTGGGAGACCATCTTATTTGTTCATCCCTTTTTTACTATTTACAATACTTTCTAATGTTCCCAATTCTGGTTTGGAAAAAGATAGACTTTTCATGTAAACATTATAAAGAAATCATTTTGCGTTAGTCAGTATGTATCTAGTTAGAGATCTCTATATATTTCTTCCATAAAATTCTTAAGACAGTTGCAAGGAAATGTTGGCTATGTATAAGTTAGTGTCTGAGATAATTTCCAGAGAGAAGTTACCCATAATGCTGTGACAGACATGCCAGAGTCTTGTGAAGTGTCTCTGTGTATATGTCTGTGTATGTGTGCATATGTATTTGTGTCTATGTGTGTTTGTGTTGTGTGTGGTGTATGTTTGTGTCTCTCTGTGTTTGTATATGTTGTATATGTGTGCTTGTGCATGTGTGTGTGATGTCTGTATGTTTCTATATGCTGTATCCATGTGTGCATGTATGTTTGCATGTGTGTGTTGCTCTGCAGCAAGGATGGGGGAGAACATTGGGCACCCTACCATGGCAGAAAATCTGATGGTTGGGACTTTCTGTCATCTTCTGTATGTGCCTGTCCTCCAAGAAAATTAAAATTGTGAATGAGCCCTGGTCAGCATGGTTCAGTTGACTGAGTGTCATCTTATGGGGTAAGGGGTTGCCAGTTCAATTCCCTGTCAGGGTATATGCCTGGGTTTTGGCCCAATCCCCAGTGGGGACATGTGCGAGAGGAGACCAATCAATGTTTCTCTCACACATTGATGTTTTTCTCCCTCTCTTTCTCCCTCCCTTCCCTTCTTTCTAAAAATAAATAAATAAAATCTTAAAAAACAAAACAAAGCTGTGAATGAAACATTCCAGGTGGACCAGCCTCACGGACCACCTCCCATCTTCAGATACTGTGGAAAACTCCTGCTGGCAGGTGCTTCAGATCTGTTCTGAAACCTTTTTGGGATCTTTTCATCACCAAAACAAGTTGTCAGAGAGCCAGCAAAAAGCAATAAATTGTATCCTTTTAGGAACACTGACACTTTCCTTTAGTCCTTTGAATTTACAAAGTTGAGGGGGATAGGCAGAGAAAGAACAAAAGACCCAAATGACCAGCTGGCATTACATATTTTTACTTCCTATGCCTGACTAATCTCAGGGTAAAACTAAACTGCTGAAAGGGAAAATGTTAGGAAATGCACTTAGCATTTGAAATTCAAACCCGTATTACCTCACTATATCAGCTGTCTGACAAAGCTTTGATAAGATGGGGAATGTAGACAAATATTAAGTAAAAAGTTAAAAATTGTGGAGATGCTATTTAAAGTTTCATATCTGTGACCACTGTCCTAGGGAGAGTTAAGTGGTGTGCACTGATTCAGCTTTCTTAGAAGACAGGGCCCAGCAGAAGTAACACCTGCTTGAGTGTGGTTGGTAGGGTAGTAATATGGGTGTAATAATTTATAGTTTTAATTTGAACATTTCACCTAAAATGTTATATGGTGTGCTTGAGTGTGATTCTAGAATTACATGCTTATGATTTTGTAATGAAAGTTTTTGTGATAAAAAGGGAAGTTATTTGTGCCAGACCCTATATTTGTCATACCCTTTCCTTCTCCATCCCACATTTGAACCCTTAGTTCATATTTTTTTTTAATCTGACTGACTGAAGTAACATCACAGATTCCCACTGTAAAAAGTCCTAATAGTGGTAAAAAACACTCTTCCTTAGACTTTATTTTATTCCTGTCATATTGAAACTCCTCTACTCAAATTCCTTTGTTAAATTCTTCCTCATGTAAATAGAAATAACTTCCGATATTAACTTCCTCTCCTTGTCTTCACTGTATTGCAGTTCTTTTTTTCCCCTTCAGATAATTGTCTCCAAATGCAGTTTCCTGTGCTCCAAAACAGAGCAAATCTGCTTGCCAACAGAGAACTCACTCATGTTTTCCACAAGACCTTCTTGCCAATACTCTCTCCTTCTTGGACACCCTCTGCTCCTCAGCTATGCTGGGGGCCTACGTCTCAGCTGCCTCGCAAGCCATACCAAGCTGCTTGACATGCCTCATTAGCACTGTGCTCATTAACTTTCATATACTTCTCCCTAGAAAGCCTATCCCCTGTTCTCACTGTGCCCTGGTGAACTCTTACACATCCTTAAGCACCTCCTCTGTGAAGCCTTTCCTAACACTTTGCTGGGTGGAGAGTTGGTCTTTCCTTTAGCACTCCTTAGGTCTTTGTACATTCACTTGTTTAAAAAAAAAATAAAAATGTTTCTGTTAAGATGCATTCAGTTGATAGTAACAGAAACCCTGAGTGATAAGAGTTAAGCAATAAAGACATTTATTATCTCCTATGACTAGAAGTCCACAGAAGGATAGCCTTCAGAGGTGGCTGATTCCATGCCTGCTCTTGTCAGCAAGGACCCTAGTTCTTTCCTTTTCTCCATTCCATGTGTCTCATGCTGACTTCAGCATGAGGCCGGCAGTGAGAGGGATTATCCTGAGGAAGAAGAGAGCCATCTCTTCCCCTTTCTCCCTAAGAGGCTCTGCTTTCTTTGATTTTTCTTATTGGAATCAGGTCACAGGTTATTGTAGAACCAATTATTGGCAAGGGGAATGAGAACACCCTAGGACCTGGAAATGGGGTCCTCTTATCCTAGCACATGGGGAGCGCTGGACAGCTGCGCAGGTCGGGGCTTTGTTGGGACAAAAGAGGGATGGGTGGTGGGTGGACAATCAATGGTGTCTGACATACTAATGAAGTTGAAATATAGTATTACGTGTCAATAGTTTGAGGAGTTATCGTCTTGTTTTGGTAAGGGAGAATGCCTCCTCTATATTTAGTTCATGCTTGGTAGCCACTGAATGCCTAGAGTGAAAGGACTGCAAGACCCAGTTCTTCCACAGTCTTCATGTATTAAGCACCATTCGCGCTACCCTCCTAATTCTCTCCAGTGTCATGTGGATTTAAAAACACACGTCCATAAGAATGTGCTTAGATGCCTGCGTCCAGCGGGCCCCTGCGGCTCCAGGCCAGCTGCGCTCCCGCACCAAAAGAGCGAAGGTAGAGGGTGCCCCAGGAGACCGCCCGTGGGAGTGTCTGTCCCACAAGTTTTCAACAGAGCCAGAGATTTTAACACTCTATGTTTTAAAAACCTTTTTGAAATCTGTTTCAGTAATTATAAATATAATTACTATTAAATATCATTACGTATTTAAGGAAATCCCCACCTGTATTCCTCTCAGAAAACCCCTTTAGGAAGATGCTTCATATCATCATGAATGACTGTCCATTCTATGGGGAATTAGTTTTGAACTGCAGGCTTAGTATACGAGGAGACTTAGTACGGCCTTGTACTTTATTCTTCCCGGAAGTCAGGATCACAGGATTCAGCAAGAGGAAAAGGGATGGTAGCATTAGAATATTTTAATATTTTAGGATCAAAGCCATATTTTATTTGTTTCAGTAACTCTCGCAGTCCCAGAGCAATACCTTGTGTGTATGTGGTGTGAAAGCATGAGGAGGGTGGGAGTAGAGTTTTTTCAAGTTTCCGCTGTGGCCATGAAGTGAGAGCTGGTCCAGAAGGGCAAGGCTCGTGTTTCTCAAAGCCTCTCTGTCAGAGTGCTGGTGAGGCCAGTTCCCCATCATCCCTCCCTCCCTCCTCCCCATCCCATAACATCACCTTGTCGCTGCCTGTCAGGCAGCTCCTAAGACAGCTACGTGGCAAGCCCTTTAAGGATGGGAGCATCACAGCATTGGGTGTGATCTTCCTCACAAAGGACATTTTCAAATATTGGTCACTGCCTAACTACACACACTCAAAGGATCTATTCTTCTTGACTCCAAGGGAGTTTGTGAACTTGGAGAAAGTTGGGTTATAATTCTACCTTAAGTGTTTAGCTTTTTCTAGAGGAAAGAGAAGAACAGCATAGAGTGTCTGCCCGAGCAGTTTCTTTGTCTAGTGGGGAGACACAGCCAAGGTCTGCACAGCAATGCTAAACAATGCGTCTTTATAGAATCAGGCCCTCAGGGGCGTGGTTCCCGCTGTGAGTGCTGTTAAGATCTCAAAGACGAGGGAGCTCAGAGACAGGCTATATCAGAGCCTGGCCCTGCAGATGGGACCTGAGATGGTGTGTGCGGAATGGGAGTGCTTCAGGGACGAGGTCTATTGTTGAAGCTCCATCCTCGGGCTGGATGCTGTTGGAGACACGTTGGGATTCACGAAGGGGCGGGTCCACATTGTTGTTACTCCAGCTTCTCAAATGCCCAGACTTGTGGGGCCAAGGATGCATCTGGACTTGGGTTCTGTCTGGAGAAGGTGATGCCACCCGCTGGCTGGGGAAAGAGCTCAGTGAAGTGTCACGCTTGTGGGAGTATGAACTGGGACCAGGGCTGTGCGCGTGGGTGCTGGGTGGCATTGCTGTGCCAGGCCAGGTTTCTCCTTTTCTCCTGAGCAGGTAGGATTCTGATTCATGACTCACCAGTGGGAGCGGTGGTTCGTGTCTACAGGCCATGGAAGCCAGGCTCTTCTTTCCCTCTTTTGTTCCTGAATGGTTGGGGCTTTCTTTATCCTGTAGCTTTTTTGTGAGTATAAAAACAACTCTTAGCGTTTTCTTCCTACTGGCAATTCCACTTTACCTGTCACCTGCTCTCCTATATTAGCGGGGAGTTGGTCACCCAACACTTCATATTTGTGTCAGCAGATGGCTAAAGTGCTGAGTGGAGGGGCTCTATGGGTAGGTGGCTGGCCTGTGACATCAGGCATTTTTGGGTTACTGCCACTGAAGCAGAGGCGCACAGATGGGTGCATGGGAAGCGGTGGCTTCCCCATGGTTCCTCACACTCTGCCAAGATGATGATTCCTCTCCGCCTTTGGGGCTGGGCAGAAGCAGGGCCTGAGCATTTTGTCCAGTGTGTTAATTTGGATTCTCTAAGAAGCAGATGCTGGGAAGAGATTCATTGTGCAAAAGATTTATTGGGGGATATACCTTAGCAGGAAAATAGGGAGGGAGCGTGTGAGCGACAGGAGAGCTGTCAGACCTCGGTGCAGCCCCAGCCTGTGGAGAGAGGGAAGGGAAGGAGGCTGGTGGGAGAAGGTTTAGTTTGCAGGGCAGCTCGAAGGAAGTTTGGGCAAGGCTGATTGGGCATCGCTGGGCCATGGGTGGCCCTTCGGAGGAGTTCCGTCGCCCTGCCTTAGCACCCCTGCTCACTCAGTCTGTGGCTGGCCTCAGAGGGGATGTGGGCATGGATTCCCGAGCACAGAAGCTGAGACCATGGTCAGCTGCACTCCTCACAGTGGGGGGTCTGTCTGACAGGTGCATTTTCATGGCCATTCCATCAGGTGGCCTCTGGCAGCAAGCAACTGACTTCATTTACCACAGGGCACCTCTCCTTGAAGGCAGCTGCAGGGCTGCTGCAGGGGGCCAGACTGGGCCACTCAGGTTTTGAGGCCTTGTATGAATTTAGCCACAGTGTCCCAGGTATTGTGACAACTACTTGTTTTCCCTGCTTGGCAGGGGGGAAAGTGGAGGCTTCATATTTACTTCTTGTTATTGAATTGAAAGCATATTGCAAAAATGAGTGGCTCTCCCTGTGGGAACTGAGAATGGTATTAATGCAGGTTCTTTCCAGTCAGTCCCCACGCGGATGGCCTCTTGTGCTGCCCTTCTTTATCTCCCACGTGAGTGGAAAACAGAAGCCTGGTATCATCCATGGTACCTGCCAAATAACTTTTAGAAAAATGAATCCTTCATGGGCAAAGTTTTGGGAAAGTGATGTTCTTACCCAGGCGCCCTAAAGCACTTGCAGTGTGGGTAGGTGCTGTGTCTTCCCTTGTCTTTCCTGACTAGTCTTACTATAGTCATTGACGCTGCTCATGGAAGGCTGCCCACGTCCAGAGCATATCAAACACTCATGGCAGATTATATCCATTCCTTATTTTCTCTTGCTAATAAAGGTTAGGATACAATATTTTGCACTATTATGGAAAAATGGGCTAAATACTGACAATTAACTACAGTAAAAATATTCTTGAAAGAAATCTGTTTTCATTTTCGCCTCTCACTGTAATTAGTTCTCTGCCTTGTTGCCCAAGTGGTAGTTCTTAAATGGAAATCTGATTGTTTTACTCTACTGCCTAAAATCTGTCAATAGTTCTATATTGCCATTGGATTAAAACTAAAAACTTTAGCATGAGAGAGGAGCCTTGCTGACCTAGCCCCTGACTATGGTCTACAGTCTAGAATTTCTCCCCTCTACTCTCTCTCCCTCCCTCAATTTTTCTCCTCTCCTTACACCACTACTAACTTCCTAAATCCATTGGGTTTTTAAGTCCCTCTGTATTTATATGTTATATTAGTTAAGTTATCCTAGTGCCTGTTAATACAGAAACACTAGTATTTCAGTGACTATACAACGGAAGTTAACTTTCATTCACATAAGAGTCCAGTGCATGTATTCCTGGTTGGTAGATGGCTTTCCCCAACCTGGTGTCTCAGAGCAAGTGCCTTTATTCACTCCTTATCCATCTAATAAATGGGAAAAGAGAGAAAACTCGCCTGCTTCTTCAATATTGTGACCCGGAAGCAGCACATATCACTTTTGCTTAAATTCCATTGCTGAGAACCCAACCAGATGCGAGACAGCCAGGAAGCGTGTTTTCTGGCCACGCAGTCACTTCTCAGCCGCTCTTTTGCACACTGGAGAAGATAAATCCTGGGCCGCTTCTTGCTTTCCTCACTGTTATGCTTGTGCTACCACGCACATGTGCAGCCTGAATCCCAACTCATTCCCTGAAACAGCTCACCTGGACAAATTGTGTGTGACCTTTTAAGATCCATCTGAAGCTATGCATCATTCAAATGGCTTTGGAGTGTTTCCACTCTATGCTCATATAATGCAGGGTGCTTACCAGCTGTCAAAGCACATATCACATTGTATTACAATTGTTTGCTTATGTATGGGTCTTTATTTTACAAATTTGAGCTCCTATAGGACTGAGACTGTATTTTTATTTTAAATTAGTAAATGTCTGGCACAAAATACACACCCAAAAATGTTTTATTAAGTAACGAAAAGTTATTAGAAGAATCAAAGGAGGGTGATAAAACCTCCAATACTGGATGTTTTAAAGTGTGACCTTTATCTTAAAAGAGTAGATTTATGTTAAAACACATACATCAATCTAATTTTAAATGGAGTAATGTGTAGTCCTCTGAAATTTCTCTTTTCTTATTAATAAATCCATAATCTTAAGAGCATTCATGTGACCAGATTACCATGAGCATCTGAACAGAGTTTATAAATTTAAAAGCCAAGATCTTTTACTTGGGTTTCACTCTTTACTAAAAGGAGTGTAGTCATTAGAATGCATTTGTCTATGAGTAAGCTGAAACTTCATTCAATATTGTTTGCAAACCTAGAGAATAAGCTATGTCACATAGCAAAAGGTCTAGAACTAGCTCTAGGATAGGCTGATCCAGTGGCTCACTTAAGTCAACACTGGGTTTTGTCTGTGTATCAGGCCTACTTTCTTCAGTATATTTACCGTGTCCTTGGACGGGATCCCCTCAAGGTCACAAGATATTAAGCAAAAAATAAGGAAATCTATTGCCTTGGTCATGTCCTCAGGAAGAGAACAAGAACAAGAACATTGCTCCCCCAGTGACATAAGTGCTTTCTTTTAGTCTGATGGGACTGCCTGAGATATACACTGATCAGGGAGCCAGAACTCTCCCCAGTGGAATCCCATCTCCGAACTGATTAGATTATGTGGTATCTGTCACAGAGCAAAGGTTTTCTTGAAGCACTTGGGTGGGTAGAAAAAGTGGATAACTCTTCTCTCCAAAATGTATGGGTCCATTAGGAAGAAAAAAAAGGGGAGAATATATGCCTGATGTTCAAGCATTAGTGTCCATCACAAATATTTTAATGATACAATCTATTGAACTGGTGTCTATGAAAGAGTGAACAATTCTATAAACCAGGCAATGGCCCAATTCTTTCTCCCACTACTTCTACAAGTTCCAAGACACATATTTAAAAACATGCCACAGTGAACATTTTAGACTGTGTTCCTGCAGTGCAATTATTTATTCTTTATTTTAGGCCTCATTATGGGATTAATCTTACGATATGCCACGGCACCAACTGATATTGAAAGTGGAACTGTGTATGATTGTGGGAAACTGGCCTTCAGTCCATCAACTCTGCTGGTTAACATCACTGACCAAGTTTATGAATATAAATATAAGAGAGAAATAAGCCAGCACAATATCAGTCCTCATCAAGGCAATGCTATGCTCGAAAAGGTAAGGATCCATGTTCTGTTTTCCTGTATAAATAATTGCATCATACATGAGCCATGATACATAATATATTAACACTCATATACAGGGTCTGGCAGAAGTAATGCCTGCTTGAATGTGGTTGGTAGAGTAATAATATGGGTGTAATAATTTAGTGTCAATTTGAACATTTCACCTAAAATGTCATATGGTGTGTTTGAGTGTGATATGGTTTTGTTGCAGAATTACATACTTATGATTTTATAATAAAAGATTTTGTAATAAAACAGGGGCATTATTTGTGCCAGACTCTCTATATGCCCTCTTTCAACACCACACTATTGGGGTGATTTAATGGAATGAGGGGTTAACACCTTGATATGCTCTTATTATAAGCCCAGTCGTCTGTATTTTTAATACAATTATTCATATATTTTTTGTATGCCATATTTATATTAGGCAAAAAGTTATAATTCAGCTGACTCTGCCTTTCATGATACTTGATTCAAGTTTTCACATGTGTGCTTTGAGTATCATTACATATATTACCAGCCAGCTACTCAGTTCAAATTTCTCTTAAGTCAAAAGGAGAATGGGGGGAATGAAAAAATTTGCACTTGCAAACCTTGATCTAGGATAGCTGGCATTTGGCTGTCAACATAAAATGCTGCCACTTGGCTGGTTTTAAGTACACTGACAAGAGATTAATCTCAATAGAGCTTTACTCCATTAGTTTAGTTATGGAATCTTAGGTAGAAAAAAGGAAAATTCTGGCATGACTTATCTTTTAAAAATGGTTTTATTATTGCAAATTTGCGAACCACTTCAGGTGTTGGAAGGAAAATTTCCTTCTGCTCTCAGGAGTCGGGATCAGAAAACAGGTGCCGTTAGTTACCTTTTGTGGTGCCTTGTGTGTTATGGATCAGTCTTTGGAATAAATGAATGTGTTTAACAATACAAGTATATGCTAAGGACAAGAATTTCATGAGACTTTTCCCAGACCCTCTTGGGTCAGAGTTGAGAACTTCCTTTATTATGGAAGTGTATTTTACTGCTTTTATCCCACATGGATTTAATTTATTTTAATTATACATTTTTTTGTCCATTTTGAGAGACTTGGTGTAGAAGTCTGCTGTTTTTCCTCATTCAAGATGGGTAATTTTTAGTGTTTTTTTAAAAATATTATCTTTTACTAACATATTTATGGATTAACTTCCTCCTACCACTTGGAGAGGGCTCAGGAAAGTCAAACTAAATATAATATTATCCTAAATCTTACTTAGTTAGGAAGGCAAATTAAAGTACAAAAAAAAAAGAAAGAAAATGAAACAATGTATTTCTGGGATAAAAAGTAGTAACTTCTAGATCTGCTATTTTGATAATCTCTTCCATGTGAATCTCCCTGTTCACATGGATCATAGAAAATTATCTATCTTGAAATAAACAATTTTTAAAACTGACCTTACTAGTTTCATAGGATTTTAATGAATGCTCTTCAGTTTTACCTTTGGTTTAGTACCGGGGCATAATTATTTCCCTCCTTGCTTTCTTACCTATTTCTTTTTCTGCATTTCTAATATGTATTCCTGCGCTGGTGAGGCATTGATGTGCTTGAAACAGCACTGCGCTTAATGGCTCCTTAAATTCCCCTCAGCAAGAAGGTATAAAACTGGAAAATATGAGAGCTGTTGTTATTTATATGAGCAGCAGTGTACTGTGCTTTTATACCATGAATAACTATACAAAAATTTCAGGAAAATTTTTGTTTGGTGCATGCTCCATACAGATAAAAGTTTAGATAAGGAAAAATATTTTCACTTAAAAACTTGTGAAAACAGTATTTTCCTATACATTATGAACAGCCAGCTGATTATCTCAAAACAACCTTCTATGTGAATAAAACTATATTGTGTTGTTTTGTGTTTATCCAGTTGGTGTTTTCAAAATCATTTGTCAAATTGTTCTTTGGATCCAAAGTGTGCTTAACTAATTTTAACTGACTGAAACCTAGATCCTGCTACACAATGGCTTTACATACGTTTACTTGTTATGTAATATTTAGGAATACTAACTTGTCTCCTAAGCATTTCTCAATTTCATATCAATAGGAAGTTTGACAACTTGCTTGTGAAGAGCAGGTGATAAAACTTTCTCCATCTTTAATTCATCCTTTCAACACAAATGAACTGAATAAGCCCTATCAGTTTCAATTCTAAAATAAGGAATGGTACCAAGGAGTTTATTAGTAAATCAGGGAAAATGCAGCATTTGAATAAATGAATAAATATACTACAAGGCAGGAATCAAAGGAATGGACCAAGCACCACAGACTCTCGAAAGAGGCAATATTATATCTTGTTAGGATGATAGGAAATATTTCAAAGGATAGCTGACCGACTCCGATGGTGGTGACGAGTGTGTGGTATGGAGGTAAGAGGGCCATTCCAAGCAGAGGGGAAAGCATGGCCAGACGGTGGTAAGCAGGGTAGAGAGTATTGTAAGAAAAAAAAGACATGGCATTTTCAGTCTGTTGAAGTAGGGAAGGCCAGTGAACCAGGAGGCAGATAGGGCACAGCTTTATTGTGGAAGCCCTTGAGTGCCAGGTTGAGTAATGCTCTCTCTGTTTGTAGTCCCTGGAAGGATATAATGTTGACAAAGCAAAGAAATATTTAGGAGGCCATGTGCATGCTATAGAATAAAAATAAGGAGCTGGATGAGACCTAAGCTTGGGAGGTAACCAAGGGGCAGATGGAAGAGAAGCAAGGAGGGGGATGCTATGAGGTTTGAACCCACTGGGCCAAGGAGGAAGGGAAATCAGCTTATTCTGCCACCCTGGTCAGTGTGTTCACAGAAGGTTCTGGGACAGAAATGGGGAAGTTAGGCGTCAGGGGAAGGAGCTGGTTAATGGGGGAAAAAATCACAAGTATGATTTAAAAATGGTGAGTGAATGAATGTAACTCATTAATTTATTTATGGTTGACTTAACAATATGATGTTTTTGCCATATTGAGTTCAATGGGTCAGTAGGTCACTTGGCTAGAAAAATGTTGCAGACCCAGTACATTTTCAAAAAGTTGTCAGCATAGTTAAATTTATACTTCCTATCATTCACAAAATAGTTGACTGTAATGTAAACAGTCAAAGGAAACTACCCAGTGAAAATTTTGCCACGTCTTCACTTCCTGTGTGGCAAGTGACACTATCATCTGGTAAGGGCTATTACTTTGGAGTAAGTCACACTGCCGAGTTATCTGTCCTGTCTGTCCTTTCCATATAGAGAATTACCAGTCTGCAAATAGGTCACACTGAAGCTATTTTCAATTGTGTTGATAATAGCATATAGTTTAGTGATTTTTTTTAAGGAAGTCCTTAGAGCAACAGTAATCATATGACTTTTAAAAATAATTTTGCATTTGTAGCATTAAAAAAATATCAGTCTTAATTTTTTTACCGTTGTCTAACATTTTTAATGGTGATTTTGAATTTTTGTGGTTCAGAGTCTTAATTCTTACATATTTATTTGTAAACTCCCTTTGTTTTTTTCCTAGTCTTTTCCTTCCCTTAACTATCCTAATTGCAGGGACCGGAGGGCAAAGCTCCCGTGGGAAGAGAAGCAGCGTGGCCAGCCGGAGTCACTGGACCATGGGATAAATGTGTGCAGTTAGTGCGGGGACATTTTGGGGAGCATAAAGAAAAGACAGGAAAGAAATTTCCTCTAAAACTGTTGTAGGCACTCCAAGAAAAGCAAGCATCACAATAAATCAGCACTTGGGGTTTGGAGAATCATTTGAAGGATACTATCAATTCTTCCTCCATTCCTCAGAGAATGGGGATTCACGATTCATGTTTCTATATTGTGACCAGTCTTGGCTCTTACCCCAGAGATAGTCCTGGTGAATCTCAAGCTTGACAGTGAGTGGGATGAGGTTGTTTGTATAGACTTAGCTACTTTCATCCTAAAATGAAGTGAAGAGATCTGTTGTTAATAAAGAAGCTTACCATTTTTGATTTGTTATAGTTGCTTTCTTCTACCTCGGTTCGACTTTCTTTGCAGAAAGTCAGCCTGAGAAATGATTTCAGAAATGTCTCAAAACTCTAAGTATCCCTCCCACTTTTTTATTGGTATAATGGCATTTTTATTTTTTTCCAGTTTTATTGAGATATAATTGACATATAAGATTGTGTTAGTTTAAGGTATAAAACATTATGATCTGCTCTATGTATATATATATTGTGAAATGATGGCCACAATAAGTTTAATTAACATCCATCATCTCACATAGCTACAATTTTTTTCTTGTGATGAAAACTTTTAAGATCTACTCTCTTAGGGACTTTCAAATATACAATATAGTATTGCTAACTATAGTCATCATGCTGTACATAACATTCCCAGAACTTCCTTACATTGTAACTGGAAGTTTGTACATTTTGATTCCATTTATCCATTTCCCCAGCCTTTCACTTCTCACCTCTGGCCACCACCAGTCTCTTGCCTATTTCCGTGGATTGTTTTTTCAGATTCAACATAAATGGGCTCATACAGTGTTTGTCTTTACGTTATTCCACTCAGCATAATATCCCCAATGTCCATATACTCTATTCAAAATGGAAGAATTTCTTTCCTTTTTATGGCTGGATAACAATCATTGTATATCTTTGGAATTCTTCATATATTTTTTTTCTTTATTTTTCCATTGATGGACACTGAGGTTATTTTAATGTCTTGGCTATTTGTGAATAATACTATAATGCATGTGGGAGTACAGATATCTCTTCAAGATCTTAATTTAAATTTTTTTGAATAAATGTCCAGAAGTGGACATTTCAAGCTGGATCATGTGGTAATTCCACTGCTAATTTTTTGAGGACCCTCAATACTATTTTCCATAGTGGCTGAATCAACTTATACTCTCACTAACAGTGCAGGAGGGTTCGCTTTCCTTCAGATCCTTGTCAACACTTGTTATCTCCTGTCTTTTTAATGAGTTATTCTGACAAGTGTGAGGTGCTATCTCATTGTGGTTTTGATTTGTAATCCCTGATGATTCATTCCATTTGGTTTTAATTTAGTCATTGAACAAAATATAGTCTCTTCATTCACATAGTCATTCAACAAATATGTTTCTATTGGGAATTCATCATATGCCAGGCACTTGTTCCAGGTGCTATGCATATATTGGTGAACGAAGCAAAGTCCTTGCTTTCATGGAGCTTAGCTTCTAAAAAAGAGACAGACAAGAGATCATTTAGCATAAGCACCTGTACTCTAATGTCAGATGGACATATGTGCTATGAAGACAAGTTAGCAAAATGAGAGGGTGGATAGAGTAGTGGATTTGTCCTACATGCAAGGCTCCCTGAGGGGTAAAGTTAAAGCCAAGATCTCAGTGACATGGGGAATGAGCCACACAGAGTTCTGGAAGAAGGGAATTTCAAAGCAGAAGGCAAAGCTAAACAACATTAGATGCCTGAGCTTTCTAGAAGTCATTTTTTTCTTTACTTTCACCAATATTCAAGATAATTTTGTCAATACAAAAAGCCCTGGGAAAATTATATTTGTTGCAGGAGAAACAGGTGAAGGAGAAAAAAAGAGACATCACCTTGGAATGGGGAGTGAGGATGCAGAAACTGCAGAACTAACAGGAACATGGCCGCAGAGGCAGGCAGGCTCTGGCTAGCGTCCGGGCCGCTCCTGCAGGCTTGCCTTCCGAACGTGCAGCCCAGGCAACCCGTCCGGGTTGCACGTATTAAGAAATAGCCTAGACAGGGTTGATTCGGCTGATCTGGCTGGCTAGGCAGGTGTCCCCTTCCTCCCTCACCGATCCATGTGCCCCCTCCTGAAGCTGTACACTTGGCCAAAGAGGATAACCTTCCCAACTAGAGGAGAGGACCGGTCTTCAGTCCAGGGTATACGAGTCGCTGCACTCCCCTGCTAGAACCTGCAGACGAGCTAAAAAATTACTCTAGACAGTGTTCCTTTACCAGATATGTTTGGGTGAGTTGGGGTAAGCCCCTGGCACCTACAAGCCACGCAGTGTTCTAGGACAGGGCTGTGCATGCAACACTCAGGAAATTCTGACCGCTGGGCAGAGGACTTCTTTCTTCTTCATCACACATCACCCCGTAGGACTGGCATTCCAAGGAAACAGATCACTGGAACTTTCATTAGGGGCAGGGATTGAATCTACCCAGCTGTTCAATTTTAATTCTTAATAAAAAACTTCGTTACTCAAAATAACGTAAAGCCTGTTGGTGACTGTGGCCTAGTGGCGTGACATGTGGTTTGAACACAGGTGGCACTGATGTCTCTCCTACTCTCTCTAGGTTGGAAAAGGAAGAGTGACATGAAAATGTAGGCGTAATTTGAACACTGGGTTTGGTGCTCTTTCTAACATGACGACATTTGGTGAGGGGAAAGCGGCTGTGGGAATAAAGGGAATGGCTTCTCAGATTCTTGGCATCAAGCCCTAGAAAATACCCCAGACCACAACAGACAGAAACAACTGGGATGCCCACCCACCTCCCGATCTCTCCTGCCTCCTGACTGTAGCCTGGTCTTTAGTCGTCTTGGGTCACTGAGCACATGAGGAGGGTTCTTAGGCCTTGGCAGCCTTGGCCATGTACGGAAACCAGGATTTCATCCACCTGACCACCCATTTGCCTAATTCCAGAAGACTTAAAATGGTCTCGCAGACACGTTGTCTAGGAACTATGGGAGCTGGCATAGCGGAGCTCACTGTCGACCACTGCTTTGGGATACTAAGTAGCTGCCACCCACTTCAGTGCAAAAGGACAGGTTTTCATGGCTATTGTGTCATGGAGTTGGCATCAGGGGTCATTGAAGCTGTTCTCTCCACTCCCCTGTGCTATTCTGTTTGAGATCAAGCAGTTCAAGATCATGGTGATTATGTTCCCTGAGAGGCCAATGTTTAAAAAGTATGATACATGCTTTGTTATTTGATGCTATTTTCTGTATTTACTACGTGTTATCCTTCAACAAAGGATCCTTTCAAAGTAACCTTTTTGAAAAATACTGAAAATAGTACTCTTTTAAACATTAACACATATGTGGTGGTAAATGGCCTATATAGTGGTTAGAGCCCCACTCTGCAGCCAGATTCCTGGGGTTCAAATCCCAGGCCTACCTTTAGCCTGGGAGGTGAACTTTCATGTACGGCCTAACCCTAAATGAATACCAGTACCAACCTCAGAAGGACTAAATGAAATAATTTGTAGAAAGGGTTAATATGCTAGGCATGAAATAAGTTCTCAATAAATAGTCATTTTTCTTACTAACCACCAGGTAACTGCTTCATACCTTAAAGCACCAATTTCTAAACTTTTGTTTATGCACCCGCCCTATCAGTGAAAGTCTCTTGAGTGTATGTACACCTGTTTATTTACAAATGAGATGCAAGTACTGCTGTGTGGCTGTATTATATAAATTATAAAGCAGTATCAAACCAGAATTTTTAAGAGAATGAAATAAAAATGAAACATACAATGTTCTTTATACACTCCCTAAACACATGCACACCTCAACTTAGAAATCAGTTCAATAGGTCATATTTTATTAAAATTTTAGTTTTATTTTAACTATTTTTGATAACTTTCTTAAAAAATTCTGTTCACTGAAATCTTAAATACCATATTCTGGGTCTCAGCAACACCAGTGTGTACAGGGGCTCTTAACATCAGATAAAGCTGTTCTTACGGTCTGGTTAGCTTGTGGGAGCACTTGTCCCCACTCCAAGTGACCCCAGACTGTTCTACTCAAGTAACCAGTTCTCTCATCTCATAGCCCCACCTGCGGTCCTCCCACTGTGCCTTAGCTGAGTTGTAAGTTGGCATCTATAACTATGATATCTGATTAATACCTATCTCCTCACGAGACCGTAGGTTCTGGACAAAGCTGTCTGTGGTCATATGGTATTCTCAGCTCAGGTCAGGGCACTGGCATGTGGCGGACACGCTGTGGATCCCAGTGAGTAGGGGACTTAATAAAATGTCATTCTTTGCTTGTCAGTGGCTCTATGGCCCCATCTTAGTTGCTGGCCTATGTACACTCAACTACCCATCCCAGATTCCCCTCAGAGGGAAGTACTGGGGCTCTGGGATGCTTGTTTGCTACTCAGAGGGTTGAATTGCTGGGAGTCTCATCTCCAAGTGACGGACTAGGGATGGAGGGAAAGAGAGAAAAGGAGGCTGGGAAGAGGAGAGAGAAACAGAGGAGGAGAAAGGGAAGGACAAAGAAAGATTTCCTCTGAGACTTTTTAGTCTGAGTAGATAAAACTTAAAAAGGGTCTCTCCATTCTTCTCGCCTTCGCTTTGTTTCTCCTAAGGCTTTAAACGGTGGCAACAGTGCTCATTTGTGATTGCTGGTCTCCAAAGAATAGCAACATAAGGTTCAGTCTGACTGCCCTCCCCAGTTCTTCCTTAAGGTCAGAAAGCAGCTCCCCATCAGTAGCCAATGCAGCGTGAGGGTGCAATCCACACTGGCCAGCCCAGGAGGGTGGGCCCAAAGGAAGCTGTGCATTTGACTGGCTTGCCCCCTGTTCTACTTAAGCCTGTCTTGCATTGGGCCTCTCCCGTGCACCGCTCAGATCCATTTCTGATTACAAGACTGACTGGATGTTGTCTGGTTTATGGAGTTCTGCCTCATGTGGGGGTGTGTGGAGCAAGAGTATCCTGCAAGTTCGGGTGCTCCTCACCTTTCTTTTGGACTGTTGCATACTGGTTTCCATAGGAGCATACTCTGTGGTAGAGTTAAGCAGGCAGAAGGGTTGAGTGCGCTTGAGAGTAGCACCTTCTGGAGGGAAGGGGGATGAACCTGGAGTGGCTCAGGGAGGTGTGAGGCTCTGACACAGGCTAAGTCCTTGGAGTTAGAAGGCCCTTCAGAGTCATCCCACTTGGACTGAGATGGCCTGACCTCTAAAATACCAAGCCACTCTGTCTTTGGAGGTGGGCTATTCTGGAAAGAGAGTGACCTCGGTGAGGTGGCTGTTTGTGGTCTTGGCAATCCCTGAAAGGCTGGCAGAACTCCTCACAAAAGGGGAAATAAGGCCTCACCAAAGGGGAATCCCAGGACTCACCACACGGCCCTCGTCGCGGAGAAAAAAGTCTTTTGCGCATGTATGTTCTTGAATAGGGCACCTCTACTAAAGGCCAGATTAACAAGAGAAAAACAAACCGAAGTTTATTAACATGTTTATTTCATATATACGAAGGGGGATGCCAAAAATCCAGAATTTATTTATTAAAAATTGTGTATTTATTCTTACCTGTTTAAACTTTAGTCACCCTCAAAGTCTTATCCATTTGATGCAATACCCATTATCAAGACATTTTTTTCCACTGCTCAAAACACTTTTTGAACTCATTGATTTGATTCCTTTTAGTGCCTCTGATGTTTTTGTTTCACCTCTTCCACATCACTAAACCGTTTCCCTTTGAGGACTTGTTTCATCCAGGAAAAGAAACAAAAAAAGTTGTTGGGGCAAGATCAGGTGAATAGGGAGGGTGGGACATGAGGGTCATGCTGTTTTTGGTCAAAAGCTGCTGAACACTCAGCATGGCGTAGGCAGCTGTGCTCATAAATCATCCTTCCAGAAATGGGCAAATGCATTGAAAGGGTCTTCAGAAAAATTCACTGAAGCTGAACATAGCCTCTCACAATAACTCCAGCAGGTACACTGATACAGAGGGGTTTCTAGAACACTCACTTAGCCGGGGAAGCTTACACTACAAGTGGCCCATCCTCTAGAAAATAATTCCGGTTTCCTGAGGAGGGGGTCTTCCCTCATACATTGGATAAATCTAGAGAATGGGAAGCTCAAAGAGATGGCTGAGAATTCACCTTCAACTAAAACAAAGAAATAAAGGTGTAGCGTGGCACATTTTAAGAAGGTGACCAGTAAAATACGGCAAACAGGGTAAGGTTGTTACATCTTCTCCACTGATAAATTTCTTATGATTTAGAGTCATCCTTCTCTTCCTGGTACTGAGTAGGAGACAGCCTTACAAATTGAGGTTTTTTTAATGTAGCTTTCCCTTACAAAATGTTAATTGTAAGTCTGTTTTCAGAGCTTATCTGGTGTTTGCTGTTTCTCAAAATAATCTTTATGCCAATAAGGCATACTTTGGGGTCTGGTGAGAGCAAGCTTCCTGGTTCGTATATAGATGGCTGTCTTCCTGCAGGGTAAAGGAAGAGAGAGCTCTCTCAGGTTTCCTTTATAAAGGCACTAATCCCATTCATGAGGGCTCCACCCTTATGACCTAATCACCTCCTAAAGGCTCTGCCTCCTACTACCAACACCTTGGGTGGTAGCTTTCCACATAAGAATCCTGATGCAACCCAAATATTCAGTCCCCTGTAGTTTTGCAATTAAATGTACAGCCAAATCCTATCTCTGCCACTTCTAACATTGAGACCTTTAACAAGTTAACTTCTCATATTTTTCTTTATCTATTAAAACTGGACTTAGCGATACCCACTTTAGAGGGTTGCTTTTCAAAATAAATGAGCGAAGTTGTGTTTAGTGTTAGATGTAAATATTGCTCTGCTTAATATCTTCCCTTGACAAGCATGGCTCCCCCTTGGGACAAAGTTTGGGGTGGGTGATAAAGAACCTGCGGTGGTGTTTTTAATGCATCATTAAAGGTGAATGCACCATTTGGAAACCTCGTCATTTTACTTTGAAATCAGGCTGTTTGGTATCTACTTTTTGCTGATTTCAGCACCTCTCCTCCACTCCCAGATCCCCTCAGGTGTTCCTGCTGTGACTGCGGTTCTAGCTGACTCAGCCCTTCCCTGTCCAACTTCCCCAGGCCTCTTGCTCCCCTGAGGTCTTGGGATGGGGAAGCTGCACACACTTCAAAGCTGAGACACCAAAAGATAATGCAAACTCAGACAAATTATAAGGTAAAAAAAAAAAAGAAAGTCTGTGGAACTTTAATGCTCCAGTATATTCGGAAGAGTTACAAAGCACAGTTTGGTTTCTTTTGCCTTTACTTTAGTGACTGGCTGAGATCAGGATCAGTTCCAGATTGGTGGCGCAGGGGGTGGGGGAAGAAATTGACTCCTGACACACAGGTCTGGATGCTTTTTCTTTTGTGATTCTCATCTGGGTGCTGAGGAATGAGACTTCTTGGTGGTTTGGGGGACCAGGCCCTTCTGATATCTTCCTGTTACCTTCCCTTTCCCGCTGATATTGAGTCAGTCTTAGAATGGACGCCCAGTTTCATGGCAGCACCACAGCTGGAAGGGGAAGGAGGTGACCCACACAAGACAGGAAAGGCCCACAAGGGAACAACAGCCAAACCAAGTTATGTAGTCAGTGAAAAGGCCTGGAGTCTGGGTGTCTGCAGTTAGGAGTGGGAAACCGTATCATTTGTCTTTTAATTGGGACTTGAGAGTTAAGAAGGGCACGATGAATAATTACACCAGGACAACAGGCATTCCTTGAAACTGTCCTTACTTTTCACAACTCCATGCTGCCAAGTCAAATCAGGAGGTATGGTTATGTTAGCAGAAAGTCACAAAGGTAACTGAGGGAAGTTCATGCATCAAGAATCTTATGCAGAAACACAGGAGACTTTCTAGCTATCGGTGACTGGGTGCTGTGGCAACTACCTGGAAAACCTAGGTGGCTCTTCTGTATTTCCAGCTAATGAGGACACATCCAGCAGTGGAGCGTGTGACCTGAGCCGGCAGGTGAACAGCCGACAGGATATCGTAGTTAGTGGGGCACCTCTGGAGCCATATTACTTGGTTCAAATGCCACTTATCAACTGGGTGATGTTGGGTGTGATAACCTCCCTAAACTTCAGTTTCCCCATTTGTAAGATGGGATATTCCTAACTACTGTGTAGAGTCATTGTGAGTTGCAAATGAAAAAAATACATGTAAAGCACTTAGTATACTACCTGGCTCCTCAAAATATAGTAAGTCCTCAAAATATATTAACTGTTAGTTTTGTTACCATTATTGTTATCAACAAAGTAGTGGTTGCACAATTAGAATCCAGGGTTTGAGTTGAAGTATTTACTTACAAGGTATGTGACATTGGGGAAATCATTTTCTTTAAGCCTTGGTTCCACCTCTGTAAAGGTGGGGTGTTCACCTCAGAGGGTTGTTGAGAAGAAAAAAATGAGAAACTATGTATGAAGGCTCTTTTAAAACTGTAACAATCTTATGGGAATGTCACCTTGTTATATTTCTTTTTTTAAAATAAAGAGTTGTTTTAAATTTTATTTATTTATTTTTAGAGAGGGGAATGGAAGAAGAAAAAGAGGGAGAGAAACATCAATTTGTGGTTGCTTCTGGAGCGCCCCCTACTGGGGGCCTGTCCTGCAACCCAGGCGTGGGCCCTGACTGGGAATCAAACCAGTGACTCTAGTTCACAGGTCGGCTTTCAATCCACTGAGCTGCACCAGCCAGGGCTGTTATTTTTTCTTAATTGTTATTATAATTAGTTGACAAGAGGTAACTATACCAGTCTATAAGTGAGGAAGACAGACCTTTAACTCCAGCCCTAAGTTATAATGAGTGCATATAAGTTTTTCCAAGGTAGTTGGTAATTTACAAAGGTTTTCCCCTACTGCATTGTCCATTGCAAACTCACCATTATTCTAAGAGGCAAACACATATGGCCCCCATACATGTCTCGGAGTAGGAAACTGATGCACTGAAAGCTTTTGTGACTTGGTCATGATTGATCTGTGGCAGAGCTGGTCTTAGGACCAGGTCTTCTAACTCTGAGTTCAGTATTCATTTCACAAATCCATGCTGCCAAATTAAATATTTAGAATCATGTCAATGTTTTGTTCTCAATTTTCCACTTAATTTTACCTGGCGTTGTAGACAACTGTCTACCTCCAATAAGATAGCAGTGACTGTATCTATCATTTTTGCATATTGTATAATGTTCACAATAGTGTATTTGTTACTTCTGGAATTTTAATTACTTGAAAAGAAATATTCTCATAATTTCTCAGTATTAATTCATGAATATTAAATTTTTCTTTACATTGTTCTCTCCCCATTTCTTTATAATATAGTTCAGCTTCCACAAACTAAAATACAAAATATATATGTTTCTGAGATCTACTATTTTTAACCATTGACATTCATTATATTAAGTATTCTATTTGGGGGACTGTACTCAGTTTTGCAATAACTTCTGAAAAGAATGGAAATAACAATAAATTTCGATATGGCATGGGTTAATCATTTAAAAAACAGTTATTGCTTACCTGATAGATTTTACATCAGGCCCTTCTAATATTTTATCAAACTGAAAAATTATAACAAATCAGGGTCCTCAATTCTCAATCTATTATTATTATTTTTATTATTATCATTATTATTATTATCTTCTATCTTCAGCCAAGGACATGGTTATTGATTTTAGAGAGAGGGGAAGGGAGGGAGAGAGAAAGAGAGAGAACATCAATGTCAGAGAAACATCAGTCAGTTGCCTCTTGCGTATACTCTGACCAGGGACTGAACCCACAACCTAGGCATGTGCCCTGATTGGGAATCGAAACTGTGACCTTTCAATTTATAGGATAATGCTCCAACCAAATGAACCATGCTGGCCAGAGCATGTCATATATTATTTATTACCTTTTATTCCTAACTTTTTAAAAGCTTCCATTATATTTCAGATATTCATAGTCTTTTGTCGCTTTAAAAATATATGTGGTTTTTATTAGCCATTCTACTGCATTTGTGGTATAACTACCTAAATGATCACTTTACAAGATCTTCATTTGAGGACAGGAAAGTTTCCTTTTTTTTTTAAGGAAGAACTCAAATAATCCAACAACATTTTGCAAACACTGTAAATTTTGCTCAATTTCCATTCAGTCTTTTTACATGTTTCCTATCTAGAGTAAATCAAATGGTCTCTAAACCTTTGTAACTTGCTTTATTATTGCTTTATTATTTTTTTTATCATACACTAAACCTTTCCTCAGGCTTTGAAAAATGCAGGGTGAGGGGTGTAAATGTGGTTGATTTTTGAGTTGTTTTTAAATTTAGAGTAACTAATGCTTCAGTGAATATTTGACTGTATAAAGCTTTTCCTATATTTTGAATTATTAAATAGGCTGGCTATTGGATCATAGATATTAAATATTTATTAGACTAAATGTTTTATGAATCTTTGAGAAACACTGGACAGTGACAGATGAGCTAATGGAAATCAGTGGGATAAAGGATAAACTACCAAATGCTTATGAATATTTTTGGGACAAATGACTATTCATATGGAGGAAGAGTAAGTTAGATTCCTATTTCATATCATATAACCAGTAAACTTGTGATGGATTAAAAGCTTAACTGTAAACAGCCAATAAAATAAAACTTTAAGAGAAAGTATTTTTATGACATCAGGATAAGGAGAGATTTCTTAAAGAAGTTACCAAACGCTGAAATCATAAGGTAAAAATGTAGTAAACTTTACTATATTAAAATGAAAAACTTTTGCATGAAAAAGACACCATTAACGAAGTTAAAAGACAAGTTAAACAGTTTAAAGAATTGAAAAAAATAGAAGAATATACCTGAAATGTAAATAATTAAAACAAAATAGTAACAAGATTTATTAAAGAACCTATTTAAAGAGAAAAAGTTATACTGGGCAAAAGACATAGTCCAAAAATTCACTAAAGAGATATCACAAAAGGCCAAAAAACAAGGAAAATATGCTCATTTCCTTAGTAATGGGAAATGCAAAGTAAACAATAATATGATACCAGCTCATCCTTATCTGCCTGGCAAAAATTAGAAATTTGTCAATATTAAGTGATGGCAAGAATGTGGGGAAATGCTCTTATACTGTCCTGTGGGAGAGTAAGTCAGTGTAATCACTTTAAAGTAATTTAGCAATGCCTAGTGAAGTTAAGATTCATATACCTTATCATTGAAGAGCTCTACCTTTATTTATTTTCTTAAAAAAATTTTTTTTTCCTTTATTGATTCTAAAGAGGAGGGGAAGGGAGGGAGAAAGAGAGGGGAAGAAACATCGATGAGAGAGAGGAACATCAGTTGGTTGCCTCTTGCACACACCACATCTGGGGACTGAACATGCAACCCAGGTATGTGCTCTGACCTGGAATCAAACCTGTGATCTTTTGGTTTGCAGGATGATGCCCAACTGACTGAGCCACACCGGCAAGTGCTACCTCTATGTATTTTCCCCTTCTAGAGAAACTTTCACATGTATACAAGGACTTCAGCACCAGAATATCATTTGCATTATTTTTAATAACAGCAAGAAATAGGAAATAACCTAACTGACTTAATTCTCTTCTTAAAGAAGGGAAAACAAAACCAATAATGATATCTTCATGTACTAGAAAACTATACAATAGTTTAAGTAAATGGGGAAGGGCCACATGTATTAATGTAGCTAAGTCTAAGCTATGAGCTTAGAATCCATGTTGAAAGTAAAGAGAATGCAAAAGAGTATTTGTTGTTAAATTTCTGTTAAATTTAAAAATACATAAATAATACTAATTGTTGTTTATGGATGCATATGTGTATGTATAAAGTACAGGAATACAGTTATGGAAAAAATACTTTCTAACTGCAGGGTATTGCTTACTTCTGGTGAAGAGAGTCTTTAATTCTGACATGTCATTTAAAACTTGTTTAAAACAAAATTCAAAACGTAAATATAATAAAAGAGAAAGAGCTTTTGTTTAGGATTTCTAAGTCAGTGGTGCCTCTGAGTGACCTGATGACCTTGCACATGTCCTTTAAAACTTCTGGGGGACAATATTAAGTCAGGGTTACATACATTTTTTTTAAGCACAGGATCCCTTCATTCAAAGAAAATCTGAAAACCCTGCACAGTGTGCAAAACAGGTGAGATCAAAGCTGTTCAGGCAGAACCCAGAGGGCAGAGCCAGGGGGCGCCAGGGCATCTCTCCCCACTTCCTGTCACCACTCTCCTCTCCATAGAGCCTGGATGTTGGCAGAGATCAGTTTGCAACCCCTTGAATGGCTGATTGCTAAGGTCTCTTCTCCCTCTGATAGTCTGTGTGGCTGTAACACGAAGTATTTCCTAAATATCCACCTACGTGAAGTAAAACTGACAAGTGCCTGCTCACCACCAGCACTCTGTAGGAAACATCTAGAATGAATGAAAGGCTTTTTATGGTGAAGAACCATTTCCTAACATGGTCAGTTCACAGATTTGAATGTTGAGTGTAGTATTTCTCCCCAATTTTACAAAACGTTAATTTGTTATCTTTTTGTCTGCTCCTATTACCTCCTTGCCTCCCTAGACTTACCCCCACCATTTCTGTCCTCATTGCTCTCCTGCCTCCTCCTCTGTGGCCTGCATCCTTTTGTTTCCCTCCTAAGGGCCTCTGCTCAGGTTCCTGACAGAGCCTGACAAGCAGCCTCCGAACTCAGGGCCCAGAGCCTACAGTTGCGTGTTCTACTTGTTCACTCTTTCCTCAACCCTTCGTACCCACTTCTGGGTTGAAACCAATTGAAAAGGATCAAGAACTACCTCCCAATTATGAAATCTAGAAGATCTCTGCTGGGTGCTGAAACTGCTTTCCTCAGCCATTGACAGCAGGGTCGGGTAGGTAGCGTCAGCCGCCCCTCCGTCGTTCCCCAACTCAGCGAGGCCCAAAACCACAAGCTCATTTTGTTTTTTTGTCTTGCCTTTTTCTCTCTTTATGTATTAAATTTCAGATAAACAAAGAATAATTGGGGAAAATTATGTTCCAAATGCAGTAGTAGGATTATTCTGAAAAAGTGTTGTCTATCTGAGGTTGCAATGTAACTGGATGGCCTGTACTTTTATTTGCTCAATCTGGCAGCCCAGATACTCTGTGGAAGGGGCAGCACCTCCTGTACCTCCCTGGCTTCCTGTGACCCCAGCTTCATTCTCCTCCTTGCTCTGTTCCTTCGCTGTCTCCCTCCATGGTGGTACTGCTTCTTCCCTGTCCAGCATTCTGTCCCTCGTCCTCCTCTCTGTTCTATGGCACTCACTTCCTCCGAGAGTCCATTTATACTCGTCAAATCATTTATGATGATGGTTGTAGAGCATTTCTCTTCGGCTCTGACCTTTCCTCCAAGCACATGTTTCCGTGTTTCTCACAGATCCCTCACACTCAGTGAGCTTTTCTCACTCTTCTTACCTCTGCCAAGTCAGTTCCTCCCCAAGCACATGTGCCCTGCCACTCGTCCAGGTGCAAAGACAGAAGTGCCTTCTGGGGCCTTTCATTTTCGCCTCTCTATTTCACCTGCAAGCCCTACTGACCCTTCTGCCACAGCCTGGCTTGTTCGAAGTAAAGCCTTGTTGAATGAATGAATGAATGTCTTCTGGGTTTGTTGTTTTCTTCCCTTCCCACTACAGCCACTTTCAGTCACATTATCATTCCCATGTGCTCATTTTGGGAACTGCAACCTGAGAGTGGTTTTCCTCCAACCAGGCCAATCTTGAGATCCCTTCAAACTAATCTACTCAAGACATCTCATTTAAAAAAAAAAAAAAAGAAAGAAAATGCCTTTATTTTTTTGATTAGATAATACATTCATGTGGCTCAAGGTTCCACAGATACAAAAAGGTATGGTTGGAACCTTGAAGGGGTCATTCAATATCTCTTTTGCCCACCTGAATTTGTAACTAGTTGAGACATAGGTACAGAAATGAGAAGGATGGAGATCAAAAGCTGAATAAAATAAAAAGGCTTGTGAGCTGGCTTGTCATCTTTCACTCCTGAATCAGAAAGACTTATCCATCCAGCCACAGGCCCAGCTGGACAGCAAAGGCCTCCGGCTGGGCTCTGCTCTCGTAAAAGCTGAGAGCTGGAGGAGCCAGGCACGTGCACTTTCTGCATGCAGGCCGGTTCCTTCGTGGTGAGGGGGGATGGTGGTGCTGAGCAGCACTCTCTCGATTCCTTTTCTCTAACTCACCGATCGGACTAGTCACTCTCTTTCCTGGGGTGGGGTGAGTGAAAGGTGGGACGGGGGCCAGGAGTGTTACATCCTGCACAGCGCTCCCCAGCTGGCGTGCTGATGGGTTACAGGTGCACCAGGAGGTTTCAATTGCTTTGTCCTCAGGCCCAGGATGGTCAGAGCCTTAGTTTCACCTTTTCAGTCCTCGGTAGTCTGATAAGTCCCCTAACCTCCCCCACTGACTTAAGACAACCATTTTCTATATGTGTCACTGTGGCAGAGATGCTGGGTGCACCGCTCTGAGCAGTGGTCCCTCTGTAGCCATTGATATGAAGCCAGGACAGAGAAAGTCACCCTCATTAAGTGTACATGGAAAACCCTTCCATTCCCACCCACTTCCTGCCTCGAGGTCCTCCTCCTTAACCTTCTAGGAGGTAACCAATAGTATGTGTACTTACGTATATACGTATACAGGTAAAGGACAGACTCCCCCTTTTTAACACAAATCATGGACTAAGCCAAATGCTGTAACAAACTACCTCCAAATCTCAATAACATAACAGAAAAAAGGTTTATTTCTTGCTCATGTCTGAATCCAGAATGGCCTTTGGACCAGGGAGAGGTTGCACCGCAGCCTTCTCCAGGAGCCATTAATTACCATAGTATCCTTTAATCTGTTGTCTCTGCCAGTCCCCATGGATTTGGGACTTCTGCCAAATGCTCTCTATGAGCCAGCAAAGCCAGGAAGACAGAGAGCACTGAAGATCTAGGGAGTTTTAGGGGGCAGGTTGGGAATGGCTTCATGACTTCTGTCCACATTCAATTGGCCAGACCTTGGTCATATGGCCGCACATGACCGCCAGGAAATGTAGTCTGGGTGTCTGGGCAGGAAAAGAGGGAAATAGGTATGGTGATCCCATAGCAATTTTTGTCACACATACCAGAATGCTGTTCTAGTCCTTGCTCTTTTGGCTTGACAACAAATTTGAGCAGCAGCCATATTAGTTCCTCAGCCTTTCTAACAGTTGCATAGGAGTCAGTTTTACAGATTGCACCATAATTTATTTAACCAGTCCAAGGTTTAACCGTCCTTAGTGCTTTTTGTTTTTCTACTCTTTTATCTTCAATGAGTGTTCTTGTCCTTATGTCGTTCCACACATGTGTCAGCATATCTGCAGGACAGGTTCTCAGATGACATGTTCAATAAACGTATGGACACTTCCATACCCATTGCTAAATTAGTCTACTAAAAGGTTATACAAATTGATACTCCCAAGAGCCATTTAAGTGTTTAATGAATACAGTTTAAATCCATCTCCATTATGTCAGAGGGAGGTTCATAGTCTGGGCAATGCCCACATGCAAAGCCTTAACCTTCCATTTCTCAAGAGCCCTAAGCGTCTATTTCTATTCCATAAGTGCACCCTGTGCTTTCTGTCCTAAGTACATTATTCCAACAGTTTCTTTCATAGATTCAGGTACAGCAACACTTCTTGAGAAACAAACAGGGCTGGTACTAGGTGGAACCCTATGTACCTGTCTTTACATTTAATCCACAAAAGCAACTCTAAGAAGTAGTTCTTTGCATGCGCATTTGCAAATGAGGAGACCAAAGTTCAGAGAGGTTAAATAGACCAAGGTCACCTAACAAGTATCTGCTATATTTTCATCAGATATTCTGAATCTATTCTTTGTCCCACCCCCATGCTTCCCACACCAACGCACAGCTTGGACAGAGGAAAGTGGCTTGTGAGCCTGGCCCACTGTCCCCAGAACAGGCAAAGGAGCAGGGTTCTGAATGTTGATGCTCTACAGATAGTCTCCTACCCATCCTTCAAAACCCAGCTCCTATGCTGTTTCAACGTCAAGCATCCCTGGAGGGCCAGCAAGTCCAGCCTGCTCTCTCTGTACTAGAGAACCATTACAGTTTAGCTACCTGTCTTGTACTGAAATTCCACAGTCTTTTCTTTTCTGATTCAGTTCACCTATCACATATCGTTAAGTATTTTTGCAGCAAAGAAGGGGGCTGTTAAACTTTTAATGAGCAGAGCATTGGAGATGATTGACTACATTATTATGTTAGCCACTTTTACTTTTCCAAAGGACGTAGGAATTGCTGAAATAATGAAAGCCTACTTCTGAGTCCCGAATTCTCTTAAACACTCTTAAATCTTGCTTTAAGCAATTATGTTAGCTTGGTGTTGCCTCAGAAAGAACAGTTAGCTTTCTCATGCATATACACCCTGTTCCCAATGACACCCCTGCCACACTGACTGACACAGGACATGCCATGCGTCCAGGTCCTGTCTCTGGAAAATGGGGATAATTGCATTTGCCAGCTACCAGTCAGGAATGTTGTCAGAGTTGATGAAATAATGTTTTTAAAGTGCCTCTTAGGAAGTAATATGCCACATAAATCACAGTCGTCTATTAACATGGTTATTTTAGTGCTTATTTATTTAGTAGCTTAGTAGAACAATGATATTTCTTTCCAGATAAGTCATCTTGAGTTGCTGGATGCCTTAATAATCAGGCCCAAATAGAATTTTGTATCTGTTCCTTTCTGATGAAATTGGGGATGAAACTGGGTACATTTTCTTTCCACTATTGAAAATTTTCAAGTTGATTATCTCTGTAAACATAGGATTAGGCCACTCCTAACCTAATCCTGGAGCAGGTATGAGATGATACTACTGCATCCTGGTGAGCATAGTGATATTTTTGTGTCCCCCATATTATCTGATGTTTTAAAAACTCAAAACTCAGTACTTAAAGATCTCACTGCTTTCCTGAAGTATCCATAAATCTTCCATCTCAGAGTCTCAGGTCTGTTGCTCCAAATTAGCAATACCTTGTAAAGGGTGATAGACCATCTGAACACTGAATGAAAGGATTTTTAAATTAGCAACTGTTTATAAATGTGTTGTCTAACAGCAGCTAGCCACAGATATGAAAATAAAATAATTCACTTCTCCAGTACGAGCTTACAGTTTAATTATTCAGTAACCTGTGTGGCCAGTGGCTCCTTATTGTACAGTTCAGTTACAGAACATTTCCATCATCACACAAAGTTCCACTGGACAGTGCTGGTCTATGAGATCTGTATCGCAAACAACTAGTGTCTTCAGCTGAAATGTTTTTACCTTACTACTCTTCCCACTCACCCCTCTATTAGATATTTCCCCCTTATTCTGTAATGAAAGATATTAATTGTTTGGGCCTTAAAAGCAATCTCGTCTCCAAGGCCATGGCTTGAACGCAGAGAAAATGGCATGTGGAACCGCCATCTGGAGGTTGGTGCAGAGCAGACCCAGCCATTTCTGAGAAATTGTCTGGGTTTGGAGTCACTCCCAGAACTCTGATTTAGCAGCTCCTAAGCTTACAGCCAGTCTAAAAGCAACACAAATCTGTTTTGTATATACAAATAAATCCTCGTGTGCTGCACGCCATTCCCAGCCGCCAGTTTCCTCTGGCTGCTCCAGAAAACACTCAATAGCACGTTAGTTAACCTGCGTGCAGGGAATGGGCATTCTGCTTATTGAAATGTTCTGGCTGAGCGATCAACCTGATTTTTGCAGAAAAACTGCCGAGGCAGGGATTTTCTGTCCAAGATGTGATGTTGTACCACTGTTGCTGCCTTCCACACGATCACAGCTGCACAGCCTCGTCCCTCCAGCTCTCAGAAGTACATCTCTTTGCTACAAACTTTCAAATGTGCAATTGATATACTCTCCAAGAGGCCTCATAAAAATAAATCAACAATGGTGATTCAGATTATCTTAGAAAAAAGAGTAAACTTAGAAGGAAAAATAAGATCTTTGCCCAGATTCGACACAGTTATGACCTTCAAGAGTTCCTGATAACAGGGCAGTTTTTTGAAATAATAACTTCAAAATTTTATTCACCTATTTTATTTCCTTTAGTTATAAATTCTTAAAACTGCTTACAAAGTGGCAAAGCTGTAAGAGCTTTACAAATATTAATTCATTTAATTTTTATAACCATCTTAGAATCAGATACCACAATTATTATATTCATTTTAAGGATGAAGAAACTGAGGCAAGGAGATGTGGCTGAGCCATCACTGACCTACCTGAATGTTCACTGTACACGTGGCTGAGCATCAGTGGATGGATAACTAGGTCTGCGAGAGGGCTCTTCCTCCCTCCACCACCCCTTCCTACTCTTAGATGAGTGGGGTCAAGGGGTCAGCACGGGGTCGGGAGAAGACGGACTCTGGCAACACTCAGCTCAGCCAGAATTACAAAATGGAGTAAAGGGAGGCTTTTCCTAATTTCTACTTAATCCATACTTATGATGTGTGAGGGTATTATGGATACATACATAGCTTATTACATCTGAATAGATGTGACTCTCAAAAGTAATTTTTTTTTTCAATTTAGAAAATATATTTTTAGCAATGAACTAGCACTGGCATGGATGGAAGCAACATAGAATTGTCTAAGGCATTGTTATGATCCTGGATAAACTCCCATTTGATGGGTAAACAGTCAAACACAACCCAGGAATTGCACAAAGTATGTTGTGAAGCACATATGCTCCTAGGAAGGGTCCAGGGTACAGAAAGAGCATAGAAGAGAGAAGAGTCAGTTTTGAACAGGAAATCAAAACATCAGGGAGGAGTAGCTTTCAAGATCCACCTTCAGAGATGAGTAAGAATTCAGGAACAAAAGGAGAAGGAAATGAGAAATTACAGTTGTGAAGTGTGAAGTCCATACATCTGAAAGGTTTTGATGAGTACTATACTGGTGAGAAGGCCTTGGTGGTAAAATAATGAATGCAGTGTGTGTGTGTGTGTGTGTGTGTGTGAGAGAGAGAGAGAGAGAGAAAGAGAGGGAGAGAGAGGTGGGTGAGGAAGGGGAGGGTAAGGGGAAAAAGAGAATGATTCTAAGGAAGGTTTTAAAGCTTAAATGTTTTCATTTTCAGACTACCCAGCAAATTGCAGACACTGGGTTCAAAAACTTTTACAACTCATTTCATTGTACTTCACACCAAGTCCATTTTTTTTTTGTGTGGCCAGTTTTACTTTGGCATTGAAATAAAAGCCAATAAACTAGAAAATCCATTATCACTTTAAAAATGTGTTTTTTCACAGAGTCTAAAAATATTTTAAACTTTGGAATGGGATAAAGTAGGGAAAATGTTTTACTTGGCAAAAATTTAAATAAATTTTTTGTCAGAAGCTAAAATGTTTGAGCACTACTAATTCCTTTTGACCAGAAAAAGAAAACAGAATGAAATAAAAACATTTAAAATATGAGGAATAAAAAACTAAGCAAAATAAAAGGAAAAAGTTTTCTTTGTCCAGAAAAGTTTCCTTGAAGTTTGTTGTTGTTGGTGTTAGCTGTAGAATGGAGTAGAATAGGCTTTACATTTAAAATATTACTTTACAGTTTATTGCACATATGAATGTCTAAATTTACACTTTCTCTTATTTTCATCTCTGATAATGTAGTAGTATGATAATATTCTTCATACGACATTAGAGAAGATGATGTAACTATATTTTTTAAAAAGATTTCTTTGGTGGCTCAGAGGAACATCTTTCTGACTGCACTTTGTGTTTTCGGGCAGATGACATTTGATCCAGAAATCTTCTTCAATGTCCTGCTGCCACCTATTATATTTCATGCCGGATACAGCCTGAAGAAGGTAAATGTACAGTGATCATTTTCTTCTTTCATCATTAATTAGAGAATTTTATCAGCAGTCCTGAGAAACCAGTCATATGGGTTTACCTATTTGGTAAGAATATTATTATATTAGATTATGTGATACAGATTGAAATCGGACATGCTTGCAATTCTTCTAAACCTGCTCTGGCCCGGACACTAGCCATTAGCCACATGTAGCATTAAGCCTTTGAAATGCACTAGCCTAAATGAAGATGTGCGTTACATGTAAAATACACATTGGGTTTCTCAGACCTAGTATTAAGAATGAATGTAAAATATCTCAATAATGTTTTATATTGATTTCATGTAAAAATGATAATGTTTGGGGTATATGGGTTTTGTAAAATATATTATCAAAATTCATTTTGCTTTTTTAAAACATTTTAACGTGGCTACAAGAAAATTTTGAATAACACACATGGCTTACATTATACCTCTGTTGGACATTGTTTTTCTAGATGGCTGTAATCACAGGGTTGGCTGTTAATAGCATTGGGTTTATCCACCAGGGTGAGAGCTCAGTGTGCTTGGTTAGCACTCAGCTGTTGAGGCTCAGAGAAGCCCAGTTCCATAGTCTCAGGGCTCTCCCTGCTGTTACTTGGGTCCAGCCTGAACGTGCATGTCTGGTAAATTAGTAATCGTGTGACAGCTGGAGTGCTGGCAGCGCCTGTGCCTCAAAACAAGGCTCTGGCGTCTCCGAGTGTTGGGAGGCAGAGGCATCCAGGCGGCTGTGCGGCCGCCCGCCCCCACGCCGCATTCCTGGGCCCTCCACCGTGGCCCATCAGCTCCAGCTCCAGGCGCCAGGAGCTTGCTCAGCACAGGCTTGGTTCTCTCCTGTACTCAGGCTCCCTCTTGCTGTCAGTTCTGGCTGCTCAGGTCCCACTTAGAGAACTAGAAGGGAGTTTTCCCGAGCAAGCATGTGAAAAGATTGAGAAGGCTGGATTTATTCAGGTCATTCTTCTTCATCCCCAGCCCCAGTACAAGGTGTCATTTTGAATCAGTCTTGAAAATAAACTGTTGGAGGTGATTAAAGTTTTGTTTCATTACATTCAGAGGAAACATGTCAGAGGTCCAATAATAAAAGTCAAAAGGCAAATTAAATCTTTTGGGATAGTATTTTTAAAATGCTAAGGAGTTCCAACAACAACAAACTTCTTAAAAACTCCCTTTTCAGAGCCCTGCGTGGCTGTGGCTCCGTCCCTTCCCTTTGTCTCAGGTCCTGCCAGGCCTGTGAGTTGTTTCCCTCACCTCTACTCCAGCAATGTCCAGGGGACCCCCCACCCCCACCAGCTTTTCCGAGCTACCTCTGTCCTTTGCGGTGTAGATTAGTTGAGAACAATTGTGCAATAAAACCAGGAACTGAGGCACCGACAACAAAATCTGCCTAAGCAGTGAGGGAAGGGAGAGGCCGTGAAATGCATACATTAGTTTTTTTCCTATTATACTAAGAACAAATGCTGATATACTATACAAAGTACATATCTTTTTTCTCCCCAGAGACACTTTTTTCAAAACTTAGGATCTATTTTGACATATGCCTTCCTGGGAACTGCCATCTCCTGCATCGTCATAGGGTAAGTGACGGTCGGAGCTCAGGTTCCACGAGGCTGGTGGGCTGGCGACCTCTGGCGGGAATCTCACACTCCTGGACGCACAGCGACTGGGTGAATTGTCTGTCCTTGTTTCAGCCTATCACATTTTCACACATTTTTTCTGATTCACTTCCAAGCTTTCTGACAAACACAAGGTTTCACATCAAAGCAAACTGAAGTTTTGATTGCAGGATTTTCTCTGTGAGTTTTGGGCTTCTGATTTAGGGAATATAGATAACTTGGCTTGAATTATGTGAAGCACATTGCATTTTCTTTTTTCTTTTGGCTTCAGTAACACAGATAAGCACGCTGCACTCTTTTTACATCTTCTTTGAAAGAGCCTATCTGCATTTGACAAGGATACAACAGTAACTATATGTCAAAGGTTTTCTTTCTAAGGGAAAGTTTACAAGAAAGCAATCGGAGTCAGACATCTCCAAATATCAGCAGAGTTGTTCAATGCTAGGATGGCTTTTCATTGATACCCTGTGGCATACAGTTGTTTTTTTTTTTCTCATTATACCTTATGCTGGTGAATCCCAAATCTAACTATGTAGACCCTGGCTTGCAGCTCATCATAAAGCAAAATGTGGTACCAAACGGTACAGCCAACCTATTCACTTATAATTCTATCCAACATAGTAAACCTCCACTGCAGAAAACATATCTCACTGCTATGACGGAGGGTGGGGATGTCAACTCCACCCTTGAATTTTACTGTGTACAACTGTTAAGTCCCTAACACAGCTAACTGAAGGCAACAACACACACTAGTCACTCATCCAGCCCTTCCCTTATGAATGGTTAGTGTGTCACTGGAAGGCTAAGGATTTGTCACTACTTGTATCTGAAAGAGAGAGGTGGGGATATGTTGAATTCTCCATTAAATTTTTTTTGAGTCAAGCCTAGAAAAAATCAGTCTCCCTTATATAAAATGTCTCGCCTGCTTAAAGCATCAAGGAAGCTGAAGATCTTCATACCGGAAGGTGGAGGCTTGCAGGAATGCTGACTGGAGAACTTCATCAAGTCTCAACACCTAAGGGTTTTTACACTGTTTGTGACTGAGCGGCAGAGTGGGCTCGATCCTTCTTAAAGCATAAGCAGGGGAGGCTTTCTGTTCCATGGGTCGGCCATAGCTAACTATTCAAATTCCAAAGCTGGCAAGGCCCTTAGATATCTGTGTCATTAAAGCCCCTCATTCTGAAGAGGAAGAAAGTAGCATCTTGAAAGGCTAATTAATCATCTTTTTAAAAAAGATTTTATTTATTTATTTTCAGAGAGAGGGGAAGGGAAGGAGAAAGAGAGGGAGAGAAACATCAATGTGCGGTTGTCTTTCGCACGCCCCCAACTGGGGACCTGGCCTGCAACCCAGGCATGTGCCCTGACTGGGAGTCGAACTGGCAACCTTTAGGTTCACAGGCCAGCACTCAGTCCACTGAGCCACACCAGCCAGGGCTAATTAATCATCTTAATCATCACAGTCATATGGTCAAGACAGAATTCAGAACTTCACTTCTCACCCAGTAGGTCTTATCATCACCCCGCTTCTTATAGTAGTTTCTCTTGAATTTCTACACATCCCTGTACATTGTTCCTACACATTTATGGAAGGCTCTGAGAGGTGCAGACTGTCAACAAGTGTTCATTTATAGCAAAGTTTGATCTTTAGCAGTTCTGTAATATGGAGATCTGAAAGTTAGAATGGATCTAAATCTTAAACTTGTGGACAATGCTGTCAGCTTGTGGAATAATCAGCTTCCATTATTTCCCTGTTTCCTTTGTATAGCTGATTTTCAGTATATTTAAGTATATGCATTTATATAATATGCTTTGATTATCATGAAAAATAAATAAATCTAATTTTTAAGTGTGACAATGTATAATGAGTGTGTGTGTGATATAATTGAATTGTTTAAAAAGCTTCAGTTCAAAAAATCTGGTGATATTAATTCCCTGGATTTGAGAACCTCTTCTAATTGATTGTGAGGGTGAAATCAATGACTTATATTGGCAAGTGTTTTGAATAACTTTTAGAACCATGTTATTTGTTCAAACTGAACATAATCTGGATGATAAAAATGAGTAGAGTGCACTCAATATGGGCTGTTAAAGTTCAGAAGGGATTGATTGATAGTTTAAAGATTTTGGGATCTTTTATTTATATATATTTATATTATTTATATATATTATTGATTATACTTTTACAGTTGTCCCATTTTTTTTTCTCCTACTTATTCCCCTCCACCCTATACCACCTCACCACCCAACATTCCTCCCCCTTTTAGTTCATGTCCATGGGTCGTACAAATAAGTTCTTTGGCTTCTCCATTTCCTATTCTATTCTTAACGTCCCCCTGACTGTTTTGTACCTATTTATGCTGCTTATTCCCTGTATCCTTTCCCTCATTCTTCCCCCTTCCCCTCTACTATGTTTTACTGTTCATAGGTTTTGATCTTCTTTTTCTTAGATAAGTCCCTTTAACATTTCATATAACAAGGGCTTGGTGATGATGAACTCCTTTAACTTGACCTTATCCAGGAAGCACTTTATCTGCCCTTCCATTCTAAATGATAGCTTTGCTGGATAGAGTAATCTTGGATGTAGGTCCTTGCCTTTCATGACTTTGAATACTTCTTGCCAGTCCTTTCTAGCCTGCATGGTTTCTTTTCTGAAATCAACTGATAGTCTTATGGGAACTCCTTTGGAGGTGACTGTCTCCTTTTCTCTTGCTGCTTTTAAGATTCTCTCCTTATCTTTAATCTTGAGTAACTTAATTATGTTGTGCCTTGGTGCATACTTCCTTGGGTCCAGCTTCTCAAGGACTGTCTGAGCTTCCTGGATCTCCTGGAAGTCTATTTCCTTTACAAGATTGGGAAAGTTCTCCTTCATTATTTTTTCAAACAAGTTTTCAATTTCTTGCTCTTCCTCTTCTCCTTCTAAAACCCCTATGATTTGGATGATGGATCATTTAAAGTTGTCCCAGAGTTTCCTAAGCCTTTCCTCATTTTTTTGAATTCTTGTTTCTTCATTCTGCTCTGGTTGAATGTTGATCTCTTCCTTCTGCTCCAAATCATTGATTTGAGTCCCAGTTTCCTTTCCTTTACTGTTGGTTCCCTGTATATTTTCCTTTATTTCACGTTGCATAGCCTTTGCTTTTTCCTCCATTTTGCGACCATACTCAACCAATTTAGTGAGCATCCCGATTACCAGTGTTTTGAACTGTGCATCTGATAAGTTGGCCATCTGTTCATCACTTAGTTCTATTTTTAGAGCTTTGATATGTTCTTTCATTTGGGCCATATTTCTTTGTCTCAGCGCGCCTTGGAAATCGTTGGAAGGGGTGGAGCCTTAGGTATTCACTGGGGGTCGGGGGGCAACCCACATTGCTGGGTTGTGATGCTGTCTGCAGGGAAGGGGTCCACGAGGGAGCAATGCTGCTTGCTTGGCTCTCGGCCGGCTTTCAGTCACTGCTCCTGCTACCCACAAGCAGTTGGGCCCTTCTGGTGCTGATTTCCAGGTGGGTGGGTTTGTGTACATTTTAGGACCCTGCGGGTCTCTCCAGTGAACTCTCCTGTGAGGCTGGGAGTTTCTCCTGCTGCCGCAACCCCTAAAGGTTTTTACCTGCAGAGGTTTTGAGGCTTTCTTTTCCCCGCACTGGAACCCTGGACTGCGCAGTCTGTCTCACTCCCCAGCGCTTCCTTCGGTTCAGCCACACACAAACGTGGGACTGCCCGGTCTCCCAGCTGCCACCTTGCCTGGGCAGTCCTCCAGCCGCTGCCTTGCTGCACAGCATCTCCACCCCAGCTGCCCATCTCTGCCCCTCCTACTGGTCTGGATGAATATTTTTTTCTTTAGCTCCTTGGTTGTCAGATTTCCATACAGTTCAATTTTCTGGTCAATTTTCTGGCAGTCCTGGTTATTTTTTGTTTTTAAATTTCTTGTTGTCTTTCTTTTGGTTGTACAAGGAAGCAAAGTGTGTCTACCTAGGCCTCCATCTTGGCCAGAAGTCCCAGATTTTGGGATCTTATCTAGCAAGCTAAAGGAGATCATGAGAGAGCTTTAGCTTGAGGGTGAGGAGGTCAGATTTACACTTTAGGAAGGTCATTCTGGTAAAGGAGAAGTTTTAAAGTGGGGAAAAATGGCAACCAGGTGATCATTTAAAGGGCAATTTCCAGAGACTAGGGTAGAAGTGATGAGGGCTGGCCTCAGGCAATAGCAGTAAATGGGGATGTGGTGTCATCAGCCAGTTGAAATCCTGAGAGGAAACGGAGCAAGTATGTGGAGTGAGAAAGAAAAGTACCTGGACAACAGTACTACTTGAAGAGGTGCCCATAAAAAACCAAGAACCACTGGAGCCAAGAAACATGGAGAAAACCATCAGGGCATATGTCTGGAAGTCAATGGAAGAGGTAGAGGGAGGGTAGACAGTGTTTGACGTAGGAAAGGACAAGTGGGGTAGGAACTAGCACATCCATTGTATTTCCCCAAGGAGGTGATGGGTGACTTGGCACTTACCCTGTGGTAGAAATAAGGGAAAAGAAATGGCATGTCTAATTGTTTTGGGCACTGTATCATGGGAAGCAAGGATTTATTTTTATGCTGTTGTCCCCAGATATAATTTCAGAATTTCTGAGGGAAAGGCACAAACTAAAATTCAGACCAAATTGACACGTTCATGATTCGTGATACCCATTGACCTTATAAAATGGCCAGTTACATTTTTCTGATAAGTTAATGCTAATAAAAACAACACAACAGACATTTATTGAATGCTTGATATGTACTATGCCTATTTTAAAAGTACTTTACACGGGTTGTTTCATTTAACCCTTCAAATAATCCTATTAGGTAGATGCTATTTTTACCCTCATTTAACAATTGAGACAACTGAGGATTAGAGAGTATGACATAATGTAAACAATAGAGCTAGTATCAGCAATTAAATAGTTTGGCTCCAGAGTCAAAATTCTTAATACCCAAAATGTGTTTACTTCTACATATTATAGACAGTAAAAATAAAATGTAATAAATTAAACTAAAAAATAAAATTGTATATCAATGAACATTTACTAACATGCCACATCTTTCTTCATTAGATCTGTAGGAGTTCTCACAAATATTTTTATTTGGAAATCCCATCCAAAAGGAATTCTTGTTTTTAAGAAGAAGGGATGCCTGGGTTTATGCAGATATACTTGCTTGACATGGGCTGAAGGAGGGATTCAGGAGAGCTAGGCTGGACCCTGAGAATAATTTCATAGAGGAGGTAGAATCTGGGTGGTCATTGAATACAGAGGGATGAGGTAGTTGGATTTATCATGCCATTAGCTGCATTAGTCTTGGTGCATGTGGTGAACATTGCTCAAGGCCTCAAGTTGGAGGGCAGGTTTCATAGAACAGTGTAAGAGAATATGGGAACCGAAGTGCTGGGGAATCAGCTGACACGCAGCTGTGGGCCCAGGGTCAGAAATTTACAGGAACACACAGGCCATGAGGTGTGATGGAGAGTTATGAAGAAAGACTCAGCCAGTGGGCCATGGTCTTCTGCAGGGGAAGACTGTGTCTGTTCAAACTGCAGGTGGTTTTAACCCTGCACTCAAATGCTTTGTAGGAATTGAGATCGTTGGGCCCATTCAAATGAAACCATTCTTAATTAAGTTCTATTAACTTCATATCATTTCAGAACTTAGACACATACCATCTTTAATATTACATGGGAAAGTTTAACAGTATCCCTTCTGGTAATAAAATCACAGAAAACTTTAAACAATTTTAAGGATGCGTCATTCTTAAAGAATTCAAACACCGTTTCTAGTCCTCTCCTCCATTTTGCTACCGAAGAAGTACCTTAAATTCATCCCCGTTTATATTTGAAATATTTCTCTACTCATGTCCTCCGTCTTTGGGAACTGTTCCTTTATCTTTGACTCTGTGCTCCCCCTTTTGTGCCTCAGGAATGTATCATCACAGTGATAGCCTAATGCTTCCTGTCAGCAAATACATCTTGCCCTAAGAACCAATTAGTTATCAATGAAATCCTTCTTCTCTAAAAAGTAATGAAAATGATATTTAAATTTTTTTGTGTTTGTGGAATTTTTAAAAATGCCATAGTTTTGCATCTATTTGGAGAGAGAAACATGGATCCAAGTGATGAAGAAAAGGTGTTAAATTTTAAAAATTGAACATTTTTTAAATCTCATCTCATATGCTGCACACTGACCTGGGCTTTTTACACCCGTTACCTCATTTTATTCTCTCAATGCCCTATGAGATAGGTACTATTTTTAGCTCTATTTTACATACAGTGATGCTGCGGTCGAGACTTGCCCAAGGTTACACAGTAAGGAAATGGTACTAAATGGCAGAGTCAGCCTGACTTCAGAACACACACCCTTGTCCTCCTCCTAATATGCTAATTTACAATTCTTGCAGTGTTTTACAACAAATAACTGCATCTGCCAGACAAACCAAGCCCCCAATAATTTCAGAATTTTACATTTATCAATATGGCTAACAATTATGAAAAAATATGAATGTTTGAGACTGAGCTCTGAGTATAATTGTAAAGTAGAAATGGAACCTATCTTTTTCTCACTGGAGATAGTGGAAGGATGGTGTGAATCATTTTACTTGGTTAAAATTCTGGGACTTGGGGTAACTCACTCTGGAAATCCTGGATTCAGAAATGTTAGGTTTATATTATTCATACCAACATCCTCAGGAATGTTAATTTTCCTGTTATGAGCCTTAATATACACACCACAGAAGTGTGCCTGACACTCTGCCCCTCTGTCCGTGAGGCATAGGAGTGAGGGGCCCTTGGAAGCTCTCACTCTGCCCACTTGTGTCATTGTGCCCTGTAACGTTGGGATCTTCAGGCCTAAGTACCCTTGGCTCACGTTCTAGAATTGTTGTTGCTTTGTGTTTGACTAGGAATAGGTTTGGTGAGTCTTAGTAGTCTCAAAATGCTGACTTCTAAACCTGGAAGAAGGGACATTTGCTAGCAGAGAACCAAAACGTGAGGAGGCATAGTTCATAGAGGCTAAGCACAGCCTCAGTATTTAAGTTCTAAGCCCAGAAAGAGAATGACTTCCAGCAGGGTTCTTAACCCAGGAAACATGGACCCTGAGGTGACAGATAGAAGGACAGCAGGAAGGCAGTGAACATGCTTAAAGCATCCATGAATTTTTCATGGGAGAGAGTCTGAACAGATTTCAGTTTCATAAGCTTTTTAGAGGGAATTACAATTTATAAAACACAAAGAACCAGTATGTTTTTCATGAGCCTGCACAAAAAGACAGTTAGGAAGAGAAGGGTTTTACATATCTCCATATGTAACTGGAACTGAAGAATTCTCTAGGCTGCATTCATGGCGACTGTAAAGTCTGGAAATATACATGCTATTTTACTATGTACTGTAATATAAGAACAATAAACCAATTGTTGTGTATTTGTGTTCCTAGACTGGGTAGCCATCCCATATATGTACCTAAGCATGGAGTGCCAGGTAAAAGGACCTACAAATGAATATTCATTTTTACAAAATTATGCCAAGTAATTTTCCAAAGCAGTAGTACTAACTTTTCTTCTTAATTTTTGGCAATCTAATAGAAATATATTGTGGTCTTCATTTGTATTTCCAGATAGTTAAAGAAGTTGACTATGATTTTCATTATGATGTCTGCTCATTTGTTTCATCCATTTTTCTGTTGAGTTGTTTATCATATTTTATTAATTTATCAGATTTCTTTATCTGCTCCACATGTTAATTCATGTTCATTTATATATATTGTAAATAGTTTCTCTCAGTTTGTGAATTGTGTTTTTACTTTGTTCATACATGATTTTTTTTTAATGAATAGAAGTTCTTTAATGTAGTTAAATCCATCACTTTTTCCTTTTATGGTTAACATTTTTGTATGTTAATAAATCCTTTTCTATCCCAGAGTCAGAAGTATATTTTCTTCTAAAGTATTTTAAAACTTTGCCTCTTGCAGTAGGTTTGTTCTCTGGAACTGATTTTTGTATGTGATATGAAGTAGAATCAGTTTGATTATACTGATGACTTTCATTTTGAAAAACTCTGATTCTTCTATTGTTTGTCTGTGTGTGTATTTTAATAAGAACAATTCAGGTTGGCAGGCAGTAGTGGCGAGGCAAAGGCGCCAACGGTGTATTTTCCAGTGTCCCCCAGTTAATTCTTATCAACAACAAATCCTTGGATTTTTCCGCTCTCCTTTCTCATCTATCTTCACCTTCTCTCTTCTTCCTTCCCTCTGCCTTCCCCTTCCTCTCAGCTATGTTTTCCTCACTGTCCCGTGAGATTGTGTCTGGGCTGCTGCTCTCTGAGACGCCATTCCAGCAGGCTGCGAAATCATGCAGCTCAGGAAGGCTGTGTTGAGTCTGAAAAGAAGGCCCTGTCACGCCTCTGTGCACTCATTTGCTTCCTGGATTCGAAGTGGCACAGTAGTAGCTGTCACTGATGTCAAAGAGAAAAATAAATATACTGCTGCCCTGACACACTTGAATAAGAAAAAAAATAATCTCTGATCTGTCAAGTACAGCCCAAGCTTTAGCAGTGTGGTTTCTGAAATCCACAGCACAGCATGCGTGGGCTTTATTTCTGGCAGCAGAGAGAAGAGTGAAGTTTATGAGGGGGAAAAAAAACCCCAGAAGGTAGGATGGAGAGGACTGTTGAAAATATCAAAAAATGTAGTTTGAAGTAGAGGAGGTAAAGTCATCAGAGCCATATGGATGTGTGCATTAGTCACCAAACCTGTCACAACCTTGAAGATGTTGGGGATAAGAATGACAGAACAGGACAGAGAAAAATATACACATTCTGGAAGAATCAAAAAGGAAAGCCGAGAGAGGCCAACTCCAGTTTAGGAAACGTTGAAAGTCATGTACAAGGAAAAAATGATACATTAAATTGTTGACATGACGATAAGAGAAATGTCTAATAATAAAATATTTGAGTCTTAGAATTATCCACTTTACCTTAATTCTTCATTACCCACAGGTACAAAGTCAAACAAATCAAACATTTTTCTCAATTTGACCAAAATTTGATGCAAGAACTATAGGAAATGTGGCTTCTACACACACAAACAACATACCCCATTCAGATACAAAGTAAAAATAAATAAATAAATAAGGGAGGTATATCAGTTATCTATTGGTTTATAACAAACCCTTCCCAAAACTTAGTGACTTGAGACAACAACCATTTCATTAATTCACAATTTTATGGCTCAACAACTTAGGTTGGGCTCGTTGGGCAGTTCTGAGGTTCTTTCTGGGGTTGCTCACGTGACCGCAGCCACCTGGGGCGTGGCTGTGACTGAGCGGTCTAAGACGAGCTCTCTGAAATGCATGCTGGCTGATTCTGACTGTTAGCTGGTTGGTCTGGGGACTCAGATCTGCCCCGTGGGGACTCTGCTCCCCAGCAGGCTGGCTCTGGCTCCTTCCGTGGTGGCGTCAGGGCAGCATTTCAAAGTGATGGGAAGAGAAGTGCAATACTGCTTAAGGCCCAGTCCCTGAAGCCTGGTAATATCACTTTCACCATGTTGTATTGGTCAAATCATTTCTAGAGCAGCCAAGAATGAAGGCATGGGGAACAGGCTTTACCTCCTGGTGGGGATGTGATAAAGTCACACAGCGAAGGCACAGGCGTATAGGGATGGGAAGGCTTATTGTGGTCATCTTTCAGACACTCTATCACAAGGTGGCATTGTGAAATATCTTCAGAGTTATCAGCATAAGAACTTGCATTAGAAAATGGGACTCAGAAACTACACCTTCAAGAGGGATATACAGTAGAGAATCAAGTAGACAGACCATAGAGGAACTAACTCACTGGCCTCCTCTGTTAGACTTCCTGATAGTTTAGAACCAGCAGCAATGAGTTCCTACCCTGGTGACTTTCAGGAAGTATCTTATAATGTTTTGCATTTGTGTCTAAAACTTTTTATAGAAAAATATACATGAAGCTCAAAGGCAATAAGGTAGAGAGCATGGCTCACTAGATTTTATGCTACAAAAGCAAGAGGGATTTGTGGAAAGTTGATCTTTTCCTTGTCTGAAGTGGGGGGATCACGGAAAAGCTTAATTGAATCTGAGAATTTCAGTTTCTCTTTTTACCAACAGTGATGCAGAGAACGTGGAGGTGGAGGTGTGGCCACATGAGGTGCAAATTCAACCTCTCTGCTGAAGGTTTTCTTCCATAGTTGCACACCCCTTGTCCAAGGGCTGTCATGTTGTGGAAGAGATTGTCCATGACATGACCACTGCTGGACCCATTAGCTAGACCTGGGCTAGAATAGAGATTGCTTCCTGTAAATCCCTTCAGAGACTGTCTGATTGTAATTGACACTCGCCTTCAGATGTAAATAGTACCTCTCCTCTAGACCCCACGGCATGCTGGTTCCCTGAACAGGCGTGACCTGGGCAAGCCTGTAAGGCATTTGCCCTCGCCTGGAACAATGAGGTACCAGTACCCTCACCCGTCCTGCTCTGTTCTGTGTCATCCTTTGACACCTGTCAAGCAGCACTGGGATCCGCTTCATCTTGTCACCAACCCAAGCTGTGCCTTGTATGTAAGAGTCTCTTAATAAGCTATTAATTGCCAGACTGAAGGGGCTTCCCTCTCTCTTCTGTCTTTCCCAGCCCTCCACTCTCACAGACATATTTTCAGTCCTTGTCTTTCCCCTGGGCCTGGGTGCATGAATAGAAGTCAGGCCTGGTGTGTCTGCATTCACCTGCATCTGGCTGGCTGTGGCGCTTTGGGAAAGTGTGGAGCTTTGGATACGGTGAAAGCTTGACCTTGGCAGCTTTTTCACTTTGATTGAACAGTTTTGAGAAGAAATAAGATTACGGAGCTGTGCCATATGACCTTCATTGCACCTTTCTAGGGCCTTGAAGATTAACTTAAAAGTAAAAATCCATGAATCCTTCACCAAACTGTAAACTACACTACCAAAACCGTCAAATTTACCTATTTGTGTCTACCCATTCTCTTTTCTTCCTAGTCCCTAACAGTAAATCTTATCTTGAATTTTATTTTAGTTCTCCCATGAGCTTTGGAGCTTTATAAAAGTAGCATCATACTTTATATTGTTAAGCCATTTTCATTTTTCCCCCACTCATGATTTTTCTAAGATTCATTCTTGTTATGGTTGTCAGCTGTGGCTCACTCGCTTTCATTTATAATACGCAAATGTGTGACTATTCCATGCGTTACCTAGTCTCCTCTTGATAGGGGTTCTTCCATCTGCAAACATTCACCCGAGACCTATGTAAAAGGTCCTTTAAGCAATGAACTTGGAGTGAATTGTGCAATACCACATTGTTTCCTAAAGCTGTATCCCTACCAGCAGGTGTGAGCACTTCCATTGCACCACATCCTCACTAATGCTTAGTACTGTCATGGTCATCTGGTCTGGTCCTGTGACAGTACCAGACTGTTTTAATTACCATTGCCTTTGGTAACTAGCATTTCGTATCTAACAGGACAAATCTTACCTCCCCCCACCCCACTCCACATCCTACATTATTCTTCACAAGTGCCATAGCTGTTTGGAATTTTTTTCTTCTGTAAAAATTTTAAAATCATCCCATCAAATTCCTTGAGTTGCAGTGTTTGTATTTTGATTAGAATTTCATCAAATCTATAGGTCCATTTTGGGAAAACTGACATATTTATGGTATTTTCTTTCTATTCTTAAAATCTAATTATCTCCCTTTTATTTGTTTTCTTTGTCTTTAAATAAGGAATGGATGTTTGAACTATGAGTCTTGCATGACTTTTATTCAGTTTATTCCTAAAAATATTGCAATATATTATAAGTAGTTTCATTCTCAACATTTTATTTACTACATGTTGCAATTTAGCCATCTTGATGAGTAGGAAAATGGCCCAGTCCCAGCCGTAGCCTGGAATTCACAGTCTATGAGGGAGGCAGTCACACAAGCACATGGGAAAACATGGCTGCAGTGAGTGTGAGCGAGGGGGAGTGCCAGGTGCAGAGCCCACAGACCTGGAAGACCCGCTTGGGTAGAAGCGAGGTTGCAACAGCTGTTATGGGGTAAGGAGGGCTGTGGGAGCGCACTTAGGGTGCCTGCCAGGAGAGGCTTCTGGGGGATGACTTCTAACCTAAGATCTTACATTTCTTTCAAGGAGGGAACCTGGCTTTTTGGTGCATTTTGGTATGTTCTAGACCTTGTACTGACCATTTTGCATTTATTATTTCATTTAACCTTCACAACAAACAGTAAAGATAAGTACTTCTATTGCTTCCTTGTTGAAAGCAAGAAGGCCGAGGCTCAGATTGCTTAAGTAACTTTTCCAAGGTATGACTGACCCTACAGCTTGCACGCTAATGTCATCTTTGCAATTTAAACTGCATCCTTGGACCTGTAGCAGCATCAGCAATGCCTGAAACTTGCTGGAAATGGAGTCTTGGGCCCCATCCCAGACCTCCTGGATTCTAATCTGCATGTTAACAAGGGACTTTGCTATGCTGCAGTCCCAAACTGGTAGAGATATTTAATAACTTACTTAGGATTTAGTAAGGGCAAACTTAGAAATCACAATAATTTTAACTTGCATTTAATCCATATTATTCAAGCATCATTGACACTAAACCAAATCAATTAATTTTATAATTTATATCCACAAGATTTATATGGCTCTCTGTATCCGTTCATGTATCTGGGCCAAATGTTGTACGTGTGTTATGTAGAAGATAATTGCTAGAAAACTGTCTGCCATCACAGTGAGAAATGCCTAAGATTCTGGTCTAAGGGTTTTAATGCTGGCGGCATGGGAGGTGTTCAACCTGATTTAGCAATTACATTCTGATGTCATTAAAATGAGATGGCCCCAATAAAAGGAATAGAAGTCGATCTTAACTATAGCTCTGAGATGCCTAATTGCTTAATTTTATCCTTACTAAGTTCCACTGCATGAGAGGTAGCTATAAAGCTTTCCATGGGCAAGCTACATTATCAATGAATATGAATCATGAATATGAATAGTGATATCATTGTTTTAGCTTCTCTGAGCAAGTATAATCTTGAAGGTCATTGCTACTGGATGGCAGTTGCCTACAATCTTTATTTTTATATAATTCTTGACTATTTACCCTGTAGTTGCCTCTCCTCCTCCAAATGTAATTTCAACATGTATATGAATTTGACCTAATTTTGACTGCATTAAATTTTGGAACTCTGTTCCAGTGCTTTGTGAAGTAGGTTGTTCAGTCTTTTCTCAGCATCTCAGGGATACCATATCACTTGTTGCCTTCTTCACACAAGTTCTTCAACTATGGCTCTTTTAATTAACAGGCTCTATACTAACATTTCTCAACATTTTACTTACTACATGTTGCAATTTAGCCATTTTGATGAGTAGGAAAATGGCCCAGTCCCAGCCATAGACTGAAATTCAGAGTCTATGAGGGAGGCAGTCACACAAACACGTGGGAAAACATGGCTGCAGTGAGTGTGAGCGAGGGGGAGTGCCAGGTGCAGAGCCCACAGACCTGGAAGACCCGCTTGGGTAGAGGTGACTATAATAACTATAATAACAACATTGACTATAATAACAACAATCACTTGCCTTTACTGAACATTGGCTTTGTGATGGCCACTGCAAACACTTTACATGCATTAAGCTCATTCATTACCTCCATTTCCCCTTTAAAGATTCTTTTATATCATAAGCATATATATATATTCTTTATTCTCTAATATATTCTTATTATATATTAGAAGAATATATAGAATATAAAGAATTATATTGAAGAATATAAAGAATATTCTTTATTCTTTAATATATTCTTCAATATATTCTTTATTATAGAAATATATATAAGTAATATATATAAATATATAATAAAATTCTCCCCAGCTTTCTCTATTAAAGCAATTATTTTTCCTTAAATGTTAAAGTTTAGCAAAATAATTTCATAAATATTCTTATTTATAGAATACACTCTTGCTAAACATTTTGTGAATCTACAGCAGAAGTTTAGGTTGCTTAAGATCAATACTGGCTTTTAACAGGGGAAACTGGAAGGTGGGAGTGAGTGGGTGTATGGGGGCGCATATTGAGATTCTGAATACTTTCCACTCAATTGTTTGGTAAACCTGAAACTACTAGGAAAAAAAGAGCCTGTTAATTAAAAAAAGAATACCTACATTAAAAATCAATCCCTTTCTTTGATAACAGATAGAACATACCAGTTATTTCCTATAGCCTTAGTGGTCATGCTGTATGAAAACTGGAGAGTCCCTCTTTAAATCTAGGACTCAGACTCTTTTAGGTTCATAACTCCCAAAGTGCACTCAGCCTGTTGTAGTGACAACACCGTGGTTGAGCAGTTGGGCAGTGGCCCTGCTGAATTCATTCCTACTCTTGTATCAAGGGTCCTAAGAATAGCACTGGACTCGGGGCTCTACATGGCTACTAGGAAACTCTCCCTCTGGTTAGCCTGACATATTTGGTGGTCTCCTTCTGAATCTTTTAAAATAGGCATCACAAGGACAATGCTTTCTTAATTGCCCAAGTTAAATCTTATTTCTTCTATTTTACAGGATGTATGTTAGCTTTTGTGAGTCTTTTGCTTTCCTTTTTCTTTTTTTTTTTAATCCTAACCAATGACATGTTTATTGATTTTAGAGAGAGAGGAAGGGAGAGAGAGAGAAACATCAGTATGAGAGAGAAATGGTGGTCAGTTGTGTTCCGTACGCTCCCCGACCAGAGATTGAACCCACCACCTTTTGGTGTATGGGCTGATTCTCCAAACAACTGAGCCACCCGGCTAGGGTTTGCTTTCCTTCTTTAAGTGTACAAACTACACTATTTACAAAGTCATGATGCATGAAAGTTTTTTATGAGCAGGATCATAATGTATTGTAATTCCTTATTGAGTGTAACTCAATAATCACATTTCTGAAGGTCATTTTCTCTATGGCTGTGACTATAATATCTTTATTATACTTTTTGGTTACAGGCAATGCCACAACATTTTTTTTTTCTCTCCTTCCAGATATTAACCATCATTTAATCATCTGTTACTAATTGACTCTTTCAGTCTGGGTCATACATGCCACTTCTGTCTCCAGTTTTTAGTTTTTCATTTCTATGTCTGTAGTTTTTTCTTACTAATTTTGTATAACTTGGCATTCCATTCTTGGGCTCTCCTCTCTCCAGGTAAATATATGACTTCCAACATATGTAGATGAATTGCTTACATGATTGCGAAAGCATTGCTTTTAATTTGCAGCATAAAGCTATCTATTCTGGGTTACAAATTTAAGGCCTCTACAAAAATCAGTAACCTGATTATTTAACAAGTTATCTGCTGTGCTTCACAGGCCTAGATACAATTACAGCCTTATCCCAGCAGAGAGAAATTAAGAGTGTAGGAAAAGGTAAATGTTATCCTCTAACAGTGGAAAGTAAATGGAAACTCACTTGAAAGAATTTAAGTAGTTGTTTTGAATGGCACATGCTTTAGGAAAGACTTTCCCTTCAAAATAGCCTGTTTATACAGGAAAGAGACTTTGTTAGAAATATAGGCAAATTTGTACTATTTTGATTGTTCTTTACCCTCTTTACAAAGTGCTTTTATTTGTGTTTCACAACAACCATAAGAAACAGGCAGGGGTCAGAAATTATCTTTCTTTATGGAAAAGAAAACTGAGTATTAGAGAAATTAAATTACTTTCTCAAATACTTTTCATTAGTATTTGTCAAAACTGGGAGTGATTTCTATTTTTTTTTCTAATTCCTAGATATTTGCAAATGCTTTTCATCCTTGGTTGAGGGCTTCACACCCTTCAAACTGACACTTTCTAGTCATTCAATGTAACAAAGTTTGAGACTTATGATAAATGTGATCAATAATAACAGTATTATATATATACATAGATACACACACATATATACATATCTATATACACATAAACACACATCACTTTCAATTTTTAATAAAGTTTTTATATCTGTTATTTCATTGCCCATAGAGTCATCTGGAATGTGAGGTTTCCCCAAAAAGACTTCCCTAAGCTGGATCCAGAAATGAATATAAATCCAGTAAAATTTTTTAGGACAGTGTGATTGCAAGAGTCCTTTGTTAGTAACAGTGCTATGTTCACAGAAGTTTGGGGTCCTGTGCTGTTTAGGTAGTCTCTAAAGGAAATCGAATACACAGAGCCTGTCAATCAATCAGCATTAACTCATTCAATTGCAACCCAGATTATACTTTTCAGGAGCTGAAAGTCTCTAATCTTTTTTTAGACTTAACTGATCTATTACTTCCACTGATGTGCAGTTTAGTTTGGCTACTTCGAATGAATAACTTTTGGAAAAAAAGAGAAAAGGAAATGGTTTTCCTATTGGAAAAATAGTACAGAAGTCTCCCCAAAGGTTCTTTTCTTTTTCTGTTACCTTCTAAATTTAACTACTTTTCCATATACTCAATTAGGAAAATAGACCTATTTTAAAAGATGTTTTCTTACGTAGTTGCCGGATGATTTCCAATCTTCTTTTTTCTCTTTTTGCCTGCCTCCTAACTGGATAAGATCACAAGGAACATAGCCATTGATCTACAGTTCCAACAGCCATCTCTCATTCCATTCCTCCTATACTGAAGAATTTCAGCATTCAGTAATAGGAATGGGCTTTTGTTTTTAAAGTTCCACACAATTAAAGGAACTTCACTCAAACCTTGAGTTGTTCATAGCTATTTAGATACTCTGAAATATGTTTTGAATAGCGTTAATATTCTTCAGACAATGTACTTAGGAGAACATCTCCATTTTTTACAACCTTGCTCAAAGAAGAAACGCCATTAGCACCATGCTGTTTGCGGGTTGGGGAGGAGAGTAAAGGGGGGATACACTGTGATGGATGGAGACTCGTCTTGGAGTGGTGAGCACATAATACAGAGCACAAACGATGCATTGAGGAATTGTGCAGCTGAAACCTGTATAATTTTGTTGACCAGTGTCACCCCAATAAATTCAATAAAGAGGAAAAATAGTGCTACCTGCAGACTTGTGATGCTCTGTAAACTGGTCATCACTGGACTGGAGGAACAAGCATTCAGGAACGTTCGTAGTGATTTGAGTCATTTTCTATTGAATTTATTTATTTATTTTTAAAAGATTTTATTTATTTATTTTTAAACAGAGGGGAAGGGAGGGAGAAGTGAGGGAGAGAAACATTAGTGTGTGGTTGCCTCTCTTGTGCCCCCTACTGGGGTCCTGGCTCACAACCCAAGCATGTGCCCTGGCTGGGAATTGAACCGGCAACTCTTTGGTTTTCAGGCCAGTGCTCCATCTACTGAACCACACCAGCCAGGGCTGTTGAATTTAATAATAAAATATCCTGACTTGTATTTTGTATGATATAAAAATGTCAGTTATCCATCATTTCCTTTTTATTGCATTTTACAGAAGTATCAGTGGCAACAATCTGAAAATAATAATAATATTAATGAATTAATTAATCAGTACTCTTTCACCACAGAGTTTGACAAAGGTGCTCAGGGAGGTTAATTCAAAGATTTTCTCATTTTTCAGAGGAAAAGAAAATGGTTAGAAAATCATTTTTAAGTTGTGGTTAAAAATGTTTGGTTAAACTTCACTAGGTAGATAACTAGTTTCTCAGAACAAATCTTAATTATTTTAAAATTCACCAGAAAGTTACTTAAGCGTTTTGAAGGGATGATTTTTTTTTCCTGGAAGAAGATTGTTGATAAAAAATGAACTGACTCACATAAACTTTGCTTCAAATTTTCTCATACTGGAGTTAAGGAGGAGGGTCACAACTGGAGACTTGTGAGTTGGAGACTTGGAATCTGGGTTAACTGCTCTCCTCCTGCCTGACACTCTCCCCAGTGGATAAGTTTGAGGCAGCAGAGTTACGAGTAACTGGTATCCAGTTATAAATGAAAAGGACTGTGACTCAGGAAGGCCCAGAAGAACAGAAATTCAGGCATGATCTCTGTGATGGGTACAGCAACGCTAGCCTGGTGTTTGCGATAGAGAGAGACACTAGGGCCAGGGGAGCTGTGACAAAAAAGGTCTTCAGTGGTCTCTTTGGTGCTCCCAAAAAACTAAATTAGTGTATCTTTCCCCAGATAAATACTCAGTTCCTGAATGTTGTAAGCTCTTGGCTTCCCCAAAAGATAATTTGTGTGTTGAGAATATATTTTAGCACTCCCTTAAGTGAGTTATAAAATTTTTATAATGGAAAGTGTCAAAATTTGCCATCATTCTAAAATAACAAACATATGCAGAGATAAGTTTTCCTCAGTTGAAGCAACATTCATACCATGGTGTGAAATTCATCCATGTTGAAGGGGAAATAAAATGTTGCTTAAGAACATTACTTATGACTGAAAAGAATTCTGATCTAGAAAAATAGTCCCCCTTTATAGATTCTCTTAGGCTTTTTAGTTTAATATCTAATAATACCTATGAGTCTTTTTATCTTATTAATTTGAATTTTAATCTTCTTCAATTAGACACTTTCTATTAGTTTATAAAAATCCATGCGTGTGCAGGAGAACTTATGGAAAATAGCTTTTATTTTCAATAGCATATTGCCTACTCTCCCCTTGTAAAAAAAATGGGGAGGAAATATCACATATTAATTCCTCATAATGGAAGAGTTGACTTTATAATGTGATAGAGTTTATTCTCATTGCTACTTTGCTGTTTAGACAGAATGTTTTCTCACTATTCTACAACTCAATTGTGAGAGTTCATTAAATCACTATTGAGAACATCTCAATATTAAGGGAAAATCCCTTTAACAAAATTTGGTTTGAGTAGGTGGAAGAAAAATTCTACCATTGCCACAAAGATTGAGAGGACAGTGAATAATGGTCTTTCATACTTATTCCCTTTGAAGGATAGGAATACAGAGCTTGTTATTGTGTGTATTAAAATCCTTTTATGCTATCAGTGGTTTAAAAAAAATCACACATTTTCAGAAAGCAGAAAGAATAGTAAACCAGTAAAGAAAATGATTGTGGTTTGTTTTAAGATTTTACTTATTTATTTTTAGAGAGAGGAGAAGAGAGGGAGAAGGAGGGGGAGAGAAACATCAGTGTGTGTTTGCCTCTCATGTGCCCCCACCAGGAACCTGGCCAGCAACCCAGGCATGTGCCCTGGCTAGGAATCGAACCTGCAACCCTTTGCTCCATAGTTCAGCACTCAATCCACTGAGCCACACCAGCCAGGGCAGAAAATTGTGGTTTTTACAATTTATAAAATGTACACTTAAATTTTGAAGATGATAGGTTTTATTTAAACATGATAAGTATACATATATATTTCTTTATTGTCCTAAGGATTTGAATAAAACTAGATTCATGGCACAAAACAAACTGACATAGATACACCCATGCTTTTTAACAGCTAACACCCATCTGACAGATGTTAAAGCCAGATTTTAGCAGCATTTAAGGGCACCACAATGTATTAAGTTTACATTTCAAGATCATTTCAAAGTTACAATCTCTTTGATTATTGGAAATAAAAGTTGGAACTTTAAAAAAGATCTTCAACAAGCAGATGTGAAAAGTCATTTTGGTAAAATTATTTGTGGATTTCAGACTTGGGAAAACTCTAAACGTGTGAACAAGAGAGTGTGCGTTTTATTAAAATAGGTGTTAAACAGGAGGGGGCACCATCCAGTGGAAGCTGAAACTCTATTCCAAAATCAACAGAAAGAAATAATGATGCAAGATAAACAAGACCCCAGCTGCAGCTCAGCAGCCATTGGCTTTTTTCTTGTGCCCTCTGGTGGGAGAATTTAAAAATCACAACTTAAACAGTTTTGGATTGCTTCAACAAGGCTTGTTTTTATTTCTGGGCTTTATGTATAACCAAACTTTAGCCTAAGGGAAAATACGTGGAGAGTGTTTGAGGCTGAGTTATGTATCAACTAATCTAACCTTCTAATTTTGACTAGAGATGATAAACTATTTAGTCAGACTTGAAAGAAGTGAACTACTTATTATTCAGTGTTCCTGTGTCCCAGGGAAAGTATTAATTACTGAATACCTCCTAAGTGCCAGACGCTATTGACTCCCCATTTAGTCCAATGCTTTCCTCTTTTTTTCTCTGTTAACCTGAAGGTCTTCCCAGTGCTAAAATCCCATCTTCAGTCTACTGTTCACACTTGCATAGTTAGGCTTCAAATGTTTGTTGCTTCCTGTCCCCTTCAGACAGGGGCCCAGGGGAGGCAAGGCCAGCAGGGGTGAGTCCCAGGAGGTGCTGATCTTCTCAAAGTAGTGAGACCAGAGGCCCCCCGAGACGTGGGTGGGGCCCTTCACACAGGAGAGCAGTGGGATTGGGAACTCCAACTCCAGGCCACCTGTCCTGGGCCAGGAGGAGACAAAGGTCTGTGGTGGAGAGCCGCCATGGAGCCTGTGAAGCTGGGAGAGCTGAGGAGAAAGCGAACACAGGAGGCAGGTGAGTGGAGGCTGCCACGGTCGCAGAGGGTGTGGGAACACACGGGCATGTGCTCCTAGCCTTGGGGCAGTGTGCTCACATGTGCTGGCCAATTTGAAAGGCTCAGAGTGGACACATGTGTGTAGAATCTGAACATTTTTAGAATTAGAAAATGTTGCAACAATGTATAGTTTCCCTTTTGCTTTTTTCAAAACTATTTTTTCTTCTTTATAATAGGATATGTGATATACTAAGAATAGTATACTAGCTAACACTTATAGGCCGCCTATTATGTGTTTTGGTATGTCAAAAAGATGAACCATTCAGTTCTCACCCATGCCTCATGAAGTAGACTGTGTTGTTCTCCATTTGCTGATGAGGAGACTGCAGCCCAGAGGGGCTAACAGGTGTCAGGTGGACCGTAATTGGGAAGAGATGAGGTTTGAACCCAGGCCGTCTGGCTCAAACCTGTGCACCTAACTGATACTCTGTTCCTACATGAAGTCATGAAGCATAATAACAAATCGAACACCTATACGCCCTTGGCTCAGTTTCAGGAATAAAGGACACCATTAATACCAGCAAAGGCCCCCAACCAACATGCCCTTCCCAGGAAGCCTCTGTGGCTGGCCCACAGTTGGTTATTATATCTTGCTGAGTTTAAAATCTGACTATTGAATTATATAAATCCTACAAATTAGCAAAAGTAGAAGTTTACTAGTTGATTTATTTTGTATTGATGCCAACAACTGAATTTTGGCTTTATGTACCTTTTGTCCTTATAGGAAGGGATTACCCCCTTACCCACACCTATCTTGATTTTAAACAAACCTGAACCTTTTATTTCATTTGCAGTTGGGGACAGGGTAACAATTAGTGGTGCCCTGGAGGGGCTTGGACTGGCTCACAGGAGCCAACAGTAATGTTTCAGGACTTTCATGAGCCAGTTGTCATATACAACCATTATTAAAATTAAATTACATAAATATACAGATATATGAATTATATTAAAGGCAAAGCTAATAGATGCTAAACACTTATCATTTCCTAAACTTTTGCTATATTTTATTATTCATGTTTGTGAGGTTACGTACAGTTGGATCTGTGTGGGGGAACTGCAAAGTGAGAATGAGCTAGAGACTGTACATTATTTCCCAAATCTACTTCAGACACCTCATATCAATAGCTCAAAATCGGTCATTGTGTATTCATACTATGAAAATTAGTAAATGCTGCAAATGAAGGCTTTCCTCCAAAGGGGCCAGTTTTTAAACAGTTAGCAGCACACCACCCGTTACAGTGACAATTAATATACAATCTCTATTAAAGAAAATTCTTGGTCTAATACACTAGTGATTTGAGCAGTACACACACTCAAAGTTAAAAAAAAAGCTGAACAAAACAAACACCAGAAACTCAATGGCTCATAATAATGGTGATTTTAAAGTACTGTCCTTTAACATAGTCAAAATCAACTCAATTTCCAAATTTCTCTGGACTTTGCAGATGGAAATAGAGAGTTGATGCCACGTTTCTGACATTGGGATCAGTCCTGTGGGGCCTTTGGGGCAGGGGTGTCTCCTATGACTCTCGTCACAGCTCTGTGAGCTGAGAGTTTTTTACAAACTGGACTTTGGAGCAACAAAAATCAATGTGCTAATTAGCACTCCACAGCAGTAGTCCCCACTCTTCTTGGAAATGAAAAGCCCTTGGAAGTATTTAACTAATAGGGTTTAAGTGCTCTGGTTCCTTCCAGACCTGATTTTACTTCAGGTGACAACCAGAAAGAACACTCTGCCACGGAGCCGCAGGGCTCACAGAATAAACGACATATGACCGACCCTGGCGTTGGAGGCCCTTCCTTCCAAAATATCCATACTTGATTGTATCGACTGTTCTTTAAATGACAAGGTTGAGTGTACCAGAAAGAAAATTTTCTTTACTGTTTTTCTATGACTAAAAGTACTTTTTGTTTGAGGCTCTAATATTCTGGGTGGCTGAAAGTCAATCTCTCTCCCTAGGATGGTGGTCCAATACTAGGAGACTTTGGACACCAGAGTATCCGGATGGGGCCTCTTGGCTGATATCTGGGCATGCTGACACTCAAAGAGACGCCACAGTCTGCACTTCAGGCAATGGTCTACAACGTTTCACGTCTATACCCTTCCTTGTCCTGGTAGCAAAGTCTAAGTCATATGTGAGCCACTCTGCACCCATGCTGGTATTCTCCAACCCCTCACACGCGCACGCACACACGGATTCTGGGGGTCCTCTGAGGCTGCCTTGGGCCCATCTGCCTAGGCTTGAGGCCCAGCTGTGGCTCAGCAGGCCATCTGGCCATCCTTGGGCATTTCCTCTTCCATTTCTGCTGCCCAGTGTGGAAGGGAGTCTGAAAAGGAGGCTGCTTCTCTCTCTCTGTCAATTCAGAGATGGGATATGGTCACTTCTCTGCCTGCTCGTAAATGAGAAGAGGAAGCAAAGTCCTCTATTGGTGGCTTTCAAGAGATGAAAGAGGAGAGAAGATTCCGAGTGGTTTCTACTACTATCACAGCAAAAAAAATATGACAGAGATGCCAACAGGAGGATAAAGAAAATCATGTCTTATTACCTGAGTCTACCCCAATGTCAATAAAATTCCTCGCTATAGTGAAGAAGATTCCTGAGGTTTCAATGACAAGTTAGGCTGCAACAGAACAGTTCATTGCAGAGAATAAATTCCCATTCAGTGTCTTTCGCTATCTTGAACTTCAAATCTCAGCCTGTCCCCCATGGCACCTACTCTTGGCAAATTCAGGCTGTCTGCCTGTGTGTATGCGTGTGTGACTAATAAGATTATGATTAATCTGGAAAGGCAAGTTTGATTCAATCTGGTTATGATTAATCTGGAAAGGCAAGTTTGATTCAATCTGGTTACTCCATTACTACCTTTCTTTGGTACCTACCAAAATGTATGCAGTTGAAGCAGAATCCCACCCAGAACGTCACAAAAATAAAATAGATATCACAAAGAATAACTGCATCTTCACGCTGTTGGCATTCAATGAATGTTGGTTCTATTTAGAGAACAGGCCTTTCTCTGTCCCTTACAGATGTTTTCACCAGCCATTCCATTTCAGGCCTGCTCTGAAGTCTCACTGCTTCTTTTAATCGTGTTGTTATCAACTAAATTTACATGCTCCCCTCCCAAATGGATGTGTTGAAGCCTTGCACCCAATGTGATGGTATTTGCGGGGAGGGACCTTTGGAGGTAATTAAATTTAGATAAGGTCATAAAGATGGGGACCCCACGATGGGATTAGTGTTATTCTAAGAAGAGGAAGAGAGACCAGAGCTCTCTTTCTCTCCTGCTCTGTGAGGACACAGTGAGAAAGCATCAATCTTCAAGCCAGGATGAGAGCTCTCACCGGGAATCAAATCTGCTGGCTTCTTGATCTTGGATTTCCCAGTCTCCAGAAACTGTGAGAAATAAATGCCTGTTATTTAAGCTACCATTGTATGGTACTTTGTCATAGCAGCCCAATCTGGAATATAACACAGTGTGTGCTTGGGATCAAGGCTCCAAGTAGAACACTAAGGGAGGCATTTTCCCTTCTATTAATCTTTTGCTCTGATCTTTGCCATTTTGATAGGTAAAAATATAATAACTTGTAGCTTTTATTTACATTTATCTGAGGCTGAGAATCTTTAAATTTGTTTAAGAGCTATTTATATTTCTATTTTGTGAATGACCTTTATAACTTTTGTCTTTTTTTTATTACTGAGTTGTAGGAATTCTTTATATATCAATAAGATTATTCAGTTGTGCTGTGATCTGCAAATCTTTTTCTAGTTTGTCATTGTTTATAATGAGACTTTTTATAAATATCTTTTTTTCATATAAATGTTGTTATCAGTACTTTATGTTGAGGGGTTTATGTCACTCTTACAAAGGCCTTTTGAAGTCTAAATTTTATTAAAAAATCTTCCTTGATTTTAAAAATACTTTCCTTTAGGATAATTACTTAGTCTAGCTCTAATTTCTGGTATAAAAGTTGTGATGTAAGGCTCCGACTTTACCCACCTTTTCTCCAACTTCACACACAAGATAGTGACCCATTTATATCTATAGCATTTGTTGAATAATCCATCTTTTGCCCACCCATTTGAAATACTATTTTTGTCATACACCATATTCACACATTAATTTTGGCTATTTCTGAACTATATATTCTGTTTTATTGCTTGTCTTTCCTTTTAAGCACCAGTACCTCACTCTCTTGATTATTATAGCTGTAAAATGTGTTTTAATATATGATAGGGCTAATGTCTCTTCTTTTGCTCTCCCAGGATTTTTCTGACTATTCTTGCTTATTTTCAAAATAAACTTAGGAACTGCCTATTTAATCTTGCTCAAAAATCATCTAGAACTAGGTGTTTTTACTAGTATAGCATTAATTTATAGATTAATTTGTGAAGAAGTCATATTTCAAGTAATTTATTATGCATCATAAAAGTATCAATAAGAGATAATTTTTTTATATTCTTTATATAATTAAAATGAATCCCAGACTAGCCATAAGCATTCATACTTAGTTAAATTCAGATACACCTTCTTTCAGCTGAGGGGAATGGGCCCTCAGTCACCAATAGCTTCCTAGGGATCCCACACACCTCCTGGCACAACTTAACTCTGCACTCAAGGGAGCACATTATGCATGTAAACATCATCAGTTCTTCTGTTTCACTGGGAGAAAGGAGTTTGAATTTCAGCCACAGTGTATGCTCTTATTTATCTAACACAATTTGCTGTGCTTTGTTGAACTTTTCCTGGAGTACTGCCTATTCTGCAATATTCTTGGTTTTATATGTTTGTAAATACTTTTTATTCAACAGCTCACATGGAATTACATGTTAACATAGCTTCCTGGAGATTTGGGGGCCATGAGACTACCCTTAAAAATAGCAAAAGAGAACATCATTAAAACTGCGGCAGAGAGACAGTTCTCTGGTTTTCTGGTGTTTTCTCTCTATTTTGCTTTTGTTTCAGGGGAATCCCATTGGGACTAAAGAATAAAACATTAAATAGAGTGGAATGGTATCGGCAACCAAATTCCCATGGGCTTGCTTTCACTCATGTTAACGTGAGGAAGGGGTGCATGGATTCCTTGAATAGATAAAGGACAGTTTTGGTCTCTGGTGGAGGAAAAGCGTGATGTGGCAGAGTCCAAAGGAAGTCCAGGCTGTAGGAAATGTTGAAAAAAAACCATTCCCATATTTTTAAGATTAGATAACACAATTTTATTTTCATTTCCTGTTACAAATCCTTGTCTCATCTTTAATGATTAGTAACAATATTTACTATTCAATATGTCAGTTATTAAATATTTCACATACATTTCTCCTTTAATCTGATAATTCTACCATGTTGTTTCTTCCTACTCTACAATTGAGGAAATCAAGGCTTAGAATAGTAAAATAATTCAGCCAAAGTCTCACAGACAGCAAATGGGGAACCTGAGAAGGCACATGCGCTCTTAACCATGAAGCCATACTCAACCTTTTATAACAGACTAAAGACATTATTATTTTTAACTCTTCATATTTATAATGAAACATTTCCTCAAAGTGATCAAATACAAACATTTATACTAACTGTTGTACAGAGGTACGACTCATCTTGTTTCAAATAAAATATATTGGAATTAGAAACTTTACCAAAAAATCCAATTTCCCTTCATCAGCTCTCACATTTTGCTGAATGAAGACACTCAGAGAGCACTGATATGTCATGCCACTCATTCAACAATTACTTTTAAAACACCTGTCATGTGAATAGTGCTATGTACCTCAGCAGCCCAGTATATGGCACCTGCATGTCTGGTTGTGCATTGCCAGGAGTTCTTTCACCTCAAACAGTTGTGCTATCTTAAAGCAGCTCTCCTATGTTTAGAGGAGGCACACCTCGTCCGAGTGCAATATCTCGTAGGTAGAGTCCTATTACTAAGTCACATACTCTGGGGACATAGTGTGTCTGCCTCCTAGAGAATTCTTCTGACTGTTTATTTTCACAGCCATGGCTACAATCTACAGGTAGAAGTATTTATCTGGTTTTTCTCCTGGCCAAGAGTTACTGAGACAGAGGAACCCCTCTCATGTGTCCCCTAGTGTCTGGCAGTCACTCAATGGACTTAAATGAAGCAGGAAGATCAGGTGGCGTGAAGAATAAGGGGAAAGGGAGTGTTGAAAAAGATGGAGAAGTCCAGTTACATGCAAATAAATGTGTGATTATGGAGAGTATCTCTATTGCTGTTGTCTATTTACCTTGAAATGCGTAGTACACACTTTGCAACAAATGGAGTAAATGTTAAAATTCATACCATCTCTCAGCAAGAGGATATTTTTGATCATTTAAAAATTGTGAGAAAGTGAGAGACTGGAAAGATATAATTACCGTCTGAATAGTTAATTCTAAATCATTAGGTTTCCCCTTCATACTGATTAGATTATAAGATGGAGAGGTGTCATAGAAATGCATGAAGTAATAAAGATGATTGGGAAACTAGATTTATCTAAATGACCATTTAATTAAGGAAATAGGCTGTTACTTTTAAACATTCATTGAATTTTTAAAAAATCATGCTATAAATGATGAGAAAGACCCATACTTACTGTTGAGGAAATTTTAACCCTGTGCCTCCTATAAAACACAAGACTGCACTAACAGTTCTATACTTTAAAAGAGTAGAAACAACAGAACATTTTTTTATTGAGGGTTACAATGTTCATTTCAATGGGCTGGGATGCTGCAGGTATGTAAGAACGAGATGAGTCCCTGGTCACAGAGAGCTTTCTGGTTCAGGTTAATGAGAAATTTGCCCATAAAACTATGCTCCCTCCCCCAAAAGACAATAGACAGTTAATCTAGCTCTAATATGAGCTTGATAAAGGGAAGGAGAAAAAGCCCAAGTATCCTGCCTGCAATATTGCAAAGGATGGTGGTCAAGGGTCAGAAATCTTAGCGGGGGAAAATTTCTTAATAATAACCTGGAAAACCCTTCCAGTTAAAAAATAGAAACATTGGCTTATCATATCAGACTATCGATAAATACATTTTATGTAGAAAAAATCCGCTAATCTGACGTGGTGGCCTCATACCCTAATTTCTTGTTTTAGAGCTTTTACAACAGAGTTAACACCTTAGAGATTCCACTAGGTGGAGATCCTGAGCCATATTCCATGTTTCATCACACACACACACACACACACACACACACACACACACACACACACAGAAAGGAAAGAAAAAAGAAATGTGAAAAACATTTTATTTTGCTTTTCACTTCATTTTTCATGGCTTTTCTGGGAAAGACTATAGAATGGAATTATTTATTGGTTGGTACATTAAAGTAAATCCAGCATGTGCCGACAAGCACTTCAAAGGTTTGTAGTAACACCTTTCTGTCACAGGAGGCTGAATTGACACCAGAAACCAGTAGCATAAGATCCATGATGGTATTTTGTTATAAAAGAGAAATGCATGGGTTTGCCCTTTCCTTCACAACCACAGTGACAAAATCACACATCAATTATTTGAACAGATCTGTTTATAAAGACATTTATTTGAAAACAGATGGCTCGATTCTTTCAACTCAGGATCTCTTTGTTGATCTAGTAAGATTAAGTCAAAATGACAAAAGAATGGTAGGATGTGAATTTCCAAAGCCTGCGATCTAAATGTTTCTTGCTTTAGTGACCGACACAGGATTCTGGTGTCTCTGCGGGTTGTATCTCATGCATGTGACTTGGGTTCTGAAGAAAGGAGGTGGCGACACCCTTGGCTCACAGAAGAGCATATGAATTTCCAGTTCTGCCTCCTATACCAGGAAAGCCAGAAGCTACCACCTAGAACCCAATGGCAGGCTAACCAGGTCTTCCAGAGACATCTGAGGATTTTCCAGGATGTCCAGAAACTTTGGTACCAACGGCTCCCTTTCCTCCTGTTTTTACCCATGGAACCCAAAAGCTTAGCTCTGTGAATGGCAGCACCTGGGCCGGAACTCCCCCTCCAATGCCTGGCCATTCTGCTGGCTGCTTCCCATCTGAACTGAGCGGAGTTCCTCAACTGTAAGCTTGCCTCTTCATGTTGGGAAACCTGTAGAAGTCAGCCACCGAATGTTCTGAAAGAGGCAAAATGTAAATAGCTTTAAATTAGGACTATCGGCAGACACGGGAGATCCAGTACTAACCTCGCTGCTAAACTGTGTGGCCTTGCTCTTCAGGCCTCAGCTCTCTCATCCATGAAATGGGGAGGCTGCAGGGACAATCTCCTCATCCTGTGTTTGTCCACAGGCATATTGATCGCTCAGGCAAGCCCAGTCCAGCTCGAGAAAATAATCACAGGTAGTATTTTTACCCCTTCATAAAACATAGTTTTGTGGGAAAAGTTGCTTTGGGGGTCATTACACTAATAAATCATTCCATTGCAGAGTTTTATTTGGGAATACAGAAGCTATGCTTCTATCAGGGGCTATTTTAATTATGTATTAAAGATTGCAGTGGAATTCCATATTCATAAAATTGGTAGACTATCAAAATAGCCTGTTAAAATTCAAATACCAAAATCTCAAAATACCCTTAAAATTACAGTATACTCTACAAATAAAAAGAGTACTTGTGATAATAGATATGGCAGTGGTGGTGGTTTTTGTTTTTTAAACCATTTCCATAAAACAAATATTTACTGTCCTCTCCACACTTACAACAGTATCAAATTCATCAAAAGATGACATCTAAAGAGGACTGTTTGGGGAATTTCAAAGAAAGGGATGTGAGAGAATATGGCTCTGAGTGTAACCACTTGTCCAGTTCCTAGGCAGGGCATTCTATGAAAAATGTTCACATTAAAATGTGGGAGCTTTGGACTTGGAGATCAAAGTCGTGCGGGGTTTGGTTGTGTTATTTTGTTCCCATTCTTTCCAGTTAGGGGGTGGAGGTCTGCCGGTATGGATATTATTACTGTTCTAAGACTAAATCTCAGTGCTCTTTAGGAAAGGCTCTCTCCTCTGAAAGAAGGCAGAAAATGTTGATGAAATGAGGAATGCTTAAAATAGTAAAATACATAAGAGGAGACAGAAGCTACAGACTGGAGGACTCTGTGGTATTAGCTGCAACTCTTTGGTTTAAGTGATAAACTAACCCAGGGCAGCTTGAGCAGAAAAGAGGTGTATATTATGAGAACAGATGGTGTCTCACTGCGTCTGATGGCAGAAAAGGAGCTTGGCCTCAGGAAGGGCCTGGGATAAGGAGCTGGACAGCCACTGAAGACTCCGGGAGGAGCCTTGATCTCTTTCTGGATCCTCCCTCTTTCTCTTCTGCTATCTCTTGGTGGAGCTGGAAGGCTGACATCCCATAGCCCTGCATGGATAGTTTCTCAGCAAAAATGACCAACACAAACTGACTGGCTATTTCTGTCCCAGTTCCAGATAATATGGAGTGGTTGGGGCTAGAATCTGAATAGACTAACTTGAGGCCAGGCGCCCACCTTGATTTGAGCAATTCTGTCTTGCGGAGGGATAGCTCACACAGGGTTTCCGGGGCCCACTCTAGGGATGTAGCAATAGTTCTCAAGGGGTCTGTCATCCAAAGAATAGTGTAATGTCAGAATGAAAAGAGGCAGTGTCACCACATGGTTAAGAGCAGGGATTTGAAATACCACTACCCATGTGACTAAGGTGATCAGATTATTTAACATTCTCCCCTTAACTTCTTTAGCTGAGCAATGAGAATGCCCAGGGAGCTGAGGTAAACAGATCTAATCCATATGAAACTGAGAGCATGTTGCCTGTAACATAGCTAATGGATATTAGTTGTTGATATTATCATAATTATTAAAAGATAGATATTTAAAAAAATATTCAGGGTTACTCTGAGTCAGGGTTTGAGGCTGTAACCACGTACTAGTAACCTCTTATTTTGTAATCCTCCTTTCCTCATTCATAAGCACAGACATGGCATTTAAAAGCCCAGTTTTATACCAAGGCTTAGAGAACCCCTTTGTCCTCCCTCTACCCCTGTCCCCTTTATCTACCCCTTCCCCCGACCCCCAGTTTGCTACTCTCTGCTAAAACCAGCTTAGTATCATTTATACCTCCTGGCTTTTTTTTTTAATTGATAAGAGAGAGAGGCACATTGATTTGTTGTTCCACTTATTGATGTATTCATTGGTGGATTCTTGGATGTGCCCTGACCGGGGATCAAATCCACAATCTTGGTGTGTTGGGAAAACACTCTAGCCAACTGAGCTGCCCAGCCAGGGCCCTTCTAACCTTTCTTACCTTCAGCCTTCTGTCCCACTTTACTTCTATCTTTAACTTTGAAATTGCCTGGCCCTATATTCCCCCAACTCCCATACATATCGTGGTTCGTTTTCTCCACAATTAACAGCTTAATTCCATACATCTTCAAGTCTGTCTACACTAGGGACCTTCTTATCTTATTAAAGATGTGAGGGCTATTTCTCCATCAGAGGGCATTTCTACAGCCATTAAGTCCCCACAAGTGACAACATTTTTCACTCAGAGAAAATTAAAAAGCCGTACTTAGAGAATTGATGGCAGATTTACAAAGAACATTATAACATATGATCATCCAAAAGTAATTCTTATTTTTTAATGCAACACTATATCAATAGGTATATTATTAAGTAGGTCAAATGATAAATGAACAGTGACTTGGGAATACATCTGTCCTACATGAATTTTTTTCATTCAGAGAAGCTAATTATATCCATAACAGCAGCCTTGAATTTAGTGTGGGCTGTTGACCATGAGTTGGCGATACTCTCACTATGTAGAACTGGATGTTATAAATGGTAGTTGTTAAGACAAGATTCTACCTTTAGTTAGGGGGCCAAAGATACAAATGCAGAGTTTCTCAAACCGAACATTCTGGAGATGCTCCAAGATGATGGAAGAGGATGAAAGGGAGCAGATTTGGAGAACAGTGGTGGTGGCAGTAATGAAACTCACTCGTCCCACCCCCGTCTGCACATACTTTCCCTGCTGTTTCCTTTGCCTGGTGACTGCGCTGACTCATCCTTTGGTCACTTCCTCCTCCTCCTCACCTCATTATCTTCTTATTTCTTGCCAACCCCTTCATGGTATTCTTTCTAACCCGGTATAAGACAAAGCTAAGGGTCTGTGATTACACTGTCCTTCGTACATCCTGAAAACCATGTTATATCTTGATTGTGAAAAAAGAAAAATGCAAGGTGAGATATGAAAATGTCACAGGCCAGAAAAGGGCAGCCATGGAACTAGACTCTGTAGTTGTCACACTGCAGGGTAGAAGACACATGTTAGGACTTTGGAGAGTCAGGGAGAACACTTTTAGTTTTCTGAATGGTCTTATAGCTTTGGGTTCCTGGGAGACCCGGATGTTTATTGACTTGCAATACACAACCAAGTCCTGCCTGGTGAAAAATTGTTTAAGTGACAGGAGTTTCACTGTTGAGAAAATCTTAGTGGACTAAAATATATTGATTATTTAGATTAGGGGTCACAAAATGGCCATCGAGCCAACAACTGTAGTAAACAGATGTGTTTTGTTTGCCTTGAGGCATGTCTTTTGTATTTTTAAAGCTGTAGTATTTATTTTTAAATTTTTTTTAATTGTTCAAGTACAGTTGTCTCCATTTTCCCTCCACCACTTTCCCCTGCCCCACCTCCCCCCACCTCCCACCCTCCATCCTTCCCCACTTTGGCTTTATCCATGGGTCCTTTGTACATGTTCCTTGACTTGACCCTTCCCCTTCTTTTCCTTGTTATCCCCCTCCCTCCTCCTCTGGTTACTGTCAGTTTGTTTTTCCTCTCAGTGCTGCTGGTTATATTCTTCTTGCTTATTTGTTTTGTTGATTAGGTTCCACTTACAGGTGGGATCATATGGTATTTGTCTGTCTACAGCCATACCACCATGAATGCGCCCAATCTCGTCTGATCTTGGAAGCTAAGTAGGGTCGGGCCTGGTTAGTACTTGGATGGGAAGCCATCCAATGATAAAAATTTAAATTTAAATTTGAATGGGAGGAAGAACATCCTCCATTTCTCCGTAAGGCCCCCCCTTGTGGTTATCCACCACTTCATTCCTGTTCATGTATACTGCCCAATTAGAACTTGACAGCATTTGAAGCTGCCTACTGATTTTGATTTAGGTGTCACAAATCTATATTATTGAAAAGAAATCAAACCCTGAATTCTCTGTTGTTGAATTTTTCTTCCTCTGGCATTTATGGACTGTTTGGCCTTATGGACCTTGTTTTACAGAGTTTCCAGATTTCTGGGATATCACAAGTGAGAACGTTTATTGTCTCACTTCTCTTGTGACCTGAAATGGATCTTATGGCTCATTCTACAATTTACCTAAGCCCCTGTAGAAGATATTTTTATTTTATTATATTTGTCTATACATGATATATGCCTTCTTTAAAAAAAGCTTTGAGGCAGCATACTAACAGGACCATTGAAAATAAAAACAGAACCATTTAGGAGATCAGTTAGAAGGAGTAGACTAGCAGGATTAATTTGTTACTTCAGTCAGACATTTAACTCTGTTTCTTGGGTAAAACAAAGAGGGCAGTATGTAATTCTCATTGCCCAGTTAAGGGAAGCTTACACCTTTGTTCAGAGACAAAATATTGTATTACACAAATTCTTATAACATCACTATCCCTATTAATATTTTCAGCCTATTTGTATTTATTTCCACAAAAAATGGATTATCCACCCAACAAACCATCTCTCTCCCCAGAGTACCCTGGTTTCTAATGTGCAAAGGTGTGGAGGACAAATAAATGCTTTTGAAAATAAGTGCTTTTGAAAAAATCTTTGCAAGTTTAATGTACATAAGGCAAGGATTAGAAAGCAAAAAATGGATGTTTGTGCTAAAGCTCATCAGGGTTGGGGAGAGCCCTCCGGTCTCCTATGCTGGCTCCTAAATCACACATTATGCAAGAACCTATTCACCACAAGTTGTGGTTATGAGATTATAGGTCCACAGCAAGGGGTTGATGGTGCTGCAAACCCCTGAAGCTTAGCAATTACAATTTATTGAATCAGCAGCTCCCCTCAGGGGAATTACTGGCTTATAGTTACTGTTTGTCCAGGTGACATAAACCAAGTCCAGAGACTCTGGATTGCTCACAGCAGAACTAAGACAATGCTGTAATGGGGAAGAAGGCTTCGATGAGAACAGAATAGCTCAACAGACAGAACCCTGCCACCCTTGCCTCTCCTCAACCCATCCTTGTCTTAATCCCTGAAAGCACATTTTTGGAGGTGTTTCTGTGAGAACCTGCTCTCCTTTTGAACATCTTCAGAGCCTTGTTTTCATCTGGGCTTTGTCCCAGGAGTCCTGGCTCAGTTCCTACCCTCTGTTTCTCCGTCACTTTCCTCTCCTGGCGGCTGCTTCGGACTCGTCCTTTCCAGCCGCTCAGCCTTTTCATGCTCTCGCTCACTCGGGGAAAGTCCCTTCTGTTCTGGGGCCCACTGGGGCTTCCCTGTCAATAAAACAAACCGATGGCACGTTTAACACATTTCCCAATTATTGTCTATGGATGCTTTTCAGAACAAACAATCCCTGAAACCCTTCACACACAAAAAAACACTCCCCTGGCAAAGTGATCTTGTTGGGAGCTTGAAAAGGAAAATCCTGACACAGAAAGAATAAAAACAGTCACTGGTGGGAGCTTCCTGGCCACCGACCTTATTCCTGTTCATGGGGATAAGGCAAGAAAAATCCCAAAGCATCACAGCCTGGGCCTGGGGCTACCATATTGGAACTAACTTTCACTGAGAGACAGTGGCTACAAGAACACTTTCCTTTATGTTATCATCTCATTGCTTAGGCTTTTCTATGTTTTCTATTCCCTCAGTCCCGCTTTTCCACTATTGCGGATTCAGGTGGTTAATCCTGTCAGCTTGGCCGTCCCTTTCCATACCTTCATCTCAGGAGCCTCAGATGTGATCCCTGAAAGGGATCCCACAACTGTGGAGGAAGGGGGAGCTTCCAGCCCCCCTCCTGGCTTGTAGGGGAGAAAGAGAAACCTAGAGACAACCAGACATGCTGGATCATAGAGGAAGATTCAGCACTTTTTCTTTATCAAAAATCTGTATTCTTCTGTGTTCCTTTTTCCTTCTCCTCTCCACTTCAAGAATTAAATATCCTTCCACTTATTTCATGTTCTCCTGGGCAGCACTGGTATGCAAGTAATCCCAGAGAGCTGGGGTCCCCGAGGCTAGGTCCCGTCCACATTGAGCCACACCCATCTGCTGAGAGGGACCATCAGAGATGGTTACAGCAAGTACAGCGTCCATCCCTCAGAACCTTAAGGGTGCCATCAGTAGCTGCCATTCTGAAACTCACCGTGTGGTAACCAGTGAGCCTCTGGAAGGGCTCTAGGAAACAGCAAAAGACCAGCTATGCCAGGCTAGGGGGGCCTCTCTTGGCTTCCTTCCTTTAGCTCTCTTGAAGGGAAAATTCTGGGTTCTCCCACCTATCCAACGAGGAGACTGGAGCTCTGTGTGGCAGCATTCAGTAGAAGATGGGGAAAGGAAGCAGAGTTTGCCAAGTTCAGCTGGTCTGCCGCCCCCCCAACTTGCATGCATTTGGAGTAAGCAAAGTGATATATCCACACCTTTTTTTCATAGGCCAAATCCCAATTTGAAGGAGGCAGAAAAGCCTTCCAAATGCAGCCTAGGGGCATGTGTGTGCTTTCTAAATGGAGCAAAACTTCTTGGAGCCATTTGCTCAGGAGAGTGGGGAAAGGGAAGGAATGAAAGCCTGAACTTCAAAGAAATGTAAATAAAACATTCCTCCTCCTCTGATTTTAATCTTTTTATTGGCTGCTTTCTGTGAGGGGCTATCGAAGTGCTGGATTTGCCTACCCCTTCAGTAAATCAAAGCTTTTCAGAACAGGATCACGGTGGGGACACCTTGCCCCAGGAAACTGTCATGGAGGTAGCGCTAATTCCAGAGGAAGGCCTCCGAGCACAAGAAGGGCGGCCGCAGGCGCCTGGAGGGGCTCTGCCTCTCCATAGCCCTGGGGAGCAGGTTGTGGGAGCAAAGCTTATCTCCCATTTTTATCCGTTCTTAACAATGCTCTGTCTACCGCTAGTTAAACTGAGCTGCCTTAAGCTCAGCACAAAAAGCTCTTTTCAGGGCATCTAGCAGATAACTGTAAAAAAAAGAAAAGGAACCGTTCACAGAGCTCTCATGGTGCCCTTTCAGGAACTGGAGCTGTGTTCAGACAGCCAGGCCCGAGACGGCTTTTGGGGACAAAAACATCACCAAGGATTAGGTCTACATTTATTATTCTTAAAGTTGCCACCCCACTCTGGCCTCTGCCTCTGCCTTCCTTACAAGGCCCCCCTGCCACAACCCCCAAATGGGCAGGCCTGGCTGGCAGTTCTGACGGGTGTCCGCGGACTGGTCGGGACTGGTCAGTACAGCCGGGCGGGATCTTCTGTGTAAAATTATGTCCCACCTGGGTCAGGCAATGGTGTCTGAAACTCGTGGTCTCACCTGAAAACTCTGGACCGCGTGTAGCGAAGGTGATAGAAAGGAGAATTCGAGACGGGCGGGATGGCGGCCAGATTCGGGGAGGGCCGTGCGGATCGCTGGTGTCCACATCAGCAGTGCTGCGGCGGGGCGGTGGCTCTCGCTGCTAAGGGGAGCGACCCCCGGCGGCCGGTTCCCCTCCACACTACGTCAGGGGTGGCTCCCACCCTGCTGCTGCTCAGGAGGAGATTTCTGAGAATGCTGGAGTCTATTTTTAAATCTCTGAACACTGCTTTGAAGTAAGATTTCTCCGAAGTAACTCTGAAGTTGTTTCTGAAGAGTTTGATGAGTGTCTGGGATGTAATTTAAAAGATTCTGGATGAAGAAATAGCCCTCTCTTCCCAGCCCATTCCGTCTCAACAGCCATCCATGTAGGATGGAAGAGATTTTTCTGCTCTCACGGAGGAGGTCCAGCTCTAGTCCAGAATCCGCTTGACTGAACCCAGTCTGAGGAGAAAGGAGAATATTGCCCACTTCATTGTAATCTTCAGTGTGGCCTACTTCTTCCCTCTACTTTCAGCTATGTTCTTTCTTTCAGCATCTGCCTGTTGATACCATGCCCACCTCCTTACTCTAGGCTTGATTAGTGTTGTGGTGTTTACTTCTTCTGGGAAGGAACATCTGGGGGTCTCTTCCTCCAGTCAAAGCCAGCTCTGAGGCAGAGGAGGTGTGCAGAGATTAGGGGGTGCTCCTGCTATCCTGGCCTGTGGAGGGAGGTATGATGGGGCAGAGCGAGAAGAGGGAGATGCAAGGCTACTATGCAGTCCCAACCAAGACCCCCACAGGCCCCAAGGGGATAGGAGACCCTGGAACCAAGATGGACCTTTAAAATTGTCCTGAACTGACACAAGGAAAGCAAATCTCTATACTGTTTATACTGCTAGGTGCAGGCTGCCCCTGGATAGAAGCATGACCTTGCACAAGGGGACTGTCTTTAACCAAGGCAGTCCCTACAAGGGTTGACAGGGAAGGGCTCTCTCTGCAGCAGCAGGAGTGATGAAGGCTATACATCATATCATCTTCCACTATCTCCATGTCAGACCATTTGGTGGGTCTGCCAGAAACATCCCACCAGTGATTTTAAAGTGAAAGAGATTTAGGGAGGAGGGTGCCCCCCCAGAGCGTGCGTCCTCCTCCACGCAGCAGGAACCCATTTAGCAGAACTGCAACCTCTCTGCCCTCTGCAGTGCCAGGCTGGGGGCCTGGCCCTCCTGGCTTCAAAACTGGAGCTGGTCACTGCCGACGATCCCGCAGCTCATCAAGTACCATCTGGTGTGAGTCTCCTCCAGCACCCTGGGTCGGCAGAGCAGAGAGCCAGCATCTACACTCGACAGGAAGCCCGGATTTCAACAGAGAAAAAATATAAATATTTATCTAATCACATAATTAAGGAAATCTGTTCCTGTACAGTTGCAATCTAAATGGCCCACTTCATTAAAATGCAGAAGTTTTTATGAAATATTTTAAACTACTTCCTCAAAAGGCTCTTCCTTCCATGGATTTATTTTTTTAAAGAGAAAACAAATAAATATCTATATTTATATATAATATATAATGTCAATATATTATATTTATGTTATATAAAACATTTATATACTAACAGTCATAATGAAGGTATGTTTGTCAAGGCAGGAGTATTATATTTATATTATATAAATGCATATTTAATATATAACTTATATAATATACAAATATTTATATATCTTATGTATATATATTTTTAACTGCATTTTGCTTTGACTTTGTATCATCTTGTTTTATTATAGAAAGGTTATCAATTACTGATACTTAAAGACATTACCACATAGCATCATAAAACGTTATGTTCTATGTTACCATTATAGGACAGCAGGTAGATTTGTCTACACAGGAGGTGAAGGAAGTGGAGAGCTGAATTATTCAATGACTTTGACTAATATTTATGTCAAGCAGGAACTAATGTATCAGAAATGGTGACGTTCAATTAATGCTTTAGTTAATTAGACTCCTTTATTTTTTTAGCTCAGTTGTGAAGAACATCTATCTGTCTGCTTTGCTGAGGACCTGAGTGAAGTTTTTGATTACTGATATTACAAAAAATAAAACACCACCGAGGTTGGGGCTCTTTGAAGAAATGTGAAACTTATGAGAATAAAACATGTCAGTGAAAATTCAAACACATTGGCCATTTACTAAAGGCATTAAAGACTCCATTGAAATTTAGAACAAAGTTCAAAGTAAATTATTATAACTGAAGATAGGACTGTAAATAAGCCTGCTTTGATGTGTTAACTGTCTTCCATTTGAATTTAAGAGCACTTTTAGCTGCAATATCAAGACAATACAGTATCGTACATTTAACTGAAAAGATGGTGACTTGAGAGTCTCCATTTCTCTTTTATCCTTACAACCATAAATCTACTAACTAATATTCAGATCTTGGAGACTTAGTCATACAACAAATGGAGTAGCACCTAGAGGGAAGCCTGCATAATTTAGATATCTGCCCCTGCTCACCACTAGGGTGTAATCATAATGCAGAGTAATTTAGATGGCTAAGCATCTATATTTAGATTTTCCTTATTTTAGTCTAGCCAATGGTTATCAAACTTTCATGGTGTGCCCAAGGATTACTGTGCAGGGATATGCTTTTGAAACCGGGATAGTTATACCTCATGGACCAGTTAAAGGATATTCAAGGGCCAATTTGACTATCTGAGAATTACAGTAAGAAACAAATCAACTGTTTGATCTACTTAGGGTTGGAAATCAACTAAAGGTCCTAATTAGCCATATTCCTCAACTCTAGCTTTAAGATGTAATGCAAATGCTAGGCTACTGAGAAAGTACCGAACTTTTGAGTGACTTACTTTTTACTTTTGAATGAAGTAGAGAGCTTTTAATATTAGTCCCACATGGTAGCATGCTTAATCTTTGGTATCAGGGGATGTTTTCCTGAGTGGGAGAGAAGGAAGTCCAGCCCAGTCTCCAGATGTGGAATTTTTAGCCTAGCTCTTTGATGCTGTAGCATTTTGCTGTGCATTGTGAGTTTTTCAAATTACTGTAGTGTTTCTTTATTTTAAATGAGAAATTTATTATTTTTATTTAATTATGTATAGTTGGTATATAATATTATATTAGTTGTAATAGTTTCAGGTATATAATATAGTGATTCAACATTTTTATACCTTTCAATGTGACCACCCGAATAATTCTAGTGATCATCTGTCACCATAAAAATTTATTACAATATTATTGACTAAATTCTCCTTCACCTTTTTCACTTATCACCCCACTTCCTTCCTTCTAGTAACCATCACTTTGGTCTCTGTTTCTATGAGTCTGTTTTTGTTGCTGTTATTGTTTATTCATTTTTTTTTAGATTCCACATATGTGAGACCACACAGTATTTGTCTTTCTCTTCATGATTTATTTCACTTAGCATAATACCCTCTAGATCCATCCATGTTGTTGCAAATTACAAGAGTCATTCTTTTTTATTGCTATGTAATATTCCATTGTATACACACCACTTTTTTTTTTAACTGGTCATCTATCAGTAGATACCTAAGTTGCTTCCAGATCTTGGCTACTGTAAATAATGCTGCAGTGAACATAAAGGTTCTTATATATTTTTTTCAATTAGTGTTCTCAGTTTATTCAGATAAATACCCAAAAGTAGAATCACTGGATTGTATGATAGTTTTATTTTTAGTTTTTTGAGGACCTTCTGTACTGTTTTCCACGGTGGCTGCACCATTTGCAGTCCCACCAACAATGCATGAGGGTTCCCTTTTCTCCACATCAGTTTGAGTAATATTTTTTTGACTATTTCCCATAAGCAAAGGAAACAGAAGCAAAAATAAACAAAAGACTTTATCAAACTAAAATGTGTTTACAAAGCAAAGGAAACCGTCAATAAAACACAAAGACAACCTACTAAATAGGAGAATATATTTGCTAATGATATACCCAATAAGGGGTTTATATCCAAAATACACAGAAAACTCATACAACTCAGTAATAAAAAAAATGAACAATATGATTGAAAAATGGGCTAAGGAAATTAAAAGACACTCCTCCAAAGAAGACATACAGATGGCCAATAGACATATGAAAATATGCTCAACATCACAACCATGGGGAAATGCAAATTAAGACCAAAATGAGATATCACCTCATTCCTGTCAGAATGACTGTTATTAAAAGTCAAAAAATGCCTGTAGTGTTTCTGAAATGTGATTTTACAGCTGATTTTCTCCTTCACTTACACCACGGATACATTTTCTTTAAAGGAAATCAACAAATAAACACCTGATGTATGTGATAAAGAATGACCCCAGAGCTATCTGCTTTTTACATCACAACAGTGCCAAGGCTCTCAAATAAGGCAAAGAGATATGTGCAGCATTTATGCATATCAATTTAAAATAATGAGCAAATAAAGAAAACCATGTGTTCACAATATTTATAATAACAAAGTGCTTTAAAATTTCTTTAATACTCTGTATTTATGTCCCTGAAGTGAATAAAGTTCCGAAAGAAATCAAGACTTAAAAAATTAGGTCCAGTTAGGAACGACATATATTTAATGACTTTTATGAAAAATGCACTTTTATTATTCTCGTGCTTGTATAATGCTAGAATGCACATCTCATTATAGTTGGGGTTTTTTTGCCTATAATTTTAGCTTCATTCCTGTCTTCAATTACTACCATCTTATTTTTATATCTTTTTTTTACCCTTCTTTCAACTATTTTACATTGTTGAAATAAATCTTCCATATTTTACATTACCCCTTGAAGTCTTCTGAAATCTTTTTCATGAAGAAAGGTAAGCACGCACATGTGTTTGGGGAGGAGGACAATTGTAGTAACCAAGTAAATAAACAAAGAAATGTTTATAGAAACATATGGCCATACATGGCATGACACTTCTTACATGGCTGTATTTGAATAAACAAGTGAATGTGACCAGGGAGAAAGGCGATGTTAAATTTTATACATATTAAACATATGTATTGAACATACTTACTTATTGGGCTTATTGGATGTGCTTCTTTTTTGAGGAAACAAATGATTGATACAATGTGAGCCCTATTTTCAGGGGACTCATGTCCATAGGAAAAGACAGAATAGTATAGAAACTATCACCATTCTATAAGTTCCGGAAATACTTATGCTTAGGCCTGAAGAAAGAATAAGGACTCCAGTGAGAAAGGTTCTCTTTGTTATCAAGAAAGCAAAATCAAAAGCAGCAAGAGTAATGTAATCAAGCTTCAGAGACCTTCATGGGGGAAGTAGTTTCTTTCTGTTTTTTATATGATATACCCCCCAAAAAAGTTTCTTTCTGTTTTTTAAATGATATACCCCCCCAAAAAAGAGCATGGGGCTTCCACTCTGCTAGGAAAATCAGACAGTAAGTAAACAAACAAGTAAACATGAAGGTTCCAGTCATAAATGTTGTGATGGAGTGAGCCTGGCAGTGGGACATCGGGAAGCGATGGTTGAGCCAGGAGGGCGTGGAAGAAGGGGTCCAGTCCTGAGGAGAAATGAGGGCAGAACATTCCAGGCAGATACAGAGGATCCTAAAATGGAAGTGAACATACTGCCTTCAGGGAATTGGAGGAAGGAAGGTGGGTCTGGAGAAAGGTAAGCAAAGAGGAAGCAGGGAGGAGGGGAAGTCAGAGAGGAGCCCAAGCCAGACCATGGGCTGTGGCGGAGGCTGGCTTTTCTAAGTGTGATGGTAAGTGCTTGGACAGGGTTCTGAAGAGGGCCAATGGAAAGCATAATGGCTGCACAGAAGGTAAAGTGGTCACAGTGATTCCAATCAGCAACTGCTGCAATCACGGAAGAGAAACCACAGTGTAGAACTAGACTCACTTCCAACTACACGGACAGGGGAGATTAACCGCCAAGGAGAGGGTGGAGCTCAGTGCCTGGAAAGTACTAGAGGAAACATCAGGAGGAACACAGATTCTAGCTAAACAAATGCAACAGGATTCTTGCTAAAGGCAGACCAGGGTGATAAAATATCATGGGTAGGGGATTCAGGATACATTGACTTAGGAGGATTTTGGTTCTTGAGGACCAGTTCCAAGGACAGGACCTAGTCATGAAAGGGCAGGAGCCTGAGTACAGTTTGGTCAAGGAGAGATTGAGTCTTTACCAGTAACACGATCTGAATGTCTTCTTAAAAAGGTCACTTGAGCTGCTGGGTGGAAATGGACTCTGGAGGGCAGAAGTAGTGTCTCTGAGGTCATTGTGGTGGGGCAGGTGACAGACAGTTGAGGTTCCATGAACTTAAAGAGCATGCCACCAGTCATGGAGCACAGATTTGATGCCAAGTCCAACTGAAAAGCTCCAGTACTTTGTTATTTTACCCTCTTCCCTGTTGGTTACAGTAATGTGCCAGGATATTATATAAGAACTCTGGTGAAGATCAAGAAGGTGGAATGCTCTTTAAACCAGTTCTCAGACACGAGCACTTGGGCAAGGCAGAGCAAGTCACATGATGTCAGCTCGGTGTGCCCAGATGCATCTGTGGGTCTTTCACATTTGGGGGCCCAGGACAGGAGCACAGGTGGATACCCACATACCATGTACCTAAACATTTAAAGTGAAAGTCAAGGCACACACTGCTAAATACATATGTTCATACTTCTGCCTTGACAAACACTCCTTCATATGACGGGGAAGGCCAGCCCTGACTTGGAACTCTCAAGACTTTGAGTTCAGTGCCAGGACACAGGGGCAGTGAGAATAGGAGTGTCTGGTCCCTGTTGCCAGTCCACTCTGGCTCCACCTCAGACTCAGTAAAAAGGCCCACAGAGTCCCAGAAGCGTCCTTGGTACCATTACTGACAGAGAATCCCAACGTCTCAGATACTGGCATGTGGTCTGGATAAGAGGGTGGTGGGTTTGGGGTGGCCTCACTTCCTTGGCTCCACACACTCTCCACCCTGTGAGGAGGAGACCTCTTGGACAAGGTAGAGTTGGGGCTCTGAAGCATGGGACCTTGGACAGGTCATTTCATCAGGGTTTTAGAGTAGTGCTGTCTGTCCAGTAAGGTGAGGGTGAAGTGGGAAGCTACGGAGGACAGGAAACAGACCAGATCTCTGAAGAGAATTGTTCAAAAAAAAAAAAAAAAAGAAAAAAGAAAAGAAGAGAAAGAAAGAAAGGAAAAACAACAACAAAAACTCTAAGTGTGGCATTGCTGTATTTGTATGGTCACTGTAACAAATCTCCACAAACGTGAAAGCATAAGACAACAGAAAGTGGTTCTCTTACAGTTCTGGAGGCCACATCTGAAATCACTGTCACACAGCCAAGGTCACAGTGTCAGCAGGGCTGCTCTTCCTCCAGCAGTTTTGAGAGGAATGGGCTCTTTTCTTCCTTCAGCTTCTGGTGGCTGCTGGCATGCTTTGTTTTGTGGGTCCATCACTCCAGACATCAAGGCCCACCTCTTTTTTGGCCCATCTTTACATCTCCTTCTCTCTGTATGTTGAGATCTCTCTCTTTCTCCATCTTGCAAGAATATATGTAATCAATTGCATTGAGAGTCTGCATGAAAAATCCGGGATAATCTCTCCACCCCAAAACTTTTAGTTTAATCACAGCTACAAAGTCCCTGTTTCCCTACAAAGTAATGTTTACAGGTCCTGGATGTTACGGCCTGTTAATTTGTGAGCCGGTTGTTCAGCCTGCTGCAACATTTTATTGCCTGATAATTCAAGTTATAATTTGATCAAAAAAAGGATTTTAAAAATATTACTTTTGAAGGAAAAACAGACTTGTCACACGGTTTAATGAGGAGAGAAATATTTTCATCTTGGACATTGTAAAGATCATCCAAAGACCAGTGATGACAAAAGCTTTCTACATGGTCATCCTCTTCTGCAGTTTGGGAGGAAGGCTGATAGCAGATGAGTGAGGAAGAAAGGATTTCTAGCCAACTTTTTTCAAATTTTGTTTACATCACTCAGTGCTATTTTTATTGGGATGGGCAGCTGGCCCTCCAAAAGGGATTATTTGAACACTTAAAAAAAAAAAAGGTGAGTGTACTCAAATAAACAAGACCTGATAACAAGTTTTTTTCTTGAGAATTTGACATTGGAGTCTTGAATTTAATTCAACATTTCAATTAACCTCAAAAACATTTATTGAGAGTTCTCTAGATGCCAGGCACTAGGCTTTGGAAATAGAAAGATAAATTATATTCCATACGTGTTGTCCAAGAGCTCACAATTTAGCATATGAGAAAGACAGACAAACAATTGAGAAAATGAAAATGCAATGTGTTAAGTCCTGTGAGAGAAGTATGATTGAAGTGCTGGGGATAAAGATCCAAAAGGAGAAAAAAGAGAACCTAGGAAAGTATCTGACACCCAAGGAGCATTCAATGAGTATGTTAAATGGACCAATACCCACTCCTTTCCAATCCACCCCAGGTTCTAACCACCATCATCTGTTGCCTGAACTACTCTTAACAGCTTCCAAACTGGACCGCTGTTACCATTCTCATCCCCCCCCCCCCCCAATTCAGTTTCTATGCAGGAAATCCAGGTCTTGTCTGTCTAAAGCCTTCTCATTGTTTCCCACCAGATTGGGAATCATTTTCCGTCTACTTGTTCTGGCCTGCTAGGTAACATGGTTTACCCTTGCCTACCCTTGGATTGTTGCTTGTATTTACCTTTCTGCAGTCACAGTGGCCTTATTCCTCCTGGCACCTCCACGTCTATTCCTGCCCCAAAGTCTTTGCTCCTGCATTTCTCTGGCTTTGCCTTAGCGCCTTCTTTTCATCCAGGCTCTGCTCAGATGGCCCCCTTCTGGAAGAACAATTCTGAACCAGATCTAATTTTTTAAATAAGAAATATCAATTCCCAAATCAATCACCTGTGTTTATTTATTTTCTTCCTCTATAATTGAAATGTAATTTCCTGGAGGCAGGCACTTTGTTCGTCTTATACAATATTTCTTCCCCTTTGCATGCCATACAATAAATACAAAGTTTTGCACCTGGTATGATAGGAAAATTTAAAGTCTGTATGCTCAAAGTCAGGGTTTTGATAAAAAGAACTTCTAGAAAAATAAACAGCAGCCCTCGTATTCTAGGTATTGGCTGTGCTATTACCCCAAGACTTTAAGAGTAGTCTTAAGAGTTAATCCCATAAAGACCACAGTGCACAGCTGTGATGCCTTCACAAAGGATGATTTTAGTGGTTTTTCCAGACTCCTAGGCTGGTCATTAAGCTTGATTATGACACAGGAGTAAAAATGAACTTAAAAAATAAGTGTTGCTTTAAAATGAGAGCAGTCCAAGAGATAAAATTGTGATAATTTTAATTAGATATTTGAAAATCTCCTTCTCTCTTTTTCCCAGAGTCTTTTCCCTATACTTCAACAATAAAAATATCTGTAAGTACTTTGCAACCAGAAAAGCTTATTACAAAGACATGTGTCGGTTGCTAAATATGCTCACTGGTTAGTCTTTCTCATTTATCAGTCTTTGTGCTGCATTTTGTCTGGAAGCTTCATGTCTCTCTCCTTTGAATTATTGCCTGAGCACCAAACTAGTATATTTTGTATGTCAGTCATATTAAATTAGGGGTTAAACTGAAAAAGCTCCTTTATGTAAAGGTCAAGCTCTCTTGAAAAAGCTTTGGGCATTCAATTTGAAGCAGTACACAAAAGAGGATGGTGAAGTTGAACAAATGGGCCTTAATTGGCCATTAGACTTGGACTGATTTGAAAATGAATGCTTAACTCTGCATTCTGAGTGTCTATCCACCGTATCTAAGGTAGTTCCTCTTAGTGGTCTACTTTAGATATGATCATCTAATTCCTTTTCCATTAAAAACGTCCTTTGGATATTGGCTCAATAAATACCTGGTATAAAAAGCTACCCCTGACATACACCCCTTTTCTCTGATTCTCCATTTAATCAGACTTTATCATTACTCACTTGCTTAATTCAGGAAACATTTCTGAATGTTTTTCACTTAATCATTTTGACTAAAAAAAGCTCCTAGACCAGCGGAAATTTTGAAGCCTGTTAAAGCTATTCGAGCATAAAGTGGTGAATTCTATTACCTAAATAAGATGGGAGGAAAAGAAGCAGGAAGTTCTTTTAATGGTGAGAGGAACACATGCAGGGCCAGGGTGGGCTGGTAAGCAAACAGAAATGGGTCCCAGCCTGGGGTGAGGGGCCAAGGTTTCCATTATTGTGGCTCAGCTCTGAAATGCGGTTGAGTGAGGGACACCGGTGGGGGAAACAAGTATGTACAGGTAACTGTCACCTCTGATTAACACGGCTTGGGCTCCGGTGATGAGGGAGCCACATGCAGAGACTGTTACAGTCAGTCTCCCAGATCAGGGGGCACCGTGAGGGATGCCTTTGACGGGGTGAAGCAGCCTTTGCCAATGTTTTTGAAAAGGACAGGGGCAACAGCAGGTGTCTAACCAGCTGAGAGGATGTTCTGGGACACCGTAACCAAAGGCAAAACTGGGACATTGTTATGCCTTAAAGCAAACTTGAGGATTGGCATTTAGCTAGGGCACGAAAGATTCTGGACTTTTCAAAAATTACCTTGAACTTTCTCTTGCGGGTGCCTGGGACATGGTCAAGCATTTAATTGATATTAGCTACTATTATTGCAGTTAATCACACCAGCTACTCACCACCTGCATCCACAGAATCATAAAGTCAGGATGGTCATCTGGTCCAGACTTCTGCCTTTAGGGGCTTAAAAGTGGCAGAAGGTATTCAAGCTGAATTTCTCACTTGCATTCATATTTAAAGCACTATGCAGCAGGAAAAAAAAAGGCCTTCTCCTCACACTCATGCTATTATTCTTGAAAAAATTAGGAATGCCATGGGAAACTAATAGCAACTAACATATACCAATGCATTTCTTTGGATTATAAACACATGCCAATATCTTGAAGCAAATTACACAAAGGTGCCCCCTCTACAGTGGTGCAGACTACACCTTGGCCATGGCTGTATAAAGAGAGTGGGGGTGGGGTTTAAGCCCCAAATCACCCTCCTAAACTGGCATAAATTGGCACAACCCTATCCAGCAGTCCTATTGGAAAGAGCTGAAGAATGCTTGCTGGAAACAAGTAGCAGGCTATCTTGAAGAGGTGTGGTATATATTTACTTTAATTTTTTAAGTAGTAGGCTATATTTTAGAACAGTTGTACATTTACAGTCTAAATAGGTAGTACAGACAGTTTCCGTTACATCTCCCCCCACCTCACACAAGTGGTTTCCCTTATAATTAACATCTTATCAATTCGTTGGTTTGATATATTAGTTACAACTAATGGACTCATATTGATAGATTATTAACTAAAGTCCATGCTTTATTCAGATGTCCTTAGTTTTTACCCCGTGTCCTTCTTCTCTTCCAGGATCCCATCCAGATTCCACGGTACATTTAGTTGTCCTGTCTCCTGAGGCTCCTCTCAGTTGCAACAGTGTCTCAGGCGTCTCTTGTTTTCCATGACTGACAATTTTGAGAACTGCTTCGATCTAATATTATAAAATGTCCCCCTGCTGGAATTTGTCTGATATTTTTCTCATGATTATGACTGGGACTATTGATTTGGGGGAGAAAGATCATGGAGGTGGAGTTCCATTTTCATCACGTTAAATCAGGGATGCAAACTTTCAAGATGATTTATGACTCTTGATGTTGACCTTGATCAGATGGCTGAGCTGGTGTCTGGGAGTCAGATTCCTCCACCACCGAGTCACTCTTCCCAGCCCTCTTTCACTCTGTCCTCCTTGGAAGGAGATCACCATGCACAGCCCCCACAGGGTGGAGAGTTTTCTTCCCCTTCCTTTCTGCGGAGTATCTGCATAATTTTTTTGGAGTTCTACCACACAAAGAAATTTGCCTCTTCTCCCCCATTCAATTTATTCAGTTATTTTTTGTTTAAATATGGACTTATGGATATTTATTTATTCTTTGACTTATAATCCAACACTACGTAACTTTGTTGCTCAAATTATTTCACCCTTGGCCCCTGGGAGCTCTTCCAGTTGGCTCCAGTGCCCTGCTAGCTTACTCCCATCACTGGGGGTTATTTTGGGGACGGGCCAGTCCTTACTCTCTGGCACTACAGGATGCTCCAAGCTCCTGATGTATGTTTCCTGCCCAGTGCTAGAATCAGCCATTTCTCCAAGGAGCATGGGTTCCTTTATTTGGAGGATATTAGAAACCAAGATCTGAATGTTACGTGTACTCAGTCCTACTGGGGTCTTTTCTTTTAGGCCCTCTCAGCTGAGCAAAGAAAAATTGTGTGTATGCTAACTATGTATATACATGTATCTATAAGTATATCTATATGTAACCATCTGTATCTATAGTAACCTAAACATGAGTTCTTACCCATGTCTATAACTCTAATCCATTACCACATGGATCATTCTAGCCTTCTTCTCTTGCTGATTTATAAAACTTCTCTGTGATACAGAGAAACTATTTACTCAATTATTAATTCCAATATAAATGTATAACAGTATCAGAATTTTTAACCCATACCCCCATGGAAAAGAATTTATTAACTATAGTATTTAGATACAGGGTGGGGCAAAAGTAGGTTATAGTTGCAAGTGTGCAAAACACAGACTTTATTCTTGTATCATTTTTTTATTAATGACTATGTTATTTTCCACAGGAACAACTTGTCCCCCACCCTGTACAGCTCCTTTTGCCTTTAGTTTTAGGTCAGCCCTTCTCTCTGCCCCCTTAGTGAGGCTGCCTCACACATTAGTGACAGAGCTAGATTCTCTTGTCACATTCTGTGCTCTTTCTTGGGATTCCCTAATGAGGAGGTGTGATAATTTAATAAATAAATTAATCTTGTGTTTACCAAATATATCACAGATGGTATGCAAGATGGCTTTTAAGTAACATTTTTGTTTTACTGGATATGCATTTATCTTACTTTGTGAAGAAAAAAAGTATATAACTAGCCTATCAAAACTATGATATTATGATTATTATTGATTAGGACAAAGGTAAATATAGTGAATTTTAAACTGAGTCATATTAGCAAAAATTAACCGTGAAAAGGGAATGGCTGAAGTTTTGAAAAAACTGAAATACTTTATGCACAAGGCTCATCTACATTTTACCCATATCTAGTTTTAATCCATAGCCAATTGAGAATCCAACTTCAGCTTCAGATTCAAAACCTATGATAGTTCAAAGCAACAATCTGGTTGACAGATAATAATCATCTAATATATATTACATATCTTTCCTTAATTTTTGTTTAAAGTAGTAGTGTTGGTCTCTCTGGTCAAGTCTCGTATGATTTTATACTCCATGAAGCAACCATCAATCCATGACTCTGTCCAACTCCTCACTGAGTTGGCAGCTTCCTTAAGTGGCATAATCTAGGGAACTCCCGGATCTCCTAGCAGCTGAACTTTTTCAGAAACCTGAAGAAGACAACCCCAGTAGCAACACTAATGATCTCATTCACCTTACAGAAGCACAACTGAGAGAAATAGCATCCAGGACAGAGCATGGATACCACCAAGGGACCTTGGCTTGGATGAGATTTAAAAAAAAACTTGGAAGATTTATCAAAACTCAGATTTCTATGTCTCATTTCCAGAGTTTCTAATTCAGTAGGTCTAGGTGGAGCTGAAGAATTTGTGTTTCTAACAACTTCCAGGAGATACTGAAGTTTTGGGTGTAGGGACCACAGTGTGAGAACTATTGGTTTATGAGCTTAGGCAGTGACTTAGGGTAGCAAAAGGACAGATTAATCCTGGATGTGTTATTATAAAAAGTTACATTTCTTGGCCCTGGCCAGGTGGCTCAGCTGGTCGGAGCCTCGTCTTGTACACCAAAAGGTTGCTGGTTTGATCCCTGGTTAGGACGTGACCATTAGTTGTGGGTTTAATCTCTGGTCAGGGCACATACAGGAGGCAACTGATTGATGTTTTTTTCTCTCTCTCTTTAAAATCAATAAAACATGTTCTTGAATGAGGATTTAAAAAAAGACATTAATTAAAGGAAAATTCCTCAAAATTTTAGGTAACTAAATGAAATTAAACTTGAATTTTGGAGTTTCCTTAATTTTATTGTGGTCACAAGACCAGGTAAGGTTTGTTAAGTAAATATTAACCTGTAAGTGACACTTACCAACATCACTATCTTTACTTGTTTTTTTTTTCCATGGCAAAGTGCCTCAGATTTTTAATGTGTCAAATAAATATTCTATCAGGGACTTTTTAATGTTATTTTTAGGGGGTAGTTGATAGGAGCAAGTAGTTTGCACAAGAAGGAATTTCTTTTTTTCACTTTGTTTAGTTTGAAAACATACCTCAAATTTGCCTCATTTTCATTTATTCACTTGATGGTATCTTAAAATATAAGTATAAAAATCTTGAATAAATTCATAGCCCGAGATCCAGTAACCCAATTTTTATGACTATCTCTTTCTAGTACAGGATGAAATGTAGGCAAAGAGTAGGAGCAGAGATGATCTTTTCAGTATCACTTCAGAGTATAGACTGGAACTCATGCCAATGTCCAAGATCAGGGCCTGTTTAAATATATTATGTTAAGTGAAATGAAATGTTCTGTAGCTCTTACAAGTCAAATCTATAAGTGACAGAGAAAATCCTATAATATCTTGTAAAAAATTAGCAAGTTGCAATGTTTTATAAATGGAATGGGTCAAGTGTGTAAAATGCGTAAAAATTAGACTGGTTAAAATGTGCCAGAATAATACACAATATATCCTAGGGGTTAAACGTGCTGCCTGTGAGTATAGACCCAATGCATGGGAACCTCAGCTCTAACACTTTCTAGCCACATGGCCTTAAGTGAGTTCATTAATCTCTTTTTGTCCTCCACTGTGAAATGGGAGCTGTGGTGCAATGGGAAACATATGTAGATAGTCATGTGCCACATAACCTTGTGGTCAACCATGGGCCACATTTATGAGACATGGTCCCATAAAAGTATAATGGAGCTGAGAAATCTCTGTTGCCTAGTGACAGAGACATCATAACGTCATAGTGCAATGCATTGCTTGCATGTGTGTAGTGATGCTGGTGTAAACAAACCTGCGGCACTGCCGGTGGGATAAGAGTATGGTGCATGCAATCACACAGAGTGCGTAATATTGATAATAATAAACGGCTGTGTTATTGGGTTATGGATCTACTATACTACACTTTCACTTTGTTATTTTAACCAAAAGATATTTTAAGGGTATTCTTTCTCTTATATGAAGAAGTTTGCTGTGAAGCAGTACGCTGTGATAAACTGGCAGCAGCCTCATGCATCTCATGCTTACTTCCTTTCTTGATTGCATTATTTTCTCTTGTGCTTGATTTAATCTTGTGTTGTTTTATAAATTTAGTGTAGCTCAAGTGCACAGTGTTTATAAAGTCTACAGTAGGTGTACAGTATGTCCTGGGCCTTCACAGTCACTCACCACTCACTCCATGACTCACCCAGAGCAACTCTAGTCCTGAAAGCTCCATTCATGCTAAGTGTCTTATACAGGTGTACCCCTTTTGGCCTTTTATACTGTATTTTACTGTACCTTTTTTATGTTTAAATATGTTTAGACACACAGGTATTTACATATTTGTATTATGTTACAATTGTGTGCACTATTCAGTGCAGTAACGTGCTGTACAGACTTGCAGCCCAGGAGCAGGAGGCTGCACCATAGAGCCTAGGGGTGCAGTAGCTGTACCATCCAGGTGTATGTATGTGCACTGTCTTGATGTTTGCACAGTGATTAAGTTGCCTAATGATGCATTTCTCAGAATGTATCCCTGTCATGAAAAGACATGACTGTAACTGGTTTTTGTCCTGGGTTCCTGACACAGAACTCCTAAAACCCGTAGAATTTTCCAAGTGATAGAGTGTCTTTAATTATTCACAGCAAACTCTTTTCAACTGTACTCGCATTTATCCTTATGAGGTGATTCTTGAGAACCTCTAGATAGCTGCAGGATGGAGGCTGGTTTCCAAAAAGAGCCAGGCATGATTAGAAGCTTGGAAATCTCAGCCCTACCTCTCAACCTCCAGGAAGGGGAGAGGGGTTGGAGATTAATTTCAGTCATCAGTGGCCAATGATTGAATAAATCTTGCCTCTGTATTAGGACCTCCATAAAAACCCTAGAGGATGGGTTTCAGAGAGCTTCCAGGCTGGTGAACACTGGGAGGGTGGTGTGTCAGGAGAGGGCTTGGAAACTCTGTGTCTCCTCGCCTTCCCACAATACCTTGCTCCCAGGTTGCACCTTTTATAATAAACCAGGACTAGTAAGCAAAGAGTTTTCCTGCATTCAGTGAGCCATTCTAGCATGTTATTGAATTAAGGGGGGGTTGTGGGGACACTTAATTATAGCTGGTAGGTCAGAACTACAAATGGCCCGGGACTTGAGGCTGGACTCTAAATTAGGGGCAGCCCTGAGGCAGTGAGCCCTGTAATGTGTGGGATCTGAGGCTAATGCCAGGTAGACAGTGTCAGAATTTAATTGAAGTGTTGGACGCCAAGTTGGTGTCTGGAGAACTGGAGAATAATTGGTGTTGTGAAATACCCCAAGAATGATATTATTATTTACCTTTAACGCTAATAGTTCAGTTGGGAAAACAGATCCACTCTAGGCACTTAAGGGCTGGGGAGGGAAGCCAAGAAGGTAGGCACTGGGTTTTACAACTTTGCCCCAGAGTAGGGGAATTACAGATCCCATCCAGTGGTGACGGACTGTAGGAATCCTTGCTGCTATCCTAGTTATGCCTAAGCTCCATGGTATGTGGCTGGTAGGGGATTCAGAGGCCATTGAAAAAAATAATTTCCACTATAGTCCACATGTATGCTACTCTTGGAGGAAGAAGAATGGATTCTGACTCCTCCCTTGTCTCTGAAATCTAATTACTCTAGTGCTAGAGCATCTCACTAGAAGACAAAATGTAATTGCATGCAGAACCTAAGTAATAATAGTATTGGAGCCTAGGACATGCAGTTCTTGGTTTTCCAAAACCTGTGATAAAAGGGAAAGCACAAAAAAGCATCGGAGTAAATGCCAACCACTTAAGAGTTGTTTTAAAAATCCAGCATATTATTGCATAGGGTTTGGCTGAGGACTAAATAATAAATGCATGTGAAGTATTAGCAGAGCATGTGGACACATTTTAAGTATATAGATACTGTAAGCATTCTTGATGACAACGATGATGATGGTAAGTTTCTAGAATGCGAGGGAGACCAAGTATAATCTATTTTACTCTATACTTTTCTTATACTTTCAAGTTTTCTACAGTAAAATTGTATTATATATTTAGAAGAAAATTAATTAAAGCCAACATAAATGCTAGGAAATTGTGTTTTCTATAGATGCATGTAAAATATTAGTATAGGATAGCATATTAGAAGAAACCACAATATTAATGTAGAAATAAAATATGTTTTCTACACAAATCAAATGCATAGATATTTATCTTGCACATGTCCAGCATGTCTGAAATTCTTGATCAATTGGTGTCATCAGCACAGTCCTTTCAGCTTTGCCATCACATGTCTTTTAAAACTCTTTTTAATAGGGTTCTTATTTTAGGTATTGAGTGAATTCTGAATCAAGTGTTTATTTCTGTGATTCAAACTTAATTATTCTACCTGCTGTCTTCCAAAAATAAAAATGCTTCCAATTCCTATGAGAGCATCTTGGTAAAAATTGGAAAGGCAAATGACTAATAGGAAGAACATTAACTATATCTGGAACATAATGAGCAATAGAACTATTGAAAGAGCCAATTTTTCAGGAAACCCAGGGAGATAATTTGAGTTAAAGGACTAATTAAAATCCTGGAACAGAAATTGTTGGTTTCATGAGATGATGTAAAAGACCTAGAAAGCATCATACCTTCAGAAAAAAATCTTAAAATGCTACATACTACATTGGCATTTTTAATGTGGCATGAAGTCTATTGAGTTATTATTACCATAAATCTTTAGGAATATAAAATATTGTAACTTAGTATTTTAAACAAATAATATTACTAAAATGATTTAATATCTGAGCTTTGCTCTACTTAGTATATTAAAATAATTATTTTAAATACACCAACTATGATGGTCAAAACAAGTGGAAAATAATTTATTTAGAAAGTCATTGCATTCTTAATGTTCCCTGCCCACTGTCTCAGAGCTGATTAATACTGTACAAATCAGATGTGATTAGTGGCAGCCTGGCCCAGAAGAGTGATCTCATTATTGGCCCATTACCTTGTTAGCCCTTTGCTCAAGAACTAATTAGTAAGCCAATTAACTGTCCTCCCCTTAGTGTGTAGGAGTACAGAGTTGTGGTGTGTTAGTCTTTTACAGATCTCACCTACCATAGTCAGTTATTATGAATATCATGAGAAGTAAGAGCACTAGAAGAGATATTTCCCATTCTTCAACCTTCTCACTATTGATTAAAGAATATCCCAGAAATTTAGGTTAAAATTGATAGAGGGTGTAAATAGTTACTTTCACAGAGCTCTGTTTTGGGTGTGTTTTGTGTCTCTTCAATTTTTATTGAACAGCCACTTCCACAGAAACATATGTTTAAGGGGGCAGGATTTTATCTCATTCACCTTGGAATCAGAATGCTAAGAATTATGTCTGGTATGTAGCTGACACTCAATAAGCATCTATTTAATGAATAAATGAACACTTGAAATGATGCTAGTGTATAATGGCAAAGAGAATATGGTTCCTACCTTTAGGCAATGCCCAGGCTAGATGGGAAACAGACACATAATCAGATAGATATAAGGTAGTGTGATGTATTATTATAATACAGGTACAAAGAATGCGAAGCAGTGAGAGACTAAATTTGGTGTTAGGAGGAGACTGGGGTTTGGGCTAGGGATAGGGCAATCTTTCCAGGGATGGGGATGCATAGATTTTAAAGAATTGTTAGGAACCCAATGAGCCAAACAGAAGGCTCCAGAAAAAGAATAGAGCATATATGTACATATATAACATATATACAGCATCTGTACATGTACATATATAACATACACAACATATATACTCTGTGTGTGTGTGTGTGTGTGTGTGTGTATGGATGGCTTCCTAGAAGAACATCACCTATTAAAAATATCACAAGGGAAGTTGTTCGTATAACCCACAAAACTCTGAGGTCTCACGGTCATGATTTTCAAAAAAAGAAATAACCCCTGGGAATGAGCAGGTAACTTGAGAGGAGAATGTGAAAGTCGCGCATTAAAACCATTGTTGAAGAAACAAAGGCTTAGAGAAGCTAATTTGCTCAATGTCATACAAGTGCAAATGGAAGAGCAGGGATTTGCACTCTTCTCTCTTTGCAACCCACAGTCTTACACACTAACACTGAACTGTTGGCGGTATCTGTGGGGCATCCTCTCAGTTTATTTTCTCCTTGAATTATTACACCTGAGATATTAAAGTAGTTTTTCAAAGGCTTATTTGGTGACCATGAAATCTGACAAAAAGGAAGCCTAGAATTTGAGTGTTTTATAGAACCCCACTTGCCCTTGAGCTTTCCTCAGCTTCTTTGCTTCATTCATTTAGCCAGCAGTTCCTAGCTCATGCATGCCAGGCACAGTACTAAGCATTAGTTCGTAAGACTGCCTGCCCTGGGCTTCACTGGACAGGCAATGGCAAAAGTCTCAATCTCCATCTCTACTTTCCCACACTCAGTGGAGTGTTAATATTTTATATATATATATATATATATATATATATATATATATATATATATATATATAAAATCTAGGATTCCAAGGTTGAATAAAATATCACTTGAGTAATTTCTAGAGTTCCCCAAAGTGCCAGAGTGCTTTTATTTGAGGCCTTTACGGGTCTATTGTCTACTTTTCTGCTTCACGCTATCGATCGCAGAAGCCCTACTCATTGTTAAATGTTAAGATTTTCATTTAGGTAGTGGTTCTCAAAAGTCATTCCAGTGATTGCTTTTTCTCTGGGGAATAAGGAGAAAGGTGAGAGTTTACTTTCATTTATTTTACCAACAGGACAAGAATTGTGGCCCTCACTTGTATTAATGTTGATTTTGTGAGGGATTTCATTCTGTGTCCTAATGAACAGACCCTTCCTTCTACCCAAAGCAAGTGTTTGACTTTGGGTGTGCTACCTATTGTCATTTGTTAAATGGATCCGATTGGGCTGTAGCCAAGTAGACTTGATACATTTTGACCAAAAGAGAGATGAAAACAGAGTTTACAACCTGATCATCTTTATTATGACATAGCTACAAGATGCTTCATCTGGCATTTTATTTTTAGCTATTTAGAGAGAGAGAATAAAGGAAAGAGTGCCATGATCTTGATTTTAGTGTCACTGGCAACTCTGTCACCTCTGTGACCTTAAACACATTACTACGTGGGGAGTAGAGGTCAGATATTCTGTTCTCATGATGCTTGTGTATACTAGGTTCTTGCTACATTCATTGAATGAAAGCATACATGAATTACTGACTGAATATAGAATAATTTTGTATTATTTATGTTTCTGGATTATTGGTTTATTGCTGAGAGGGGTTGAGGAGCTCTTCTACCTGGTGAAACAAAGAGAATGAAGATGTGGTTGAAAGGGGCCTTCAACTGTTTTGATAACATTTTATTTTGAGCTGGGTCGGGTATGTGTTTATCCTAGCCGTGTGTTGATTTACTCCTTATGTCTTTTTGAATGTGTTAAATATTGCCTCATAAATTTAGAAATAAATAATCACAACCCATTAAAATAGATTCAGGTGTCTGAGAGGCTGAAATCTTTCGACAACGAGGCTTAGTGATGATAGGGAATAACAGCAGAAAAGGACACCAGAATGCTCATTTCCACGGCACCTGTGGAATAAGCAGCACTAGCTGCGCAGGATGCTGTGTGCGGGAGTGCACGTTGCTCCTCTGCCCTCATGGTCCACTGCCCAGGGTGGAGGCGGAAGCATAGGCAGAAGGGAAGAGCACCCTGCTGGAGACAACGCACGGCTCCTCGGTGTCTCCCATCAAGAAGCTAGGGGGCTTCCGGCCATGTAACAGGAGGGCTGGGACCTCAGGCTTTCCTCTTAGCCCCTCACTGTTCTGCAGCAGTGGCAGCTACTTTCATGATTTTGTTTTTTTACTGAATTAGCAAAAATTTTAACTTGCTCAGAGGTAGCTAAGTGTTGAGTGAATGAAAAATAGGAAAAACAACAAAATTGCAAAGAAATGTGAACAATAAAATTTTGAGTAGACTGACTCAAGTGGACAGACTCTCCTCTCTCTGTTTTCACAGGGCAATTGCTTACTCCTTTGGCTCCAATTTGGCTCTCCTCCCAAAGTAACTATTTGCAATAATCTATCCAGTGATCTAAATGACTGTAAATTACAAGTGGATTACAGCTGTGGATCCTGTGCTTTACAAATGGAGGGCAAAAAGGAGACCATCTCTCCTTCCTTTCTTCTTCTGAGTTGTGAACCCTTTAAGAAGGCTTCCTTCAGCCTGGTCACTATTAGCCTGCCCTCCCCTCCCCTAAGACTCCTGTCAAAATCCTCTTTGTGCCCATTTTGAGTAGTAGATAGTAGGGACAGTGTTCCTTTGTTTCCTTTAATATTGTAGTAAAATATATGTAACATAAAATTTGCCATTTAAACATTTTAAAGTGTACAATTCAGTGGCATGAATTGCACCTGCACTGTTGTATAACCGTCCTCCACTGTCTTCTTTCAAACATTCTCAGCTTCCCAACTAGAAACTTTGTAACCATTGAGCAATAGCGCATCCAAGTCTTCTGGTAATGTCTAAACTACTCTATTAACTTTCCTAGACATTTCATGTAAGGGGAATCATACAATGTTTGTCCTTTGGTGTCTGGCGTATTTCACTGAGAATCCTTTTTTTTTTTTCCAAGTTCCATCTATGTTGTAGCTGTGCCAGAACTTCACTCCCTTTTAATGACTGAATAATTTTTGTTCAGGTTAAGTCCCTAGAGGACCCACCTACATTTGTTTTTTCACAGCCCTTGGGTTAACTATACAAAGATAAGTTGGAAACATATGGTCTGTGTTTTCAAGATGTTTATGACGCAGGGCGGGAGGAGGGAAAAACTCATGAAGGGTGGAAAGCAGACAAGTCAATCAGTCAGTATGGATAGCACCATGTACCAAATGTGCACACATGGGACAGTGCTGGAAGTAAAAAACACACAGGAATAGTTCAAAATGCCATGAGTAAAAAGTGGACTTACTGTCTCAAATAACCAGACATCTGGAGGTTTCACCTTTGGTCATCTGAGCAACTTAAATCCAGGCCAGTTTCCTCCATCTTTTTGCTCTGCCACCTCCAGTCTCTTCTCATCACACTAAAGTCCCTCCTCAAGGTTGGACTATAGCTATTTCCCGTCCACAGGCATCCAGATTCATCTCATCTTGAATCTCCTTTTAAGAGCTGAGAAACATTTTCCACAATAGCCACTCATCCCTGACAGATTTCCCCCACTGTCCTTGACTGAGATTGTCATGCCTTCCTCCGAGGGCTGGGCGTGGGGTCTCCCCTACCCAGAGTGCACTGAGAGAGGCAACCCCAGCAAACTGAGGGCTCCGCTTGCAAGAAAGAAAGGGAGGAAAGGGCGTAGGGTGAATGACCAAAAGTTCCTGCTAAATTCTGGGTCAGAAGTGGTCACATGGTCTCTATCAGCTTGCAGAGTACAGAGGCCTTAGATAGGACCTTCTCTTATTGATGTTTCATGTCTCTGAGGCCTGCACATTGGTTACTTACATCGAATTCTTTTTCCTTTCATAACTAATAGTTATATTTCTAATATTAAAGTCCACATGCATCTTAGAAAATGATTAAAGTAAAAAAAGTATATGAAGAAGAAATATTAACACAATCCTACTCTCCTGGGGTTTTATGTGTTTCTTTCCTTTTTCTCTAAATTATATAATACATATGCACATATATATAGCTATTTATATGTGTATGTATTTATATATATATGTGTATATATATATACACATATATATATATAAATAACTACAAACTCATGTGTATAAAGCCGTGTAATTTTTATTTTTTGTAACTGAAACAACCATTATACCAGAGGGCAAAACAACATCCTGATTAGTTACATTAATCTCAATCAGCTCATCATTTTATTAGTCAATTCAAGGTATTCTCATTCAATTCAAGGGGTTCTCTATCTCTTTTGTTGGGTATTCCCTAAGTTCCAGGAGTCACAGTGTTGGTGGGAAATGGGGGGCAGCTGGTATTTCTGGTCCTCTCTCCATAGTCCCTGGCTAGGTCTGCATCCTGGGTAGTTTCTTCTTTGTGGTCCGAGTAGATGACCACCATGTCCTCACTGTTTATACAGCCAGGTCTCTTGGGTCTATGGCCTGTCTGTGAGGACACCTCAATCCCTCCTAAGGCACGCTCCATCAGGGACCAAGCTGAAGTATGTGCCCTCGCTGCGGCCTACTTGGGAAACAGTCTGTAAACCCGAAGTTCTCATGCTGTCCTAAGCTTACCTGAGGAGGGGCATCTATCCCTCCATCCCTGCTCCTAGCCTGCAGCCCAGAGACACATTAATGTATAAAATTGGTTCTTTACCCTTTCCCACCTCTAATATCTTCTCTCCTCCTGGCCTGGAGAACTGTTTCTGATCTGGATTTGGTGCTTAGGGTGGAGAAACTAAAAAACCTGGCTGTGACCAAAATCTTATTCTTTCTTATCTATGCTTTGTGGCCTGAGTTCTTCAGGACCTTTGCTTTGACATTCAAACTCCAAATGTTATCTATTTTAAAATTCAAAACCTGAGACTTTTGAAGCTAAAAGTTGAGCTGAGATCAAAAAAAAGTAATAATAGTTCATTGAATGGACTATTTGGGAAAAAAAATCAAATATCCAGAGGATGTAAACAATACAGCAAGATATAGTCACTTGATGGTTTTGACAACTTTCTGGCCTCAGTCTCTCCATTCCCAGTGCTGCTGGTTCTTCAGCGCTCTCAGTCTAAGATAGAACTGTGTTCTCACTGAACTCGTTCTGCTGATCATCATGCCATTTTTTTGTCACATTTTTGTTTCTCTCATCCAAGTTTCCTTTCTCCAGGGTTCACAAACTGGTCACTGCTGTTTTCCATGAGTAAGAAAAGCTCTTTAGAGGAAGCTCAGCAGTGCCCTGGATAAGCCGGAGGGGCGGCTGGGGAGGAGCTTAATGAAGTATTAGATGGACTCTATTGAAGAGCAGATTTGTATATTTTAAAATTGTATATTAAACCAAATGATGGCCAACCTTTTCTTAATCTCATGGCACATGGAAACTAATTATTAAAATTCTGTGGTACACCAAAAATATATATTTTTGCTGATATGAAAAAAAGATATGATTTTGATTCATTCACACCAGACGGTTATTGTCATATTTTTATTTGACAATCTAAGGAAAAGAGGTCAGTGCACCTGATTGAAGAGTCAGGTATTGCATGTTTTAAAAAGCCCTGTGGCACACCAACTGAAAGTTGCTATATTAAATGTTTACATGATGGCTTTGTTGATGAGACGTTAAAGTCCAGTGGTCAGAGGCTGTCCCCACATCCTTACTTGTGATCCCCATGGATCTCTCTGAGACATTCATACATGCGGCTAAAGCAATGTTGTGTAAAGCTCTTTCTTTCTTTGAGGTTAACACCCAAAATACACATTTTCGCTTATGAGAGAAGGGTCATTCATGCCACATGGGGAGAGAGTGACAAAGAGCTGCTCTACTTTTCTTCATGGACTCTACTTTGTCCAAGATTAGAGCATAGATTCAACACAAACTAAGATATTTACAAATTAAATACAATACAGGACTTAGGTAGCTAAATTAGGGGGTTTTTGACAGAAGGGCATAAACCTCCACTACGTTTCAGACAAAGAAATATTTTAAATTCATGGCATAGTACGCTTATCTTTTGAGGTGTGAAATCTGGGCCTTCCGTTGTCATCAAGTTCATCCTCTGAATCAGTGACACATGCTTTAATAAACATCAAGTGACAGCTCCTAGGCACTAACCAGCACAGGGTTCCTGGAGCAGATCCAGTCCTCGGGAACAGAAGCCATGTAAATAAACTCTGTGGGGCAGATCGTGCACCGAGAGCCAACCAGACTAAGACATCAAGGCAATTCCTGGACATATTGCTGTAGCTGAACAGATGGCAGGCGAGAGAAGTGCTTAAAGGAGCCACTGGAGCACAGTTTCAAGTGATGCCTCGCGTTCTTTGCAGTTAGATAGTGATAGAAGCAAACAGATCATGGGGATATATTGCCACTCAGAAAGAAATTATTTGTTTCAAAGTTAGTCTGGGCAAAAGACATCTACTCAGAAAATGACAATAGATATGGAGGGGCCACTGCAACTTGGATACCAAGAACATAACTTGGGTTAGGGAAATAGCAAGGGTATTTTAAGAAACTCATGTTCACTATGGGGCACTGCATTCCAGTAAGAATTACTTGATATTAGAGGGGAACAGGTGTATCCAAGCACTTCCTGGCTCAGAAGGATGGCTGAGGACATATTATGAGGTTGAGCTAGCAGAGGGGAAAATGAGTGGGAACAAGCCATGAAGCTGGAAAATAGAGAGACAGAGAGAATAAAGTGAGGACTCATAATAAGCAGGAATACTGTCCTTGTCCCTTTATAGACCCTGCACAAGCCCATCAATGAGCAGCAGAACTCAGATCCAACCTTGTTTGGGTATTTATATCGAATAAAAGAATCAATTAGGAACTTAGACTTGGGGGAACAGAGACCTACCCAGAATCCTCTCCCCTTGCAAACAGAACTCCATTTTTTTTTCAGACATCCACCTACTTACTTGCATGACTCGGAGGATGTGAGTTCAAGAGTAGAGATTTACTCTTCTCTAGTTCAAGAGTAAATCTCCATAGGTGTGACCATGTTCCCTGCCAGAAATTGGTGGGTATATGAATTATTTCTAGCCAATGAGGCTTGGGAGACATAGTTTCTGAGGAGGATATACTTCTGGGAAAGACTTCCTCTATCCCAAGGGTTGATAACCCTTTCATTTCTGGAGGCTCTTGTGTCTATAAATAATGGCTGAACAAGATGCTACGGCCATCAGGTGACCACAAAGGAATCAGTCTATGTTGCTCAAGAGAATGGAAGAACTGAAAAATTAACAAAATGAGTCCAGTTCTTTATGTCACTTGCAGCCTATAGTATCTTAACTGATAGATATTTTAAAAAACTTTAGGCTGACTTTTCAGAAAGCTCAGTAGAGGAGGGGAGGGGAGCTGGCTTCGCACATAAGGCTTATCTTCTCCATCCGTCCATCCACACTCCCATCCATCATTTATTATGATGCTTACAATATGTCAGGCATTTAGATGAACATTGCAGGTATGAAGATGAATTGGAAATAACCCCTGCTCTGGCAGCTCTCACAGCTCTTTTAATAGATGATAATGATATAATAAGTCTTGTAACATAGGAATGTACAAAATGTCTTGGTCGTCCAGAGTGGGGAGTGATGAGTGCTTATCTCCAGGTCAGATGTAGGGCAGTACATATAGCGAATGCTCAAAACTTGCCCAGCAGAAAGTGAGTTCCAAGGAGCTGGAATTATGGAAGCAAAGAGAGGCAGTAAAGCAATTCCAGCTGCTTCATCCTTAGATGTAAATCCATGCAGGAAGACCAGCTATATGGAAATGGACTATCTGCATCATAAGGGAAACCTAGAGAATGATGAAGGAAAACAAAGGTAAATTTACTGTACTTAGATGCTGCAAAAGGGAGACAGTAGACTTTAGGATGTAAGTGAGATGGATTTGAGACTAATCCTTGCTCTTAAGTTATACAGTCATGCCAAAGTCTCCAAAATACCTCCATTTCAAAAATGACTCAACAGATGAACATGCTCCATGAAATCCTCATGACCCCCTTTCTTGTCCTGGTTGTCCAAATCAGATAAGTCCTTTCCTCTACCCTGCTAGGCCTTCACATGGACACTTCAATTCCACAAACATTTGTGTAATCAGCTGCCTGCTATAGGTGATACAATGTGAAAAACAAGATATAGAGATGAATACCAAACTTTGCACTTAAGGAACTCACAGGAGGAAGAGAAAATGCATACATAACAAGTATCTATCATACAATAGGAAACATTATGATAAAAATATGTACACAGGTAATATCCTTCAGGGATACAGTGGGGGAATATTGGCCAGATATGGAGAGTAGATTGTATTTCTGTTGATTCTGAACGACAAGTGCCAGCACTCTGCCTAGATTACATTGTGTATTCCTCACAACATCCAATGTGGTAGATAATATTAAGCTGATTTCACAGATAAGGAACTGAGGTGTGGCAAGGTCAAGTAACTTTTCCCAGACCTTACAGCCAAAATATTCAGGAGCCTGGATTCAAACCCAGGTCCACTGGATTCCAGGGCCAACACAATAATGTAGAATTCTGGAAGCTCAATGGAGTGGTACTTAACTGAGGCTGGGCATCAAGGAAGGTTTCTTTAGGGAAATGATACATAAGCCACATTTTAAAAATGAGAAGGGGGAGGCCAGGTGATGAAGAAAGGGAATTCAGGCTGAGGGAACAGCATGGGCAATAGAGTGGAGGCAGGGGACTCCCTGGCAGCAAAGGGAATTAGGTATTGGTACAGCATACATTATGAGGCAGTAGGGGAAAGAGATGAGCCTAAATATTTAAGCAGGGACCAGATTATGGATGGCTTTTATATTATAGGGAGAGAATCGGACATTATCAATGATAACACAACTAAAAGACATTACAACCATTTCAGTGCCACCAGCTGCTTGCAAAATATACCCACCATATCATTTATTGGAAGTATAATCCATTCAGTTGTTAAAGGAAAACCTTGAGAGTCATTCTTGATTTTTCCATCTTCCACCCCCTTACTTAATGAATTAGGGGCTATTTCAGTGAGGTTATTTCTTCCTTCTAAACATATCTCTTATATGCGCTCCTTCTCATTTTCATTTGCCCCTCCCCAAATCCAAAACAAATCCTTTTTCACCTGGATACAGTAAGGGACTCTTTTGTGACTCTGAGTTTCCACTCAGCAGCCAGAGAAATCTTTTTTAAAATGTAACTTGGACCAAATCCCTCCACATGCCACTTGAAATCCTCCTGTGGCTTTTCTTATGCTTCAGGTGAAATCCAAGTACCTTTCCATGACTGGCAAGGCTATGCTTCCTCTTCAAGCTCTCTCACACATCTCTCTTCTCCACCTACTTGGCTCCACTGCCTTCAGGTCCTAGAAGGTGCTCCACTCGTTGCCTCAAAGACTTTTCCTTGCTGCTCTCCTGCCTGCAACGATCCTCTTCTAGGTTCACGTGACCTTCTTCCTCCAATCCTTTAGATTTCAGCTTAAATGATGCTTTACTCTTTCCATTCCCGTCTATCCCACCCCAATTTGTTCTCCATCAGTGATATTGTCATTTTTCTGAGCATCCTCACCACAAGTAGTCACCATGTTTTTGCTTATTGAATGTCTATCTCTGCTGTTGTTCTATGAACTCCCAAGAGGACAGCACCATGTTGTTTTGTTCATACTCTAGCCCAGGGTAGCCACAGTCCTTAGAAATATGGTGGCCTTCTGTTAATTGCTTAGTAACAGCTCCATCTACTAACAACCAGAGACCTAAAAACAATTTTAAGGGACAGTATAATATGTAGAACATAGAAAAGAAAGAAAATCTATGCAGGAAGTGGAGGAAGGCATGGTGATAACTTTGATTTAGCAGGCATGGGGACTTGGAGACTATTCTGGATAGTACCTGGCACAAAATGGGCACCAGTAACTGTCAAATGAATTAATGTTAGGTAAATGATTGAATCTGTTGACAGAAACAAATTATCTGATAGTAACAGAATCCATAGTGTAAATGAAAGTAATAGCTACAAATGAATCATTGCCAAAAACATTTTCTTCATCTATAAAAGGAAAGCACTGTTTTATTTTCACAGATGTCTTTTTTTCCCTTTACTTTACAAATCTGAAGCCAAAATGCACTTTGTTTTAGAAGATGAGCCCTGCCAGCCACTCAGTTTTGACCAGATAGAGGCAGAAGACTTTTTTCTTAGCAGTAAGTAGAATATGATTCACTAAAGAGTAATTTAATAATAGTGAGAGAAATAGGTGTCAAGCCTAAAGAGTGGCCAGAGAATTTTTGGACCTCATAGAATAATGTGGGGTTGATAGGGACATATTTTAGTTCTAAATGTTGATAATTCAAAGGTTGGTAATTCAGATGGCACAACATGTCAGGCCACTGGAGTTGGCTTTTACAAGGTAACAGTGGTTCCATGGATACCCCAAGTAGCATTTTTAGAGAAAGCATTTTGTAATGCAGTTTCTTGTTCACCTTTTGCATTGGAAATTCAGTCTTCTACTTGATCTACTTTGGTTAGAAATAAAGATAAGATTTTAGACAGTTGTATGCTCTTCTCAAAGTACTCAAAAACTTTTTAGATCCTTACTTATCAGCCAACAAATATTTATTGAATATCTTGTTATTTGCCAGACAGTGCTCATTAAATTTTATTTCTCTTTTGTCATATTAAACTCTAGGCCTCTATTGTTCTTTGTCTATAATTAGGAAGGCAGTTTTTTTTCTTGCTATTCATTATTTTTGTCCCAATTATGGCTTTTTGTGTGGGTGGACATCTCATGTTCAAAATCTTCTATGATTCATCTCAATCCTTAAGTGTTTATTAAAAAGTCCCACAGATGCAGTAAGTCTAATCTTATTCAGAGAAAGTGTTTCCTGTGAGTTTAGTGAATCTGATTCAGTGTTCTGAGCATTCTGGGACTGTACATGGAGTACATGTCTTCCATTGGACCCCAACCCTCTCAGTTAGGCTTCTCACTGGAACATGTTTCCTCCTTTAGATTAACATGAAAATCATCTTTTGCCCCAAATCCCTGGGTCCCATCAAATCATCATCCTGACCTAATGGACTTAAACTTGAGTCAATGGCAGGTTTGGGTTCCTCTACCCACAACACCTGGTTTTGAAGTTTAGCATCTAACCCTTTGTGCTGACCTTGTTTTCCAGGAATGCATTTTGTTTGTTTGTTTGTTTGTTTCTGCTTTTTGGTTTGTTGATTTTTAAGAGCAATATTTGTTCCATCAATCACATACCTTGGGGATACATATTACTTTTATCACATAAATAAGGCAGACGCTGAAACTCAGAGTAGAGCTATGTGTGGTTGGGTTTATCTGTAGGGTACCCAAATTCAAACAGCCTGTTGGGTTGACTAGAAAGGAGAGAAGTGGAAAGTAATCATCAAACTATAACGAGGAGGCTGAGGGACAAATTTCACAATTTCAAAGTTGTACAAAAAGAATAGACAACATTAGCAATAGCTAGAGCTTATGATATGGAATAGGGATTACACAGAAACTTGTTTTTACGTGAAATGGAGAGTTTGGAAACAGCCAAGTTATTGATGTTCTGAGTCCTGTTTGTGCTCAGAGAATATGAAAATACCAGTTGTCAAAAAATAATTGAAACTTAGGAATAGAGAATGGGTAAATAAATAGAAAACAGTCTTGGAAAATGTAGTAGAGACTAAGTAGTGGTCATTGGGAAAAAAATGAAAAGGAAATTCTGGAGGAATTGAGGAGTCAAAAGAAAATGTCTCCTTCTCAAGGCAGGGAAACAAAAGGAAAAGGAAGTTAGGACAGAGGATTTTGGAGTTGGTCTTCCTCCCCTCTGAGGATGTGGCCTGTGGTCATAGTAGGTAGGAGATGTAAAGGGGGATTTTTAAGAGGTATTGTTAGGGACTCTTTTAAAGTACAAAAGTTATATCTGGTGACCTAAACTTTTTTTTTTTAACTAAGATAAGGCTTAAGGAAAATACTTAAGGACTTAACTCTACATGACTTATAGTTTCAACATATTACATGGGTCCATTCCATACCTAGACAGTCAACATTTTTGTTTACCCAAAATTTTACCTTCCTAAACTGGACCTGGAAAAGAGACTTGAACATGACAACCTAAGAAGGCACTTTTCAATACTCTGTCCATTTTCCTGTTGAAGGCTAGATGTGTTCCTCAGAGACAGGGTATGGGAGATGGGAAGGGGGGAGCTAAGAGACTGTTGGCAGCAATAGAAGGTGGAGGTAGAAAGGGATGCTGGCTCCTTGAAGTTATAAATGGTATGTCAGGACACCTGGAGGCCTAGGAGACATGTCAAGTAGGCTTATAACAGCAGGAGAGCTTGGTTTCCTGACACTTCTGTATGTTTGGATTGTATTAAAAAAATAAAAATAAAACTCTGCACCTGCTCATTTGTTCTTCTTCCTTAGGTGGCCTCCACCTCACAGTTAGTCACGACTGCAATTGCCAAGAAAGGACAGCAAATAAAAACCTGGGGCCAGAGTAAAAATCTGTCTTCTTGTTTCAAATTATTTGTCATGTGTATAACTGTATGGATAGAACACTTGGAAGATTTACACCTTAATTCCAGTAAAGAACCCAAACATGGTACAATTGTGTGTGTGTGTGAGTGTGTGTGTGAGTATATGTGTGTGTGTGTGTATGTGTGTGTGTTAGAGTCTTTACATATGAGTTGGGCTTAATTTAGTACATTCATTTGGAAGCCTTTTAAAATTAAGGCTATTTTGGCAGCTATTAGGGTTAGGAATTAGAGACAAGTATTAGAGGAAAAGTACATTAGTTATTTAATTAAATAATTATTGGGCATCTACTCAGTAGTAGTAACATAGGACAAGTGGTTTTTCAGGAGGGAGCTTCAAGGTGTCTCCATGTAGTCTCTATTTCTGTGATTGAAAGGTGACCTGCAAAAGACATCACCGTATTTGACCTACACATACATGGGTTGATGAGTTAAGAAGAGAAGGTGATTTCCAGAATGGCAAGAGGACCTCAGTAGGACTAGGATTGGGGATAGTTCAATACTACAACCACAGTATTGCTTTTTTTTTTCCGTTATCATAAATGTTTTCAATAAGCAATTGTTCAGTACCTCTTAAATACCAGGCACTGTGCTAGGTGTTAAAGATAGGAAGAATTATGGTGCCTCCCACAGCCTAATTACAAATAAACATATGTTACAAAACAACAGGATAAGCTACAACTACCGTGGAGTCATGTGTAGAAGGAAGGGAGAACATCACATTGGAAGAGCCAGGGTAAATGGTAGGCAGGTCAGAATGGCTTTCCAAAGACAGCGGCCCCTGAATTGAGACTTGCAGAACTCGTAAGACAATTTAAGGTGGATATTGAAGGGTCAGAGTGGTAGAGACAGAAGGTATCCCATGTGAAGGAAAAAAGCAGGTACTAAGGTATAATTTTATTAGCACTATATGTTATTCAACAAGGCACATCACACATATATTTGCATATATTTTGTTTTCAAGTAAAAATATGAACCCTGGTATTTCTGCAGTACTACCATCTTCCAAATTGTTAAAACTCTCACCATCTCCCTGTTAGGAAAATCAAGCAAATACTCTAATGGGATAATGACTAGATTAATTGGAGCAAAGGTAATTAAAAGCTTAAGATCCAAATTCTGTCTTTTTAACTAATTCCTCTCATTCCTGAAAGGGCTTACTTAAAAGCTAAAGAGTATGTTGTGGATACATGGCTTGATCTGTGTTTTTATTAAAAAACATAAGGGAAGGAGGCTTTTTTCCCAAGTAAAAATAGGGTTTAAATTTACAGTTTACTTTAGCATCAAGCATTACGTCTATGCATTTGGTGCCCATGGGCTGGTGAAGCCCAGATGTCTTCCCACAGGAACAGAGGTGCCTTGAGATAGCTACAAGCCCTGCCCCAAAGATCTTGTAGACTGGAAGATGGCAAGTCTTCCAACATCCACATATTGACCTATCTACTATGTGCAAGGATAACATACCTTCCAGCTGGCATTGTTATCCTCATTGTTTCAAAAAGAGACTGATGTTCTAAGAGGCCAAGTTATCCTAGTTTAAACAGCTCCTGTGCAGCAGTGCTTGGAGTTTAACCCAGAGTTTCTGATTACAAGTCAAATGCTCTTTCCTTTATACTCAACGGTCAACGTGAAACTCAGAAAGCAGGGTTCTAAAGGGATGGAATTTATGATGAATCATAGGAGTGAGCCACCTGGGTGGGCTAACCCAGGCGAGCTGCCACATAATTGAGCCTGAGTCACCTGGGGTGCTCTGCGAAGGGCTCACAGGTCACATTAGAACCTGCCTGTCCAGGTGGTAGGTGGGAAAGGCTGGGAGGTCCTGACACCAGGCATTTCACTTCCTGAGGGATTCAGCCCAGGTAGCAGGTGCTGGTACAGGAGGGACACCACTGAACATGGTCTGGTCTCATGGGCACGTGGCTGAGTACCTTTCATTCCAACCTCTCGATCCATAACAAGGCCAGAAATGCTCTCTCTGTGTGGACTCTGTTGGTATTGGAGATACTGTTTCAACAAAAACATGAAAGAATTATGCAAGGAAAACATTTCCCCCAGAGCTTCTTCTCAAAATATTATGTGTGAGGGAGAGAAATATGTAAGAAGAACAGAAAAATTTGAGTAAACAGTACAAATCAAACCAGTAGGCAAATTTGCACATCCAAAGATGGAAAGGAGGAAAAAGGAGTCATTTCAACTTTCTATTGCTCTCTCAGAATGCTTCTTTTTTGTTCTTAATGTTTTCAAGTCAAAAGCTTGTACTCTTGCCAAGTCCTAAGAAATGGCTTAGGTGGGAAGCAGTCATTTTTTCCCCTTAACTTCATTCTTTCTTTTCTTTCCTGTTTAACTCAACATAACCTTTGATCTTCAACTTCTGTGGTTTGAACTTTTCATCACCATCTGGATCTTTCAGACATGATTGAACATGAGTAGCTGCTTACTTCTCACCACATGAGCACGTTGCATTCACCTTGTGAAATGTGTACCTACTAATCCTGCCACTGTTTATTTAACTATTCATTCTTCTTTTCTTACCTACAAACAGATAAGGCCACCTGGAAACAGAAAATTTGTTCTTTGTGGACTTATTTCCACCCTCAATATCAGTGTCATTGCTCTCCAGATGGAGAATTCTGTTGATTACTGAAAAGACTACTGGAAACAAAGCACTCTTCCATGAAATGCAGTGCATCTCTGCTCAGATTAGTGCATCAGAATTCACAGATCAAATCAAAAGCAAAGAGGGATGAGCCAGGGGATGTAAAAGGTTGAAGTCACCTAGATGTAAGAGTAGTTCAGACTGGAAACGTTGGATGTTGAAAGCGCACAGCCCGTCTGAAGCGGGCAGCCTGCCACCACTCCACTCAGCTCCAGTGAACTGTTTTCAGGAAGCAACAAAGGTCCAGCGTCGGTTGGTCTTCTTACTTTCCGAGAGAAGCTCATACTCTGAGTTTTTATGTGCCATCTTTTCCTGTTGGTTACCAGTCCTAACCATTTTATAGGTGCTCAACTGCCACATAGCAGCCAGATAACAACCTCTGTGGCAGGTAAGGAATGAAAGTGAGAAGCCATGCTCAGATGGTGCCCCTGCGTGGAAAATGACTACCCTGTGAGTAGTGTAGGACCTCGTTACTTAAAGTATGGCCCACTGACCAGCAGTATCCATATTACCTGGGAACGTATTAGAATTCAGAATCTCAGGCCCCAGACCAACTGAATCAGAGTCTGCATTTTAACAAGGTCCCTGAGTCATTGATCAGCACAAGATGGTGTTTACTGTAAGGACATCTCTGATGTTCTGCAGGGGGCTCCACCATGGTCTGCCCACCCTGGGAGGCACCACGGGAGGTTTCATTTCCAGGAGCTACAGATTGCAAAGCAGCTGGAGGTTGTGATTCATTCACAGTCCTCTCTCCCTTATCTCCTGTCTGTCCTCCTCTGGCCCATTTCTGTTCTCACCAGTGGGAGTTGGTGAAAACATTGCTGTTGTCCCCCCACAGACCTCCCAGACCTCCAAGCCAAAAGTAAATAGCCACAAAAGGGCCTTAGCAACTTCCTGCACTTTCACTCTAGAATTCTCTTTCCTTTTTCCCTTCTACTTGGACACATTCCCTTACTTATCACCTCCCGCTTGGATTTTTTCAATTTTTTTAAATTTTTGTTTTGTTTTGTTTTGCCTCAGCCTTTGTCCATCACCATTTGAACTGGAAACCCATTCAGGGCTGATATTCTAACTCTGACCTGAGCTGTCTTACGATTCTTTCTGCAAGTGCCCTTTCTCCTCTTGGTTCTTACAACCTCATAACAGCAGAGAGTTCTGCACGGGCTCCCAGGCCAATGGTGGCCACTTTTCCCACTGGTCAGGAGTCTGATATAAGACACTTTAAGTAATCTCTTATTGGATGTGAGCTGATAATTAACAGATAATACTGAATAAGAAATTAAGTGTGTGGTTTTTCTAAAAATATATTGGCATGTGAGTCTTGGAGAAAAACCACCATTTCTCTTTTGAAAATAGCTCAACACAGTATCTATGTCAAACTTAGCAATGGCTTTGTGTGTGGTGTGACAGAAATTGACCTGTTCGTTGGAGTATAAAGCGCACATTTTGAAAACACATTTAACTGACAAATAATATCTTTCTGAACTGTATCCTGCCAAACAAAGTTTTGATGTTGTACCTCCCTCAGCTTTCCCGTGATAATGAGAGGACAATACACGCTGTCCTCATTTCTTGGCCTCACGGTGTGGAAGTCCTGCATTTGTGTAGCTCCTGTCACTCTGGTCATTCTGACCAGGGTGCTTTCAATCCTGCCTGGGCATTTCTTTCCACCTCTCCCTCTTCTCCATGCTTAACATCCCTTTTATTCTGATAAATAGCTATTGAGCACCTATGTGTAGGTGGTCTTGTGTCTGCTGATGGCTAGGTCAGAGGTAGTTCCTGCCCTCATCCTAGCAGTAAAGGCAGATAGCTGATCAATTACAAAAGTTAATAATGTAATTCAGTGGGGTAGGGCTACGAAGAAGTATAGGCATCATAGAACTTCCATTAGGCAGACCAGACTCTTGCAGAAAGGTTCAGAATAATTTCCTTGGAAGAGTGATGTTTGAGGATATGGGCAGGGCAAAAAATCCACAAGGGGCAGCCCAGTTTTCCAGGGTTAGTAACAGTGGGGCACTATTATTAGAAGGAGAAAAAGATGAAGTGGTACTAGAATCTGCAGAGAGCTGTGTGGACAGGGCCAGCTGAATAGAGTTGTGACCTTTCCTTGAAGGAAAAAAGACCTCATGTATACATACCATGAAGAGGGAGAACCGAAAGAATAAACAGCAAGTATCTGAACCTTATTCTTCTCTCCCACTCTAATCTCCTGCCAGTATCTTTTACCCCCATTGGTCAAATTTCACTAAAAGACAGAAAAGAAGAGAGTCCACTGATGGAGCCCATGCTGGGCAGCCTCTCGGGGCACAGAGCAGGATGGAAAGGATGGGGAAGGAGTCTGGGAAGGAATAATTACCACAAGTATTTTGGTGTTTAATCTAAGAGCAATGGGAAGTCATGAATTGGTTTTGAGTATGGTGACGTATGCTCAGTTGTGTTTTAAAATGATTGTGGCTATGTAGTGACAGGAAGTAAGAGAATAACAGGGAGACCATTTCAGCAGGCACAGAACTATCCAGAGGAGATGTGGAGTTAACCTGAACTAGAGAGTGGATGCACCTTAAACCAGTTCAAGAGGTAAAATGTCAGTTCAGAAATGGATTCATACGGAGAGGGACACAGAAATGAGGTAGGAATTTGTCCTAAATGACTTTCAGTTTTGGGGGTGGAATTTGTGTTTTTGCTAAAAAGACAGAGTGAGAGAGAGAGCTAGAGGAGTACCATCAGGGTTCTGGTTAAGAGCCTGTGTTTGGGGTCTGAGCTGGTGAGTTTGGGGTGCCTGCAAGTTCTTCTAGAAGCCAGAACAGGAGTCTTGGTCTTAGATATGGTAAAAAGGCTGCTAGACATCCAGTTTAGGGTCATCTGGGAAAGCAAAGCAAGCTGTCCCTCAGTTTTAGGGGGTTAAACAAGTGTTGTGAATGCCTCCTTGTATCTTCCGGGAAGGTCGAAGTACACAGACAAGGATAACTTCATCTGTTCACAGCTACTCTCAAGCTATGCTGTGTATTTGTGAGGAGGCTGCTATCGGGTCAGGGAAAGGGTGCTGTTTCACAAAGTCAGTTCTGGGGCCAGACTTCGGGTCCTGTCCAACTTGTCTTTACTTTTACTTTGATAACTGACTAAGTGCTAGAAAATATTGTCAATTACAAAATTTCCTGCCTTCTTCTCTTGGTCTTGGCTTTTATTTTTTCTTCATATTTTTATAAAATTACAAAGCTTTAGAGTTTTAAACCACCATTAGAAGCCATTTAGTTCCAGCCCCCAAATTCATTTACATGAGTGTGTACCATTATCCTTTTTATAGAACAATTAAAGGTTGCTTAAATTCGTCCAGGGAAAGAAACTCACTATCTCCCACAGCAGTGCGCTTCCAGCTCATGCTGTGGACAGTTTTTCAATAGGCTGCCCTGACTCACCCTCTTTTTTCCTCACTTTCTGGAGGTATAGAGATTACTCATTTCTCTCTTTCTGTGACCAGCCTGCAGTTCTGTGCTTTGGGTGCCATGTGGCCTCACAGCTTCTTGTGCCAAGTCAAGCTTCACGCCTCTCACCATCCACCATGTTTCTGACCCTCTGCATCTTAGGAGGTATTTTCCAAATGGCGTTTTTGAACTAGAAACTGAGGTCTAACCAGCGTTGAATGCAGTGGATTAGCACGACTCAAGGTCAGCACAAATACACTTCCGCTGATCCAGACCACTTTCCCTTTGCTTCTCCTGTTGCCTTAGATCTGCCTTCTCTTATTATTTTCCCTTTGCCCCTTCACTGGGCCTTAGGAATATTATGATATTAGTTTGAATATTTTCCTTCTTTGGGTGACTAAACCTCTTAAGCTATTTGTGGCTTCCTGGCAAATTTATCCTCACCATCTTCTGCTTAGCTATTCACCTATCAATACTTTCTTCATGGGGACCTGGACGGGATGTGGCGGTGTTGAGAGAGGTGGTCTCTCTGAGGTGTGCCATTCCAACAACACTGAATCCAGTATGAAGACTCATTTAAATCGCATTACTCTTTCTGATAAGGTCTTGGCAACTTCTATAGTGGAAGTAGATGAAAATGTGCATTTCTATGTTGAAAACAACTTCTTAAAGGCTTCTCCTAAAAGCTTCAAATCTGAGCCTTTCAGAAATCACTGGTTCTCTGAGGGGATGTTAATGCCAAGTGGCCTTTTGTGTTTTCCAACAAAGGTGATAGCTAGAAGAAGGAAAGTACCCCTTGAGTCATTTAGCAGTGATTCTCTGGTAATAAAATAAAAGGAGAACTAATATTATGCCTGTTTTATGAACCAAGAAACTGAGGAAAGATGAGCTAGGTTAACTCAGCAAAGGTCAAAGAGCTACAAATTGGTAGAGACACCACTGTAGACTATAATGATCTGTTATTTGTCTGTGGGCCCAAACAGAGTGCTTTTATCTTTTTTTTCCATTTTGTGCCAAGTACAGGGCAGAGTGCCGGGCATATAGTGGGCACTCAATGAAAAATATATGGCTTAATAAATAATTTTTATTCCTTCCTTTTCCTTCAAAACTCATCTTTACAAAGAAGAAAGTACTGTTCCTTCTATGTTGTGTCTTTAAAGGTGAAATCACACTTGATAACAGCATGTGCTTTCTTCTCTAAAGAAACAGTTTTCTTAAGTTATCAAATCATTAAATTGTGGCTTATTTATTTGGCCGTCATCCAAAGATGGTTCATGCCATCAGGTTTGACTTACAGGTGAAATAAAAGCCCATTCAGCATGGGGACTTGCAGAACTGTGTACATTTCAGTTCCACTCCTAATAGCGTAAAGCCAGTCAACAGTGTCAAGTGGTTGGGGGTTAGTAGATGGGAAGCAGGGGCATAGATAAAGAGTGAGTCATACTGAATGTCTGCTGTTGTGTAGACCGGTTGACTACAGATTGTCAGAAATGTTTCCATAGATTGGTCAGGCTGGCCCATGTATAGCTAGCCATGGAGTCTGGTCAGTTAACATTATGCCAGGGACACCGAGGAGTATCAAGATTTAGCAAACCTAATTATCTTTAACAGATACTTGTTTGTGCAGCCGAAGTCTTGAAGAGCAGGAGCAGGGATTGCAAAGCTCAGGATCTATAAATGAGTATTTACTTTATGGGAGTAAATATTTTACTGCTTTCTTATTCTCTAAAGCATTTTGGTGTTCTTTTCTATATTTGATTAGTGGGTAAACTCTGTTATTGGAAAAAAAAGTGTCTGCTCTGAAAAGTGATTTCAAATATTGCAAAAGAAGTTCGCTTTACAGCTACAAAGGAATTTCTGGTAACAGTTGTATTATATGCATCATAGGCAAAATAGGTCATTTGAAGCTCTCCATCCTAGATCAAAAAGTTTTCAAAATCTATAGACATGGTTGATAAATAAGAATCAGGGCAAGGAATTAATGCTTGATTTTCATCACTCATTTTCATTGTATCATGTCACCAATAATGCTAATATATTTTAAAGCCATCAGTCAAAACATAAATACTATAACAGCTTAATTTGGACTAAATATGTTTTAAGCATATACATTATTTATGAGCTTGCTACTTGCTGGAAAATTGATGTGAATAGGAGAAATCCAGAGAGTTAGATGCATTTTCTTGCAGTTTACTTTCTCTCACAGCCGGCAGCTGGTTTTAGGATTCCAGGTGGTACAGCTGAAGAACATAAATGTGCTTTAGGGAATTTTTTCTGGGAATAATAAATTAGGGAAGTTATAGTCAAATCCCAGGTTTTATTTCCTTTGCTGAAATCCTAGTTTTGGTGAACTCACGTTAGGAGAAAATTGGCATCCCAAGTCTTGGCTCTGCCACCAGTTGGGTGTATGTGACTTTGACCAAGCCATTTACCTGGATTGCTCATGTTTTCTATATTTTTAAATAGGGGTTCCAGGCTGAATACTTTTTAAGTTTTTTTCCCCGATAAAAACAACGGATTTTGAACAATGGTTCACACTTGAGGAAAAATGGGAGAACAAACACTGTGAAGTCGTTGATAGGCCTCTAAGCTCCTTCTAGCAATTACTTCATCTATGAAAGAGATTAATGTTTGATTTTATGCACCTCTCAGGAAGAGTGAGGGTAAATTAGGGACTAATCAATCATACATGTGTTTTTGGAGGTGAAATGTGTTGGCCAAGGGCCTGCCTGTAGAGAACAGTGGGCTCCTCTTTCTCAGCTTTAGCCTGGATGAGGTCCATACTTTCAGATACTTTGTATATGCTTTCTTACTTGTTATTAATCAAAACATATGTATACATAAATGTGTGTTATGTATAATATATATGTGTATATATACATACACACATACATATACACACATGTGTATTTATTTGTATTGCTGATCAGAACTTATGAGTCGATAGTTCATCCCAAAGCAAAGCGATGTGTTGTTTTACTTAACCGGCACAGTATTCCTTTAACAAATATGCAACTTCTGCTAGTATTTAAAAAAATATTTAGAAAGAACAGCTTGACAAGTTCCTTTACCAGTTTTGAAGAGTCAGTAGGACTTTTCAGTGAGCAGCCGCAGATGTTATGAAACCAAAGCAATGGTACAGCTCCTTTCCCGTGTCCGGAAAGGGTGGGCTCCGCGCTTAGCAAAAAGCCTCTGTGGAGCTCCAGGTCACAGCATAATGGGGCTCTGTTGGGTTGTATATTTTAGTGGGTGAGACCTTTTCCCACACCCTCTTCCTCTCCCCTTTTTAAAATTTTCTTATACAAGGACCTCCAAATTGGAGCCAAAAGGTAATAGCACCTTGAATTTCCACATGCTATTCAATAATCCCTGTCTCTCATCTACAAACCAGCAGGAAGACCAAGACTCCAAGAAGTAGGCATTAGGTGCTTAACCGTTAAGAGAAACGCAGGCAAACTTCATTTGTGAATTCAAAGTGTTGCCCCCTTAAGAAATTTACCATGAGGGCCAGAATGCACACAGATGGCCGAGGGGTTGTACTTGGTTGAACTGTCTTCATTTAGTCTCCTGCGCGCAGAGTAGCTGGGATGAGCGGCATTGGCACCACTTGGAAGTTCTTAAAAATGCAGAACGTCAGGCCCTGCTCCTCACCTGCTGATCACCAGGTGATTTAGAACACTTGTTCTTGACCCTGGCTGCATATTGGTAAAGGGAAAAACTTTAAGAATACTAATGCTTGGGCCCCACCTACAGAGATTCTAATACACTTGGTCTGGGATATAGCCTCAGCATTATGATTAACAAAGTTCCGTATGTGATTTTAATATGTAGCAAAATTTGAGAACCACTGAATTAGAATATATAGCGATACATACTGGAAGAAATTATCACACTGAATTACCTAAATTTTACTGTCCACACTCATTTGTTACCACCTGCTTGTTTGGGTGGCGCATGTTACTTTTTCCTGTAGTGTCCAACCCTGTTTCTCCTCCTATCACAACTCAGGTCTGACCCCAACTATCTTCAAGAAAGATTCACCTCCAATGCCTTCTTCCCACAGTTTCCCCTTCCTCCCCTGAACCCTGTATCACTTTACCTTAGCTTCCTTCCTGAACCTGTAACTTTGCACTTAATAGTCTAGTTATTTACAAACTTCGCTGATCCCTCCTCCTACTCTGCGAGCTCCCTGAGGACAGAGCCATGTGTGACTCTTAGGATCTAGCAAGTCTGAGTAGTGCGGACATAGAATGTGGATGGGAACAGAGGGGGCAGAAGGCAGGACAATCTGGCTGTGTTGTCTCTCTGCAAATTAGTCAGGTAAGATGGGCCCACAGAGACTGCATGGGTGGAATTTGGGATGTGCTGACATGCAGAAGAGAGCTTTACGGACCACATCAGAGGATGGGCAGCGCGGGTACAAGACAGATGTATCAGGGGGATGTCAGAGGGATGGAAGCAAGAGAGAAGAGATTATGTACAGTGAGCAAAGAACCTGGTTTTCTGAAAGAGGAAGGCGTGATGACCAGAAAGTAGAGAGAGGTGTGGAGTTCAGATTTCTCCGAGAATTTGCGGGGGTGGGGGTGGGGGTGGTGCGCATACCCTGCCCAGGCTGCTAGCACAGGCTGACAAGCTTTGCATGAGAGGTTGTCATTTAGTGAGTATGGCAGAGTTCCACACTCTCTCCAGCCTTCCTCCCGGGCTTCCCAGAAGTGGTGCCTGTCAGCCCTGAATGCGCCGGCAGCGTGCTTAGGAGCAGAAACGCAATCAGGATGCCCACTTATGTTCTCACCTGCATGCAGTTTCTCTTTCAGTGAATCTCTGCCTCTTACCGCATGTCAGTGCTGCACCTTGTGCCCATTCCACATTCATGCCTGGGATTCAAATCACATTTCTCCCGAGAACCTTGAGGTATTTTACAGAAGGGGAGCTTGATTTCCTGGAGGTAACTGTACAGGTAGCAATGGGAGCAGGAGTCAGCACAGAAGTACAGTGGTGAGTGAAGCCTCCAAGGAAGCCCAGGGAGGTGGCAACTGGACAGCGAGTGGACAGCAGACTATGTGGGAAAGGAACTCAATTTCGTTCAAGGGGTCCCAAGGTTCCAGAGCCTTGGATCCCAGCCATGGTTAAAAAACAATGCTTTTCATCACAACCTCCTCTCTGTAGCCTTTTGCCCCACCAAAAATATAGTGGCCACTTTTAGGCCCACAGAAAGCCAGATGTAGAACTAGCTTACAGGGAAAATCATGCAAGGCATAGTGCTCCCCATACCTTTTTATAGCTTAATTAAATACCTAACAGGAAGGCCTTCTGGGCCACTCCTAAGCATTGAGGAGAGGGACCCATTATGTATTATGTCAGAGACATTCTAAGAGGAACAAAGAATATAGTATTGGCTTTTTAAATTTGGGAAGCCAAGACAAAGATATCTTAAATTTTCTACTTACGGTCCAATAGTAAAGAGTAGAAAGGAAACATGTTTAAATCTCAGTTCTATCACTTGTTGGGTGTCCTAGTTTACAAAATAAGAACTGTGATGGCTACCCAACTGCTGTGTGTATGTGTGTGCGTTTATGTGTATATATGCGTGTAGATTTGAAAATGTGTAAATATATAAGGTGGGGCCTAGCACAGAGTAGGTACTCAACAAATGTTCAAATGTCTGTTCCCTCCTCACTTCCCCTACATTTGGTCCTACCATAGTCTTCTTAGACTCTCAGGGTCAGAGAGCCTTTACCCAAGGACAGATAGAAACCTTGAGAAGAATCACGGTTCCATGGAGAGCTGGCTGCTAAGAAGAGAATAGAAACCAGAGTCAAAGAAAACTGTGTGCGGTGTGGTTGTCTCGGTGTTGGCTGTTACAAACAAAGTTTTTGAGAGGCCAAATGCCCTGACTTAGAATTTTCCAATCTTAGCACACACTTATGTTCCTGACAGTGAACCCTCCCTTCATTGCTCCCCTCTTCCTATCTGCATCCCATTTCCTAACCAGCCTCCTCTTTACACTTCGGGATAACACAATTGGATGCAACCTTCACCTTTCTCTAAAGCCTGACTCCCTCCACCCCTTTCAGAGCTGAGAAGATTCAGGGTCAGCAAAATGCAATCTTCATAGTTCCTTGTATAAAATGTCTGATATAGGAACTGGACAGGGGCTTCCCTGTCATTATAGCCTAGCTGAGTGGGGCTTCACCTCATCCCCATTTTTTAAATGCCTGCAGGCTACCCTGACTATTTCATCTGCTTCTTCTCCCTGATCTTCAATGAAACAGAGGGAACAAAGCCTTGAGACTGGTGGGAAAACTAGAACAAACCTAAAGAGTCATCTAGCATTATGAGATCTGAATACCTGCTTCAGCTACAACTGGGCCTACAGGCTTCCTGGGCTTCCTGGGTGCTGAAGTGAGAGCCCAAAATGGGGCCGCAGTTCAGTCAGGACATGCCTTTCCCCCTCACCTGTGCATTGGGTGGCAGATGGCAGATGTTTCCCCACACTGCCAAAGGAGGGATTTTGTTTGTTTGTCCACTGGGCTTTGTACTGACTCAAGAACAAACCACCTTCAGTAGGAAAGGTGTTGCATTGTAGGAAAATAAATCAGTAGTTGAAACACCCAACATAGAGAGAGAATGTTGCCGGCAGTCTCCCTACTTGGATGTGTATTTCAGGTTCAGCGAATTTGCCACTTTCTTCTCAAAAACCTTTCCTGAATCCTCAATTAAACAGAGCTGCTCCTCCTCCGGGAACTCAGTGCACTTGACCTGCACCTCTCCTAGGACACCCAGCACTTTCTATCACAAATTCTGCTTATATAGGTAGCTTGTCTCTCCTTCCTGAGGGTAGAAATCATGTCTGATTTATCTTTGCATTTCTCAGTAAAGGCTTTTATGATAATAAATGTTTAAAACAGTGAGAAACAGTGACCGAAGGGGCATAAGGTTGATTTTCTCAATTAATATCTCAATTTGATCGCTATCTACTTCAACTGATCTACCCAGTCATGGAGCATAACCCAGTGAGAAATCTCCAGCATGAAACTTTGTAAATCACTTTTAACACATTTGATCAGTCACAGTACCTTCTCCATACACTACACAAATCTTTTTTTTGCATTTTGATTCTGTTTTTACCTTTCTTGAAATAATAAAGCATAATATGGTGAAAATGTTGCATATTTTTCCATCTTCAATATTAAAATGACTACACAAAAACTTACCAATTTTGATAAGTTTTTTTTTAACTGCTCATTGATATGACAGCTCTAACAGTATAATCTAACAAAATTGTTTCAAATGAAGTTAAAGACAACTAAGCACTACTAGAGCCATCCTATGGAAAAAAACCTAATGAACTCTTTGGTCAACCCAATTGTTATAACTAGTTTTTATTAATAATAATGTAACAACAATGACAATAGCTACAGTTTATAAAAGATTGCCTGGACAGAGTAGATGCACACTAATTATTGGCTTATAATAATTATTAGTAATAGTGACCATTATTAACAATGAACATATTGATCTTGTACTGAACTGGACTTTATTATTTTATATTATAGTCTTTTCAGAAGGTATCCAGCCATGTAATAGAAAAATAGAAACATTTATTAAAGATACAAGAAACATTGCACACAGGACAAAGATATCTCAGTCCCCTTCAAAGTAGGCACCTTGGGACCTCACACAGTTCTCTCAATCACCATCAACCACCCTATCATATTTCCCGAATCTCATTGATGTTCTGAAATCTCTTCCCTTTCAAAGGTGGTTTTAGTTTGGGGAAAAGCAAGAAGTCTCAGGGTGCCAAATCTGCACTGTAGGGGGGCTGAGTCACTTGGATGATTTGATATTTTGCCAAAAAATTCTGCATGAGATGTGATACATGAGCAGGGACATTGTCACCATGAAGCTGCCAATCACCAGTTTCCCATAGCTACTGACTTCTGAATCATCAAAGTAGTTTCTATGGAGGAGTGTTCAAGCTTAACACAAAATTTGATGCAGATTTGTTGCTCTAATCACTCAGTTATTTTGAATGTGATGGCCAAATAGTACACATGCTCACTCAAGGGTGTCTACTACCCCCACTGACTAGTATAGTGAAGTCATTATTGCTCAGGTACATGCATTCCAGTCCACTCTCCTTGGCTGCCAGGCTACATAAATTTTGTGTAATCCATTCTCATTATATTGACAATGGTTGGACTTTTTCTGGACAGACTGCATATATGTGTGTGTGTGTGTATGCACATTTAGATTGCTTTTTTCACTCATAAATAATAATCAGAAATAATCTGAATAAACACCTTTTGGTTCATATTTGATTTTTTTAAATATAAGTTTATAGGAAACCATTAATTTCATTTGCATCAACAGTACATGAGAATTCTAGTTTCCATATAACCTTGCCAAGCCTGGGTAGTATATTGCATATATTTTTTTTTATCTTATCCAGTCTAATGGCTTCTATGCAATATGAGGCAAGCCATTTTAATTCTGAGCCTCAGATTCCTAACCTGTAAAATTAATTAATGGGTATAGAATTCAGAAATGCAGTCGCATGTCCTAAAGTTTATATTGACCCCAGAGTCTGTTGCAGCTCAATATTTGAAGAATATTGAGAATAAGAAGAAATGAGAAAGGACTCTGGTGAAGCAGGACTGACACCCGCAGAGGAGAAAGGGATGCCTGACTGTCTGAGGGCATTTCTGTGGTAATGTTATGACTGTACAGAATGTCCTAGTGTTGGCCACACCTGTAAATTCCAATTCAGAGAGTGAAATGGGTAACTGAAATTCAAATTTGTGATCGTTGTCATTGGTGTCTGTCTTGCTAAAATGCATGCAGGGACCTGTGTGTGTGTTTTACTGATGTATCTTAAGCACCTTAGACTGAGCCTGACACGTAGTAAGGGTTCAATAATAAATGTCTATTGAATGAAGAAATAAGGTGAATGAAGCTGCCTGATGTCTGTCCAAGGCTGCACATTCTGGTAACCGGCAGGCCCTCCCAGGATAAGTGTGCGTGAGCTATCATGACTGAAGCCTCTCACACTCACCTCTTTCTGGCAACCACTCCTGTGTCCCATTGCACAGTCTTTCTGGTATGTTAATACCTTCAGCCCTGTTAAGATTCAATCTCCCCTACTAGAATCCACTTCACAGAAATGTTGCGTCTCTCAGCTCTGAACCACTATGTGTTGTCTTAATAAGTCAACTCATGGAGTAGTATTATTGCCAACTTCTTAGGGATAGTCCATTGCTTCTCCTTTGTACTGTCTACAGCAACCACATAATGGAGGAGCTGTGAATGTATTTGATGAGATAACATATAATTTAAAATATAGAACTGTTCATTGAGGGAGTATGATGTGGTCATTAAAAGCCTAGGCACTAGAGTCAAATCCTCATAGTTCAAATCTGGAGTTCACAAGTTAAGAGTAATTTGTCATCTTGAACAAGTTATTTGATTACACTGTGTTTGGTTTTCTCATCTGTAAAACACAAATAGGATGTACTTTATAGGATTGATGTGTGGATTAAATGAGTTAAAATGTGAAAAAATAGAAATAGTAAGTAAATATTATTATTTTGACCATTATTATTACCAGTACTAATCACTTTGAAAATTTACTGTGTGCCAGAACCCAAATGGATATTATCTCAGACAACCCTTAAAACAACTCTATGGCTAACTATTATTGTCACCCCTACCTAATGAATAAAGATATTGAACTCAGAAAGTTTAGTGATGTCCTAAAAATCATATAGCTAGTGAGTGGTAGAACTTGGTTTTAAATGAAAGTGTATCTGAAATATTCCCTCACAGAGATATTTTTCTTAACAGAATTTGAAACATCTACACTTTCTTTGACATTATAATTCCCAATATCTGATTTCTAGCCTTTTTAGCCATGCTTGCAACCTTAGAACACTTTTAAGATACTAACTTTAAATACATGTGAATATTTAAACATTCATCTACTGCTGAGGACCTAGTTTCTAAGGTCTCTTACCATCACCTACAGTGATTTTACTGTGGTTCAGCTCACCAGGCTCTGTATTTCCTCTACTAGGATTTTAGCAAAATCCATAAGTCAACTAAATAATTAAGTACGATTGACAAGCTACAGAGTGGCAAATGATGACCAAACAGACAATTTGCATTCTATGGAGTAGTCTTGATAAGTTTATAAACTTTATAATCTCATGGTGGCGGGGGGGAGCTTTCCTTGCAAGATCAAAATGTAACCATTTCAGGATTCATTTTCAATAAAATACGTTGAGATGACAGGAGCTCTAACACTGCAGAAGGGCCCTGGCACCAGCAACGGTAGCGACTCCTCTCTCGTGAAGGAGCTGGTTCACTGGGTGCCCTGTCAATGACCAATATCCTTATTGCCATTGACAGACTAGAAATTTAAACCTTTTCCGACACCCCTGGCAGGCAAAATAATGAAAACTGAAAAGCAATCTATTTACCAATGTCAACTCAGCCACTGTATTTGTGAGCATGATTTGCTATGCTATATTGGACAGATTTTTTTTATTTACTGTTGTTCAGTTACAGTTGTCCCACCTTCCCCCCATCTCGCTCCCCTGCCCTGCCCCCTACTCCCACAGTCAATCCCTCTCATTGTCCATGCTCATTATTTTTATGTCCTTTAGATATATCTTGCTTTCATGAAAATATACTATGAAATATTCTGTTATACCCTTTTCCAGATGAATGAGTTGTGGTATTTGGTACAAACTGTCTTTCATAGACAAGAGATTTGTTTTTCATTTTTAACTTATATTGTGTAGATTATGCTATTACAGTTGTCCTGATTTTTCCCCCTTTGACCCATTCCACCCAGCACCCCCTACTCCTTCAGACAGTCCCCTCACCATTGTTCATGTCCATGGGTCATGTGTATAAATTCTGCTCCATTTCCTATACTTTATGCTACATCCCCATGGCTATTCTGCAACTACCTATTTGTACTTCTTAATCCCCTCACCTCTTCACCCTTTCTCCCCCTCCCATCTGGCAACCATCTGATAACTAACTTCTTTTCTCTTGCTGCTTTTACAAGTCTCTCTTTACCTTTAACCTTTGGCCTTTTGATTATGATGTGATAGACAAGAGATTTAGATAGTGTACCAATAGTTAGTGTGTCCAGGAATTGGCAGAATGGTGTAATAATCAAGGGTCCCCAATGTCCCTTCTTCCTTCCCGTCAGTGGACACAGCTCGCATTACTGCCTGAGATCCGCCTCTTTGTCCCCAACCCCTCTGACCTCCCACAGCACACTGACCTGTGGAAAAATTGTGTTCCATGAAACTGGTCCCTGGAACCAAAATGGTTGAGGACTTCTTGGTGTATGAAGCTTATTTGAGAGGCACATTCAATGTTACTATGATGACATGGGATTGCACAGGATTCAAGTTGATGTTTGAAGGTCTTATTTTTCTCTTTAACAGGTTAATTATGTATGGCTTTGTGAAAGCTATGGTGTATGCTGGCCAGTTGAAAAATGGAGACTTCCATTTCACCGACTGTTTGTTTTTTGGTTCACTGATGTCGGCTACGGATCCAGGTAATTGCTCAAACTATATGTTTTCTTCTCTTTAAGAACCCAACATTTAAATTGAATGTTTCTCTAAGACCATCATCTGAGTCTACATAGTAATTTCTTATTCCTGTTTACTTGTAGTTGACATATGTTAGTGACTACAAAAGAGAAAAAAAAGAAAAGAAAAGAAAAACAGATGAAAATTTTAATAGCTCTCAAAAAATGGATCTGAAAGCAACTTCAGCATGGGAAACACTCTAAAATTTATTAGTTTCTTTCTCTAGAATATATAGCCATTTTGAGCTGCAGTCTTAATTTTTACTAACTTGCCTTCTTCCAAAAATGATCTATTGAATTAAATGGTAAAAATTGTTTACTATGAATTCTTTTCAAGCATATTAAAAATATGGATTCAAAAAATTGCCTACTTCCACTCAGCAATTATCAAATATAGCCAGTGTTTTTATTTATACCCACCTACACTTGTTATTTTTATCATTATCATTATTAGTTTGTGTAGTAGTTTTTATGAATTAAAACCGAAACAAGGGCTACACATTACAAATCATTGGTATGACATTGAGTCTCTTTTAATATATATGTTCCCCCTCCATCTTCTTTTTGCCTGGTCATTTATTTGTTGGGAAAAAAATACAATTTACCTTGTGGTTGAATTAAATGTGGTTCCTTATTTGCTCCTCCATCCTTTGCATTTCTTGTAAAGTGATAGTTAAATCTGGAGACCTAATCAGATTTGGTTTATTTATTTATTTATTTATTTATTTATTTTGACAAGAACACTTTATAGGTGTGGCTGTGCATCTCCATATGCACAGTGATTAATGACCTGGCTGTCAGAGGGATCCACCACACTATTGAACTGATACTCCAGCAAAGACCACCAGAACACACCCGAGGAACAAGATGTTTACCACATGTTGTAATGAGAAATGATGCTCTCAGAGGGTGTTAGAAAGAACTTATTATAGGATTTGGGATTATGCTTGGTGATTGTATTAGGGAGGGTTTAAGGAGTTGGGTCTTTGCTCTGGATTTGATGCTCTCAGGAAGCAGAAGTAATTAGTCATTGCAGTAAAGGTTATATAGAAGGAAGGAAGACAGGAATGAGCCCAAAGATACAATCAGTGACAAAGTAGTGGCCATTTATGGCCAGGATAGGGGGAGGTTTGGTCAGCTTTCCTCCTTTGGTAGTGTTCATCATTTGTGTTTCGGTGTGATTACACAGTCATCTTGTTTTTGTCTTGATCCATCATGGCTACTAATGACCTTGTCTGATGTTGTTCTGTGAAGTTATGGTCATCAGGGGAACACCAAGGCCCAGCTGATAGCAGCAGGCCAGCTGCCCATTGTCAGGAGCAGCTTTCTCTTTTTTTCTGTCTTAGCCCGGCCCTCTCACCAGCAGTATTGGCACCATGTGGTGGCTTGTTATAAAGGTAGCATCACACACTTAACCCCAGGCCTACTGAATCAGGTTCCAGAATTTAACAATATCTCCAAGTGATTAATATGCACTTAAAAGCTTGAAAATCTCTACATTTTAAAATTCCTCATTTTAGCTAATGGCTTTAATTCCCATCAATGCTTACTGCTTATTCCATTATATAACAGGGCTTATAAACTAGTGGTATGATAATTCTGTCCTACCTTTTGCATTTATTAGCTGGGACTCTCCTATAAAGAAGCAGTTTCTGTGATCAGCCATTTGAGTACATGTGATATTTGAACAAAAGAGCAGGATAAATGATTGATTCTTTCCCTTTATTTAGTAATTTTAAAAATAATGAGTTGTTTCCTTAGCGACCTCCACATATGACCAAGGGAATTTTTTCAGGTATTGTGTCAACACATGAGTTTTAACATAGTTGATATGTTTTAATCTATTGCTGTGCTTTTTCTTTTTGGTGATCGAACTTTTCCATCTTTGACAACTGGAAGCCTCTTTAAGTTTCTCCTGTGTCTTCTTGTCATGACTCCAACAGTCCGTCATAGGTTTCTTCTTTTGTGGTAGGACTGGATGTTTCAACCTTATCTGGCATGCTTTCTATGTCTTGATTTAGAATTAGCCATTTCACAAAGAAGCCTTGTTTTGTTTTGTTTTTCTAAGAGGGAAATACACAAATGTGGACAAGAGTAGGTTTACAGTTGTATGTGAAACACAAGTAAATTCTTGTATTATAATTTATTAATTATTACATTATTTTCCACAAGAACAACTCTAAGCCTAATTTTGCCCACCCTTGTATTTAGACAAATGTGGGCACTAGTGGTTTTCATTAATTTAGACAAATTAACTAGATTAATCATTGTTTCTAGAAATTTTTGTTTTGAACAAGAAATAATATTATAAATTCACATTAATATTTTCAGTTCAAATTAACTGCCTTGAGTTTTGCTTGCATTTTAATTTTTTCCTCCTAACTTTATTCTTCCTATTACATTATTACAATTTCTTGCTTAAATATATATGTTCAAAATTATAATACACATATTACTAAAAATAGTATTCAAAACTGCTTAAGAGTCCACTTTTTAAAAAAACTTTTGGATATATTCCAGTAGGTAATAAACAGTTAAACATTACCCTGTTTTAAGAGCTCTTAAAATAATTCCTCTGTGCGTTTATGTCACAAGTCAATATACAATAATGTTTATCTGTTTCATTTTGCTTTTACATTTTGTTTTAAAATTAGATTAAATATCTACAAAATCCCCAAATAAAAACCATGGAACAAAACAAGAAAAATCTAGCTTCTATCCTGTCCTCTCTACCTTCATTTTTTAATCATTTTGTCTGGTTTGTAGTTTACCCTTCTAATTTTAAATCTAAGCAAATACAGAAACATGTACACACTCCATTCTACTTCTCCACCTCACTGCTCTTAAATTTACAGTATTTTGTATTTGTCTTTCACTGCCTGGCTTATTTCACTTAGCATAATGCTCTCCAGTTCCACCCATGCTGTTGCGAAGGGTAGGAGCACCTTCTTTCTTTCTGCTGTGTAGTATTCCATTGTGTAAATGTACCATCTATCAAAAAACCTAATCAACAAAACAAACGAGGAAGCAAAATATAACCAGAGACATTGAAATAAATAACAAACTGACAGTAACTAAAGGGCAGGGGAGGGGATAATAGGGGAAAGAAGGGGAAGGGTTGTCAAGGAACATGTATAAAGGACCCATGGACAAAACCAAAGGGGGGTAGGATTGAGGGTGGGAGGTGGGGGCCGATGAGGTGGGAAAAACTGCTGGCAGAAAAATGGAAACAGCTGTACTTGAACAACAATAAAAAAATTTACAGTACTGTGGAGAGTACTCCATAGCAGTATGCAAATATAAAGACCGTTCTCCTTCTCTTTTATAGCTGCAGAGTACTCCACAGTTTATTTAACCAGTCATCTGTTGATGGACATTTACGTTTCTTCTTGTTTTTTGCGGTTATGAATTGTGCTGCAATTAATAGCTTTTCACATTTACCAGTGTTTCTTTGGAATAGATTTCTAGAATAGATTAAAGGTAAATGTATTTGTAACTTTCCTGGATGTCAAGTTCTCTTCACAAAGTTTGTACCATTTTGCCTTCACACCAGCATTTGTATCTTCCTGTGGTTTGACTGAGCACTTCTCTTATTAGGAGTAATGTTGGACGTTTGTTCATGTGCTTACAGGACATGTTTATAAGACGCCTTTTCTCAATGTGGCTGTTGTTCTTTTACTTTGAAAAGTTTACTTGAAGGTCTTAGAAGCTCTTAACATATTAGGGATAGTAACCCTTTGTCTGGAATGTAAGTTACAAATATTTTTCCTAGTTTTTATCTGTTTTATTCTGCTTACATTATGGAGGATGAAAAAATTTTTTAATATATGAAATCAAACTAGGTCTCAGACTTGGAACCTGTGGTGTAGTTTAGAGAATCAGATCCCCAGCAGTGTACAGGGATAGACTACTGTGTCTCCAGGGCTGAGGATGACCAGGCCACTACGTCATCCCTGGCTGGTTTCACACTACACTCTCACCGCCCGGGGATATGCAGAAGTCCCTTGGCAATCACAGGGAACATGGACTCGGGAGAAAATATTTTCAAACCCAGTTAGTTAGGGTTCTTTCTTGCCATGTATGGCATTTTGCTTGTCATGATCAGGTGCCAGTGCAGGTAACCTTTGTGTAAGTCTGCATGTTAAAAACATCGCACCTATTGTTTCCCGTTCCCAGTGCTGGAGGCGGAAGGTGTTGTGTTTTACTGCGTGAAGCAGCCAGCTCCAAGCACAACTGTGTTCAAGCTTGTTCCTTTTTTAGCTGCTGATATCCTTCTTTAGAGGCTATGTTTACTTGACATGAACACTGGTTGAAATAGGAAAAAAATACAACTCGATAAGATGGTTGTTAATCTACATTGTGTCAAACAGTTTAGCTTAAACTGAATTTTTTAAATACAGAATTGACTCAGAGCCATAAAGGGAACCTGGGAGCCAAGTCCACTTTCCAAGTCTGGCACAGACCAGCTGTGCAACTCGGGGCACCACTTAGCCTCTCCAGGGTTTATGGGTTCTTGGAAGCTCTTTGATCTTGACTCTTCCCACCCTTTCATTTACAGATGAAGAAACTGACTTTTCAACGTAGAGCCTTTCAGATGGACATTTTGGGGTTCTAACCCCAACTCAGCAAATGTTAGAGATGATCTCACACAGCAGAGACCCACACATGAATAAAAACACTTAGCTCCCATCATTTACAGGGAGCTAATTGCTACACTGAAACACACTGAACCAACTCCCTGCTAAATTAGTGCAATTTAAGATCTTCAACAACCTTAAAACACCTAGTTAATCTTATCCCACAATTATTCACTTATTGCCTAAATTATTGTGACTTGCTAATTTATAAAACAGAACCTATACTCTTGAGGTCTGCTTTTTCTTGGTATTTTTTAAATTAATTCTTTCTCATTTAGCCTTAGCTAATCTTAGATAGGTGTTATTAACCATTCGCATTTTCTTTTATAGATACACAGTTAGACTTAACTATAATTCTTCCTGCATATTTCAGACTCTCCTCAACCAATTTTTGGTTTAGCTCCAGTTGGGATGGTTGACTACTATTTGATTGATTTAATACCCTTCCTTTTTCACTGAAAAAATCTTGCTAATGATGTAAAGGTCATCATCAGCAGTTAACAGGGAGTGGAAAGCTGAAGGCCAAGCCCCTGCAGAAACTATGTATGATAAACAGGATAGGGGAAGAGACAAGAACTCAGACAGTTTGATCAATGAGCCAGATCATCTTCGGGTGTGTCTAGACAAGGGCAGATAGGAGGATGAGGGTGCGGAGAAAAAAGATTAACAAAATGGCAATAGAGTAAAAGCCTCACTACCTGTAATAGATGCTTTAGTTAATATCCCTCGTTTTACACATGGCCAAAGACCCGTTAGGGAGCCCTCTGACCTCATGCTACCCCCTGTGTCTGTCATCTTTGACTTGGATCCCAGTTTGATAAGTTTAGACCAAGATAATGATTTATATTAGTAAGTCTGGAATGTCCCTTTCTATGGGATAGGTGAGCTAAAGACAGAGGTCTCTCAGGTGTGTAAAGATACTTGGGAATCCCGGAGTAGCCATGTCTGTTCCTTAAATACACCAGTCTTGTTGCTACCCCAGCACATTCGTGGCTGTTGTTCCCCTTCCCTCGCCTTCCTCAGGTCTTTCGTCAAATGTCATCGCAAAGAGACCTTCCCTAATCATGCTCTCCAAAGCCGCACCCCCACCTCCCGCTGACAGTCACCCCCCAGGTCTCATCCCCTTTCCTTGTCTTGCGTTCCTGTGCAGCACTAATCACTAGCATCTACTATCTATTTCCTCATTCTTTGTCCCTATGAAGGAGAAGCTTTTTCTGTTTTTACTTTTCTGCCCCTGATCTGTTCACTCTTATTTTTCTAGTACCTAGAACAGTAGGTTATCAGTAAATACTTGTTAAATTAATGAATTAATAGATTTGTGGAAGAAACTGCTAGCGCAAAGTGTGGTGTGCGAAAGAGGATCTCTTTTCAACTCTGAAATGCGAAGCAGTTGAGTGTCCTGATCATCCTCAGTGATAGGGAGTCTCATGGCCTCCGGAGGGCAGTGACTTGAGACGAGGGTCGAACTCACTGCTCATAGCCAAACTTCCAGCGCGTGCCCAAGCGGCAATATTGGGTTTTATCCTCTGAAGGAGATATATTCAACTAAAACAAGATACGTACCTTTCTTCTTGCCTATGCAGCCAGTATTTCTTTCTTCTTGTTCACCAGGTAGAGAGTGGCTTAACACTGTCCAGAGGGTGCCAAGCCATGGATTATAGACTTGCAGGAGCAGTTATAATATGTAGTGTAGCTTTTTTGGGGGGGGGGGTTGGTTAGAGGATGTCAAAAATAGGAGCTTCCTTCTGGAAAAGGAAGAACTCAGCATATTACATTAAGTATTAATAACCCAGAAGATCCTAAAAACTCATTCTGGTATTTACAGAACCAACATTTCCTTCAAGGTCTCCAGGAAGCTACTCATTCAAGCACACGTGGGCTGTACATTTTCTCATTTCATCTATTTCCCTGTTTCCTATTTGGGTTAAAATGTCTTCATTTTATATGATGCAGCTGCATTAAGACTCAATACAGCTGCACTATTTGAACTCCACAAGTGTTAATTCACTGTTTAAAACTAGAAAATAAGTCTTACTTCTTAGACTTGTCCTATTTTTCTATCAAGAAATTAGTCCAGGTTGTCCTGATTTAAGTAGTAACCTGAAACAGGGCTTGCTGGAGTGTTGCCCCATCCAGTATGGTGGCTATGAGTCACATGTGGCTGCTTTAAATGTGTCTGGGCCAAAGTGATAGGCTCTAAGTATGAACTATGCCCTAGATTTTAAGGATGTAATTTAAAAAATCTTATTAATAATTTTATATTGATTACATTTTGAAATTATATTTATTTAATATTGAGTCAAATAAAATTCACTATTAAAAATTCTACTTTTCTTTTTACTTTTTAAATGTGATTACGCAAACATTTTAAATGACATATGTGGCTTTTATTATATTTTTTGGATAATGTTGCTAAGAGCAATATAGATATGAAACTGCTGTAAGCCAAAAATATGACCCTTTTTTTCCAGTTTTACTGATATACTACTGTTCTATAACATATGTACACTTAAGGTGAGCAATGTGATGATCTGATATCCCTGCATGTTGCAAAATGATTACTATAATAAGGTTAGTTAACACCTCTATCCTGCATATAATTACCTACCTTTAATGTGTGAAAAAATGTATTTACAAGATCTACTCTCTTAACAGCTTTCAAGTATATAATACAGTATTGTCAATTATATTTACCAAGCTGCATGTTAGATCCCCAGAACTTATTCATCTTCTAGCTGGAAGTTTGTGCCCATTGACCAACATCTTCCAATTTCCTCCACTCCCAGTCCCTGGCAACCATCATTCTGCTCTTTATTTCTATGAGTTAGCCTTTCATAGTTTTCATGCAAAACTATGATCCTTAGGGGGAAATACTACAACAATTTAAAACTGAGAAGAATTAAGCACAGATATAATGCACTGCACAAGTAATGACATTTGGTGAAATATAGGTGCTTTATTTCACAATATTAAACTATGTCTGAAATTTTCTTTCTAAAGTCTCCTTTCACAGTCTTCTATTTTTGCTCCAACACATAATTACCTATAAACTAATTTACACCCATGCTTCAGAAGCAAAGAGAAACAAGAGTAAATATCTGTGATTTAAATACTACTGCAACCTCTGACTTGAGAGAAGCAGATTAAATTCCTGTCCAAGTGTCTCGATTGTGTTATTTTCCATAGTAGAGCATAAATAACAAGTTCTTAAAGCCTGGCAATCTCAGAGGGTTTTTTGTTTGTTTGTTTGTTTTTGTTTTTTTATGCACATTACTGTTTTGTTTTGCATAGCTCGTTAGAAATCTGAAAAAGTTAACATTCATTTTGTTAACCCTGTTTCAGAGGATGTTGCTGCATTTAATATTCCTAAGTTGGGTAAACTCAATATCAGAAATAAACATTTACCCAAAAGTAATAAAGAAAGACTTGTGTAGCCAGTTGGGGAAAGATAGTCCATAATTTTTTTCATTAAGTTTAGATTTAAAAAATCTATTTGGTGTAAATTATTAGTTTAATTCTCCCATTAAACAAGTCAAAATATACCTAGTGCTTAATAGAATTCATGTCTTTATCATTACAAACATTAAATAATATTTAATGACTGTATCTAAGAAAGCATTTGAAGATGTCTCAAGAATACAAAAGGCCAGTTGAATTTTGCAAAGCACGTGATAAAATTTTATTGAATACATAGAATAGTCATTGAATATTGGTTGGGAACACTGGCCATGGTGTGGGATAAGCCTGTGTTTAAATCCCCATTCTTTCTGAGCCATTTGAGCCTCAGTTTCTTCATCTCTAAAATGACCTTAGTAAGATTTATTTTAGAACGTCTTTATAAGGATTAAATGAGATACTATATTGTCCCTTTTAAGATGAGACTGCTATTTTACCATCAGCAAGTGAGGTATGCACATTTTTGCTTATTTTCCCGGTAATAATAATGGATTTCCTGAAATTACATACTTGCTTAGTGGAATGCTTTTGCTTCCTTTGAGTTGGAAATGTAATATATGGAATGTGGTAATTTTGCTTTGGATAAAACACAAACACACTTATTTATTTATTATATTTATTTTCATAAGTAGAAGATTGTGTAAAAGCAAATCTCAGACACTGCCATTTTATTTCTATGTGTTTTTGTATACATTTCTATAATTATGGACATTATTCTTATGTAAGCCATTATCAAGCTGGCAAAACTTTACACAATTCCCTGGTATCATCTAATACTCATCCCACATTCAAATTTCTCTATTTTTGCCTTTTTCTTTTAACAAGTTTCACACGTGACAATTAGTTATTATATCTCTTCTAGTCCAGAGTAGTGTCCCACCCATCTTTTCTTTCTGTGCTCTTGACCTTTTGAGGAAGTGTGGTCATTTCTACATTTGTCTGTTTGTGGTGCCATTTCATTGTTCCTGTATCCTCATAGTTCCATAAGTATCCATTATCTCAAAAAGTCTTGATTAAGTTCAGGTTCACCTGTTTTTGCAAAAACATTGCATATAGGATGATGTATAGATCATGTCGTGTCATGGGTATCATGTGTATCAGAAGTCACACATTCTCTGGCTGTTGACTTTTAGTGATGTTAAGTGTGGTCAGTGGTTCAGGTGGTGACGGCCTGATTCCTCCTTGTGAATTTCCTCATGATACTTCATCCATTGCTGCCTACTGCCTGAACCTATTAGTTTTATTAAGATTGACAAACTGGAACATATACATGAAAAAAATGAACTGGATCATTCTCTTATACCATATACAAAAATAAACTCAAAATGGTTTAAAGATTTAAATGTAAGACATTAAACCATAAAACACCTAGAATAAAACATAGATAGTAAACTATTTGATATCAGTCTTAGTAGGATCGTTTTGGATATGCGCCCTTGAGCCAAGAGAAACAAAAGAAAAAATACACAAATAGAACTTAAACTAAAAAGCTCTGCCCAGTAAAGGAAACTATCAACTTAATGAAAAGGCAATCTATTAAATGGGGGAAGATATTCAAAATGATATTTCCGATAAGAGGTTGTTATCCAAAATATATAAGTTACTCATACAAAGCAAAAACAAAGAAATAGCCAATTAGATCAAAAAATGGGCAGAGGACATGAAGAGATATTTCTCTAAAGAGGACATACAGATGGCCAACAGATGTGAAAAGATGCTCAAAATTACTAATCATCAAAGAAATTCAAATTAATATTACAATGAGATACCACTTCACACCAATCAGAAACGCTATTATCAAAAAGTCAACAAATAATTGTTGGCAAAGATGTGGATAAAAGGGAACCCTTGTGAACTGTTGCTGGGACTACAAATTGGTACAGCCACTATGGAAAACAGTATGAAGTTTCCTTAAAAAGTAAAAATAGCCCTGGCTGGTGTGGCTCAATGAACTGAGCGCTGACCTGCAAACCAAAAGGTCACTAGTTTGATTCCCAGTCAGGGCACATGCCTAGGTTGCAATCCAGGTTCCCAGTGGGGTGCATGTGAGAGGCAACCACACACCGATGTTTCTCTCCCTCTCTTTCTCCCTCCCTTTCCCTCTCTTCAAAATAAATAAATAAAATCTTTTAAAAAAATTAAAAATAGAACTACCATATAACCCAGCAATACTGATTCTGGGTATTTATCTGAAGAAATTGAAAACATTAATTAGAAAAAAAAATATGCACTCTTATATTCATTGCAGCATTATTTACAATAGCCAAGATAAGAAAGCAAAGGTGTCCATTGATACATGAATGGATAAAGATGTAATACACAAACACACACACGTATATATGTATACATATATGCATACACACATACATATATACCAAATATTACTCATCAACAACAAAAAAAAGAAATCCTGCCATTTGAGACAACATGGATGGACCTAAAGAGATATGCTAAATGAAATAAGTCAGACAAAGAAAGACAAATATTGAATGATTTCATTTATTTTAAGCATTTTAAAAAATCAAAACAAAGGAACAAACAAAACAAAACAAAGAACAGACTCAGAGAAACAAATCAAACTAATGATGTGCTATCTTTGCATGGTGACCAAAGGTTACTAGACTTAGTGTGGGGGTCACATCATAAGGTACATAAATGTTGAATCACTATTTTGTATACTTGATACTTACCTGGCAGGGGAGATACTGTGATCACTATTCTGTACACTTGAAACTAGTATAGTATTGTATGCTAAATATACTTTACTAAAAAAGTAGTATTCCTTTGATACTTCCCAAGACTTTTTCTTCAAATAATTTAGAACAAAAATAAAGCAGATGTCTTTTAAGAAAAGATTGACAAATGGTCATTTTTTTTCTAATCCTTTCATTTTTCCAAATTATTAGCTAGAATTATTTTTGCAATAAAAGTATCATGTATTAATATTTTAAAACACTCCTTATGCCATCTAAAAGGAATGTGCAGATTTTATATGGATCTTTGGTCAAATAAAGAAGCTACAAAGAAATTTCTATTTTATTTACTTACTTTTCTAAGCCTCTGCTGAGGATATGTTTATTGATTTAGAGAGAGAGGAAGGAGGGAGAGGAAAAAAGAGAGAGACACACACATACACATTGATGTGAGAAGGAAACATCAGCCGGTTGCCTTCTGTATGCGCCCTAACTGGGGATTGAACCAGCAACCTAGGTATGTGCCCTGACTGGGAAGTGAACCCACGATGTTTCAGTGCAGGGGACAATACCCCAACTAATGGAGCCACCTGGCCAAGGCATCAAATTTCTATTTTATACATAATGCCAATAGCTTCATCACACCTGAGATATTAATAATTTTTTGTGGCAGGCAAAATAATGGACCTCCAAAGGTACCAGGTCCTAATACCCAGAACCTGTGAGTATGTTCCCTTATATTGTAATAAGGACTTTGTAGATGTGGTTAAGGACCTTGCAGTGTGGATATCACTCTGTAGTATCTGGGTGAGCTCAATCTTATTGCATGGGGCCCTAAATGCTGTGAACTTTTTGGGCTGGGATCAGGGAAAGATGTGACTATGAACAAAAGACACAGAGAGTTATAATTTTGCTGGTTTGACAATGGTGGGAAGTGACCTTGAACCAGGATATACGGGTGACCTTCTATAAGATGGAAAGGACAAGGAAACTGATTCTCTTCTAGAGCCTCCAGGAAGGAATTCAGCCCTGCTGTAACCTTGATTTTATCTCAGTGAGATTCATAGCAGATTTCTGACCCACAAAACTTAAAGTAACATTTGTGTTGTTTTGATCCACTTAATTTGTGCTAATTTGTTATAGCAACAATAGGAAACTAATATAATTTTTAAATGTTATCAAATGTAGTTAGATTTAAATCCTCATAAAATTTTTTATAGCTGTTCTATTTGACCCAGAACCAGATGATTTTTCATATATTGCTTTTAGTAGGTGACTTAAGGAGTGGTTTAAAATAATAAAATTGTATGATATTTTGCAAAAAGAGACTTTGACTCATTTAATCTATCACCTTTATTTTACAAAACAACAAAAAAAATCAAACTAAGGTTTAGAGGTGAATGAATGAAAAGGTAGTGACTTGAACTTGGCTTCCTTGCCTGCTGTAGTCTGATTTTCAGATAGATGCCTACATGCCACTAAGCGCTGGTGCAGCCTTGACCTGCAGTCTGCAGAGAAATAACAGGCACTGAGCTTTCCCTGCTATGAGTAGCACGAGCAGGCACCTAGACACCAGCTTCAGGGATGTATGGAGATGAAGACTAGAAAGCTATGTATCCTCACTAAATGTTTGGATCACAGGAATCTGTGGATCTTGGTGATGGGAAGGGGACAGTAGGTTGACCTGCTTGACCGTGCACGAGTGAACTGGGTCTCCTTAATTACTGGGCGAGAGGGCCTCCTCCACATGCCTGTAGGCTGGCTCATCTGCTTCTATACTTGCTTAACCTTCTGTCACTTACAGTACTGAAATCCTGGAGGGTGGTCCAACAGTCTAAGGCCCCAATAAGCAACAAAGAAAAATGAAGCACAATAGGACCTGCATGCCGCCTGAGATGGCAAGATCAGTCAGGACGAACAGAACACTCATGCACACACACACACACACACACACACACACACACAGAGCATACATTTCTGTAGTCAGAAGACAATTTGAACAACTTTACAAGAAATCTTAGGAGGATCAGGGCAGATAAAATTCAGATGAGTTGAAGAAGAGGATGGTGCGGTGCTGTTGTAACCTGTCCTCCACAACAGATAATCCTCTGTCCCAGTTGTCAGTAGTGCCCAGGCTGAGTAACGCTCATTAGCCAGTTGCTCAGGTCAGGGTTACACCCTTAGAGAGAAGTGGCAATGGTACTCCAGCAGTGGCAAGGTTTGCAGGAAAATGGTGAGTAAGATTTTCCACTCCGTACCCCTGGATCTCTTGCCCTGCCCTGATACCACCCTGTGAATACCTGTCCAAGGGTCCAGCCAACTGTGTACACATTTTGTGGGAAGGAGCTGAGCCATAATTACTCCATGGAAATTTAAGTTAGCCAAAAAGGTGGAGCTTAAATATTTTCTTTCTAATGTGCCTTTTCACAGCGCATGTAGCTGCCCTTTGCTGGGGGCTGCTGCACCCGTACCACCTCCTGCACCCCGCTGCACCCCGCTGCACCCCGCTGCAGTAAGCAGCGATCCAAAACAGCCTGCCTTCTTTCTGGAGCTTTTGCAAGGCTTTTGTGAGTGTGGTTGCTCTCTTAGTTCCAATTCCTTTTTTCTCCCTACACTTTCTGATATTTATTTGGGGGACGAAGCCAGTAACCTATGTCTATTCACCATCTTGCTGATGGAAAGAATGCCACTTTTCCCCAAATTAATATAAAAATTTAATGAAATTCCCGTGAATACTTAACATTTTAAAAAAGATGGAGCCAGATAAAATTACCTCGAAGTTTATAAAGTAGAATACAGACATGAGGGGAACTGCTTAATCAGATATAAAAATATACTATTAAACCATTAGAATCAAATCAATATGGTATTGACGTAGGACTAATGAAACCAGTGGAAAAGAATAGAGGATCCAGCAACAGAACCCAGTATAAATGAGAATTTGACAGAGGTGGTATTCAATTCATTGGGAAAAGGATGCTTCGTTTAACAAATGGTGCTTGCACAATTGCCTGGCTAACCATTTAGAAGGTGATAAAATTGCAAACTTATCTAATATATATATATGAATTAAAATGTAAGTGAATAAAAAATAAAATAACTCTGGCTAAAGACGTGGAAATTCTTCTAAACAAAAAATAGAAAATCAGAATGTATAAAAAATAAATATATTTGACTATATAAAAATAACATTTTTAAATGAGAAAACATATCATAAAAAAGTCAATAAACAGAAAACACTTTGGGAGAAAAGCATGTAAATATAGTGGACAGTATATTAGTATCTTTCTAATATACAAAGAACACTTAAAAACAATTTGGCAATAAATAACAGAAAAATAAACAAAGACTATGAAGAGGCAACTCACAGAACAGCACATCTGCTTGGTTACAAATGTGAAAAGTTGTTCAAACTCAGCAGAAGTCATAGAAACATAAAATAAAGTAAAAACATACCATTTTACCCCTGGTAGGTTGGCAACAATTTTAACACCCAGTAATAGTCATTGCTGGCAGGGAGGTAGGGAAAATGGGCTCTTACACATTTTTAGTGGAAATTTAAGTCATTAACAGAACTTTGGAAAGCAATTTGGCAACAGCTATTAGAATTTAAAATACATAGCCCCTTTGGACCCAACAATCTGACTCCTGACAGGCTGTTCCACACAAGTGAAAATACCAGTTCTTAACGTTCTGTGTGCTAGGATGGCCAGGATATTTATTGCAACATTTTTTTAAGCAAAGGGGGAAAAAAACGAGAAAAACAAGCAAGTGAATCATATCAAGAAGGGAATTGTTGGATAGACTGTAGGGCATCTCCATATATCAGATAGCCATTAAGGACAATAAATTAGTGCATTGTTGGCTGTGTAAAGCAAGATGCGGAAAAGTATAAAATATGATTCAAAAGTTTTAAAACAGTGAACACTGTCATGTACTTAGGCACAGATAACTAACACCCATGCCTGTGTTTGTGTGTGTGTATGTGGATACAAAGCAGGACTCATGGAGTATAACTTAGAAACTGATGTTTTCTTCTGCTGCTCCTTGAAAAATATTCAGTGGGGCTACTCCTTTTCCAAGTGCTAGAATAAAAGCTTGGTCTTTAACTTGCAAATCGTAGTCTCAATTTAGCAATAGATGCGTCCAATCCCATGTAATATTATAAGCTTCTAACTTAATTTAAGACCCCTCCCCCTCCCCTTAGCCTGTTGGAAGCAGGCTGCCTGCCTGAGGGAGAACAGGTATGGGTGGGGTCTTCTCTGTTTCTCATGGGACTCATCTACCCCTCACTAGATATGATTTCTGACTCCTTCAAGGTGGAAGCAGAGATGAAGTGATGAGATTTTTTAATTTGATTGATAATAAGCCACCATCAGAGCAGCAGGACAGCCGCAGTCCATTAGACTTCTCAGGTGAGAGTCAAACAGGATCTCATTGCTTTACCCAGAGTTCAGGGGTCACATCTTAAGCTGTCTGATGGTGGAGGTGAAGTCCTTTTCCACAGGCTTGAGGTAGAGATCAAACACCTCCATCTCCACCTGCCCCCATGCAGGAGTGTGAGAATCACAACTCACAAGTAGCAAAAAAGACTCCCTTAACAAATGTTAACCTCCACGCTACAGTCCGTGGACCCTTTCAACCTTAATGTAGATGAGGGGTCTAAGGGAGTCGTGTAACTGCTTTTTGAATAAGTACTTTAAAATTGTGTGTATCTCACTGTGGAAAATATTACTTTTTCTTTGTTCCTAAGTTTAAGCTTCTGCTTTAATATCTGTTAAGTGTGTGTGTATGTGGTTATTGTACAGAGAATTTTAGTATAAAGAGATTTTAGTGGGACATATTTACCTCAGCCTAGAAACATCAATGCCAAGCCTATTTCACTCTCTATAATTCACCACCTTTACTCGAAAATGCAAATATTTCACTCATAAATTCTTATATGCTTCAGGTCTCTGGATGAGCATCGTTAGTGTTGAGTGGACTCTGGTTAGGACAGCACCCCAACCCAGTTTTGGACCCCAACCCAGATCTACAGAATCATAGTCTCTGGTGGAAAACTCTCAAGATTCTGAAGTTGGGTTACATGGGAAGATATGAGTTCAAGAAAGGAGAGCATAGGGAAAGGGAGACATATTAATTAAAGGGGGGGAGATGGAAAATTATTTAAAATAATGCAAACACACTTCCAGTCAAGATGGTGGCATAGGTAAACGTGGTGCTCTCATCCTCCTACAGCCACATCAAAATTACAACTAAGCTACACAAAAACTATCATTCAGAACCACCTGAGGTCTGGCTGAACAGAATTCCTACAACTAAGGAGTTAAAGAAGAGGCCACATTGAGACTGGTAGGGATGGAGATGTGTAAGGGGCTGATCTCACACCCACGTGTGGTGGATAAAAATCAGGAGGGATATCTTGGCTGTAAAGGAACCCCTGAGGAGCGAGGCCCCCCAGCATCAGGATTCCAATGCCAAGAAAGACATACCCATAACTTCTATCTGTAAAAACCAGCAGGGATTGAGGCTGAGGAAGCTGGAGGGCTTATGGAGTCCCAGGCAGTTTCTTTTAAACGGCCCTCGCATGGACTCATCAGATTCACTCCCTATGAGCTCCAGTGTAGGGGCAGTGGCTTGAAAGGCACCAGGGACATATGAAAAGGAACAGAACTGTCCAGCATTAGGGTGAGGGCTGGGAGGGACAGTTTTCTCCCAGACAGATGTGCTGGCAGAAGCCATTGTTCCTTTTCTGAGCTCTCCCCCAACAGAGCCAGGAGGAATGCACAGTATTTGAGTTTCCATCAACCTAACTCACACTGTTTGCCCCACCCTGGTGATTCTCTGAAGCCCCACCCCACCAAACTTTTGGGCCCACCCAAGTTACTTACAGTGGCTTTTCCATTCAAATGACTTGTCTTGGCTCATGCTTCAGACTTGTGCAAAATCTCTCAAAGAAGCAGCATCTGGCCTCAGCATGTCCTGTACCTCCTGTTAAGTGACCCCAGGCCCAGCACTAGCAGCAGCTGGCCTTGGTTCACAGCTTGGCCTCTCTCAGGCACCTCCAAGTCCAGCACAAGGAGCAGCCATCTGTAGGTCACTTTGTATCTCATGCCAGGCTGACCTTGGCCTGCACCTCCTAGGAGCCCTTAAAGCCAGCACATCCAGTGGGTAGCTTCAGACCAGACTAAAGTACCACTCAACCACCTCCACAACTGATACACACAAGAGATGAAGTCAGCAGACATCAGAGCCCCAATGAGGTAAGTTCTGCTCTGTGGGGTGGAACCCTACACAGCTGATCCTTCACAGTGATTGCAGTCAATCCCTGCAACTTTTATGGCTGGGTGTAAATCCCTCCCATTGATGTGCCAACGGCAATCAAAGCTCAAATACAGTAAGAGGATATACAATAAGAGGATGTACATGGGGCAGGGGATGTCGAGCCTGGAGTGCACAGTTTGAGTGATTAAGGAGCTGTGCCACTGGGCCCTACAAGACACCTACTATATTAGGCCACTCTACCAAATCGGGGAGACATAGCAGCTCTACCTAATACATAGAAACAAACACAGGGAGGCTGCCAAAATGAGAAGACAAAGAAACATGTCCCAAGTGAAAGAACAGAACAAAACTCCAGGAAAAGAGCTAAAAAAAAAAAAATGGAGATAAGCATTCTACTAGATATGGAGTTCAACACATTGGTTATAAAGATGCTCAATTAACTTATCAGAAGAGTAGATGAACCTAAAGAGAACTTCAAAAAAGACATAGGAAGCATAAAATGGAACTAGAAAACATAAAAAACGAATCAGTCAGAAATGAAGAATAAATTAAATTAAGAATAGATTACAAGGAATCAACAGTGGAGTAGATGAGGCAGGTAATCAAATCAGAGATTTGAAAGATAGGGGAGCAGAAAAAAACCAACTAAAAAAGCAAAAAAAAAAAAGAACCCCAAAATGTAAGAATAGTAAAAGGAGCCTCTGGGACAAATTATACTAACATTCATATTATTGGAGTGCCAGAAAGAGAAGAGAGACACTAAGGGACTGAAAACCTATGCTAAAAAAATAATGATGGAAAATTTCCCTAACCTGGTGAAGGAAATAGACATACAAGTCCAGGAAGCACAGAGAGTCCCAAACAAGATAAAACCCAAAGAGACCCATACCAAGGCACATCATAATTAAAATGCAAAAAGTTAATGACAACGAGAGAATCTTAAATGCAGCAAGAGAAAAGCAGTTAGTTACCTACAAGGGAGCTCCTGTAAGACTGTGAGCTGATTTCTCAAGAGAAACTTTGTAAGCCAGAAAGCATTGTCAAGAAATATTCAAAGTGATGGAAAAAAAGGACCTACAACCAAGATTACTCTATGCAGCAAAGCTACCATTGAGAATGAAAGGACAGATAAAGAGCTTCCCAGATAGGAAAAAGCTAAAGGAGTTCATCACTACCAAACCAGTAATACACGAAATACTAAAGGGGTCTTCTTTAGAAAGAAGAAGAAAAAAAAGATTTAAAAAAAGAGCAATAAAATGGAAATAAGTGCATATCTATCAACAAAACATACAAGCAGAACAAAAACACTCTATAACTCCTTAACTACCAATCTGTACTTCTTAATCCCTTCACCTTCTTCATGCATTCCCCCACTCCCCCTCCTATATGGCAACCATAAAAATGTTTCCTATATCATTAAGTACAGCATAGGGAACATAGTATTATTCTAACAACTGTGTATGGTGTCAGATGGGTATGAGATTTATTCTTAGAATGATCACTTAATAAGTTACATAATGTCTAATCACTAGGTTTCACACTTGAAACTAATATAATATTGTATGTCAACTGTAATTGAAAGTAAAAATTATTTAAAGTAAAAAATAAATTAATAAATAAAGCAAAGCAAACAATGAGTATGTACAACATGAAGACATTTATTAGTTTATATGGAAGCATATCTATATCTATAAGTATAAAACAGAAAACTTCAAAATCTCATAGAAGTAATAAAATTAACCAGTCATTTTTTAATATCATGGTAGTAAAACACCATGAACTATGATGACACCATCTTAAAGGAAGATCTTCAAACTCAGTATGATATCGCGCATTCCATAAAGCAAAAATTTTTAAAAATCAATGACTTCACTATCACACCTAAGTCATCATCTTGATGTGATCAGACAGCTAAGTGTGCTAAGAATCCCCAGTGCTCGATGATGCATGAGCTTTCGGAAGGCAACTGCTGGCTCATGCTAATTGAATTTAGAAAATTCACTCTGGCATTATCTTGTCTGAAGCCTAAATTAAATGCATGGATGATAATTCTTTTATTGAAATTAGAAGCCAAGAGGAATATAGATACAAAGTTAAAGTCTCTGCTTTGCTAACACTGAATCTAAGTAACCTCTGCTTGACAAATCTTACAGCACTATGCTATTATTACTATTGCCATTTGGGAGATCTGAGGTCTAGTGTAGTTTCTGCTACTAACTCACAGGGTAAATCGGATGGTACTTAACCTGGCTAGGCTTAGAACTCACATATTCTTAGAGGAATTGGATGATTGCTGAAGTCACTTCCTGCTCTACGTTAGTGGTTGTCCAACTTGCACGTGAATAAAGCTCACTTGGCGCGTCTGTTAAAATGCAGATTACTTGGCTCCACCTGCAGAGACTGTGATTCAGTAGGTCTGGGGTCGGGTCCAAAGCTGCAGCTCTAACTAGTGTTTGGTTGATGCTAACGCTGCTCATTCAGAGACCTGAAGCACGTAAGAACGGATGAGTGAAATATTTGCATATCTGAGTAAAGGTGATGAATTATAGAGAGTGAAGTAGGCTCAGCACTGATGTTTTTAGATTGAGTTAAATATCAGTTTGGGCACTTGTAGGACATATATGTAATTTCAAGGATGGCACGTTAATTTTTAGCATAATTGTAATACAGATGCATTTCCCCCCAGCATGTGTGTTCCCTCCTCAAACAATGTGAACTACAGAAGTCCTTGTCCCTAGGACACTGCAGAAGAGCAGAAAGTGCTGCTATGAAATCTCTGAGATTTCCTCCTCCAGGAGTAGTGACGTTCCTCTTGAGAGGCCACCAGTTGAGGATTTCCTGCCTGCCTTTCCCAGCACGTTACCTAAAGTTACCACTAGGTGTCGCTTTAAATCTGGGGCAAATTGTATGCAAGGACAGATGTGAGCTAGGACCCTGAGAACTAAATTCCCAGATCTTATGTTTGTGGTTAAAACACCTACGGGAGCTCCCAGGAAATTCTCTGCACAAAAAGGAATTACACTTAGGAGTGGGTCATAAACTTTCAATCCCAAGAGGAATTGCCACTAAAAATAGAATAGACATGTCATGAGGTAGGAGAGTTACCTAAAAATGAGGTCAGGACATGGCCTTCTGGTGGCCAGAGCATCCTGGATATTGAAAGTGTCTGTTCATTAAGGCAAGATTGGTGTCGCAGGTGAAGGGGCACCACAGTTTAGTGCTTTAACTTTTCTAAACCTCATTTTCCACCTCCTTAAAATAGATACTGTGAAAACAAAACATAACAGAAATGGAAGGTACCTTGTATTTCTTTACAGAATTGCTATAAGATCAAATGAAATGCTATATAGAAAATTATTTGTAAACTGCTAAGCATTAATAAATAAAATACTATGAACAATGAGCTCCTCTAAGGAACTTTATTGGCTTTTTAGATAACACTATCATAACATTCTTCTTTGTTTGTATTTGCACATAAAATTGCCAGATACCCATTCTCTTCTTAAGTAGACATGATGGCGTAACTGTTTTCTCTTCATATTTCTTTACTTGTCCAAAAACTTCATAGGAAATCACAAAGGTAGAGAGACTAAAAAATAATTAATATTTATCCTCATGTAGATTCTCTACTTTTTGTAATATCTCCTATACATTTACATATTTAAAATTCAGAGTAGTTTTCCTGTGCTTCCAGGTGCTGCTTCTGTCATCCTATCAGGCATCACAAAATGCAGCATAAAGGCTTGTACACCGGCTTCGGCATCGTATAAACTCATAGTCCCCTGATAGAATGAGCATGGGACTCCAACCCTTATTTGCTGCACATCCGTCCCTCCTCACCCCATCCTACCCCGACCACAAATTATAAAGCCAAACTCAGATTTGTGTTTGGGTTGGTATTTCACTGCTTTTTCAAACCAGTTCCACGGCTTCTCTAATTAAAGTATCCTTTTCTTCATAAACTGACTGCCAGTCTATGCCCTAAGCCTCCGACTATAGCTTATCCCATGCAACGTATGTCTGCGGTCGCCAATGCCCACAGCTGTCCTCTGAGTGCATGGACACAGTGCATGGCTTCTCATCCCGCAGGGTGCCCGGGGGATCTTCCCTGTAACAAATTCTCCAATGTGGCAAAATATTATTATTGCCTCCTTGGCATGATCAGATCAGAGCGCTGGACAGATGTGTAGCATTAAGTTTTCATCTTTTTTATTAACACTTGAGAGAAATGAATCTTCCAAAATGAAAGGCATATTTATACACCATACTTGCAAGCCATTATTTTCATTTAACATATAAGCTGTGGGGTGGCAGTGGGGGAAGCCACCTTCATCTTTATTCAAAGTTTGCTGCAGTGCAACTATCCCAGAAGCACATGAACTATCTTACCTCGGATCATGTTCATAGTCGGAGGACCCTTTCTATTTGGGGTTACTATGGTTACGGCTGCAAGGGCGATGTGTGAGCCGCACTGCTGTTTTGATAAAAATAGGCATTAACTACCAGTCACAGTGCTCCTCATTTCACAGTCGTTCCTGCAGGAGAACAGCATATATTAAAAAAAAAAAAAAAAAAAAAAAGAGGAGGAAAAGAAAGAAAAAAAGCCTTCCTTTTAAAGAATGAGAGAACATCTGCATAAATAACAGTGACTGGTCATGTGTATAAAAATATTTTTAATTAAATTCTTTTTAATTAAACAGGGCATTTTGTTGGATCCTTCTCTGTTATTTGCATGGAGCTTAGCCTTGAGGAAGATAGCTGATTAACAGACCCAAGAACCTATAATTAAAAACAGAACTGTTATTTTTGGAGAAAAGCCTCTCCAGTAAGGGTGACTTAATTGGGTTGTCTCTCATATTTTTTCATTTGTCATCAAATTCTGTGGTTAGAATTTTGATTTATTAACACTGGAGAAATGATTGCTAACGTTGTCACAATCAGAAGAGTTTTTATTTTTCAGTTTGGTTTTTCTTCAGTCCCTTTGATCACCCACTCTCTTCACTGTTGCTTTCTATATTTATTTGCGGTCTTTATTAGTTTCTTTTGTTTAGAATGTGTCTTCTTTTTAAGGTCATCTACATTGTTCTTTTTTGTGCCCAGTCCCATCTGCCTCTGCATTTTAGGGCTTGTGGTTTCTCATCACTTGGGTTACCAAGATTCTACACAGGAACAAGGAAATGGAGTAATACTCTATTCACAAAGAAAAAAATGAGAAGTATCTAATTTACAAAGTAGTTTCTTCAGCACCAGAGTTGGCCTTAAAGACAAAGACAACATTCATTGAATATCTGCTAAGCAGCATATGAGGAAACTGAGATAATTTTATGCTCATATTCTGAAAAAGAAAAGCTCACACACAGTATACGGCTCACATTCTGAAATCATTTGCCCAGTTATCTGTAGAGAAACTTTGGTGCGTCTACTTTTAGTATCTAACACTTGGTAAAGCAGTATTGTATTCATATTGCGAGGGAGAAAAAGGATAACGGTGAGAGAATATTCAGGGTCTTTTCATATACTTTCATTGAGTCCCGGAATGTGGGGAGGGGGTAGATTACATCTGTGAGGAAGCCAGCATACTTCCCAGTGAAGGCAGAACACTTCTGGAGACTGCAGATGGACTAGCCATATTTACTACACAAGCTGTGTTCCAAACCTGCACTCAGTGCCACTTAACAGTACTTGACTGTGTTTTTTTTGTGTCTATTCATTTCCATGTTAAGCACACTGAGATAACATCGGTTTCAAAACCTCTACATAAACCCAGATCTATAAAACACCATCATATAAACTGAGGTTCTATTCTTAAGCAAATTTACTCAGAAATAAAAATAACAGCTTTGATTTGTTATATATTGCTCTCAAAGAACTTAAATAGCTTCCATACACAGTATTTCAGTTAGTTTTATACTTTACTTGGGTAGAGAAGTTCCATTTCTTAAGTGACGTTCTTGAGGAGCAGAGAAATTTTGGGATTTTCTAAAAATTTTATAGTAAGTCAATAGAAGATTGATACAAAATCTAAGATTTCTGTTTCCCTAGATGACTAGACTTTTTTTTTTTACAAGTCACTGACATCTATGTCATCAAAATATATTATTGACTTTAGCTAATTGCTAGTGGCTCTAAGGATATCCAATCCTGTCCATCAGAGTAATGGTGCAATTGAGTCAGTGTTTAGGAGCCACCCAAAACTGCATATTGGCAGCAATTAAAGCTCTGAAAGAATTTTACTGTCTGGAGAGTATGTCATCAACTGTATGCACACATGTCACCTAATTGGATTATCACCACTGCCAGTCAATTATCTCCATGCTAAGAAACTGAGGTTCTCAACTTAAGTGGTTTATTTCAGTTTACAAGGGTAATAAGTGGCAGAGATGGGAGACAAAGTATTTCCAATATTATTTGTCTTATACCACTACTATTTTGCAAAATATAGGGTGGGTCAAAGTAGGTTTACCACGTTCCTATGGAAAATAATACAATAATTAGTAAGTAATAATACTCTGTGCATCACATACTCACAGCTGTAAACCTCTTCCTGCCTCACCGTGTAGGGCAGTGGTATGCCCGTCAGGCTTAGCAAAAACTGAAACCCAGCAGTCAAGTTCTCATTTTATTATTGATTTCATGTAGCAAACACTAATGCAACACTGGCTATGTACTGGGCCTGTAGGAGGGACAAAGGGAGAGTGTGATAAACCACTCACAAATCTTACCCTCAAGAAGCTCCAGTCAAAGGGGGATGTAGCTACAACAACTGGCAGTAAATTTTAAGATAAAACAGAGGTAGCCTGGACAGCCTTGTAGGCAAAGAGGAAGGGCCTCATGGAACCCTGCGCTACTTTTGTGGGAAGAGGGTTCTTGGAAACCTCCCCCACCCCAAGCCATTATTTTCCTTGGTTAAAGAAGGAAATATGTCTGTTGGAGGAACTATGAGCCACATTTCTCTCATAAGAGATTTCCCTATGAATAGGTTTTTCATTCTCATCCAGGGCCATAGAGAACATGACCTGCTCAACGTTACCAAGATCTGCCTGGGCCTAGACACCCTTTGAGGGTGTCCTGGCTTGACAATCTTGAAAGTCAGGGTCAAGGCGAGAGCTCATGTACTTGCTGTTATGACAGCTTGCTCCTCAGTCATCCAGAGGAGAATCAAACTCATGATCATTTGTCCTCGACACTGTTTGCACTTGCTGCTCTGCAACTCCTGACCCCAGTCTTGCACTGGGGCTCAAGCAGAATAATTAGGGAAATAGGCACACTCCACATCTGGAGTCTACAGTCTGGCATCTGGGTCCCAAAACCATAGACATTTAGCTTTGGGAGTACTTTAAAGATAATCTTACTCAACCTCATTTTTAGATGGGGACCCTGAGACTCAGAAAGAGAAATAAATGCACACTTTATAGGAATTAGTTGTTCTTCCCAAACGCAGAATTTCAATGGGTAATTTGTGAGGAAAGAAGGGAGGTGGAGAAGAATTTTCATCACTTGTCTGCTTGATGATATCTATCTTTCCCTTTGGAAGTCGTTTTTGAGTGTCAAAGGGGAAACACACAGGTAGAAGCTGCCATTCATTTTATAATAGACAAACACTCTGATAGTTTGATGACATGAGTAATAACAGTAATAGTAACTGCCATTAATTGAGCTACAATATGCTGGACACTTCAAATAAATTATTCCATTTAATCTTTCTCTAAAAATGAGAATGTTTTCTATTTCCATTTTACTGATGAAGTTTACTGAAAGCTTAGTGAGGTTAAGTAACTGGCTTAAGATCAACAAGTTTATTTATATCACAGCTGGGATCTAAACACAGGTTGGTTTGACATCCGAGTCAATTTCCCCACCATCATCCTTACATTAGGACAGAGTTGTGAATGACAAAGGTCTTACTTCAAAAAACTGGAAGCACAGGTATGGAAAGTCAGCTCCACAGAACAGAACAGGAGAAGATAATAGATGACAACCAACTATCATAATCGCCTCAGGATATGGAAAGCAGATAAAACAAGACACCAGGTGTTCTGAGGATGGGATTTCAAGAACACACTGAAAGTCTGAAGCACTTCAGCAGCTCTGTGGACAGCTGGAGAACAGCTGTGGCTGACAGACTTCTCCTACTCCCTGCTTTGGGGAACAGAGTGGCTCTGTTTCAATGAAAGCAATACGTTCTTAGAAATACCCAAAGATAGACTTGCAAGACAGAGTTTTGAAAGTCGGTGTCCAGACCAGCCAGTCCATTTATTTGTTAAAAAGATGTTGTACATGGTGGCAAGTTGGACTAGAAAATTCTTACAGAGCATTTCCTTGGACTGGAGGCTGTCTGGCTCCCCGCAGAGCTCAGTTTGGCTGCCTGATGTCAACACTGTAGGGTACTCACTTTCAGGGTCACATTGAGCACTTTCACCACCCTGAAAGGGAGTGCCTCCTCAAGCATGAGGTGCCGAGGGGGCAAGGAGAGCGCCCACTAATTACCCAGACTAGGATTAGATCCCCTCGCTCTACAAAGCTTCTTCACGGAGGTCCCTTGGGTTACGAGTCCTTGAAAAGTGGCTTCCCTTCATCTAGAGCATAGCCAAGAGAGGACAGGGACCAGCCTTTTACCTGGACTGACCTCTTATTGAAGATAAAAAAAAAAATTGTGCTGTTCAATTTATTATTTTGAACTGAAATGGAGACAGCGTTTTATAACTAGTGCTACCAGGTCAGTGAGTGGGCTAAGAAGTGACTGGTCACAATGGGAAAATATAAGAGAGACAGGAGCCGGTCTAATCCTCCAGGAGTTCATTACACGGTATGTGACCTTCACGTTTCATTCATTCATTTACTTATTCAGTTGACAGAATTAATTGCCTCCTGCTTGCCAGAAACTATCAAAGGCATTGACAGACACATAAATGAGCAACTGATAACAGTGACTACCAACTTTTCATCTAAGAGAACTAAATCAAAAAGAAGTTAAAAATTCTTGTAGGCCATTTCTTAGGGGTTGTTTGTTAAAGTGCTGCTTTCACATAAGAAAGTGCATTTATTTGCTCCTGATCTTCTGCATTCGTACACTATTTTCTAGTCCAGAAAGGATTACTGTAGAGGGCTAAAGTTTCAGATGTGACAAAGCTAGTTCATATACTGCAGTATCTGATGTAATATAGTACCTCTGGAACTGGTTTCTTTTTCTTTCTTTGACTGACCTTGTAAACTACTGAACTGCAAAGTGGAGCTTGCTCTTAATATTATATCCTCTAAAGCCAGAGATTGTTTCCATTGTAAACAAGATAAACCACAACATTTTTTTTTAAACACAAATAAAAAGCTTCTGGGTTGGTGATGACGCCATTCATTGAGACATGTAATTCAAGAGCAAGGGGAGCAGGCTAACTGGGCTGGTTAAAGGGCAGAAGATCTGTAGAACATCTATACCCAGTGCCAGCCACACAGTTGGTGCTTGATAAGTATTTGTTTCAGAAGAAGGACACCAGGTGAAGCTATCTTGAAAGTGGCTGAATATGGGAGTCTTCAGCTGACGGAGGAGAAGGGGTGGGCTGGAAATTGAGATTCCTGCATATGGATGAGATTTCCCAGGGAGAATTTGTAGAGTGAGAGGGAACCTGAGGAGGTATTCCTGGGCAGCACCTGTATTAAAAGGACGGGTTTACAAAGAAGAGAGAAGGAGAGGCTAGAGGTGTTGCATGGCAACTAGGAGAGACCGGTCTCGCACATAAAGGAAGAGAAAACACACAGAGACAGGAAGTTTCCATAGGAAGTGCCATGTCACACAGAGGGCCCAGCAGTCTGGATGCCCAGGGCGGAAGTCCGGAGCAGGGGTGTGGAGAGGAGGGGTCTTCACGGGTAGAATCTCAGGCCATGAAAACAGGCTCAGAGTTCCACAATTTGTCTCCTCATTAACTTTTGGCAATTTTTAAGATGGTATTTTGTCCTTTCTGATTCTAAAAATAATGCATGCTTATTGTAGAACATGTATGAAACACAAAAAAGTTCAAAGAAAAACATGATCATGGCTACTGCCCGCTTTTCTCACGGAGCCGCTCTGTGGCTTTCAGTGTGCTTTGCTCAGACTTGGCCTGCCCGGCTGCGCCAACCTCGCGTCCCGGCTCAGGCCTCGTCCTTCTCTTCTCAGCTCAGCAGTGTAGCACAGGCAGGATAAACACTGGGAAGCAAAGTGATTTGATAAGCTATAAAGTGATACATTCTGAATGAGAGTGATGTGTGTGATGATGGTGACACACCGAGGGGGACACAGGGGGATAATTAGTCAGCCCCGAGGGCCCTGCTGGCGCACACATTCACAAACACACAGCCTTCTCATTAGTCCAGGTTTTTCCTTGCTAATCATGATCTAAAACACGGGTTTGTCTAAGTGACTTCTTTTTGCTGGTGGTGGGGTAGAGGCAGGGAGGACTGTGCTTAGGAGGGGTCACTCTGGCCACATCCCTACACAGTATCTCAGGTATTAAACAGTCACTGCCTGGGGCTTCACTTCCTACCTCTTTGCAGCCACTTTGTGGGAGGGGACCAGAGTGGACTCCTTTGTCAAGGGTGCTGTGACCAATTTCCATAGACAACGTAGTATAAGACAACACAAATTATTATCTCACAGTTTGTAGGTCAGCAGTCCAAGTTGACTCCACTGGCTTTTCTTCTCTGGGTCTCACAAGGCCAAGATCAAGGTGCTGATCGACTGGGCCTTCATAAAGAAGCTCTAGGAAGAATCCACTTGCTTCCATGCTTGCTCAGATTGTTGGCAGAATCCAGTTCCTTGCAGCATAGGACTGAGGTCCTCTTTCCTTCCTGGCTGAAATCTGGGGAAACCTTGGTTCCTAGAGGCCTTTCTTTGGCCCTTGCAAGTGAGGCCCTATGTCTCTACAGCAATGGTGTGTGAGATGTGAGATCCTTCTCACACCGGAAACCTTCCTGACTCACTTATACCTGCACAGTCCCTCCTGCGTGTAAGATAAAATAAGAGCAGCTTCCAGCATCAGGGTGTGGACTTCTTTTGGGGGGAACTTTTTTGGCTGATGACCCAGAGTGATGGCAGGAATGAATAGATTCACACAAGTCCTCTTTTCCTGTCTCTTTCCCCCTTCCTCTCGCACAGGTCCAATATGGATTCTTCTCCACATTCCTCTTGTTCACCTTTAGAAGCTTTGCTAGTCTGCTTAGAAAGCAGGGGAAGTCACCCTCTGCTTTAGAAATGCCAGTGACGTGCATCTGGTCTCGATCCACAGCTTGTTTCATGTCATTTTGCAGCAACAGAAAAATTCATTTGTGAAGCCCAGTTATTTGATGTGTGCCGTGATCATGATTAACACAAGTGTCTCTTTCCATACAATTATTACATTTAATGGGTCACAGTCATATTTTATCTCTAAATTTTGATTTCCCATCCAAACTTTGGCTGCTTTATGACTCCACTGACCTTTTCTCTGAATTTACTTCATGCTTTGCAAACAAACCCTTGCTTACCATGTTCATTTGTAAAAATGTCAAGATGCTTAAGTCCTAACGGTCCTGACTGGAGAATGCTGTGTGACAGGGTGAGTCATCTGCACTCAGGTACTGGGCATTCGCAGGCTCCCCATACTGCGCCATGGCTCCTGAAACCCCACTAGGCAGGAAACTGGGTGTTTGCTCAATGTTTATCTTCTGTGCTAATGTTAAGTTTAGAATATTCCCATTGCAGATACATTTGAGGAAATTTGTAAAGCACTAGCTAATGTGCCAGCAGATTTCACCTCGTAAGTTCCCGAATATGGTACCTGGAAAACATTCCTCAATCCCCAGATTTATTCTCAGGTTTCTTGCTTTCCGATCTATATATCTTATTTATTTTTCTATAATGTCAGACCTCATGATCTTCTGATCACCTTTTTATACTCTCAGTGACTGCTAAAGACTATACTTTAGTTTTTAAGCAAAGGAAGAAGTACATTGTTCTGGAACACCATTTGACCATGTTTGAAGCCTGGGGAAGTCTATATGATTGTCAGTGTTTTTAGTATGCAGCCGTGTATTAAAGGAACAGTCTCTCTTTACAAACATTTACCTCACCAAAAAGGACTTAAACAGATACAAGTACTAATGGCAGAAATATGATTCCAGAAATGGACTACTGGGGTTAATATGAAAAGAAAAATTTGCTCATTTAAGAGTTAGTAGAAGTCATCTACATCTATCCAAAAGAATCAACTACTTGTTGTGTGGCCAAATATGTGAATATACTTAGATGTAGAGAGTCTTTCTCAACAGGAATCCGACAAGAGAATTACACTCAACAGAAAATGATTGGAAGGTCTATTCTTTTCATTTCTTTCAAAAGTTTTGCTTAGCTAGTATTCTTCATGCATAAATATAAGTTAATCCATTACAAACACCAAATGCCTTAAGACAATGATTCTCAAGTTTTTTGATGTCACAACCCCCTTATGGAGCTTCAAAATTAGGAAAGACTCCCCTTAAGGCGTTTTTGTTTATGTGTTATACTGTCAATATTTACCAACTTTAAAAAAAGTAAACACATTTTATTGATTTACTTAAAATAACCACAAGTCATTTATATGTTAAGTAATATATGTCTATGAAAAAGAAATCTATTTCCAAAACAAAAAGTTTACCAAGAAGAGTGACATTGTTTTACATTTTTGGGAATCTCTTTAATGTTTGGTGAAATAGAAGACAGCTGGATTCTCACATCTGCTTCTGTAATCAATTGCATTACCACATATCCTATAGCCTCTGAAAAATTTCACTGTGCCCAGATAAAGGAATAAGAATGAAAAATGCATGTAACATTCTTATATAACCCTGAAAATGGTTTTGACCTTGTGGATCTTCCAAGATAGGGCTCAGGAACACCAGGGGCTCCTGGGCCATACTTTGAAACTGTTAGAGCTTGTTTCTCCTAAGGATCCCTGATGAGAAGGACTGCACAAGTGGGCTTGCATATAGCCTTTTCTCCACTACTAGGTCTGTACCAAAATTATATATCATAATGATGGCCTAAATTAAATGTCAATGCTTGCAGAAGTGTCCAACCTTCTGGACCAGTGTCTCTGGACCATGCTGGAAGAAGAATTGTCTTGGGCCACACATTAAATACACAAACACTAATGAAAACTGATAAACAGACAAAAAAAAAGGTTTTAAGTAAATTTATGAGTTTGTATTGGGCTGCATTCATAGCCATCCTGGGCTGCATGTGGCCTGCGGGCCGCGGGTTGGACACCCCTGCTAGAGTTAAATCATTCATGATGTTTTGTGTAACTTCTAATTTAGAATGACCTCAACCAAGTAACATCTAGTGATTAGCTTTCTGGGTCTGGCATTGCTTCTCTGACCCATTTCAGAAGACTAAGGATTTCCAATTGTATTTCTAGGATATAATTGGCAGAGCTTGACTTACAAAATCAGTCCACGCATGCACTGATTCTGTAGCCAAGCCTTCCCTGAAAGTTTAGACTGAAAGTAATTTCAGTATTCCTGCCTCAAGTTTCATGGAAGCCCCTTTTTGAAATCTCACTATGTCCAATATTTCAGAAAAATGAGGAAAGTTACAGGACAACTTCCTCCTCCATTCTCCCTCTGAGAAAAAGAAAACACATTTTCACAATAATCACTTTTGGAAATGGAAAAATGCTACCTCGTTTATGAGAATACCAGGGTTCTCCACCTGTTAAGCCTGACATGATTCAGCTGTGCAAGCCTGAGACATTTTGATTCTCCATGTATCGGAGACAAGTGTCATACACACTGATTTGCAGAGAACACCACAGACAGCACTCTCCAGGGAGACGAGGCTGGAAACAACAGAGATAGGAACTACTGAGTGGTGCTGTCCATAGGCCCAGGCAGGTCTTAGGTCAGGTTATTGAGAGCTGCTGCATGAAATAACATTTCAAATTTAAATTCCTTGTAAAACACCAGGAAAATATGGGTCAGAGAGCTTGCTAATGGAGATTCTAGGGAAAGGACAATCACTAAGTCACCCTGAAGACCTAGAAGTGACTGAAAGAACGTCAGGAAAGTGGGCAGGTGAAAAGCTAGTAATAAAAAAAAAAGCAAAACATCTTTTAGGAGTCCACACATCGGGATGCTGACGGGGTCAGGCAGTCATTGTATTTTTTATCTCCAGGTAGGGTTAGTACATTTGGGCTTTCTACCCTACAGGCTGTTGTTTCTTCTGTCTCCGTCCCTTATCATCAGCTTCTCACAAGGGCAGTCTATACCACAGTCTCCTCGTTCCCTCCCCGTGGCCCTTCCTGTTTGCTGAAATGGTTACTTAGATATCTCCGGTGGTCCGGTGGTATTTCTCAATCATTCTGTTCATACTTAGAGGTGCTCGTGTGTACAGGTGTGTGTGTGTGTGTGTGTGTGTGTGTGTGTGTGTGTGTGTATTTGAGACTGCGCTCATTTATTTGAGCATAAGGTTTTGTATATGTTTATCCCTTATTACCAATTTGAGAGATAAAGTGGATTTTGTTCTAGCTAAAAAGTCTGGTAGGAAGAGGGTGTAGAGAGAAGAAGCCCCAAGTCCCAAGTGAGACATCAGAACCTGCCATCAGGAAATGTGTAGTAGAAAAGTGTGACAGAAGCAAAAAAGACCAGATCCCATGATACATTCAGATTGTGTCTTCTCCCCTTGCTATCCACGCGGCGTCTGGAGTGATCTCATACTGTCACGAGAAGGGTCATCTAAATAAGCATTGTGTTTGAGCCCAGCCTCAGGCCCATGTCGTCCTCGCCAGCCCAGGGTGTGGGCAGAGCTGGTGTGAGCATGTCCACAGCTCCTCCAAGAGCTTCTCTCCTGGGAAGGCGCCACAGAGACTCTGGGACAGTTGTGTATAAGATTGAGCCCTGCCAGCAAACTAATTAAATGGCTTTTTAAAAGCTCCAAGCTCAGCAGCAAGAGTGGGTGGCTCATTTCCTGACTCACCTATTCAACTCATTTGTGGTCCCAGCACATACTCCCTCTTGTAGGACACACTGCCTGGCTTCAGTTTGAGCTATTCCATTTCTCTGCAGGGCAGACGGGAATGCGAAAAGTAATAGCTTTCTCTTCTGTGTGGGATCACGTTTATGAATGGGTGTTCAGTTCTTTGTGCCAAAGGAATTGTGGGAATGTTAGAACCAGTTTGAACAAAACTGGATATTTAATTAAAAACCTTCCTTCTGAAGACCCAGAGCTTTGACTGGAAAGCAGCAGAGTCCATCCCGGCACAGGGTGGCCTCCACAGCCAGGGAGGTGGGGAAGCTTCCCAGGGCCTTACCTCTCCATCCATGAGCCCAGGAAACACTCAGGGAGTGAGGAGGAATGAAAAGCCATTGTATCTTCAGAGCCTGCAAATACAAAGAAGGAGCTACAGAGACTACAGGCAACAATACCTCTGCCATGATAGAATTTTCTAGTTTAAGAACTTTACTTTTGTTTCACAAGATCCCAGCAAAAGGAAAATGCTGTTAATGAGTGTCCCCCTACACCGCTAAATCCTCTATGTTTTGATTAGAGGCAGGGTCCTGTCTGTCCAAAATGGAGAGCGATTACGTAGCAGAGGTCATTTCTGCCCCTCCCACTGCCACCTACAACTTTGCCTATCATGGTTAAGGGCCTATTCAGCTAGAATAATGAAATTGATTCTGTGGTAAAACAGGATCTTGCTAATTGGTATGCCAATTCATGACATTTTATTTCTGTTGTCTATCCCAAATCAAGTTGTTGAGTTTAATACTCCTTCTCCTAGGATAATTTTTAGTAAATAAAAATATATTTACAGAAATTCATGATAGATATGATTTCCAGCTGACCTGGTGAAGCTTAAGGTTAGGTCTGACAAATATACCGCACGTATTCATGCTTGTTTTTCCCTATCACCTGTGTCTATGCGTGCCCCCCTGAGATCTCTCATGAACTCTCTTCTCTTTCTATATACCTTCCTCAGGCAGTCTCTGCCACTCTTGTGGCTTTATGTTTCATCTATATGCTTATAGCCTCCAAATTCTTTCTTCTGCCCTCTCTTCCAGTCTTTTATTTCCAACTTTCTTATTTAAATTTCCATGTGAAATTCCAGCTGGCTATTTAAGTCAGTATGTCTGAAACTGAACTTACTGGATCCCCCTGTCTACAAATTGATTTCTCTTATGCCACCCCATCTCCCAGTTGCCCCAGATTGAAACCCAGAGTCTCTCTTTGCTGTTTCTCGAGCACCAAGACCCACCAGTTCTCTACTATAAATATGATGGGGGTATTGTCTCCTGTGCTTCACCCTCCCTGGTAGTACTTTTTATTCATTCATTCACTAACGACTTTTTATATTCAGGCACTATGCTAAGGGCTAGTGGCACACAGAGAAGATGAGAACCAATGAATGAGTAGAGTTCCCAGCACTGTGGTCATTGACCTATCATAAGTCAGGGTAATGGATGAGCAGGAGTTTGGGAGTCAGAACCAAGGACTTTTCCTGTTTTGGTTCAACTCCTCTCTTGCGGGGACAGTTGGAAAAACCTGCCACCACACATCCGTTCTGTTCTCTGCCCTGCTGCCTGGGTTTATCTCTAAAGTTCAAATCAAATAGTGTCACCCTTCTGACTAAAACCCTTCCCCAGCTCCCCATCACACAGGACAGGCACCAGACTTCTGGACTCTACTTTCAAAACCTTCAAACGCAGCTTTTTCCCCCCATGGCACTCCTTTATACAACATAGTTATTAACTTCACAGTCCATGAAATAGAAAAGGAAAGAACAGAAATTAAAACGCCCACTCTGCCTTCAAAATTTACCATCAGTATTATTTTCAATCACCCTTTTTCCCCCTTTGGCAATCAACTCAATGAATCATTTTCCTAATGATGGCTGTTCACACTTTGCATAACTGTTTCAAATGACAAGACACTGCACAGTTTTGATGAGTGCAGATAATCAGTATGTGATTATTTCCTGTCCTGATGTACTCACAGGTGCTCCATATGAGTCTGTGGCGACCCACCAGAAACAAGTCCTTTGGCCTTGCTCTTAGAAACTTTGAGTCCATCTTTACAGATGAGTGTGACCTCAAGAGAGAATGAGAGCCAGGTGCCACCAACCTGTTTCTTCACTGGAGTAGACCACTGCAAAAACATTCATTTACTCATTCATTCACTTAGTCATTCATGCATCAAATACTTACCAAGTGCTTGCCAAGTTCTCTGTGTTGCAAAGTTGGGTTCTGTCCCAAGGGAGCTCACAGTCTCTTTTGTGATTAAGTTCTGTGATTTGATCCAAATGTCGGGAACCAAAACGGAGTGAGAGAGATATCAGGGGTCAGGGGGTTGGAGAAATACTTGAGAGGCTTTAAAAGATTGAACAAAGTTTTTTGTAGAAAGAATGTGTTTGTGGGTGTGCATGCGCACATGTGTGTGTTTATGTATTGGGGGGGGAGTTGTATTTATGTATTAAGAAGTGGGGGAACGGTAGCACATGGGCGGGAAAGAAATTGCTCTCCTGGTAAAGGGAACCCAAATGCAAAGGTAATTAAAAGAACTTCACCATTTTCTTGGGGAGAAATTATGGTAAGGTCAGTGTGGTTTGAGGGAGGCAGCAAAGGAGAGGCAGGCAGTACGGGTGCAAAGGGAGCGGGTTACAGAAAACATGTACAAGAAGCTCAGACTTTCTCTGCAAGCCGTGGGAGCCCAGAGAAGTCTCTAAACAAGAGGAGTCACCAGGAAAATGATTTTTTTAAAATAAAGGTTCCCTTTATTCAAAAGGTGTGGGTGTAGAGTATGGATAAGCATTAAATGAATGCTTTTCTGAATGGCCACAGCCAAGTACAGGTCCATGGCTGTGTCCCAGCTGACTCTGCATGTTTGTGTGTGTTTTTTCCTAGTGACAGTGCTGGCCATCTTCCATGAACTGCATGTTGACCCTGACCTGTACACACTCTTGTTTGGGGAGAGTGTGTTGAATGATGCAGTGGCCATAGTGCTAACATAGTAAGTACCAGAATTTGGCCAATGTTTCTTTGGTGATGTGAAATAGGCTTCTACCTGGTGATAATTCCTAGTGGCTTTAATAGCATCTTTTGTATTATGTTGTAGAGATACAGGCAATTTCTAGCTTAGCTTTCAAGGAATTGTTACAAAAGGAAATCTTCAATATTGTGTATAATTCATTAGGCACCTAATGTGTAACTCTGTTAATAGGTTTCATGATTCCAGCTTATTATAGCATACCACAGAGAAAGTAACATTTATTTTCTTCTCGATGTATATATTTAGCTATTCAATTAGGGTTCCTAAGATGCACATAGTGAGCTTTCTTAACTTCAAATCAATATCATTTAATTATGTTCCTTATACGATTCATTTTCCAGTTAATAGTCTAATAGAAACCATTGTATTTATAGTAATCTTGGTAAACAATTGAAAACAGAACTTGAGAGTCAGAATACTCTTTTTATTTCTTGATGCAAATGTGATATGTTTTGCAACTTGAAATCATCATATGACAAATGAAACCAACAGAGCTTCACTAAAAGATCATATAATTCTTCCTTCATCCTGAAAGAATTTTCTTTTTAAGATAAGAACTAGTGCTCTTTCCTCACCTCCTCTGTAGACACCATTTATATTTAATAAATGCCACTCCGGTGGCTTTCCCTGTGTCAGAGGTCTCTTCTTGGTTTTAAAGACCAATATTTTGGGCAACTGTCAAATAACCAAAGGAAAGTAACTATCTGATAATTAAATGTGACCACAAAATTTAATTCAAGACATTAACTACTTTAAATGCACTTGAAAATGTGTTGTGAAGTAAAAAAAGGACTTCGAAGTCAGATCTCAGGAGGGAGGACACAGCAGAGCAGCTCTGCTCCTGTTTCCTGCTGGCTGACATTTTGTAAGGATGCCACCCAGAACTGCCCCTGAATTCAGCAACTTGCAAGTAAGAGTCTCCAAGTAAACTGATATTTCACCTGGCCACCGAAAAGTGTCCTTCTTGCATTAAAGGAAAATATGAGAGCAAATTAAGAAAAAAGCCATGGCAGACTCACAAATGCTGAAGAACACTTTTAAAGAAACACTAAGAAAATTAATTAGGACATCAGGAATCCCTGTCCAAGAAATACAAATACTATTAAAGAAACATATTTTAAGTTTTTAAAAAATCTGCCAAGTCCCCCATTTTCACTGCCTGAACTGCCAAGTTATAAAGAGCCGAGCGAAGAGCTAAACCACTGAGACACACATGAGCTGGGGAGGAATCACTTAGCCACAGCCCAGGGAACACTGGCCTTTTGGGGCAGCACTCTCATTTGCAGCAGTTGTGTTAAAAGTGCAGACTCCAGGGTGAATGCTGAGGTTGCTGATTAAGCACAAGCCTGGGGCTTTAAACAGTCTGTGTAGTGTCTTCTCAGGTCCCTGTGCAGTTACGAGTGGAAGCACCTTTCCTACTCCCCTCCCTACCCATCAAGATCTCTGCCTTCACCCCAGGAGGTGCTTGCCATGTTAGCTGAAACTTTGTGCTCCCCAGCTTTGGCAATCCAGGTATTGTGCAGAGTGACTCTAAAGAATTTCATCTTGAAAATAAAGATGATCTTACATTAGGAATACCTGACACGCTCAATAACATCTACACAATGGAATCCGCAGGCTCTTTCTCCTGCCAGCTGCGTTTGGACTCCACCGGAGCTTTCCATGATCTCCACTGGGTGGTTGGATCTCACTGTCCTGGGTTATGGGCTATCTGCCCACCAGTGACTCCACCTTGCAGTTATTCATGTCTGGTACTCTTTGCTTTTCTTGCTCACTTGCTTCTTAAACTTGGTTTACAGCACGATGATCTTTTTGTATGTCTATTTACACATGCACCATCCTTTTAATGCTCCGGCCCTATACTCTCCCTTTCACTTATTTTCTAGTTCCCTTAGGAAAACCCTATTTAAAAATCACTTAAGTTTTCCATGACTTTCAGACTAGAAGTTCAAATATTTGTCTCTCCACTCTTCCCTCTCTTCACGCTAAACTGTGCGTGGCGGGTACCTTCATGCCCTTGCACACACAGTATTGCTCCTCCCAGCCTCTGTTTCTGCCTCATCAAGTCCTTCACCACTTACACCATCTCTTCCTTCAGGACCCACTGACCCACATGGGGAACCCCCACCTCATGATGCCCTGACCTCCATCAGTTCCTTTCCGATAGAGCATGACAACCTTGGGTTTACATGTGTATTTGTCATTTAGGTAGTAACTTTTTCAACACTGTCTAAGTACTTGAGATGTATAAGAACAAGTGAAAACATCTGTTGTGTTTTCCCTTTTTTAGTTCCATGTCTGTGGGTTTTTTTAAAGTTTAGACATAGTGAGAGAGCTCTTATGTACCATAGAAAAGACAAGCTATACATTTAGATGTGAAATCAAATATAATAAATAACCCAAATCATTGGTCAGGGTGGCCCCAGGCAGGGCCCCCAGAGTGCTTTCAGAAAGGCCACACACTTCTATTCACCTATCCGTCTTCCACCAGCAAACCTCCTTGTTTAAAATCATCCTCTTAACTTTGAATATTTTAAAAATTTTACATGTTAATACACTCTGATTTTCAGACAACAATTTTTAAACGAATTTGATGACCATACTCTTACATACAACAGCAGGTGGTGAGTGGTGTCCCCATGGGTTAAAATGATCCGAAATTGTTAACCTTAAAATAGAAGTAACTTCATTTAACATAAGAGATTTGAAATTAGCTTGACCCACACTGCTATTTCAGGTATATAGAGAATGTCATTCCCAAACATATATACATGAGTGAGTGAACTCCACATAATGGATTTGCATTTTTAAAGACTGTTTAGTAGGTTATGAAGGAAAGCAAAAGATATACTAAAGAGCCTTGAGGAAATGTGGTTTTGATTCTTAACAAAGACATTACTTTGAGAGGCAGCACGATCAAGTAGAAAGAACCCTAGATTTAAGTCAAGACAGCAGGTGTCAGGATTGCCAGGAATTATTTGTGTAGTTATTGCAGTTGACAGGAAACCACCCCAAACCAGGTAAACAAAAAGGTAGTCTGTGTTGGCTGATGTATCTGAACAGCAGGAACGGAAGTGGCTCAGGAAAGCATCCAGGGAGATGGACAGGTGGACATTTGAAGAGAAAAGAATCTTCAAATCTTTTCTCACTCAGCGTCTTCAGAGTTGGCTCCCTCACGTGGTCACAGGATGGCCCTCACTTCCCAGGGCTGTATCATTCTTTAAGAATAGAGAAAATATCTGTGTCTCACAATTCCCAGTCCAAATCTCAGCATAACTCGTAGATTTCTATGCCATTCCAGACCCACTTGGAACTAATCGCTGCAGCCAGAGAAATGTACTGCTCAGGTTGAACCAACAAGCTTCATGAGTTCACAGGTGAAATCAGTTTCACTTGGAAACACATGAACTAAGACTAGGGAACAGTGGGGTTATTGCTTAGAGTGATAATGCTACAAAAAGGAAACATGATGGATGGATAGAAACAAACAAAACCTAGAAGATCTCTTCAATGATTATATGTAGCCATGAACTCTCGGTGCTTGTTTCTTTATCTGTGTAATGGAAGAATAATTGTTATATATTCATCACAAAATTATTCAGAGCAATAAAAAGATCAATCTAGTTGGAAAGCCTCCTTAATCTATATAGTCTATGCTATATAAATAAATATATACTTAAAATAATTCATATAACCTTTTATATTAGTATCCTTTATATACTCACACAGATCTTCTGGTTTTATTAAAATAACTAAAGATAGACCTGCTTCTAGTGAAATATCCCTTCATAAATATGACATTTTATGATCCAAGGAATATAGAGAATAACCATTTTTACATGTGATTTCCCCTGTTACGAATGAACCACTTAGTTAAGGCATACCATTGAAAGTTGATAAGTCAAGAAATAGAGATTGAAGTATATTACTTAAAGTTATAAAGGTACTTACAACCAAAATTGATATTTCTCATAAAAGTTAGGTGGAAGAGGGGAGAAGGAAAGGAAGGGATAAGTTAACTAAAATACCACATCTTTCATAGTAATAAATCAGTATCTACTGTGTAGAGTTGGTAAATCAAGAAATGGAGGTATATGCATATTATTCAGTGTCAGAGGGCCACCATCAAAGAAATAAAAACATAAATAAGTGAAAATAAGATACTTTTCTATGTAGGACCATGGCTGTGGAAAGGGAAAATGTATAACTTAACTTTTTATTCTATATCCCTCTTTACTGTTTCAATGTTTACATATGTTTAGATTACATTTACTTGAAATAATTTTCAGGTGATCAAGATATCAAAAGCAGAAACTATAAAAGAAAAGCCAATTTATTTATAGCCATAGAGTCAAGGAGTCCTAGCAGGCAAAAACCACTGCAAATGAAACTAACTGATGGAGGATAAACCAAGGACAACAATTTCAACCCGTATTTTGATAGGTTAATTGTCCTTTTAACATACATGACTCATTGTTAATCTCCTTAATATACTGAAGGTACTAGTTATGTTACCTTAGGTAAGGTACTTAAACTCTCTGTAACTCCAATGCGATGATGTAAGATAAGGATAGTAAAGACCACTTACCTCATGAGGATTAAACATAATACACCTAAAACAGGACCTGGCTTACAACACACAATAAATGTTAGATATAAGGTGCTGAAATTATTTCTGTTAAAGACTAATAAAGAAAAGCAAGAAAAATTTTTTAAAAAAGGGCAAAAGCTATCAGTAGGTAATGAACAAGAAAAGAAAATAAATAGTCATTAATCCTACTAAATAAGATCAGACCCATTAATAATGAAATCAAATAAATTAAACCAACAATGGAATATCAGCTTTTGCTTTATGAATCTCCAAGTCTTTGGAACTCAGGAAAGCATAATCATACTATGCATAAGTCAAAGTTTGTGGAAGGGACTCCTCCTTTATTCCTAATGAAAAAGTAATAAAACTTTTACAAAGGCAATTCAGCAATATTTATTGAGTCATTAGAATTTACGGATCTATTGATCCATCTGTTTCATTTCTAGAACTTTGAACGAAGAAGTAATTAAGGTCATGTGTGACAGTCTCTCCATGGAGATGAGTGCATTAACTTGAGCAAAAAGTTGTACATAAGTTACTAGTTGGCTGAAAAAGTTATAATTTATTAATATCATGTAATTCTATGCAGTCATTTGAAAAATATAGAAAAAACATGTATTGATGTGAAAAGTTATTTACAACATATTTAAAAAATCAGAAAATTATAAAAAGAAAGTCTTAAAAAGAAAACTATAAGAAGTCCTAGCTCATGCAGCTCAGTGGATTGAGTGCTGGCCTGCAAAGCAAGGGGTCTCTGGTTCGATTCCCAGTCAGAGCATATGCCTGGGATGCAGGCCAGGTCCCCAATAAAGGGTGCTTGAGAGACAACCACACATTGATATTTCTCTTTCTCACTCCCTTCCCCTCTAAAAATGAATAAAAATTGAATCTTAAGACAAAAATTTAAAAATAGTGTATGCAATAAGATCTATTTTGGTTGAAAAAATCACAGTCAAATTCATGTGTTGTAATTATAACAAATTATTAATATAATTTTTATATATATAATCAAGTGTCAGTCAGGAGCACAGGTGATTTTTATTTCTTCTTTTAGCTTATATATCTTTAATGGAAATAGAATAAAATACTTATGATCAACTCTGGTCCAAAAAATTCCCCATGAACATACTTGATCATTGGCAATCTTCATTTAGTACAGATTCTAAATAGGTTTAAGTCTCAGAAATTTTTACCCATGAAATAGCAGAGAGTGTTATTAGCTGTTTATCTATAAAAAAGAAATATTGCCAGTATTGCACTGAAACATCTACTTGTGAAATAATTCCACATGTGCAAATACCTTCAGGTTTTCTTAGAGATAAAATAAGGTCCCCATTAAACAGCTGGCTCTTGGATGACAGTAAATACACAGAAAGTGCCTTTATTCCATGTTAAGCAAATTCTTATAAGGAAATTCAATGTTGATCATCAAAGGAGAGAGAGAAATGGAGCACTAGTTTTCTCTTTTTAAATAAGAGTGTTTTATGCTGCTTAGAGGTCCTTACTAGAAAATGTCATTTAAAGTGTAATGCTTAGCACTTTGAGTGACATTTTGAAAGGCCACTTTTTTTTATAATCCATACATCTTAAGGGAAATTTAACATGGAAGTTAATGAGATGGCTCTGAGAGTCAAAGAACCATGCCACTAAGAGGAACCTTGAGATATTATCCAGACATTCAGTGAAAATTTACTGAGAAGCCATATGTGACAGACATTATGCTGAGCACTGGTGATAAGATGAATGGGTACAGTCACCCGTTTCAGCCGGCCCTGAGCTATTCCTCACTGAAACAGGCAGACAATAGCTATAACATGATTTAATACATATGTGCAGCAAAACCTCAGTTTAAAAAGCATCCCAGAAAATAACTTCATAAGATTTGGTTATGAACACATGTCACTAAGAACATTCCATTATTTTTCTTGGGACAGCATTTCTAGGTAGGTTGCAAGCTCCTTGAAGGCAAGTTAAACTTTTCTCTTTCCCCACAATAGACAGCAACTATTTAGAAGGCTCTCAAATAATTGCTGCGTGTGAGTTCATGCACCCTTTCAAATACAGGTGGGGGCGTTTTACTAATCCTCTCATTAAAATTTATTTCAGAAGAATTTTATAGCGCTTCTTCCAAGTATTTGAAAAGCCTCATTAGTTATCCTCATTAGCTCTACGTCTCCCATCTGACCCATAGTTGTAAACACCAAAGTGATAAGAAGGTGTTTTCTTTTGATGAGAATAAATAGAAACTGTTGTCACAACCAGAAAATATAACATCTCTCTGAAGGTAATTCACTTTTATATTTGCCTTGGAAATGGATAATCATCATGAAACACATTTATTTTGATGTCTGTCAAGCTGTTGCTGTGATACATAATTTAAAAAGAAGTTATGGCCCTTTTTGCTTAAGGGGTCCCTTGTCCTGACAGTCAATTTCACACCGATTCACCCTTCGGACACCAGGTGGCATCACCTGGCAGGAGTGGGAAGGCATCCTGGCCTCTTTAAGAAGCAGCAGGGAGGCAGGGCTCTGCTGACCTCTGTGTAGATGTAAGTCAGGACGCCCAGTGTGTTTTGCCCCACACCCTGCCTGCTGCTGCAACACTGCTTGTTGTTTTCTCATTCCTGATATCTAGTTCCTGTTTCCTGCCCATGACTCCACTATTTCCCCACCCTAGTTCTTAATGGCACCATGCAGATTCCTGGGAATTGACCTTGGCTTTATCCTGTGACTGTCCCTGTCTCCCAGATTAGCTCTGACATTCACTCACCGTTTCTCCAAAACTCAGCCCCATGACTTGCTTTGCTTCATGTAAAAACCATGCACGACACACTGACCTACCAAAAATAAATAAATAAAACAACCCACATTGATGGGTTTTATCTCAATTGCATTGTACTTTAATGTATTGACGTATAAGTCAGATGTAGGTGACAGAAATTCAATTCAAATTAGCTTAAACTAAGGGAATTCATTGGCCTATTTAACAGGGGTTAGGCCAACTCTGGCCATGCCAGATTTCAGGGATTCAAGTATGTATGTCTATTTTTTCTCATCCCTGATTCCGTCTGAGTGCTAGCCTCATTCTTTCCCAAAACAGCTGGATGACTTACTCTATGAAGCAGCAAAAGGTAACCAATGGCATCTCAAGCCTTGTATTGTTTTGACTCAATGTAATTCTTAATTTTCCCAATATTTGCATATTGGGCACAGAGAAGAACCCCTATGGGTTCTGCTTGTTTCCGACAATCACCTCTAGGCCAATGACATAGTACTCTAAGGGACTTATACATACTTACTGGCCAGATCTGAATCATACCCCCAGCCCTGTGGTCAGTGGAATGGAATCTATTATTAAAAGAAAGTGATTGGCCCTGACTGGTGTGGCTCAGTTGGTTGGAATGTTGTCCTGTAAACCAAAAGGTCATGGGTTTGATTCCAGTCAGGGTACATGTCTAGGTTGCAGGTTTGGTCCCCAGTCAAGGCACGTGCAAGAGGCAACCAATGGATATTTTTCTCTCAAACTGATGTTTCTCTCCCTCTCTCTGTCCCTCTCTTCTGCTCTTTCTAAAATTAATGAGTGTCCTCTGGTGAGGATTAAAAAAAGTGATCGGCAGACAAGTATAACAGGCACCCAGAACAAGAGCTACTGTATTTCTAAATAATAGAATATTCAGTACATGGTGGATTGAAATGAAGCGGTTAGACTCTATGCTGTTACAACCTCAAAGGAATGCTTTATTTTAAAAGGCAAAAATTCTTTTCTAAATGTAGAATTGGTTTTGAGGAAGAGAAAAGGAAATTCCCTGGTATAAGAAGTAAGAGAGAAATCAAGGCAAGTGTGGGAAGCTACCCCTGACAGTAGCCACATGATTTTGGGTAGGATGTAGACCCAGAAGTTTTGAAGTTAGAGTCAATTTCAATGTGGAAATCAGAGCCCCATCTGTAGGCTCACTCATGGTAATTTAACTTGAGCAAAGCTCTTTGGATAAAGCCAGGACTCTCGAAGTGCTCCCTTAGTTACACAGACTTTGTCCATCGCGTTTAAGTAATATTGAGAAAACCTGCCATGATTCTGTAATTTGAATCAAAACCCCTGCTCTGAGCAGTTGTGATATAGAAAATATAAGCAAGTAAATGAAAGCAGAAAGTTTTAAGGACTATTAAAACATGTGTCTCAGCTTCATTTCCCTTTCCTTATTTTCAAATATGCCTTGGGCTTTGAAGTGGACTTTTTAACCCAAGCACATGGAAATTCCACAGAAAAAAAACAACTCTTCCTGAAAATTAGTTCACAATAAAAATTTACAGGCCACAAAAGGAAATATCTATAAGGAAAAGCCAGGAGATAAACAAAAAAATTAAATCAGAAGAACAAGCACCCTAAGGAACTAAAAAAAAAAAAAAAGATAAAAATTAGAGATAAATGACAAAATGAGCATATTAAAAATGTTTGAAGGGATAAACAGAGGAGCCAAGTTAAGAAAATTAGTAAATAGAAAAAAAGAATATTTCAAAGTGAAAATGCAGATACTGACTTTAAAAAACAAGTGGATGTGATAAATATCATATTATATCCAGCTGGCAAACCAGAAGATAAAGTTGGCAAATGACGCAGAATACAGAACAGATAAAAAAATATGAAGACCCGGTGAAGAAACAGGAAGATAGTATAAGAAAAATTCAGAGTATATCAATAAGAATTTCAAAAGGAGAAACCAAAGAGAATTGATTTGTGGCAATATCTAAAGAGATAATAGATAATAATTTTCTGGATTGAAGAAAAAAATTGAAATTCATATTATGTCCAGAACTGGATGAATTCACCAAATACCTTATAGTGAAATGTGAGATCATCAAAGACAAGGAGGAAATCTTAAAATTAATCAGAGAGAAAAAAATGGGTAGATTACAGTGGAAAACACTGTGGATGACAGCAGTTTTCTTAGCTGTAATAGCTGCCAGAGGACAGTGAAATAATATGTACACAGTATTAAAAAAACAAACTCTACAATCAAGGTTCTAAAGTCCACTAACAGGAAGAATGAAATAAAGACACTTTCAGATTGACAGAGTTTATCACTCAGAGATAACTAATGGTAGAAATAGGAAACAACATAGGAAGACAAGGAGTGATGAGTAAATAAATTGGTAAATCAGTTATAAGTCTAATAAGGAATGACTGATAAAAATAATGATTTATGCAGAGGGGTAAAATAAGGTAATACCAAGCACTCCATAATGTGCTACAAGATTGAAAGACAGTGGACATTGAATGTTTGTGGAGGGAAAGATAATTTGTGTAGACAAAGTGAAGGCACAGCTGAGCTGTTTCATTAAATGAATCCGATTTTCACCCATGTAGTCATGTTCATTAAAATGTTTCTCAAAATGGTGCAAAAGAAATCTGGTAACAGATAATCCTTTTCACATTGGCTTTAAAATGCTGAAATCAACCTATACCTGCAGGCCACGTGTAGACCAGGATGGCTATGACTGTGGCCCGGCACAAAATCATAAATTTACTTACAACATTATGAGAGTTTTTTGTTATATGTTGCAATGTATTTAATGTATTCAAGACAACTCTTCTTCTTCCAGTGTGGCCTAGAGATGCCAAAAGTGTGGACCCCCGTGCTGAGTCTAGATATCCTTTCACAATTTCAGACTGTGCAAAAGATCACTATACATTAGGGAGCCAGTAAATCACTTCCCCTCCTACCCCTTCATCTTTCCCTCCAGATTTTAGGCTCTATCCTTTGTACTTCCAGTGTCTCCAGTTGTCATGTTCACTCTAGAGACTGTCCTTCATATTCCCTTTGTCCCCCTCACATCTCTAACTCATTTCTATCTCCTTGTGTTCTCATAATGTCATATTTAAGATCCACATTAGGACCTCATCTGTTCAATTCCTGGGGAGAGGTTACCTCCATGGGTGGAAAGCAGGGGACATTTTATACCCCAACAGTTGTTGATATGCTATGTGATGAGATGCTTTAAAAATTCTTTATGTGAACAGTGACTATGAGCCAATATTCTAGGCAACAAACCAGTTTTGAAAGAGAAGATTTGGAGGAAGTAGTTCTGCCTCTGCTGCTATACACTGTCATTAAGTCATAGGAACTCCTAATTCCTTTTAGCCCTGTTGGAAATTTTGGCTCTTTAAGTGGAGGGCCTGGGCCTGTGATGATGACCAGCCATGCACAAAGGGAGTTACTTGCACTAAGCCAAGTACAGAGACAGAGGTGGAAACCAAGGTGCTGAGCACCAAGAAATCTCTGACCCAAGGACCAGAGTATCCATGCTGGCATGATCAGTTCATTCTCTTTCTGTAGTCAAGCTACTCAGGATGCTGGATCATAATCAATGTCTACTTTATTAATTCATGACAGGAAATTACTGTTGGAGAATTTCAAGTACCCCAAAGATCATGTGGTAAAAACTGTCTTTTCTAATAGACATAAGTGCATATAAAGGCAAATAATATCCAGAAGGCCCTATGGTGAGCACAGGGACAGATGAAGGGTGGATTAATGAATTGGATCTTAATCTGTATCTTTAACAAAACATATTTTTTTCTTTTTTCTAGTCAGACTTGAAATTCTGAGGTGGTGCTTGAAAATCACCCCCTGAATTTAATACCGACATTTAGGATAATTTAAACTACTCAAAGTTTGTTAGGTTAACTAAATCTTGCTCTCTTCCGACTAACCAATCCTTTCTTGATTGACACATGGTATTTTTGTCACTATACCTGAGTGTCATTTGTCTCTATCTAATGGCCTTCAGTCTTTCATGGGGGAAGGGGCCTATTGTGATTCCCTCACCATCTTTATGTTGTAACCATGAAATACATAGACATGACACTGACCTAGGAGCAGGCGATAGTTCATAACTAGGTGTCAGGGCCATGTATGAGAAGCCAACGATTAGAAGAACCAATTACAACCTTGGCCTCTCATGATTTAAGATTTCCAAAGGTTGTCTAACAGGCTTCTATGACTAACGTGATCTAAAGCACTATGTATTAAAGTTTTGGGGAGGAGGTAAAAAGCTCCTCTTAGAGTCTGAATAATGTTATCATTCTTGGGGACATGGGGTATATCTAAAAAGACAAAAATATAAGTAGTTTCAGGAGCCCTGGGTTAAGAATTTTTTTTTCCTAAGGCATATTTTCTTTCTAATGCACTTAAGCCTGGCTTCTCCTTCTGAAAAACCAAAAACATACCATTTATTTCAGGTGATCAATCCTGAATTTTTTTCCAGTTTTTGTTTTTTTTTCAGAGAACAGGGGGCCAAATCAATATGCAATCATAATTTTCATCTAAATTGAAAGCTCTCTCTTGGCCTGGAGTATATATAATCTGTTCATATTTCTTGGGTTCCACAATGAATTCACATGGCAGGCTTATGCTGGTCTTATGTGGGCTCTGCCTCACTGGGCCATGTCATGCTCAGGGAATCTGATTAAACTTTGGGAAGGAGCAGCTGTTCAGCTATTGAAGATAAATTCTGGGCCCATTTTTCTGAGCCTGATGGCAAGACCTGACTCCCTTGCCAGGTATTGGATAATAAATGAACTGTCTTTGAATGCCTGGGTCCTGTGTTAATAGTTTTAAGATATCGGTTGTTTATGGGAAAGAAGTTGGGAACTCATATTAATTCTCTTGTCCCAGGGGTCCTCAACATCTTTTTTTAAAAAAACTTTTATTTATTTATTTTTATTTGCCAGATGGCAGGCAGTATTTATTAGAGGGAAAAGGGAGAAATCTTGTTACCATTTAGTTCATTCTCCATGGGTTAACAGCAAGAGATGCTCATTCCAAAAGACTGTGAAGTGAGTGCCAGTGAATTCTTAGATGAAGAGAAACACATAAAATCAGGCTGTATACTGGCTGGTGTTATTCTGCAGCATCAGAATCATGATGTGGTTTCATCTGATTTTCCTAAAGGTGCTTAATTCAAATTACATATAATACAGGCCAATTCTGAACCCTGTGCCAGATAGCTTGTTTCCAGAATGTAGTTAAATGGTCAAATTTGATCTAATGCCATTTTTATAAACATGCTATATGTGATGCTATGAAATTAAATCCTAACCTATAATATGTTTGCAGATTTATCCTTTGTTGTCCCATCTTTATTTGCCTACTTTGTTTTTATAGACATCAGAATACCTTCTAAGTAAATTCTGAACTATGTGAGGACCAATCAGATTTTCAGGTATTGTCTATTGTCACAGTGCTCTGCTTTTAGCCTTTTCATTAGCATATCTATAAGAAAATATGAAAAGTAGAAAAATACACATTAGATATGTACACATTCAATTTTCTTCCTTATTAGTAATTCTGGTAAAAGTTTTAGTGGAAAAATTATAATTTTATGACATATCCCCTGTGCGGGCAGTGTGTTTAACTTCTCCAGGGAGAGGTGAAGGCCAGGCTGGGAGTCTAGATTCAGATTCCTATTTTCTAGCTTTATACCATTGAACCAGTCAGTCAACTTGTTCAAGTCTGCAATCTAATTTCACCAAGATGGCAGCTTCACTATACATTTCTGTCCTCATCTTGAAAAATAAAAATCTCTTGGGATTTTAGAAGTGAGATTACACTGAAGATACAGATTATGAAAGCAGTTAAGGTCAACTTTATGTGGAAAAAATGCAGAAAACTAAAGCTCCAATAACTTGTTAAAATGTGTATAAAAGACTATTATGTCCATAAAGCAGGGATACATTGAAATTTAAAAAAATAAAATTATAGAAATTTAAAATGTAAAAATCAAAATAAAATACTCAATAGATTAGCTTATATGATTTCTACTTAAAAAATACAAACAACTCTAATGGTAAAACATTAGAGAACCTAGAAATCTGACTGGACAAAAGGTTAGCACACAAAAATCAATTGGCCACAACTGATAAAAGGTAATGGGAAAACTATGTTGTTCACAATAACATTAAAATATAAACTAATTAGAATATTTCTAAACAATAAATCTATATGATACCTTAATTTTAGTGAAAGACAAAAAAGTCTCAATAAATGATGAGAAGACCTACTACAAAATAGCATTGGAAGATTAATATTATAAAGTAATCAACTCTCACCCCAAATATGCTATACTTTCGGTGTAATCTTCCTTCTAAAATTCTAACAGATTTTTAAAAGGTAATTTTAAAGTTCATATGGAGCTTCTTAAGATATTAGGATAAAATAGTTTAACTCTACTAAAATCCCTCAGAACCAACTAAAACTAAGAAAAACATTGAAAAATAGAAAAATTTCATAGCGTAGGAAATAGGGAAATAGTCATAACTCCAAATCATAAACTATGAAGTATGTAAGTAAACAGTTTTGTTGCCAAGTAATATGAAATCTTGAACGAGAGATGCAAAGAAGCTGAGCCCAGTTGGCTCCTCTCAGGCCTGACCACAGATCTCATTGCTTAGTGGACCGGCCAACATCTATTGTTTAGAGCACAGATAAGATCAGGTGGCTGGGCCAAGAGAGAAATGGGGGAAAATAGTCTGACCCTTAAGAATGAAAGATGAGTAGAGACTATGCTGACCCACATCCTAGCTTCCTAGCTAGGACAATGTGGGAAGCTATTTGTGTGTGTTGGAGGGAAGCAATTTCCAAATCAAACATAATTCATCTGTCATTTATAGGGCTTTTCTCTATGTCATCTCAATTTGAATGTCATAGACTTCAAGAAAGATGTATTCCCAACAGAAAGGAGACAGGTTTGGAAACAGATGATTGAGACAAACAACTAGTGGCAGTTTTAAAACATGACCCACGAATTTTCTGGCACTCTTCTTATGGAGAGGTAAAGTCTATGTTTCCTCCCCTTGAATCTAAAAAATGCAGAGGAAGAGATGATATCCCTAAAAAACTAGCAGCTTCTACTCTCTGTCCTTGGGACAAGCCCTCTTAGACCCAGCCACTTTGTTATGAGTGCGTGCAGCTGCTCTGTAGAGAGTCCTTCCTAGGAAGGAGTAACAGCCACCAAGACTTCCCAGACAGTGAGTGTATTATTCTTCAAGTGGATCCCGCAACCCTATTTGAGCTCCCAAGACTGCCATGTGCAGCAGAAGTGAGTTAAACCCACTAAATTCTGCCCAGCTGGCAGATTTGTGAACAAAATAACTGTTGTGTTTTAAACCACTACATTTTGGGGTGGTTTGTTGTATAACAACAGGTAACCAGAACAAAACCAAAATTAAAATGGCAGTTGGCCTCAGTTTACTCATCTCTATTTTACCATTTTCTCTGTATTATCCTTTAATAAATAACAAGTCTCTATTAAAGATGAGTAATCAAAAAGGAGGGAGTGGGACATGTTCATCAAAACTGCAAACTAGATTAAAAAAAAAATTTAAGCCAAGAAAGTAGCCCACGACTTCCAAACAAATTTACCACAGAAAAGTTTAGACATTTTCCATTACTGTGACAGAAAACATGAATTTTCTAATCTATCTATAATATATAATATATATACTCAGAGAAGAGATTCAGGATTTGATAGAAAAGGTATGCAATAATTAAGGAATATTAAAAGTGTTCTTGCAGAGCTCAGCGAAAAGCTGGAGATAATAAAATCACTAAAGAGATAAAAGACACTTTACGAGTAACAAAAATAGAATTCGATCTTTGAAAACACTGTCAAGAACACAGAAAACAGACTTGAGAAAATAACACAAAACAAGACAGAAAAAATAAATATATAATAAAGACTATTGAGAATATAATAAAAATGGATGGCAGACAATGGGTGTTTTTGAAGAAAACACATGGAAAATAGTTAAAACATGATAAAGCAATATTCTCCTGAATATTGTAATAAGTGGATGGAAAGACTTAAAGGATCTACTGGATGCCAGGAAAATTTCATCTGGAATAAACAACACCATGAGCTAATTTGACAAAGTTACCGGATTTCAAGTTCAAAGAACGAATTACAGAGGCATTGAGGCAGAAAACCCAAGTCACTTACAACATCAGAAACAATCAGGTTGGCTTTGGACTTGACCAGAGTGACATTCAATTCCAGAAGATGGAAAAGCAGCACATTTTCATTTCTGAGGCAAAGATTCTGAAATGCAAGACAAGCTGTCCTTTCATCATGAAGGCAGCAGATCGGGGGTTTAGTAAATAGTGTGGGACATAGGCTATTTCTTCAGTAGAAAAAGTTAAATGCTTAGTTCATGTCATTCCTAAAAAGAATTCGAAAGGGATTACAAAGCTAAATGTTAAGAAAAACTATGAAATTATTAGGAGCCTTTTGTACAATTTTGGAATGTTAATGATCCTCCTAAATAAGACCCAAAATAATAAAATAAAATATAGCCAATTTAACTATATACAAATTTTAAAAGTGACATAGCTAGAAGTCAAATGATAATCTAGAAGAAAATATTTTCATTGTCTCTGACAATCTGAATATTTTAAATACAAACAACACAAATCAATGGGAAAAACAATACAATAGAAAATTGAATAAAAATATGAACAAATAATTTACAGATTTCTGTATGTGTGTACCTATATATACATATATACATAACTGCATGTAGTTAAATATAAATGGTATTTATTTAAAAACTGAAACATACAAATTAAAATGAGACATTTTCATCCATCCATTTAGTAAGATTTAAAGAGCTTATTCAGTTTCAGTTCAGCATTGACAAGAATAAAGAGAATCAGGCCCTCTTAAATATATTTTTCAGTGTCACCCCAAATTTTAAATGTACCTAGCAGAACTACTTCTAGTAATCTACCTCAAGAAATATATATATATATATATTATATATAGGTATCTTATGTAGATAGATACCTATATATTACATCAGTGTAATAATAACAAAACGTGAACAGCCAACCTGTCTATTAATAAGAGATTAAATGCTACATACAGACTGGAGAGAACTTTAGCACCTTTAAAAATAGATGACATAGAAAAATCTCTAAGACATTTTAAATTATAAACAATGTCTTTAAAAAATACACGTTTATATAAAATATAACATTTGTGTGTAAGTTCATAAAAATGTCAGGGGATAACTAACATTTCACTCTATATACTTTCACATTGCCTTAATCTTTAATGCAGAGAGTATATGGCTATTATCCTTCTGTAATCAAAATGATTTTAAATAATAAATGCATTTTTAATAGGAATAAAAGTATCTCCCCTGTTTACCAACTAGAGGTTTTAAGTTGTGTTTACTGCCACATTCTGAGCACCTTCAACTGGCATAATATTTGATCCTCTATTGTTAGTAGGTCTCTGTCTAATGAATGAACGAGAAGGTATGTAGTGAGGATACATAGGAAGGATACTTGTAAAAGGCTTATGTGTGTGTCAGTAAAACCTGATTTTAAAACCTGATCACCCCCAAGAGCTTTCAGCCTGAAGTTCCAAATTCCTAACAATATAAAAATGCTTAAAAGGTATTAGATTTATGCATTAGAAACTTAACTAGGGAAAATATTTATATAAAATAAAAATTTATAGCTGGGGTAGAAGAACCAAGTACATTGGAGGCCAGGTAGGTAATGTAAATTTGTGATAGTCCAGGATACAAGACAATGAGAAGTCATGGGGACAATGGCTAAGTGGAGGGTACATGCCTTCTGAAAGTACTTGAGGTTCAACTTTAATTTTAAATAGTGTTATGACCAAACAGAACTGGAAATGGCCAGTTTGTGACCACAGGTTTAGTTGACATGAACCATCCACTTCTATTAGAACTTCCCATTGCCACCCCAACCTCAGGCCACTCTCATTTTCACCTTTACTTTTTTGTGCCTATTGTTTTATCAGCCAGGAATTTTCTCCCAAGTCTTCTGGCTCCAAATGGTAATCATTTTGCAAAGCTGAGATCACATTTTACCTCTCTAACAAACGTTCCTAAGAACAGTCCAGCCATGAATTTATTCACTGAACCCTCAGGAAGAGCTGACATAGACTTTTAGAGTGAGACAAGGTGTCAAAGGTTGGCCAGGCCAGTCACAGGGAGGGCTGCTTTGCAGAATGACCAGCAGGAGGTCAAGCACCTAGACCTGGTGATCTGGAAGGAAGGCAGGGTGACTTTGAGGATCAGCAAGCTCTTCCTTCCACTCATTTCCCACCTAATTCCCTATATCGTCAAGCCATTGGTCCAGAGAATCAGATCTTAATTAGTAGCCTGATTTTGTTGGGCCTCCCCAGTTGTGAGTGGCTAGGTGTTTTTGTTTGTTTGTTTGTTTGTTTGTTTTTAAGAAAAAATTCCGTTGGTTGCCCAGATTTAAAAAACAAGAGAATTAACATGAAAACCTAGATCTCTGGGTTTTATTGAAAAAGCTGAAAGGTCAAATACTGGGAGAGTACAAGTATCTCTCCCTCGACAACAATCAGCTGGCATTTAGAAATGGCCACCCCTTACTTTTAACCCAGACTCACACCTCCAGTTAGTCACAATCCCCATATTGCCCCTAAAATGAGCCCAGGGACCATTTTCCAGGGTTATTGAGTTTGTGCAGTAGCTTTGTGTGGGCGAGTTAAGAGGACAGGCATTATTTCTTTTGCTCACGTCTCCATCAAAGGAGGAAAAGTAAAAGAGTAGTGCTGTCCTCCTTCGCTCACCTTGCCTAACTGAACTCTGCAGCAATTAGAACTTGCCACCCTTAGTACTGAAGAATATTCTTTCTCCTATGAAGTCATTTGCATACTAGAGAATAGAAAGCTATCAAAGGAATTACACATTTTCTCCTCTGCAAACCCACACTGCTGTTTATAAGATATAGTTGTGCTCCATCCATCATCTTAGTTGGTCCCCTGTGAACAAGTCTGCTTCTGTGATTTCAAAAATACATTAGAATTTTTGCCCCAAATGCAGGGATTATTTTTAATCTCTACTAAATTTTGTTTGGATTTATGCAAGAAGCTTGACCTCTTATCAGAAACTTGTGGACTAAAATGGAGAAACTAGAGTTTGATGTAAGCAAAATTAAGTAGTTTGTTATTGATTTAAGTAGCAATAAAAACTAACATTTCTTGCAGCTTGGCAGAAAGTTCTACTTAGAGACCGATTTTGTTTAATATTTTTATTAATGACTGAGATCGAAGGACAAATTGCAGGCTTGTCATAGTTATAGTTGATATGAATCTAACAGGTATAGCACACATTCTGAATAAAATATTGAGATAGGAACAGGCTGGAAAAAATAGACTACCACATGTACTTAAGGTTAATTTAACATAGGTACTCTCTGAATTATTAATTTTCATGTATTAATCAAGCTATCAGATTTTATTTTAGGCTTTAACTGATGGGGAACTATAGGTAAGAGCATTTCCAAAGAAGTATACATTAGAAAACTTATAACATTCAGAAAATACATTGAAATGTGAATTAATTTTTAAATGAACAAATTAAAAAATGAACTGTAAATTACTACTTAATTTTTCTCCGTAAATTTTCACAAAATGAACTCATCCCATGACCTGAAAACTAATCTCATTATTTTCCCCCATGAACCACATTATCATCAATAAAATGGATATTATCTGAAAACAAATCGCACAGTTAATTGTCCAGGCAGAAAGAATTTACCTTAGCTTCAGTGATCAGAGAATAGCTCTGTGCCCTTATCCACAAGAGTCACTTTGTTCTCCTAAAGAAACTGATGTTTAGAGCAAAAAGACCACTCACTGGAGCATAAGGTATTCACTGTTACTCAGGAACTTCTCAGAAGGTGACCACATTTCTAGGACGCATCCTTTGTTTTTCCTTCCTCACACCCAGGATGCCATTCCTGAGATACACTGCATCAGACAAGTGGCTGTTTTGTGTTGTTTTTTATGCATTTTGCTTTTTATCCCTACTTGAATTGATTGATTTAGGGAGTTAAACTAGTCTGAAGTTTTTCTAGAGAGCTCATTTTACTTCTTATTGATTTTGAGGCATCTTATTGATGAGTAACCCAATGGCAATTATTGTAAAGGACAACAAAAGGTTGTCTGTCATTTTATTTTTTTATTTTTTTCCCCTTGGCCACATTGAGGAGAAATGGTTGTTGAATTAAACAAAAATACACACTTTTATTTTTTTCATTGAGCCTCATATTTATAGTTAAGGGAATAAAAATAGTACAGTTGAATTATCTTTCATCCCCTTGATAAATATGATTTTTTTTACCTCTGTGTCCTGCTATCCTGAACCGGTTCTTCAGACTTACAGGTTGATAAGGGTAGAGAGAGCCTCTGTACTGTTCATTGTATCCCCAGTGCCCAGTACCTGGCTCATAATAAACATTCAGTGAATATTTGCTGAAAAAATGAATGTCTCTGAGACTTTGAATATGCTATTTGTTTTGTCTGGAATTCTTTATCCCCACTGCCACCTACACAGCAACCCATCTCTTTTTCTTTCATCTGTCCAACCTCAGTTCAACCAAAGTTCACAGGAGTGAACTTTGACTATCTCGTATATCACTTCCCTACTCCCCACAACATGCACACGCACACACATGCACTTATTTCCTGTACTTGTAGGAATGCCACATATAGCAAATAAAAATGTAAGACACACAATTAAATTTGAATTCCACATCAACAATGAGTAATTATTTAGTATATATGAGTTTAACACTGACAACCCTAAATACTGTACCTGATCAAAGCATTTTTCATGATTTACAATTATGTATTTATTTTTTTATTGATTTTCTGCTATCTCCTACTACTTTGTAAACACCATGGGGACTAGGAACACATCTGTTTCCCTCATCAATGTATCATCGTTGCTCAGCACAGTTTCTTGCACTAGTAGGTACTCAATACATGTTAGTTGATTGAGTAGTTTGGAGATCAGATGAGCTGTCAAGCCTAATGAACAACTGGTTGTTAATTGATGAGTTGAGTGGGGGTGGATAAGCCAATATATTTCTTAGGGCCTCCTGTGCCTGATGGCAGCCAGCTACATTTGCAGAATATTAGCTTTTATATTTGATGATGTCATCACAGAGGTAACCTCTTCATGCAGGCGATCCAGGAGAAAGCAGAGAAATAGACGTGAATTTACCCAAAATAGACTTTAATTAGTAAAACATTGACAATGAAGCTCCTCTGCTGATGGTATTTGTGTTCTTTTTTTTATAATCATTTTGGCAAAGAAAATAATTGAATTACGTTTTTCACTTTTATTTATTTGTACAAGAAGCAATTTGAATTTACTAATTTTGGAAAAAATAAAATAGTTTGACTATGGCATTTCAAAGACCTATTTGAACATGCTCTGTGAGCCTGATCTATATCATCTGTAAAATAAAGTGTTGACTAAATGTCTCCTATTTTATGTAATGTAACTCTGATACCACCAAAGTATACTTCAACAAATGATTGGTCTAGGAGAAATAATTTAAATAAGTCAAGTAGGTCTCCATATTCCATCTTACTAACGAGAAGTGTTAAAGAGTGAGTTGTGGTACTCTCTCTATTCTTCAATTCTTCCATCACTCCCTCCTCCGCCCATCTGTCCTTTCTGCCCTTAGTTGCTCACCTTCTGAACAGAAGCATGCTCCTTCTGAGGGCACTGACAGTGAGCAAGTAGCATCTCCCTAAGAGTGTGTAGACGGGATCAACGTGCATGTAAGGGGAATCCCAAGGTAAACTACAGACTATGTTAAATTAAATAAATTACATGCATTCCATACAAATACCCTTTCCTCCTGGCAACTAACAATTTAATTGGGGAAGTCAATGTTCATCTCCACCTGAGCATAAGCATTATCAGCTCCCTCCTAATTTTTTAATTTTAATATTTATTGAGTGTTTACTATATGTTATGAACTGCTAAGTGGTTTACATACACCACCACATTTAATCCTGTCAAAAAAGCTGCATGATAGATAGCTATTATTCTCATTTAATGGATAAGAAAACCGAGTCTCAGGGAGGTTAAGCTACTTCCCAAGACTCTTTCGCTAGAAAGTGGCATAACTTAGTATGGACCCCACTGCTCAGATATTTGGTGCAATTGGAAGTCAGGTAAATTGAATGCGTATCAAAATAAAGTGGTCCGTCCAGAGAAGGACTCTCCCTGTGAATGAACTGAATGAGCATGACAGTCTTACAGACACAGGTGCCACTGAAGGACAGAGGGCTTCCCTCAGCCTCAGGGCTGTTCCATGGCCAAGGCATAGCAGTGACAAGGGGATCAGTGGGAAGTACATGAATGACCAGCAACAGCCTGGATTGAAGCCCCACCTCTGTCACTTCCTAATGATTCTGGACAAGCTGTCCAGCCTATTTGACCCTTATTGTTATTATCAACAAAATACAAGTGCAACTTCTGTGAAACTTAATGAGATGGGCTCTTTGTAAAGTTGTAAAACACCATGAAAACAGTATTTACTAGTGAGTCTCTTTTCTTGGTGGAGCCAGAAGTCATTGAGATACTGAGAAAAAAAGGCTATTCTTAAAAGTGCTTCACCTCAGTTCTTCCTGAAACCCCTGGCTATGTGGGTGGCTCTCTGGAGGCATCTGGAGGATAGTGGAGATTAAGGAGGATGAGTTTATCCTCTTACCCAAAGCTGTTGTCCTGGTAAAATGAGGATTTGTATAGCTTTCCTCAGGATTGACACATCACGACACCACGAGATGAATTTTTATCTGGGGCAAGGCAAAACATTGCACACATGCATTACACTAAATAAAAGTTTTTGTAAAGATTTTAGTATTTGAATGTTGTGCATGGAAACTGTGTATTATGTGTATTATGTATAAAATGCAAATATTTGCAAATTTGAAAAAAAATTTTATCGGACAAGCACAATGGTTTTGGTTTGCTTCCAGTAAGCTTCCTTTCTAAATATTAGCTACTGTTTGGAATGTGTTTTCTTTCTTTTTTCCTCATACACAAACAAAATGACTGTGCTTAGAGCATTTGTTGCAAGTTCTCTCAAATACTGAGCATTATCTGGGATTGTGCTTCAGAAACTGTAATCTTTGCAGTGACACTATTTTCTAGGTTTTCTTTTTAGCCTCCTTGCTTTTCCTCTTGTCTCCCTGTTACTCCTTGTGGACATTCTTCAACCTCTCTCTATGATAGTAATAAAATATAAAGCTTAAAAAATTGCCTCAGCAACTTTTCTGAATGAGTTATATAGAGCTGTGTAAGTTGTTGAGGGAAAATCCTCTCTCTTCTGTAAGATTCTTTTCACTGTTATGATGGAACCTTTCATAATTTTCAAAATGCAGGGTGTCCTAGTTTTGTTACTGGTAGAAGTGGGGCTCTTGCAGTATCTAAAAGAAAAGAATTTCCTGAAACCCGCACTGGAGGATGTAGCTTTGTGGTATGGCTTATTGCTGATGTACATTTAAAGGGATTCCCCTCTTGACTTCCCGATGTCCCACCTCCATCCATCTCACTGTGGAAAAAAATCCAATCTTGTCTTCAGTAGGGCCAGGATGAAGGCCACTGGCCAGAGTTTATGCTACACAGTAAAGCTTAGTCCAGCCCAGCCTCTGGCTAGCTCAGCGCGTGTTTCCCACTGCAGTCCATTTCAGGTTCCCTCCTGGAACATGCCTGTGGAGCTACACAGCCATGGGCCTTGTGGCTGCTAGAGCCCCATGCCCACGGAGAGAACAGGTGCGTGCGCTGTGTGAGTGCGAATCACAAGCGAGAGAGCTTCTTTGTTCTCCTGGGGTTATAACCATGAGTTTAGGTTTGGGGTGGACCAGGTGCTTTCTCAAAAGAATCAGTCAACCTCACAAGCTTTCGCGGGCTTCAGATGGGACCACACCCCCTAGTTAGACTGACAGGCGTCTATGGTCCAGCACCTCCTCCTGCACCCCCTCAATAATCTGGTACCAGAGGGGAGAAGGCAGGAGTGTTATTCCCCTTGGCAGAGAAATGCTGAAACCCCCTGGAGTGCGAAGCTGCAGCTTCCTGGCTGAGTTAGCAAACAGGCTTATGCTTCCCAGTTTATTAAACTTGATGTCTAGTTCCCTTTGCTCTCTTTCCTCAACAAATATTTAGCTAAACACTGATGGTATCAGTTTGATTCCTTTTGATTTGATGCTCTATGGAAACTGCTACTTTTCCTCTCCTCAGAGAAATGGCCTAAACCCTCTGTCTTTCATTCTCCATTTGGAGAACATGAACCCAAAATCTACTCGTTTTCTTTTCCCTTCAAATAAAGAACTATTCTGAGATTATATCTCCATTCATAAGTGAAAATAGCATTTCAATTCTTAAGGTGATACTCCTTACTATTAGATAAGAATAGCTTTTTATTATAAGACCCATGAAGGTCTTTCCTGGTGAGCAGTGACCCAGCTACCGTGCATCTAGGGAGCCTGAGGAGGATGGTAAGTCTCCAGTTATAGTCCCAGGTTAGTTCTGACGCAGCCTCTCCTCTACCATCAGGAGCCACCTTGGTTTTGGAGACAGAATTAGGAGAGAGTGGGAAGAGGCATGTGAATTCTGTACTATCTTTGAGCCCCTGTGAGGTCTCTAAATCTATCTAGAGCTACCAGACTTTCCAAATTGGGATGCACATTGGATCCCAATGTTTCTGGGATGTTTCTGTTTTCCTTCAACCACCCCGTTGTTCTACAACTGCCTGTTATGGAAGGCCATAGCCACTGGCGCCAGATGTTTTTTTAATAGCCTCTTCTAAAGAGCATCTCTGGCTCCAGCCAGCGTGGCTCGGTTGAGCATCGTCCCACAAAGCCAAAGGTTGCTGGTTCAGTTCCCTGTCAGGGCACATGCCTGAGTTGCAGGCCTGGTCGTTGGCTGGGGTGCTTGCAATTGGTGTTCCTCTCACACATTGATGTTTCTCTCCATCTCTTTCTCCCTCCCTTTCCCTCTCTTTAAAATAAATAAATAACATCTAAGAAACAAAAAAAGAAATTTTCTAAACAGTTTCTCTGCCTACTGCATTCTCAAAGCTCTGGATGCATAAACTCTCTTGACACATGGCCTATCAGTCAGCCACACAAAACAGATTCCATGCTTATGGTTATTTTCTTTAGGACTGTACTGAAAATCCCCAAGTGAGGATTCAGAAAATGGTTGGTGTTAATGATCTTCCCCACATTATTCCAGTGAGAGCAATTGTCAATTTAGTATCTCCTACTTGTATCTCTATCCCAGCTGTTCCCTTGACTGTCATGCGAGTATTCCTAATATCCATTTCCTCTTTACCTTCTCACATTAAGTTAAGGCCCCCCTCAAACCTTTCCTGGGCTTCTTCGAAAGCCTCTTACCTGGTCTCACTGCCTCCAGTCTGCATCTCTGTTACCCTGTTCTTCCTGCTGCCACCCATCTTGTTCTTTAAAAGGCCAGTCTCAAGTCAGGGGGCTGTTTCGGCCCCTCCAGGGCCTCTCTGGAACCTCAGGAGTAAGTCTGAACTCCTCAGCGAGGCATTTCTAGCCCTTCATTGAATCACCACTGCCTTAATCTCCAACTCCTTCTGGGATTTGTCAACTTAAATTCCTAAGGGCTGTAGTAGACAGATGAGGAAGGTAGGCTGGGAGTGGAGGGACAATGAGAACATGAAGATCTCATGCCCTTTTGAAGAGCGATACTGTTACTCATTTCTAGTTCTTGTCATGCAAAATGTAGGTCCAAAATTGATGGAACTTCTGCTTTGTCAAGAGAAGCTAGGAATCTGTATTTTTTAAGTGAAATCTCTTAACTTTTAAATGTTAAAAATATTTCACATTTTCTTTTAAACAAGAAGAACAATGGGCAGACCAAAAAAAACTTGGCAATTAGATGAAGCTCATAGGCCAGCAGGGTGTAATCTGCTCCCTTCTGCCACATACTCTACTTCAGGGTTCTGCAAATTTTTTTACAAATTGTCAGATGATAAATATTTTAGGTTTTACAAGCCATAGGGTCTCTGGGGCAATCACTTCATTCTGTCATTGTAGTAAAAAAGCAAGCAAATATACTATGTAAATAAATGAACATGACTATATTCCAACAAAACTTTACTTATAAAAACAGGTAGTAGGCCGGACTAGGCCCAGTGGCTGGCTGTTGTTTGCTCACCCGTGCCTAATCAGACTACATTACCTGATATTTCTACACAGACTTCGTGTGATGATAGATTTTGTCCCTTTGCCTGAAATGCCATTTCTTCCTTCATCTCCTAGGCATCCATCAAGACAAAACTCAAGAAAAACCTGTCTTGGAACTATGCCAGATTCTTTCTAAAGGCCAACTATGTTAGGTGTCCTCTGGGCTTGCGTTTTCTCTCAGGCATTCTTTCTACCACATGGAATTTTATCTGTTGTTTCATTGCACTCTCTGATTAGACCATGATCAACTCTCAGGCAAGAAGGCATTTATCTAATATCTAATTTATTGAGCAAAAAGGAGCGCTTGATATAACAGATAAGTAAAAACAAACATCTTATTTAACCATGTCAAACAACAAGATTGTTCTCTCTATATTTTTATCCATATTTAGGAGAGGCTTCCTAGGAGATGTCACTAAGCATCCTTAGGAGGAGAAGCCAGAAAGAGTTGTCAGCCTCCTGGGCCAGGAGTTAGTAAAACTGGGATCTGTGCTCACCTCTGCTGGTGACCAGCGCTTGTCTGTCTGGGTCAACTCTGACACCTCTGGACCTCAATTATTTATAGCTGTAGAGTCAGCTTGACGTGATGATCCATAAATGTCCCTTGCATTCCTAAAATTCTCTGGGAAATTTTCTCAACATTTTAAAGAAGAGTAAATATAGTTTAACCCTATCTAATGCATAATCTAGTAATAACCTCGGATATTATCGGATGACATATAGAACTATTTCCCTCTTATTTTTTCGTTTTTTAAATTTTTTCCAGTATTTAAAATTTTTTAATTGCTGTTCAATTATAGTTGTCCCCATTTCCCCCATTACTCTCCCCTGCCTTATCCATACTACACTTCCCACGTTCAGTCCCTTCTCTGTTGTCTTTGTCCAAGGAGCCTTTAAATATGTTCCTTGACTTGGTCCTTCCCCTTCTTTCCCCCGTTATCCCACTCCTCCCCCTCGCCCTCTGGTCACTGTCAGTTTGGTCTTTATTTCCATTTCTCTGGTTCTATTTTTCTTGCTTGTTTGTTTTATTTATTAAGTTCTACTTATAGGTGAGATCTTATGGTTCTTTGTCTTTTACCGCCTGGTTTATTTCCTTAGCATGATGCTTTCCAGTTCCATCTATGCTGCTGCGACAGGTAGGAGTTTCTGCTGCATAGTATTCCATTGTGTAAATGTACCACAGTTTTTTGATTTGCTCATTTACTGATTTGCCTCTTCAATGTCCCAGATTACTTATGGGGTAGGGGCAGGGAGGAGACTAAAATAGTTACTTTTTTCTCCTCCTAAAATTTCAGTTCTAAAGTTTCATACTTCTAGAAGTCTCTTAACCCTTTCTAATTTGCCATTTTTAATGTTTTATATTATAAAACTGGATACGTAACTTCTCTAAACTTCTCAGAATTATGTAGATAGGTCACGGAGAGTGGAAGCAGAATAATGCACTGAAAAGAAACACAGACTTTAGTCAGAGGAAGGTGCAGTTCCTTTTTTTGCCACTCACATATGTGGCCTTAGGGTAGGTTCTAGTCTCTCTGAGCACCTGTTTTCCTCATCCATAAAATGTGGATAATTACATACTTCGTGCAGTTGTTGTAAGAGTCAACAATGATAAATTATTTATAATACCTAATACATAATAAAAACTCAACAATGATGCCTGCTACACTTATTTTCCTATTATTATTCACTCTGACTTATCTCCTGTGGTACTTTTAATATGTGGGCTTAAGCTTTCACAAACTATTTTTTCATTATTTCAAATGTCTAGCCTCACAGCTGTCTTTTAAGAAGCTGTGATTGCTGTAATAGATGGTGTCAAGTAACCACCCACTGCAGATTCATAAAAGGATCCTGTAAGTGTGGAATCTGAATGGATAGTTCTATCATCAGAGTGGAGAGTTTCCAATGTCCTAACTATGGCTTATACCTTTTTCATACTAATAAAGAGACAAAAAAATTGTCCTTGGTCCCTACTGAATGCCATGTGAACAAAGATCCATTTACAGCACATTCAGAGAGCAACGTCTCCTGTTTTATTCGGCAATCAGTGAAATGAACTCTATTGCCTATTGGAGGATATGAATTCAAGTGCCTGGAATCTGAAGAAAGCTCCGCTGTCTATTTTCCTCCAGTCTGGAGGTATCTCTGCATGCTCTGTGGCTCATTAAAAATGAGAGGAAAGACTGATACATAAAAGAACTACATATACAGCTCACCAAATGATGCACAGAAGGTATGAGAGGGTATGGGGAGAAGAAATGGATAAGGGACTAACACAAATTAGTAAAGGGACTTGTTTAGAGACCAAAGCAGAAACATGAAACTGAGCCCGGGAAATACTAGTCTGAACCCTGAGAGATGGTGTACTCATAAGAGGGCTGGTGGGAGACCTCCAAAGGAGACAGAGGAAGGATCCAGACCCTCTCACGTGACTGATGCTGCCCTGGAGTGGGAGCTACAGGAGGCGCAGCAGAAGGTGTGCTCAGAGCCCATGGACAGAGAGATAATATATTCTCACAGGAAAGCTCAATATTAAAAATGCCAATTCTTCACAAATTAATTTTAAAATGTAATGCAATTCCTGAAAATAATATGACTGGTCTTTTTTTTCTAAAATCTGATAAAATTATTTAAATTTTATATGGATGGAAAATGATTTGAAATATTGTCTAAAGCAACCTTCAAAAAGAAAGAATGATACAATTATTCTAATTATTGCAATGTGGTACTAATACAGAAATAAGTCAAATAAACAAAATAGAACATCCAGAAATAAACAGACACACATCTGTGGACCTGCATGCACATGTGTTATAGGTTGGAAGTAGTATTACAATTCAGTGAAAAATGAGAGAGGAGATGCAGTTGGGCTACTTAGCTGCCCAATTATAAAAAGGCAAAAGAAAAGGAACATTGTAACTCTACCATCATATGTTACATGGAAACAAATTCCAGATGATATTTTTAAATATAAAATATACGAAGTCACCATAGACAGCAGGCTTACTACTACTTAATACTACTTAGTAGCACTTAATAAATATTCATTGAAGATTTAGTGATTATAAAATTTGATTGCTAAATCTAAGAAGTTTTCACATATTCTGAAGACTCTGGTTGCCAGGGTTTCAAACATATTAAAATTACAGAATGTTTCACAAATTCCTCATGATTCTATACTTAATTTTCTTTTCAGTAAGTTATTGTCTACAACTGTCCCCCAATTGATCATTTGCTATTGATATCGGAATTTCTTTTTCACAGTTTTCAATTCTAAAATGTTCTTTCAAAAGAAGAAAGGAAAAAACCCCCACTAAACTAGCCTAGCTCAGACTCCCCTGAGTTAGACATTAATCACAAAATGCTAACCTAACTGCAGCACACATAAAAGGAGAAATAGCTGATCACAGTAAAAGCTTCTTGCCATAAGAAAATGATTTGTACTTTGTCGGCACTTCCCAGAGCCTAGGAATCAAACTGAGAAGAGAATACTACCAGTATATTATTGGGAGGCTATTGCAATCAGCTCGGCTGTTTCCAAATTGTTTGTTACATATTTGGGCCCCTGCTGTGTTACTTTTTTTTCTACATTAGGAAAAAAAATCCATATGGTCTGATTTGGCTTTTTTAAGTGCTTCAAGTTTCTAAGGCAGTTCTTTAAGTAAGATGCTATTGAGAGAATTCCTTTTATTTATGTGTAATATTCAAACAGAAATCACAGTAGTCCGTTCTGTGTGGCAGACTGGAACATTTCAGTGAGAGATGCCACAGAGTTTGCCGGGAGGGATGTATGAAAATGTTATTTGGTGCAAATCCCCTGGGAATTCCCATGCAAGTAATTTCAAATCAGTTCAGACTAGTTGCAGGCATTTTGGTCTGTTTGGCTATAAACAAAGGGATGTTATGAAATAGATGTTTGATAAATGCACACTTCTGTTGGGGAAACTTGAAATCACCTCAAAGAAGCAATTATTTATCCCTGCTTTCAGCTGAGCATTTATGTTGGTGGTCTAGCATCCTAACCCCCAGGTTCCTTGTGCAAACCTATCAGAGTACAGGGTGCCACCCTGAAAGTCAGGGTGACCGCAAGTCAGGCCAGCTCCTTGCTTATTGACATAGGATTATGCCATAAGTGAGAGAGACTATGAAGGCAATATGATTGCATATTATTTAGTTCTACCTTGTAGACAATGTTCCATTTAAATGGGCTGTACTTAACATGAATTCACAGGAGTTCAAGGTTTGAGACTTGGAAGCAAACAGGCTGAGAATGTAGTTTTATTGCTGTGCTGCTATTTATAGTGATATCTACTTCTCTTCAAGCTTGACTCTTCTAATAGTGATCACTCTCTGTGCATGGAGACAGGACCAACACAACTCTGCAGTGACCCACCACACTGGGGGCAGGCCAGAATGCTATCATTAGCACATTCCAGCATTCATTATCTGCCTTTTAGATGCTGCTAACGTTGAAAATTGACCCAAAGTTATGACTTACAAGTGCCCTCGCTTTAGTCTCCAATTGCTTCATTATAATATCATTGTCCTTGACCTCTTGATTTTCCATCCAAGATCTACTCTGAGTCAATGCGATTTGTTTTTTCAGTCATGCTTCAGGCTCTAGAACACTTCCTAGTCACCTTGCAGAACAGGGTCCAATTTAAAAGAAGTTTGGAAACCAACTGACTGCAAACAAATTGATCTATCAATAATTTTTCTATAAATGAATATTTCCTGTCTTTTCTCACGTATCATTTTGATTTTTGGAGTGCCACAGATCAGCTTTATAATGCTTGCTTGCTTTCTTTTCTTTCTCTTTCTTTCTTTCTTTCTTTTCTTTCTTTCTTTCTTTCCTTTCTTTCTTTCTTTCTTTCTTTCTTTCTTTCTTTCTTTCTTTCTTTCTTTCTTTCTTTCTTTCTTTCTTTCTTCCTTTCTTTCTTCCTTTCTTTCTTTCTTTCTTTTCTTTCTTTCATCTCTTTTTTCCCCCTGCTGTTTGCTCTCCACTCCTACCCTCACCCCATCCCCAAATACAAGAGAACTAAATGTTCAAAACATTGTATTAATTTGAAAGAAAACAAGATGTAATTACTCAACAGCTGGGACTTAGGCCTGCCATAGTCATTTGGAAAGGTTTTTAATGAATTGAGGGTAAATTGGTTTTAAATGAATATTTTGCTTCACTATTATGATTTTATGACTTTTTGTATATAGGGCATGAGGTAGGTGTAAGAGAACACAGAGCAGGCCTAACAGCTGAGTAGACATACTTAACTAAGAATTAACTCAGACTTTACAAATTAAAGAAAGATATCCAAAAGGCACACGTCTGAAAAAGTTTAGTATTTTTCTTTCTTGTTTTTATTACTTTTCACCTTTAAACAACAGTGATTTATATGTTTTTAGAATAAAATCACAAATTAAAGACAAGTGAAGAGAAATAGTACATCAGAACCATGATCCACCCTACTTAGAGACAAACACCGTAATATGTGTACCATTTCTTGTTCTTACATATGCAAAATATATGCATATATACCTATTCAGGAATTGTATCATACCATACCTAGGGTTTGACAACATTTAACCAATCATCTATTGTTGACTACTAGTTTTATTTTAACATGTGTGTGTTTTGGTAATTTTTACTATACAAACAGTAATAATTAGTAGAAATAGAAAATAAAAATGTAAGAAAGAAAAAAGGAAAGAAAAATATTCTGGAAATTGACAAAGATAGCTAAAAAGAACACATTATAAAACAAACTAAATGAGTACCAAAGTTAGCTATTCATGGGGAAAAATGTATTCTGGATAATTATTTTCTCCAATTCCTTTTTCTGACTAAATTATTTTATTGAACAAATTTCTTGTGAACATGCTTTGCTACCACCAATTCCCTTTATTGGGTCCCATGAAAGATTTTTACTGCAAATACCTGGCCCTGAAGAACCACTCTCTGAGCACCAGGTATTTTACCCATTTAACAAATTCAGATCTATTTCTTACTCTTTAAATTTCTTATTCTTCTATTCTTCTATCTTTCTTCTGAATTTCTCCTGCAGACATTGATTTCTAAGAATACCTAAGTCATCACTTATAAATTAACTATTACACAACCAACCAGACCTTAATATAACATATCATTGTTCCTATCTTTATTCTTAATCTTTTCACTTGTCTCAAAAATTACCTTTCTTCTTTGTTGGAGTGAATGATGACACTTGGATTCTCTTATCTTAGTGCTCCTTTTAAGACTTTCTAAAATCATCTCTTCCTCTATCATCTCCTTTATTCTTCCTTTTAGATATGCCTTTATTTTCCCCTTCCTAAATGGTACCTTTGCTTGTCTCTACTCTCTCCTTGGGAGAGAGTAAGGAGATATAGATATATAGATATATGTAATTTTTCTATATATTATATATAGTAAATATATATTATACATATATATAATTTTTTCCTTGCTTTCTTTTTCCCCTCCTTGACCCCTATAAACAGTCTTTCATCCAATTAACTCAACTAAACCTGTTTCTTCATTTCTTTATTCTTTTCAAACTGCCCTTTTTGAGAATTCAGACTTCCTTCCCTGAAGCATCCAACACTGTTTAACTGCCTGCCTTTGAGGATGCTCCCTGCTTCCATCCATTCCCAGCACTGCACTCACCTCACTACTCTGTTTCCCTAGACCATGTTGTGTGTTGTCCTATGCATCTCTTTCTCTTGGTTCTGATCATTAATGAGCCTTAAGTCTCTGGTCTCACCTCTTTTTCTCTCTTGGCACTTATTCCCTTCAACAACTTATTCTTGTTCAACATCTACTCTCATTTCACATCTACTCCCTATTGTATCTATGCTCTCTCTTTTCATGGAGCATACTCTTTAGGAGGTTTCTGCAAAGGGAGCAAAAAGATCAATTATTTTGAGATATTGTATGGTGAATATGGCCTGATTATCTGTTCATGCTTGAAATGAAACAATAGAATTTTAGATTAGAAATCATGTTACTTCAAAATTTCCAAGAGACATTTATCCCGTTCAGCTTTCAGGACTGTTTTCAGAATTCCAGGGCCATTGGACTTCTGTCCTTGTACTGTGGGGCTCGTGTCTTTTGTCTCTCAAAGAATTAAGTTCTTCTCTTTATTCTTTTTTTCTTCTTTGCAATTTCACCATTGTGCTTCACATTTGATTGGCCTTATAATTTAGAAACTTACATCCTGCACTTTGGGTACTTTTTTCACACCGTTTCTCTGATAATTTCATTTAATGAAGATGTTGGACCCACTGACCTGGTTATCTCATTTTCTCACGTTTTCTCTTACTTTTCTATTCTTTATATGTATTTATCTAAACATCTGTCTATCATTAACATAAACATTTTCTGAGAGATTTACTCAACTTTATGCTCTAATTTTGAAATTTTTATTTCAACCCTTGTATTATTTTTTATTTGTTAAAGCTCTTTCTTGTTTTTTGATTGTTTCTTTTTCCAACTCCTTGTTTCATGAATGCAGTATCTTTCCTTGCCTCGGAATACTGATAATATGTTTTTAAAAGATATTTTTAGTGCTTCAATTATGTCATTTTTCTGAAATTCTTATTTTCTGAGTTTTTGTTTTGTTTCGTTCTATTTCGGGTTATTCTCTGTTTTGCCTCACCTCTCTAGAGAGACTTGGCTGAATATTCTCCTTTAAGAGTAAGAAAAAAATTGTAACCAGGCACCGGATGAGGGTTGGGGCAAGGTCTGGACTTGTCAACTGATGAGCCTCATTACAGGGTATTTGAGGAAGCTGACCTTTAATTGAGGATACCTCCAAATCAAAGTATTTGTGACTTAGTTTCTCCAAACCATTCCCTAGTAGAACATCTAAATTGATTCTGGGAGCCCTGTATGGAAAAGGATACGGGGGCAGTTCATTATATGCACTTTCACTTGACCCACTTCTATTCAGTTCTGTTTCCCACTCTTCCTCCGCTGTGCGCCTCCCCTGTGCTCCAGTCCAGAACACCCTCGCCCGGTTCCTCACTAGAGTTAGTCCTCCCAAGGATGGGTATGTAAAAAGGGCTGGCTGCTCAGAGAAACAGTTTGGATATTTTAAACTTACCAACATAATGCTAAAGTTTGTCTGGAAAAAAGAAACACCCAAAAATAGCAAGGAAAATTCTGAAAGTCTTGAGTAACACGGGGACACACGCTCTACCAGATATTAAAATGTATCAGGAAGGTCCAGCCATTCAAATGCGGTACTTGGGAAGGAAAAGACTGGCAGCTTTATGGAAGATCAGAGTCAGAAAAAATCCCAACACATGTGGAAATTTTGAATATGATAAAAGTGGCTTTTTACATCTGTAGGGGAAAGATGGATTATAACAGGATATTTATTGCAACTTTGTTTATAAAAACATAAAATTAAAAACAACCCCGATGTCTATGAATATGGAACCAGTTTAATAAATGTGATCATTTCATACAACATTTACAATTGTTCAAAAACAATGAGATAATTCTATGTGAGCTAATTTGGAAAAATATTCAATATGTGACTTAAGTTAAAAGCAATTTACTGAATATGTAGGGTACTATCTCATATTTGTTTAAAAAAGAAGAGAGTATATATTTACTAATCTATGTATGAAAGCTCTAGAAGCATAAGAAATAATAATAACCATGGGAGTGGGAATTGGGGACTGGAGAGAGTGGAAAAGAGTCACTTTTCACTTTAAACCCTTTATACTCTTTGACATTTTTCATTTTTTCCCCCCAGGAGAATACATATCTTGTGCAGGAAAAATTTTGTTAAAATTTAATAACTAAGCATTGCTAGCTTGCTGACCAAATACTAGATTGTGAGATAATTTTTAGATATAATTGAAAAAATACTGATACTAAGCTTGTCTACTGTTTATCAGATCTGCCTGTCATTACCACATATCTTTGCTCACACCAGCTCCAACTGCTGAACATTGTTTTCTTGCCGGCTTCTTTAGATGCAGACATCTAAACTCTCCAGACTTGTTATTTACTTACCCTGTTGCAACATGAAAGTTTCCCAGATGTCTGTTCTCTTTGGTCCTCTGCTCCAGTTGGAGCTGATGTGCACGTAGAACAGTCTGAACACCGAGAGACTTCCCTTGCCCCTGCTTAAACTCAGAGAGTGGGGAAATAGAGCTGATAAAGGAGTTGTAGGACACTACCCATAAAGCACGCAGCAAATCATGTTCCATCACAGAGAATTAGAGAATTTACATAATTTTACAGGTTTTTTTTTATTCTAGAGAAGACTTTTCAAATGATTCAGCTATATACAAATATACAGGAAAATGTACCCATTACCTAGATTTTTTTAAAAAAAGATTGACGTTAGTTCAGAACTCTTTTTAAAGGAATAAAAAACGCAACTACTGCTGTAGTTCTGTTCCCTTCCCTTTTCTCCCTTCCCCTCACTCCTTTCTCCCTCAAAGTAACCCTTGTCCTCAATTCAGTGTGTCTTACCCGGCCATGTTTAAACATACCCAGTCTGTGTGTACTCGTAGACAATACACACCACAGTCTGTGTTTTAAAAAAATTACATAAAAATATACAGCACTTATTTGTTTCAATTTGATTGCATTCGGCTACAACTAACAGAAAAATTTTCCACAGGGTATTAAATAATTAAGAGTGTTATTTGTCTCACATAACAAGGAGCCTAGGGAAAGGCGGTCCAGTGCCTCAGGGATGCCATCAAAAACCATAGCCGCCTGTCATCCTGTTCCCCTGACCATGTGGGTTTTCACCTGCTGGTTGCTACTGAATCAGAAGTTCGCATTCCAAGACAAAGAGATAAGGCACCATCAAAAGCCTTTGCCTCGTTAAATTTTGTCTTTTTATTTGAGAAGGGAAAGACGCCCAGAGGATTTTACTGCATCTTACCAGCTAGAACTGATGCCCACCTACTGCAAGAGAGGGCAAGATATTGAATATTTTAGCTTTTCAGTTTCCTTAATAGAGAAAGTCATTGGGGGAGGAGGGAAAAGGAGGTTTTTCATGTCTTTTGGGTAACCACTCATGATGTCTGCGATGTTATTTTTTAATAATTTGCTTTTTCTGTTCCTCCATTGTTTTTTAATAACTTATCTACGTTGGTAATCCGAGATTTAATCAATTAATGTTAGCTGCTGTGTAATACTCTTGTATATAAATATATCACAAGTGATCGTGCATTTCCTTATCGATGAATATTTAAGTTGCCATTTTTTCACTGTTATGAAAATGCCACATGAATATATTTGCATATATCCCTTTAAACTTATGTGAGAATTTTACATATATATATATAGATTACAAAAATATGTAATATATAATACATATAGTACACATATTATATATAATGCATAATATATATTAAGTAATATGTGTAATATATAATATATATTACATATTAGATATAATACCTATATGTTATATACATAATATACATTAAAATAGTGGAGTAGGATGATAGATAATTTCATCTTCATCTCTAGTCACATACAAACACAAATACACACACACCCTACCTTTTGTGCGTTCAGTGTAAATGCTTTTTCTGTGCTTCTTGTTTTCTCCTTCCCTGCTTTCAATTGCACTGGAGTTCTCTACACCTTTTGCTACTGTTGTTCTAATACAGCAGAATGATTCATTTTAATCCCTTTTTTTATTTTAGTCATTATCCTTAAATTTTAAATACGTAATTCACATAGCATACATACTTAACAATGTCTGAAATAAATATTTCTAGCATCGATCATTCTGCATAATACTAAGAGTTAAAATGCTTTATCTCTTTTCATTCCATCATTCATATTATTAATTGCATGATTTTTAGTTGCATCTCATTTTTAATCATTCAATAATCATTATTAATTTTATAATTAGTGCTAATTTTGGTTTATCTGCATGTTCCATAGTTTCTTTGCTTCACATTTTTCATGAACTCACTCTTTTCTCTAAGTCTAGTTTTCTTTTTTCTGAAGTTTTTTCTTTAGTAATTTTTTACCGAAGATACGTGGTTACTAAGTTATCTCAGTAGTATTAATCTGTTAGTAAATTATGAGTCTTTGGTTTAGAATTTCTTTATTTTGTTCTCATTTTTGAAAGATAGTTTATCTAGCTATAGAATTCAAAGTTGACAAATATTTTCCCTCAAAACTTTATTAGAAAATTGTTTGGGACTTTGTTGCTATTGATTAAAAATATGCTCTGTGATTGTTATTCATTTTTAAACTAAGCAGTCTTTGTCTCTGGTTGTTTTTTGGTTTTCTTTTTATATATTTTAATCGTGCAGTTTCACTACACATCTAAGTGTTTATTAGTTTTATTTTATTCCGCTCAGAACGTGATGATTCTTCAATTCAATGAAAATTTCTTAGTACTTTCTCTCCCTTATTTCTCTTGTTTCTTCTGAAACTGCTGCTAACTCTGTGTTGGAGCTTTTTAATTTATTCTGCATGTCTCTTCACATTTGTTTATGCTTCTTCTCTCTTTATTTATCTGTATAGCAGGTGGTTTGCTCATATCCTGCACTTTAATTCTCTTTTGGGCTGTGCCAACTGAGTTTTCATTTTATTGCTTATGGCTTATTTTCTAGATTTTGGTTTGGTTCTTTTTAAAATTGGAGATGTTCTATAATTATGTTTGATATTTATTTTTAAACTATCATTAACCTTTTTAAGTGTGGCTGTTTTCAAGGGTCTTTCAGATTGTGCTGTTCTTTCTGTTTCTTATGCATCAGTTCTCCCTTTTTTATTCTGTATTTTTGCTTTTCCCTCATAATGGTTACTCTCTTTATATTATGTATAAACTCTGTTTTATTTTATCTGTGAAACAAAGTTAGAAGAAAAGGAGAAGAATACTGGCTTATGTTGTTCTTTAAGTCAGTTAAAGGAAGCACACAAATTCATCTCTTGTGAGGTGTTTTGTTTTTGTTGTTTTATTTTTAATAACATCAAGTGCAGCTTCTCATTCTTGCTTTGAATTTTTCCTGTTTCTTACCCCTAAGGACTTCCATTTCTTTATCTTGTATTCAGCTTTGTGTTTAAAAAAGCTGTTAAAATTTAAATATAAATTCACATGCACTAATACAGAGGGAATTCTTCATTAGTTTAGTTCTACTGGTCGCTAGGAGCACCTATGAGCACCCTGCTCTGCACTCCTGTCGGCACTCAAGGCTGCCTTAAGGGCATTGGAAACAAATAGAGGTTTTAAAAGTGGGTTCTGTACAATTGCTTTGATATGTGCCAAAGATAATGTCTGCTGACATGATGGTGTAAAGCTGAAGTTACAAACATGTGCTCCACCAGCCAGATCCCATCTGCAGACGTATTTTGTTTATTCCACACCATATTTAACTCTGTTAGTTTCCAACATTTAAAAATTGGCCAATTTCACATGATAGTTAAGCTTTTCAGCGTCTCTTAATAAACAAACAAAAATAACCAGGAAAACGCAGTCCCCCCTGTGTCCCTGAGCCCGCACCCACCAGCGCTGGCGCCTGTGGTAGCATTCTCACCGCTTGCCCTCGTTTTCACCGAAAGCTCGTGCCGTTACAGTGAGGTGTGGCCTTGCAGCACCTAAGTTTATAACTTCTCATCTAAACAAGTTAAAACATTAGCAGAGTGCAAATGTTTTCCCCATCCAATCCTAATGAATATGTAAGGGGCTGGTTAGCTGCTGAATGGCTTCCGCCTGTAAGTTCCCCTGTTACCTCACTGAGGTCAGAATACCGATCCTGCTCCTTTGACACACTCCACTGAAAGTGTATTTATTTGGGGGATTAATCCAAGGTCCTGTAAAGAAAACGTATCACTAATTGTAGTAAATATGAACCCAGCGGGTTCCAATGTGGTTTTGACACCAGAAATGAGTTTTTCACTTCTGTTTTGTATTGGGGCAACAGTATCTTTGTGAGGTTTAATTGTTTTTTGGGAAGCGGAGACTCCAGAACTCTAACTCTTGTTTCAACCAAGTGGGCCCTTGTTGGAAACTTGACAGCCCTTGTCAGTAATTCATAAGAGTTGGACATGCATCCAATTCTAAATTAGTCCTCTTTCTAGGTTTGTAAGAATTCAGCGGTGTCACAGCTGAACGGGACTGCTGTAAACTTATTAAATAGCTTTATTTTTTCCTGGTAGGTTAGCTATCTATTAATCTGGTCTGTGCTAGTGTGAAAAAAATAGCCTGTATTGTATTGCAATCTCTTTGCATAAACTGTATTTCAGATACTCAGAAGCACATTTGTGGTTTTTGGTTTGTACCCCACACACTTCCACCTCCACTCCGCTCCCCACATCAGCTGCACTAACTTGTCACCATCTCCCAGGTGACTGTTACTTTCCCTGAGACCCAGGGCCAGCCTGTCCTCCTTCATCAGGCCCAGTTCTATTTGCTGCCTCAAGTCAGAAGTCATGTTCTCTTACTAACACTCTTACGCTGCTTTATTTACTCTCTGAAGATCATGCCTGTCACCTGGTTTTATGGTTGGTTCTCCAGATAGCTTGTCTTATTCATCTTGTATTGCTACAGCCTGGCACTTTGCTTGGCCCGTAATAGGCACTCACAAACTCGTGATCTCTTGAATTAAACTTAATTTCCACAAAGGCCTTGAGTTAGTTTATGAGGCTAAGCAATATTAATTTTCAAAAAAGATAAATAAAAGTAAAAGGTGATAAGACATATCTTTTTTTAAAAAAAAACCCAGAAAATGGTTACCTGGCACGAGTTAGATCTTTAATTTAATACTAAATTTTGTTCTCTTTGGCAGCAAAGTGAAAAGGGATGTATATCAGTTTATATGGTTCCCCAAGTCGGTTAAAGAAAACACACAAATCACCAGCCAGTGCTGTGCTGTTATTGAACTCTATGAGAAATAGGCCACAGGTGACACTGTGGACAATGTTCTTCATTACAGCCTATGAAAGACACAGAAGAATTCTTCAAATTGACCTTCTAAATCCGCCCTTTATCAAAACTAAAAGTAAAGCAATAATCCATAACTGAATAAAGCCACTACTTCAATAGTTCTTTAAAGTTGTTTCCTGAGGATCTAATGTGAAACAAAGTTAGAACTTAAGTAACTATTAGTTATCCATTGCTGTGCAACATAGCAAATGGCCCAAAACATTGCAGCTTAACCTGGCAAACAATTATCTGCCAGTTCCTCAGTCTGTTTGGGCTGGGCGGTCTGACTAGCATCTCTCCTGCAGTTCAGTCAAGCCGTTGGCCAGCGCTGCAGTCTCTGAGGCCGGGACCGGGACAGGAGCATCCACCTCCGAGCTCATGCACATAACTGTGGCCAGAACACTTCACTTCCTGCCACACAGATTTCTCAGGGGCTGGGCGTGACTTCGCTTTCCCCAGAGAGAGCAGGGGAAAGAGGAAGGTTGCTATACAGCACATGCAAGACAACCAGAGGGCAACCAAAATGGGAACCGCAGTGACTTTAAATCCAATCTCAGAGGTGACCTATCACTTCTGCCATATTCTGCTGGTCACACAGACCAACCCTGCTTGTACAAGGGTGTGGATATCAAGTGTCAGGGATCATTGAGGGCCATACTTTGAGATGGCCCCCACAGTACTGAAGAATCTTTGGTTCTCATATACTTTAGGTGGTCTGTCTCTAATCTCAGAGGTGAGCACTTACAAGTATAACATGAAGACAGGTAGAGTTGATGTCTAGGTTAGAAGTCAATATTCATGTGGTTGATTAATGGAGAGATGTACATATTTCCAATCCAAGGAGATAAATGTGCAGGCTGGATGTGCATATCTCTTTTCCATCTCTGCAGTGATAAAATCAACAGTTTTTTTCCCTAAAGAAATCTGAATGTGTTCAAGTATTTAACACAGCTGGACTTTGATTTCTGTTTTTAAAACCTTGAAGCTCATATGTGGTCCCAGGCATTCTCAGTCTCAAGTCTTGGAAATGCCACTTCAAACGCCTGATTTTTAGGGGGGCTGCATCTTAGATGGTCCACAGGAACAGAGCTGAAACTGAAAGAGGAGAGCCATTTTATAATGTTAAAGGGATTCCTTTGGAAAAAGCCAGGTGCTATTACCCACATCCCTGTGGTACAGGTGGATTAAGTAACTTACACAATATATCAGAGCTCTGCATCAGATGTCACCTGGAAAAGCATGTGAGGCTCTCTCGTTTTAGACAATATGCAGAGTTGCTCCAGTATTCCTATATTTCCCATAGCCTTTTAAAAGGAATTATTAGAACATTAAAAATGAATGAAATATTCATTAAAATAAGACAAAACTATTATTAATAGAGTTAAAGTAATGTGCATAAGTGTTAAGAATTTCTAGAGGCCTGAAGGATTACCACAACTGAACTAAGTCCTTGAATAGGCAGCTAGTAGATGTTTGGAGCACTGACCTGCCACAGCTGGCTTTCCTCACTGGAAAGAACTTCTTAAGGGATGGACTTTAGCTAAGATCTCCCTGTTGAGATCTTGAGAGGTGTGACCTAGAGTCCTTGGGTCTGAGCCAGAGCCTCTGGCTTGGGCACAGGAAGGAGGGGGGGGGGGGCTGCAGGGCAGGCAGGCTACGTGCTGTGCTGCAGGTCCCGCAAGGAGCAAGTCAGTGACTTTGTCAAAGCAAACGGTCCAATGGACCTCCTCTCTCCCCAGGCTCTTGGCTGCTTTGAAGCATTGAATAATGCAATAGCAAAGTTAATTTTTTATATGATAGTGCTAAGGACAAATAAAATCTGTAGGAGTAATAAGTTTTTAAAAATTGAAGGAAAGCATTGACTAAGAATTTAATAAAAACAGGAAAGAGGACATGGGAAGACTGTTGTATACAGGCTGGAAATGCAACAGATTAGAATTTCTCCAGGAACAAATAGCAAGGTCTCATCTTGGGGGTGGGGGTGGGAGGAGGGCAGGGAGGGCTGGTGGCAGGGCTGCCTCAGGCACATTTCCTGGAGGGGGATGGACAAGGGGGCAGTGAGAAATGGCTGGGAGCAGGGAAGGAGAGGGTTGAGACTATTGGGTCCAACAAGGGAGCTGTGCTCTTGTGCAAACGCGTGGGCATATTCTATCTGATGTAAGCATTTATCAAAATATGCAGAACTTGATTTTCTTTCTGAGTGATTCTGAATGATAGCTAATTAGTGGGATCAATAAATAGCCCCCTAAAGGTGTTCTTCAAGAGCTTCTGAGCATGAGAACCTAGGAAGTAAACCACCTGGTCTGTTAGCTGGCATTCTGCTCACACCATGGCATTGACCAGAAGGTTCAGCAGGGCACTTGCATCCTCTTTGTGAACTGAAATAACGGGAAGCCTGGTTCGGCTCCTTGTCTTCCATCAGACATCTGTTGTGGAAGATTCCTTTAGTGATAACTGCACTCCAACACCCTTCACACAGCTGTCCCGCATCTGTTATACCGTGTGATTTTTACGACAATGCCAAGAGCTAAATAAGGTAAACTAATGTTACTACCTTTCCCATCTTACTGATGAGTCAACACAGGCAGAGACAAGCAACGACTCCTCGGAGGTTGCATATGTAAATGTCTTGTATGTGCCATGCATTTCCACCTACCCTATTGAACCCTGTAAGTTCTTGTACTTAGAGATTTGAGTGGCTTGCTCAGAAAATTGCTGCCCCCAAGGGTGACAGGACTCACTCTGAAGCTCAATGAGTCTGACACCAGCCGTTCCATGTCTTCACAGTAAAATTTGAAAGCAATGGTTAAGCATGAAATCTACAGAGCAAGGCATGAGTAGTGTGGATGAGAGGGTTAAGTACTGTTCCACAGTGAATTTGGAAACCCTACCTAGGTGCACGCATTTTTAAAATAATCTATGGAGGTAGTATGATACAATGAAAAAAAGGGGACTTTGAAGAAAAATGTCCTGATTTTAAACCCTGGCTCCCCCATCTTCTGTTAAAATGGATTTGGCCAAGTTACTTGATTTTGCTAAATTTCAATCCCCAAGTCTACAAAATAGAGCTTACCACAAAACTTATTTCATTGGAATATGATGAAATGCAGATAAGATATCATCTCTAAAGTCCCTTTATAATTCTAAATTCTGAATTATTTTACATCTTTGTGTGGGCAAGGTCACAGATCATTCCCCCTCTCAAAAGACTGATCATTGGTTTACATATTTATTGTCTGTCTCTTTGCCTACCCCTCCTATTATACCTGCACATCCCCAGTATTTACAGTAGTGCCAGGCACTTAATAGGTACACAGAAAATATTTATTGAATGAATAAACATGAATCCTAGTAGAAATTATCGTTGGGAATTTCATGAAAGAGATGAAATTTTTAAAAATAACATCCCTACAGTCATTATTGAGACTATTTCTTCCCTCAGCTTCCTGTGTCCAGGGGACCTGCAATGTGCACTTAAATGAATACACTTGCGGCATTTTCACTCACATCCCCATTCCTACTTTCTTTCGCTCAATTAAAATAAATCACACAGAGCTTCCTTCTCATGTTGTTTTCTGATCTTTGCAAACCCTGATGGGCACGAAAGAGGCATCCCAGCAGGTTTACTCTCGACCTTGGCCACAGTGAAAAAGAGGATTTGAAGTAGTTGGAAGCATTTGTGAAGAAAATACTTCAACCATATGGTCTATTTAATAGTCTGTATTCCCTATATTTCATTATCTTTGTTTCACTCAACCACTATGACACAGCCCCCTAGTTCTTTCCTTAGCCATAGTTGCTGACCAACATAAGTATTTTCATTCTGATCAGTCTCTCAGATTTCCTGTGAGCTGAATTTTGGGAGAGTGATCTCAAATCTATTGGGAGAACAGGAATGTCACCAATCACTGTTCATCAGTAATATTTAGAAATAGTAGAGTTATTAGCCTTAAGACTTGACTTACAAATGTTTATATTTAAATCTGATAAATTAATGAGTTCTCCTTCTGTTTATTTTTCACATGCTCATAGAATTCTAGTCTATTCAGAGGAAACTTTCCTCAGCCCTGGGCTGGTAGGTAAGAGACTGGGAAACAATAGTTGGGATGGTTATGGATAAGCTGCATGACCTTGGACAGGTGACTTCATTCTCCATATTCCCCTTGGTTTTGAGTGGGATTGTGTGTGTGTGTGTGTGTGCGCGCGCGCGGGCGCGCACGCCCGCGCACGCACACTATTGTCTTACATTGAGGAATGATGAGACAGAGGAAATATTTTGAAACACTGATTTCTTATGAGTCTTGAGGGATCCATAAGGCATTCCTTTGTTTCTTTTAATAATTTTCACTTCATTATATATTTGATTATGTATGACACTATAACACTTGGGAGCACTGTGAAGGAATTTGTGTTTCTTATTCCTCATAGGCTTGCCTGTGGTCAGCCCATTGCCCTCTGCATTGCAATAGCATAAAGGAGAGAAGTGATGTTTTCTTGGGTCACAGTATCAGTGGCAAAGGACCAAACTCAGGCAATTGTTTAGCTTATAAAGACCCCAGCTCCCTGTGGATTATTTGTAGGTCACATCTTAACCTTAAGTTTAACAACCACCACCACTACAAAGGCTACTGATTATTCCATGTTAAGCACAGCCATGATTTTTTAAATTTAAATTTAAATTTTTTTATTTTTTTGCAAACAAAGGCCCTTCTCACAGAATAAAAGAACTGTTTGTGTTTTCCAAGTAAAATCCTTTTATCATTAGTTTCCTAGGCATTTGGCAATTTATACTGTTTAGAACTCAGTGATCATAGTAATAACAAAACAGCTGTAACTGTTTGATAAAATACAAAAAAAATTCAGAATCAAAATTAATTTTTAAGAATTAACCAGCAGTGTTAGATGGGGGAGGGGAAATGACAGGGAATATAATTTCTTTTCAAACTCTTGTCCCACAAGGCGTGTGGTGAGCTTTCTTTTCCTACCTACTCTGCTGCCACAGCCCCACTGCACCTGTGTGACAGCTGGAACTATCCCTCCATGTCAATGAGGGGGGTGACGAGCTTCAATCTTGTTTAGAAGGAGGCATTGTGGCTGCCCATATTTCAAACCTGTGAGTTCTACTCACACCATTTTCAGCATCTTGTCTGCCAAGCAAAGCGAGGCCCTAAAAACAAAAATAAAACAAAAACATAACAGCGAACAAAAGATTCCATGAAAAATCTTTTCCTAGATTCCTAGGAAAGAGAGTGCCATGTTCAGAAGTAGCAGCCCAGCTTCACTGGTATCTCTGACCTAACTGGAGTGCACTGGGCTCCACGGAGAAAACTAAACCTCCTTTCCTGTGGAAGGACAAAGGGCAGCAGCAGGCAGCACCCTCTCCCTAACTGAAGAATGGGACGATTTTAAACACATTGTTGTTGACTTACTTTCTCATAGCATTTTAATAACACACAGGTAGGGGCCAACTTTAGACAAACAAATATTGAGCAATGCTGCTTGCTCCCAGGATTTTCTGGTGTAGCGGGTAGAAATTTAGGGTTGAGATGTCTGTTTCAGAGGCTGCTATTGGAAGAAGTTACGTAAACCAGCAGCAATGACCTGGTGCTAAGTATCTGCCTGGGGAAGCTGGGTAGCAATTGGACCCTCACCAGCTCTAAGTTACCCTCTAGGAAGCCCCTGTTGGAGCATAGCCACAGCCCCATCTTTGCTTCTGCTCAGACTTACCAGCATGTCTCCTTGATTCTGGCAAAAGGCAGGAGATCATTTTGTCTGGGCTTGTTTCATGATGCCTCACGGAAACAGCTGTATTGCCTGTGTTTGTGCGAACAGAAGGGTTTTTTTCCTTAATAAAAATCTCCGTGCAAACAGCTGCAGACACTTACTAGAGCAGCGAGAAAAGCCATGCTCTCAGATAATGCATCCTTTACAATAGAGTGGATTTTTCCTGCTAATATTTCCACTTTTAAAAAATAAAAAGTTATGGGAATGTGTTCAAAAGAAGTTTACCAGGAAACTGGAGAGCTCAGGGAATCGATAAGCAGGAACGAGCCTTTTGCCTGTGGTCCCTGACTTGGTACCCACTGTTTGTTACTAGATCTCAGTACTGGGTTCCAGGATGGCAGTGTTCATTGTTAACCTCACAGTATCTAATATGCCACTCTAAACAGAACTGCTTAATAGCAAGGATAGTGACGACTGTAACTTATCGAAGCCAATGTTCTGCTGCTCTGAGCACTACCATTTCCTTAGAACTTTGAGGAACCTCTGTAGGAACTAAATTGCTCATCTCAGTCCATCAGTAAGAAATAGTTTAAGAACAGGTTTCAGTTTCCTTTAACTCTGTTCTGATTAATAATGTCTTTCACTTCTGGCACATTCGTTTTGCTAAGCATTGAGAAGGAGAGTGAAGGAGAAGACGAGCAAAGAAAGATTGCCATGCATGTGTTTAAAATTTTATACATGTGGGAGGAGGATCTGTATGAGTTTGTTATATTCCCTAAGCATGGTACCACATCATTTTAATGGTCCCATAGAGCATATCCTTGATGGAAGCAGACAGATAATTCAACAGGAAGTATCTAACATGGGGAAGATAAAGGTGATATAAATATTGGGTAATTTATGGAATAAAACCTGAAAAAGTTGTGATCTGTGAGACTGAGCATAGCACAAGTACCTATGAAAACCAAAATTCTTCACTCCCAGAAAACTCTGAAGCCTAACAAGACGACTCAGGTGCGTGGGGGTGTGTGGTTACTTATGTCTCTGAGCACATGTGTATGTGTGTTGAGAAGAGATTAGGGCCTATATTATCTGCTTTATCTCTCACAAGGTTCAAATCCCTTAAATACATGTTACCCCATTTTTTTCTTTTGGTTGTGTGCCTTAAAGCTTTAGAGTATATATTTCACCACCAAAATTACATTTCATTCAAACTTCGCTAATCTATGTTGTGCCTCAGTTTGTTTTCCTCTTACTCAAAAGAAGCAGAGAAGCCTGTGGAGAAAGCTTTTGCCCTGGGCTACAGGAAACATTGCAAAAAGGTTCCACTTCACCCTATTCCAGAAACATGACAGAAAAACAAAAACTTTTTCACTTTTAAGTCACTAGGGATTGTTTTATTTTTATTAGCAAAGTAATATGTTAGTAACTATCGTGCAGTAAGCAATATGTGCCATCTCTCTTCCTTCTGCTGCCAAGCTTGCTCCCCATTAAGCCACCCAAGCAACTGTTACATATAAATAATCCAGAACTTGGGATTAGAATACCCCTTGATGGAGTATTTCCAGAGAAATCTTCAATACTTTTGATTGTCCACATTTATCCTATATAGATAGCACTTGCCCTGGGAATCAAGGTTAGTGCCAGTCTTGTAGGTTCTGTTTCGTTCTTTCTCTCTCTCTCATTCCTAGCTTTTATCCACACCACTCTAATTTATTCATGACATTGCATCATATCTTAGTTGAGAGACTCAGGAGGAATATAACTTGAACAAATTTATTTTTACTAAACTGGGCAACAATGAAGGACAGGTTGAGTTAAATCCTGATCTAGAAGGGGTAACATTGAAAAGAATGTAGCAATAAAGAAAGGGAATCATCATTCTCTTCGTAAGAAGTCAGAACACTTTCCTGGATATAAGGTAGCCTCAGGCAGATGCTCAATAAGAGATGTTGGTCAAGAAGGGATCACCCTCTGGCATAAAATACATCTCAGTATAATGAATTTCTCATTTAATAAATGTATTCAATTTTGCCGAACCACCTCTGAAGCCAAAAGGAATATGGTTCATTTGGGAGGATACCCAACAAGGGTAAGATCCACCAGCTCCACTTAAAACCTTTATTTCATGTCCTTAAAGCACCAAGAGACTATTGCCCCCAAACCCTGTGCTTGAAGTACAAATCATGTGTTCAAGGAGAACTCATCAGGGTCCCATTTCTTAGTGACATCTTGTCTAAATGTCCTCAAATTCACTTTGGTGGTATAGGTTTCCATTATTCTGCCTGTCCCACCCCCCGCCCCCTGCAAAGAGTCTCCATTTGGTAATACATTCCATTCCAACAGAAAAATAAGTTTCAGTTATCTAAAATTTAGTAGTAGCCCAAGGACAAATATGTTACTTCCTGCCAGACAAGCAAAACATTCTCCCTTTTACACATAAACACTTTGTTAAGCCTAAAGGAAGGTCTGGAGGAGAGCTAACTCTGTTCCACATTAGTTTCTTCTTTCTTTTTTTAATTATATTTTGTTGATTATGCTACTACAGTTGCCCTGAATTTTCCTCTTTTGCCCCCTCCACCCAGCACCCCCTACTCCCTCAGGCAATTCCCACACCATTGTTCATGTCCATGGGTCAGTGTATAAGTTCTTTGGTTACTTGATTTCCTATACTGTACTTTATATCCCCATGGCTATTCTGTGATGACCTATTTATTTATACTTTTTAATCCCCTCACCTCTTCACCAATTCTCCCCCATCCTCTCCCATCTAGCAACCATTGAAACATTCTCCATATCCATGATTTTGTCTCCGTTCTTCTTGTTTGCTTAGTTTGTTTTTTAGATTCAATTGTTGGTAAGTATGTATTTTTTGCCATTTTATTGTTCATAGTTTTGATTTTTTTCTTAAATAAATCCCTTTAACATTTCATATAATAATATTTTGGTGATGATGAACTCCTTTAGTTTTTTATTGTCTGGGAAGCTCTTTTTCTGCCCTTTGATTCTAATGATAGCTTTGCTGGGTAGAGCAATCTTGGCTGCAGGTCCCTGCTTTTCATGACTTTGAATATTTCTTGCCAATCTCTGCTAGCCTGCAAAGTTTCTTTAGAGAAATTAGCTGACAGTCTTATGGGAATTCTCCTGTAGATAAATAAATTTTCTCTTGCTGTTTTTAAGATTCTCTGTTTATCTTTAACCTTTGACATTTTAAATATGAGGTGTCTTGACATGAGCCTCTTCACATCTATCTTGTTTGGGACTCTCTGTGTTTCCTGATACTTGCGTGTCTTTTCTCTTCACCAAATTAGGGAGGTTTTCTTTCATTATATTTTCAAATAGATTTCCAATCTCTTTCTCTTTCTCTTCTTTTTCTGGCACCCCTATGATGCAAATGTTAGAACGCTTGAAGTTGTCCCATAAGCTGCTTATACTATCTTGATTTTTTTGGATTCTTTTTTCTTCTTTTTCTCATTGGTTCTGTTTTGGTTCTTTATGTTTCAAATCATTGATTTGGTTCTCAGCTTTACCCACTCTACTGTTGTTTCCCTGCATATTGTTTTTTATTTCAATTAGTTTATCCTTTACTTCTGACCAGATCTTTTTTATGCTGCTGAGGTCCTTGCTAAGTTCTCTGAACATCCTTATAACAAGTGTTTTGAACTCTGCATCTGATAGGTTGCTTATCTCCATTTTGTTTAGCTCTTTTCCTGGAGTTTTGATCTGTTCTTTCATTTGGGCCATGTTTCTTTGTCTCCTCATTTTGGCAGCCTCCCTATGTTTGTTTCTATGTAATAGGTAGAGTTGCTTTGACTCCATGTCTTGGTAGTGTGGCCTAATGTAGTAGGTGTCCTGTAGGATCCAGTGGCACAGTCTCCCCTATCACCCAAGCTGGGTATTCAAGGTGCACACTTTGTGTGGGCTGACTACACCCTCCTTTGTAGTTGAGGCTTCTTTGCTATTGACAGATCAATAGGAGGGATTTACCCAGACCAATCAGCTGCAAGAACTGGCTGTGACCACTGACAACTAACCTCCGCCCTCCATGGAGGATCAGCTGTGTGTGTGTGTGGTGGGGGACAGGATGGTAGTGTTCCTACATGGCCTATAGCTGTCCACTGGGTGAGCTTGCTCTGGGGTTATCTGGGTGGTACAGATCAAGGTCAGCCCCAATCTGTTGTTTTTCCCAGGGCACTCTATAAAGCAATCTGGGAAGGCCTCTACTTGTGCTAGGCTTGGAGATTCCCAGGTGAAGCCAAGCTGCGAATCTAGGCTGCCTGCTGCTAGTGCCAGACTTGGAGCTCACTGAGACCAGCTGTTGCTTGTTTGATAGCATTTAGGAAGTTGTGAAGCATTAGCCAAGGCCAGTCATTCACATGGAAAAGCAGTTTGGGTGGGCCTTTTAAGTTGGGTGTGGAAGAGCCTCTGGGGATCTCCTAGGCAGGTTAAACAGTGTTATTGATGGAATCTCAGGTATGACACCAGCTTGGTGGCTCAATGGGTAGAGGGTTTAGAAAAGGGACAGTGGCTCCTGCTCACCTTGAGGTGAGACACCTCAGTTTCTTCCTATATACCACTGGTGCCTTTCAAGCTGCTACCCAGGTGCAGGAGCTCAAAGAGAGTAAGTAAATCTGAGTAGGTGAGTCTGTGTGTGGGTTCTTTAAGAGGAAATGCTGGGCTCTAGCATTTTCTTCCACAAACTGAATCCCTGCTAATTTTTGCAGCCAAAAGTTGTGGGGACTTATCTTCCTGGCACTGGAACCCTGAGCTGGGGGGCCTAGAAGGTCTGTTGTACGGCTGAGACTCCTCACTCCCCAATATCCCTCCCAAATTTTTGTCCACCACACGTGGGTGTGTGACTACTTCCTTCCACATCAGCACCCCTCCTACCAGTCTGGAAGCATGTGGTTTCTTTAATTCTTTGGTTATCAGGCTTCCATTCAACACTATTTTGTGGTTGTTAGACTTCCATTCAAGTTGATTTCTGATGGTTCTGAGTGATATTTGTTCTATATTTAGTTGTAATTTTGATGTGGTTGTGCAAAGAGGCGAGCCATGTCTGCCTATGCCACCATCTTGACCGGAAGTCTACCTTAGTTTCGATAGCCTTGGGACCACTTTTTTTCCCCTTGTTTGCTATTAAGTAAACACACAAAGAAATAACTAGAAAAATATGCAGATACAAATTATATAGATACTTTAAAAACCTCACCAGTAGAGATGACCTTGAGGAAGAACTTACCCATTGGGACTGCCGCAAGTAACTAACCTTCTGTGATGCACAACCTTGCCAACATATAGCCTCAGGATCCAAGCAGTGAGGGAGAGGGCAACCGAATTTTGGAACTGCTTCCAAGACCTGTCCCAGCAGTGACTTTAGCCGCATAGCTTAGCCTTCCTCAATTTCTCCTTGTAATATGTAAATAATATTATTTGTCCTATGGTGTTATTGTGAAGATTACAAATAATGGATACAAAATGTGTATCATGGTTCTGGCTTTCAAGAGGCCCTCAAGAAATGGTAGCTATTAACACTGCAATGTAGAAAGTACAAGGTCCAAGGGATTTTAACACTGAATATTTTGTAGACACAGGTTATGTAGTCCTCCCAAATTTAGTATTTAAGATTCTAAAGTTAAGCTGGGATTGCACAAACTGATCAATCAACTTACCAACAGACTATCTTTTTAATATCTCATTAATTTATTGTATTTCGACTTGAAAATCTTTTTTTCCCCTCTCATCATTTTGGTAAGTTACTAAATTCTTTTATTTTAAACCCAAAATTTTAAGGGCTGTACATTTTTAATGCAAATAATTTAATGATACCCTGCTCTCTTCTTTTCCACTGGCATGCAGGCTGATTGGTGTCCAAGCCAAGGACTGCCAGGCAGTTCCAAGGCAGAGGATGGCAGAGGCACTTGGCTGATTCTCTGAGCCCTCCCATTTCATTATGGTCCCCAAACTCTGCCATAAGGTTTGAGGAGGTAATCATGCATTTTCAGTGAGGTTGCCTAGGTCTCTACCATCACAGCTCATACGCACTCACAGTGCACTGACCTCTTGTTACACACTGACTGCCTCCTCATCATGTTTCATTAGCATTAAGTAATGAAGTGGGCTTTTCACACACAAAACACTGATTTTGCTCTTTCTCATCATAAGATTTTTCAGGGTCTCTCTCTCTATCTCTGTCACACACACACAGACACACACACACACACACACTCACACTCCTAATGGATCTGAAGGGAGCCACAGTCCTTTCTTGATTTTATCTATGACATTCTCTGTCCCATCACTGGATCACCTCTGTTTCCATTTGGATGCCTTCTAGCAATGGCCCTGAGACATTTTTTAAAAGCTGAATTTTCCAAGAAGGTAGTAATAGGTTTGAATAAATATCTAATGAAGATACTTAATCCAGAGGAGGCGATGAGTTATAATTATTTAATTCTGTCCTTTCCCTCAAAGACTTTGCAATTTCTATACAACCTTAGTCCCACTTAAGAAGTAAAGTTCAACTATAGCTGTTAGCATACCCATTAGATGGGTAGAATGGTAATGAAAAAAAGACATGAGAGAGAAAGAGAGAGAAATAGGCAGGCAGACAGACAGAACAAGCTCTGCCCTAAAAGGAGCAGAGGCAATTATCAAAAAGCAGCCCCATGACCTGCCTCTTGTCCCCCAAATAGGATAAGCCCTGTAACTGGGCACCTTGACCATCTCTCCCTTCTAACCTACCTCTGGCCACCTGCTTCTTACTTTATGAACCATACAAACAATTCTCTAGTTTCAACCCATCTCAGAGACATCTGCATCCCAAATGCTTTTCATCAGCATGTTACTTATTCATAAGTTAGCCCTCAAGGGAAATTTCTCCCCCACATTCCTGGGGGAATATAAGTTTGTTTATCTCATTTGCTCTCATGTCATAAAGTAGAGCCAGTGGATAGTTTGAAGATCTCGCCTGGGGCACACCGAGCCAAGCCAGGGAGCTACGGGGTCCTGCCCGTCCGGTTGACCTAAGGAGAGCCAAGCACTGGCCGTGGTGCTGGTGGCTCTGGATGTGTTGAATCAATAAAGTTGACATAAGCTAAACTATCTGAGAATAAGATTGATCCAGGCTACAAGTTAATCTATGCTTTGTGGTATACTTTAAACTGTTATACTCCCCGACGCTGTCAGATACTCCTGTGCAAATACAATTCACGAATCCTCATTTTTCCATCTAGATATACTTAGAGGTCAGGAATTGCCAGTCTTTCTGATTTCTTATTGTTCAGTTATGTTCCCTTATGCATGGCCTGCTCTTCCAGAGCAGCCACATGTGACTCCTGACCAAGCAGGCAATGTGTGGAAAAGGTCAGGGCGTAAGCACACGGTCTCCCCCTTTCCAGGCACTCCTGTTTCCTATACCTCGTACTACTTATCTGATCCTCCCTCTTATCTCACCTTCTGCTGAGCACTCCTTGCCTCACCTGTTAAAACTCAGCTTCAATGGGTTTTAGTCTTACTGAGGTCATAAACCACATGGAGAAGGTGATGAAAGCTAAGGTCTCTCCTTCCAGAAAAGTGTATGTGTGCATTTACAAATGTCAGGTTCACATCCATCCCTGGTCTCCCCACATTATAGATTGCCCGGCCCTCCTGCTGGTTGTTTAGGGACTCACGTGGCTTGCTTACCTGGTTCTCACTGGAAGACTTCCATTGACTTCCCTTCACCCCAACCTCCAACCCCAACTGACCCTTCCAGCCTGTACAGTCCCCAGCCTCTGAGCTATTGTTTGCCTAGATGTGCAAAAACCATCCCCTTGTCCTTCAAGACCGCTTTAGAGCCCAGGGCCCTTACTCATGGCGCCCAGCAATAGCCTGTGCTCACCCACAGCTAGGCTGGCCTTGATAGATAAAAGGTTAATCCTTGTACTTGCCCTCTGACTCCAAGTCTTTAGTAACTGCCTTTAGTGTATGCTGTGGGAGTGGCCTGTTAGCTGCTTGAGATAGGAATCTCTCAATTTTTACAAGTTCCATTGGTTTGAGTTTCAAATAAACTCTGAAGTCCATATTCTTATTCCAAATAAGGCTTTGTCCTGAAGATCTAGTATCAGAGAATACATTCCTATGGAACATCAGCATTATGGAATATTCACTTTATAGCAACTGCTAGACACACATAATGTGATTTTAAAATATTATGTGGAAGCAAAAATCACTTTTGGTAAGATCTGTTGGTCTGCAGTTCCCATGTTTCAAACACAAAACCGAAATTTGTGGTATGATGCAACAGTCTTGGTAAAATGCGTTAGTTCAAGAAGACAGCTATGTTCCTTGCCTCCAAATATAACCTTGAACTCAAGCAAAATTATCTGTGACTCTAAAAAGAAGGATGCAAGTCTTAATTAAATTAAGCTGTGATTATTTGGGGGCCCCAGATGCTCAGTTAATTGCTAATAAATGGAAGAGCTGGGGCAGGGACTGAAGGAATGAGTTAATCAGCTCAAGTATTTTCTGGGAGTTGGCTTGTCAGCAGGTGAAACTCTCAGGCAGCTATTTATAATAGGAGTTTGTTGAATGTGGGAAAGAAAGGCAACCAAATGAGGAAGGCAGTTTGTTGTCTATAAAAGGACTTTGACCCAGCCAGAGGAAGCTAGCATTCCACTCAGTCATCATCTGTTCTCAACACAGCATTTGTGAAACACTTCACGCCCCCATGCAAGTAAGCGCCTGTCTGTAGATCCTTCCTTCTCTCCATGTAGCATGTGGAGAGCTGTGAATGGGTGAGCACCATGAAAGCAAACTCCATTGGTTTTAAGATTTTTCCTTGATTGTTGTTAATTAGCAATTTCACACAACTTCATAGACACCCTCTGTTCAAAAACACCTTTTACTTCAGGTATAGCTACAGGATTGCTGTGGTCTATCTGCCTTCATGTCCCGTTCTCCGGCAAGGCTGCTGGAAGTTCAGCTCTGTTGGAATTACAAGACAACTGTGGAATTTTCATGCTTAGATATTGTTAACAATTTATAGCGTGTCTTTGTTTGATGTGATCCCAAGAGCCTTCTGCTCTACAGGCCTCATTAAGAAAAAGATGAATTCAGTATTTGATCTAACTCTAAATGTATTGCTCATTCCACCCTGAAAGATTTTTATAACGTTCTGACACATTAATTGGAATTTTTAAATGCCTCCATATTAGAAGTAGAGCTCAGTTATTATTGCTTTCTTCTAAGCAAATGGTGAAAGATAATTATTCCAACAATAATATTAATACAAGTATCAGTAACAACACTAACAGCTACCATTTATGACATGTTTCCCATATTCCAGGTGGAAGCAGTCTAATACTTTAACACAGTGAATCTCACTCTGATGAAGACATTGAGATAGAGAAAAGTAATTACTCTAAAGACTCAGCAGTTACCCCGCAGAAACACAGTATGAGCAACTCTGCAGCAGCATGGCAGACCTGAATTGGTGTCAGCATGAATGCCAGGAGACGTGGGTGTAGTTTCATATTAAACCCATCCAATATGGAGAAGAGTTCTCCATGAAGAACCGGGCCCATAGCTGCACTAGGCTGTTGACAAAAGTCCTCAAGACGAAATGGGTGCTTTTTTTTTTTCTCCTCACAAATTAAGAGTAGAAGCCCTAAAATCTTAACTTCCAAAAGTGGTCTTTGCTCCAGTCCTATGAAGGTGAAATGTTTATTCAGATACTTATCTGTGAGCAAACTCAAGTAATAAATTCAGGTGTTCCCACTTTCCAGTCTTCATTGTACACAGGCTTTCAATCAATGAGACCTGAGTTGAACATCCACTGCTCTGTTCACTGTAGTCACTCTAGGCAAAGGATTTAACCTTCCTGAGTCTGTTTTTCTCTAAAATGTGAACACTTTCTTAATGAGATTATTAGATGGCTTGAAGGGGGTTAAATATATATGGTTATTTAATCTCTCTAAGCTATAGTTTCCTCATCTATAAATTGGAAATTACAATAGCACCAACTCCAGGGTGTTATTGTGAGGGTTAAATAAGATAATGTTTATAAAATGCTTAGCATAGTTTTTTGACCCAGAGTGAATACCCTCTAGTAATGAATACAGAAAATACTAAGTATTTTTAGTGCTCAATAATTGTTGGAGCACCTGACCCCCTTCTCCATTACAACCCTGGGGATTAATAGTTGGTTTTGCTTGCACCTGTTAATGATTATATTTTAATTTTTAACTAGATGTCCAACTTTAGTGGCTATTAGCCTATTTTTCTATATCATTTTGTATCTATTATGATAAAAGTTTCACAGATCACTGTACTCTTTGCAGCTCAGATTTCATCAGTAAGATTTAAAGGAACTGAAAAGCTGAAAAAAGGGTGGAAATTCTCATCAGAGCATGAGAATTATTCTTTCTCCTTTAAAAGCTCATAGTAGTTGGATTCAAATTCCTGTTTCTCTTTCAGAAAAGAAAGAAAGGGAAAAAGAGGGAGGGAGGGAAGGAGAGAGGAAAGAAGGAAAGAAATGAAGTAAGAAGATTATTGGCAAGTTATTTTTATCCTTAGGACTATCTCAGATTCACTCTTCTCTCAATATTAGGTACAAGAGAAATTTCCTGAAGCCCACAGACTAATTCAACTCAGACAAGACTTTTCAGGCTAAATTGCTAAGTAATTTAAGATCTCTTTTCAAAGGAAATGCACCTGCAATTTATAACAAACCTCCTTAACTCTTCTTTTAGCCAATTTTAAACTCGGGTCTCTTTGTCACCTTACACTTAGAACTTAATGGATCAGAACCATTTAGGAACCTGTCAAAGGCTTTGTTTCATGCTGAAGTTTGTAACTGTTCTTAATGCCATTTATCAGCCCAGCTCCAACTTAAATTTTCAGTGCCTTCGCCACCTCCCAATGGAAGTGCTGCTCTTTACTGAGTACTCAGCCATTTCTGCCAGCGGCATTGGCTTAGCACAGAGATCCGAGCACCTGACATTGCTTTCCTGGTAGTCCTGGAGGAAGTGAGAAAATGTAGTTGGTCAGTGACGCGGGGCCAGAGGTTCCTTAAAGCCCATTATCCAACTGTGTGGTGCATGAATTTTTTCCCTAGTACCCTGGCAAGTAACTCTTTTTTTCTATGTTTAAGTATCTCCAGCAACAGAGAACTCACTACTTTTTATAGAGCCTGTTTTATTTTCTGTCAGACCAAAAAATTAGAAAATCGTAAAACAGACTACAAAGCTAAAATTTTGCTCCCTCTGATGTCTCACATTGGGACTCTATCTTGCCTTCTGGAAGCACACAGAGTGAGGCTGGTTCTTCCTCTGCATGACCACCTCTCAAGTGCTCAATGCAGCTGATTCTGCAAAATTCATCACTGCTTTAAGCTCTCCTACTTCCCCTCTCTCCCCCTCACCATCCGACTCTTTCTCCTGGAGCAGGCTATGGTTTGCCAGTGCTCTCTCAAATGGTGGCATCCAGACTGAATGAACATAAGAAGCCTGGTGTGTTCTCGCTGTTGAGTAGAACTGGACCACACTGTCACTTGTCCAGCTTCCTCCTCCGCTATTACCACAGCCTTCACCTGGAATATTCTATACCACAGCCCTCTCCTACCCACAGCCCTCCAGTGGCTGCCCTTTTACTCCCCAGAAGAAAAATCCAAGTCCTAAGAATGACCTGAAAACTTCCATGAGACCTGGCCCAAGCCCCCTCCTCAGCCTTGCCTCCCACCACTCTCCCAGCCCCCTTGATTCCCCTCAGCCGCACTGCCCCCTGGTGGCTGCTCATACCTGCCAAGGCAGCTCTCCTTCAGGGACGGGGAAACTTCTCCCCTTCTTTTCATTTGGGACTCTTCAGAGCCTTTCTCAGAGAAGCCTTTCCTGCCCACCCTAAATGTAGTGACACCCCATTACTCTCTATGCCATCCTTTTATACTGTTCTTTTCTGTTCAAGTCTGTGTCATTACAACATATTTTATCTGCTTAGCTCCTTATCATGTTGTCTTCCCCACTGTAAGGAGCATGAGCTTTGCTGTGTTCCAGGCTGTATCTTCAACGCCTAGACCAATGTCTGCACATATCTGGGGACGGAGGGATCAGCTCATCCAGCCTGAGATGATTATAATGCGGGCCACTATGATATAGTAACTCAGATTTCCCACAGAATTCCCCTTGTCTTTTTATTTTGTGCCAGACATAAAATGGTAAAATGATGTTTGTCAAGAATTTGGAAAATCACTCTTTGGTATGAATTTGGATTCTTAGAGAGCAGCCATTAACTAAATGGTCTTCCAGAAGCTGAAAGAGTTCATCAATGTTCCTCCCCAAACAGAGTTCTTCACCTGGGAGGTCGTTGGCCCCTGGGAAGGTGAAACCCTGTGATTCCCACTCAAGTTCAGGGCGCTTCTGGCCACAACCTCTGATTATCAAGAGGCAGCTTTTCTAACCTGCCAGGGTGCCTGGAATGCCCCCAGTTGCTGAAGTCATTATGTTTTACAGCAGGTCCTCTGACAGAGCTTCCTCGGCCTTTGGCAGAACATAAGCCAGAATAATGGGCAGGCAGTTGCCAGAATGAATTCCAATGTGTACACACAATTCTTGGCCCCATAAAAATCAATTCCTTATTCATAATTAAGCAACTTCTTGAGAAAGGGCAAGTTGGTATAGTTATTAAACTATAAATAATAGATAAGGATCCACTTATTTCATTTTTTTATAAGTAAAAAAAAATTTTAACACAACATAGTACTGTAATTAGTTTTTCTTATACTTTGTTTCTTATCTGTGACACCCAGGGCCACCCAAACAGAACGGCTTTCACAGTCTTATCGCAACTCTATGTTGTGTTTCTCCTTAAAATGTATTTTTTTTTTAATTTAAAGTGTACACTTAAGAGCAGAATGACAAAACCGCATTAGATGGGGAGAAAAGAAACTAGAAGCACCAAGGCATAAAGGTCACAAGATGTCATCCTGTGGCCCTATTTGTTTTCCAAATTGGGCTCAGGGAGCGGAGCAGAGAATGGAAGTTGCTAGATGCCTCTGTGCTAACAAGCAGCAGGGTTCCCAGCTGGCTAATGGGCAGCAGAAGCAGCGCCATTTCCTCCAATCCCCAGCCCCCCTCCCTGCCTCAAATCATTCTATGAGAGGGGTGGGGAAGAAAGGGGACCCCCTTGGAGAAAGTGCAGTGTTGGAGGTATGAAGCTGCTACCTCTCCCCAAAGGGGTGCTTCCTCCCTCCCAAGTCCAGTGGGAGGAATTCCACTGGAATCACCCCAATGGACTGGGACTTCATGCAAGAGGAGGGCTTGCCAGCTCATTCCCCAGTGAAGGAAACAGCAGAGGGGCTGAGGCTCCCAAACAGAGCAAGGGAAGGGCATTCTCAGTGGCCCCTTGGAGAGGGAGACACAAGAACGCGGGCTGGCCGAAAGGTTTCTGAAGGGAGTCAGCAGGAGCCCGCCATGGCGGAGGAGCCTGAAGGCTCCCCGGTGTGGTGTGTTTGGGGAGTGGGTAAAGTGAGCCCATGCAGTGCAGTGCTCCGTGACTCAGGAAGGGTGCTTAGGGGTACCCCAAATAAAGGAAATTGAAGATCAAGAGAAGGGTGAGAGCTGCCCAAGTGGCCCCTGATCCAAGGCATAGAGACAGGCTGAAAATGTGTATCGATGGCAGGGCAGATAGAAGGTCGAGCGGCCCCTGTGAAGAGATTCTCAGCAGAATGGGAGAGTCACTGTGTCAGCAGAGGCCCCCTGAGAGAGGGATCAAGCAGAACAAGAGTGAGGCAAGGGACACCTGCCTGCCAGGGACTAACAGTTGGCCACGTAAGGTAGAGAGCTTGGCTCCCCATTCCCCCTCCAACAACAGGGTGCTGGTGCCCAGGAATGGGGCAGAGAAGCGCCTGCTCTGCCTCTTTTCCAAGTCACCCAGGCTGCTCTAGAATATTCTGTAGGGAGGAAAATAATCCTGCTTTGGAAATTTAGATATTAAGCTGGACAGCACTAAGTTGTAATAACTGAAGGGAATTAAATAATGGAATTTGACCAAAGCATCTTTAATGGAACTACATACCTAGCACAAAGAGGTATTCAATATAGTGCATACCTCTATACTCATTTTTTCAGTGACTGGGAAAAAAAAATGTTTCTCATATACATGTATATCCAACTAATCAAGAATGCTTTAATAAACTGGTGTCCGTAGGTAGAAAATTTTTGTTAGAAATTAAAGATCTGGCAGAGAATATGGAAGGTCCTTTTGTATATTTTAGCTACAGCAATCGTTTTCTCATTTTTTAAATGATTAAATTCAAAGAAATTCTGAAAGGGATGCAATGTGTTTGCATATTTGCTTGATACTTTTCTTTTAAAAGTGTCAGGTGACATTGATTTTATGTTAACAAAAGAGGTAAGACTGGACTGGGAGAGAGAGAAGCAGGCTGTCCCAGTCAGGCCCCCGGGACAGTGCACAGTGGGAGCTGGGAGGACCCGTCAGGGGAGGGCGTCCTTAGGAAAGAACAGCAGCCCAGGAGCTTGGCGTTATGGGCAGTTTCTGTGAGTAATTGTGGGGCAAATATATTGCCAGTACCAGTGAAGAAGAACAGGAGTGGACACTATTAGTTAGTGGGTGATCTTGAGAAAGATTGTAAGAATGAGGAGAGAGGTGACACGATAGGGGCCAGAATGGGAAAGCGGTCAGAGTCACAGAGGGGACGGCATCGGCGGCAGCGATGGCGATACACCTTTGGTAGGGCACTCTCCAGGCATTACCTCGTTTTCCCTCCATTATAATTGCAATACCTTCTTTCCTTCTTCTTCTTTTTCCTCTTACTCCTCCTCCTCTCTCCTTCTCCTTCTTTCTCTTCATCACTAACATTTACTGAGCATTTGTGCCACACACCTTTCTATACAAACTAATTTGTAAGTTTAAGTGATCCCTGAGACCCGGAGCTCCTAGACCAGGGACAAATCAGCCAGTGTGAGACAGGCAATGACATCTCAGCTCTGTTTTGGTCGAGGAGCTGATTGAGCATCCAGTCTGACACATTTCTTTTAGTACTAAACCAAACTCATTGTTCCAAAGAGAGAAGGAGGAGCAGTAGAAAGAGGAGGGGGAGCGATGGAGGGAGGATGGGTTATTTGAAGGATAATTTACTTAAGAAACTTACAAAGCACATTTCAAGTGCTTTGTTAACAATAATCTATTGATGTCTCATAACAGTTCCATGTAATAGGTCTATTATTATCATCCTCATTTCACAGGAAACTGCAGTGCATATAGTTTAAGTAACTTATTCAGGATCACACAACCAGTATATGACAGAGTTGATATTTGCTCCCAGATCTCAGATTCAGGTTCTATGCTCCTAAAGCTACCTAAGCTGCCGGGCTAGTTCCTTCCAAGACATCATAAAGATGAAAAAATGGGTAGTTGAAAAACACTGGAGTTGCAATCTTATCTGTGAATCTCAAATGATACAGTGAGCAACAGAATCCTTATTCATGTTGTTTCATCAGAGGAATTTAGGATATTTCACCCATTTAAAAATTTTTGAATAAAAGATTCTGCACACATTTATTTCTGAGAATGGCTATACTACACTATCATCAAACTAGCTTTTGCTGTATAATCTGCTCCTGAACAGAATTAATCAATAACTGGACTTATTTCCAGTTTATCAGATGAATATTTAAGTAGCCCTATTTCCAGTCATGTCATTTTCAAGGGTTTTGGTTCTTTTCAACTCAAATATTCTTTCCCAGAAATCTCAGGATTGTGTATTCTCCTTTACCAGTTTGTGCTATAAACAGTGCCTCTTCCAAGTGGGTTCCAAAGAACAAACACCACACCGGTTAACAGAAAGTCAGCTTCTTCCCTTCCTCTCCTTTCTCTGGTATTTGCATCCACTAATGGTTCAAGCATCTCCCTTGGTGCAGGGGAGGAGGGGAACCTGGTATTTCTTTCTTCCTTGGGTTGAAGTTGGAAAACGCTGCACCTGCTACCGAAAGCCTTGGTTGTTTTTGATGACACCCTCTGCAGCCTCTCCACTATCCAGTAGCTTAGGGTTGAAGCTAAAAATCAGAGACCTGAGGATGCTTCTTTCACAGGGGATTGCAGCGAGGGGGACAACTCCCTAATCTGGGCAGTCAACCTCTCTGGGCCATAAGGCTTCTGCTTTCTTTGCCTCCCTCCCCACCAGAAGCCAGAAGGCTTTACCTTTAAAATGTCACCCACTGAACTTGGGGAGATGCATCTCAAGGTCAGTGTCCTGGCCTGTTCTTGTCCTGGGTGAGATCCCTGGCCAGGCTGCTGAGGACCTGCCTTTTCTCTCCGATCAAGGAGCCAAGAGCTCTGCACTAAACATGACATTTTTAGTCTCACTGCTATGGGCATTTCCTCCCTAGATACCCTTCTGTTCCCATGCAAAAGTCACTAGTTCCTCTGCAGCACCCTGGGCCTGGCGTTCCTGGAGGGGAGCCATACTGGGGCTGCCCACGGCTGGGGCTGAGGCCTGATTCCGCCATAGCACTCTGTGCCCTGGCACTGGGAGCATGGGGAGGTTCTTGGCAGAATGATGATGGTGACTGATAGTCAACATTCAGTGAGCATTTATTTTTCATGCATATAATCAGCAGTCCATGAATGGGCCCTGCAATTCACATGATAATTGTATAGGTTTTAAATATACCTCCTACCCTCACATTTTAGGGGAATAAGGACTATTATCACCTTCTTACAAACTTTGAAACTGAGTCTGAGTGTAATTTGCCCAAGGCTGTACAGCCAATATGAGTCAGATTTCTAAGGTTCAAGTTATGAGTCACAAGTGTCACTTTCAGGCTTAGACTGATGACCTTGAAAGTAACCACAGCATAATTGCATGTATTCAATGCCTAAAAAATATCCTGTAGCTGATGCTTCATTTCAAAGATGACCAGCTTTGGCAAGCCTCCTTCCTTCCTGCATTTCTTCCATCTGTCCTTTCTGCTTTCCAGTTTGCCTGCCTTTATCCTATCAGCCTTTATACAGCCTGCCCAGGCCATGGACAGGGCTATGTCCTGGCTTTCAAGGAGGAACTAGACCCAGGTCAGGCCCAGAGCAGAAGCCAGGCATGATATAGGTTTCCTTGAAAAGCCCCAAGCCTCACCTGCTTGGGGGAGGGGAAAGAGGGATGCGGCCCCACACAACACACTCCACTTGCTCCTTGCATACAGGAAGGTGTGGGCCATGTTCCATCCGGGCATGAAACTAAAGGTCCTGGGACCTGAACTCCTACTGCTCTGATAATCAGGGCAAGACTCACTCCACTATCCTGTTTTCCTCCCTAAAAGATCCCTCTTTAAAGAGAGAAAAAGAGGAATCGACATTTTGAACTTAAGTAGCTGTATGATCTTAATTTCTCTGACTCTTAGTTTCTTTATTTTATTAAAAAAAAAAGAAATGAAGGAGAAGGAAAGATAACAATAGCTGCCCTAGCTACCTAGCACAAATGCTATAGGATCAAATAAAGTTATAACGCAGGCATAACTAGATTAAATATTATGTAACGTGAGGGCTTTGTATATTCTTAGCATGACGTTTAAAGCTCTGAGCAATGACACCTACCCACATTTCCCCTCCACAGGTGTGCACATATATGCTCCCTGGGTTCCAGCTATAACTATCCAGTTTTGCTTCGATGTGCCCTCAACTCACCTGCCTCCTCGCTTTTGCTTACATGCCTTCCACTGCTTAGGATACCGCCTCCCCATCACTGTCTGTTGACTTGCTCCCTTACTCAAATGTCATTTCCTCTATTCTAAAATAGTGTCCCTTTCCTCACCTGCACCATTGAAAGTTGTGTATTTCTGACAAAATCACAGTCAGCATCATAGCAAAGCTACTTGTTATCTATGAGACTCCTCTGCCTAGATATGCCGTGCATATCTTCAATAAAATGTTTGTTGACTAAAATTCTGCTTCTCTTCTTTACGCCCTTCCCTGCCTGCCCCCAACACCCTGTACCTAATGCATCACCTGGCACATAGCAGGTACGAGTGCATATGTCCTAAGGAGATTTAGGGTTGGTAAATTCAATGGAGGGGTCTCTGTAGGTCATGGAGAATTGAACTTTCCCCTTCAGTTAAGTCAACATCACAGGGAAGGTATGAAGCTTGGCTACACCCTGTTGGGTAGGGATCAGAGGACAGGATGAGAATATCTCCCAAAATGCGGACTGTGGAAATACCCAGATAATTTTAGGTAGAACACGGGTAAACCTTCTTTTAAATTTAATAATTGTATAATCTCATATTTATTAAAAAGGAATATAATTAGCACATCACACCTATGTTTCATAAATATTCTTTAATAAAAGATTTTGCATTTGAATAAAAATGAGTTGATTTAAAGAAAGACAAGTACCATATGATCTCACCTATAAGTGGAACCTAACCGACAATACAAAGATGCAAGGAAAATAAGACCAGCAACACTGAAAGGAAAAGAAACCAACAGAGACAAGAGGGAACGAGGGGGGGGGGCGGGGAAAAGGAAAGGAAGGGGAAAGTCAAGGAACATATAGCAAGGACTCATGGATAAAACCAAAGTGGGGAAGGACTGAGGGAGGGAAGGGGGAGGGGGCAAGGGAGGTGGTGGGGGGAAGGCAGAGACAAATGTATTTGAAAAAATAAATAAATTGATTTAATAAATAAATAAATGAAATAAAAAGAGAAAAACATTATGTAAATAATGATACAGGGCATGGCTCAATGATGTGACATGTGACTGCTTCAGGAAGCAGCAGGACAGAGAAAATGCTTCCGGGAGGTGGAGAAGGAGGTGAAGAGGTGTGTTCTATGGGTCAGTTCTGCTGGGAGCAGCCTCAAGAATTAACAGAACTGTTTACAAAACTGTGACTGTACAAAAACCTTTGTTTGAAAGGCAGAATGCAAATGCAGTATTTTCTCATCACTATTGTTTCTTCATGGGAGTGAAGAAATACGCTGGTGAATGGCAACTCTCACATCTAGCCTTGCGGCTTGAGCACCAAGTTTCTAATGGCCATGGGGTTTTACACTCTTTCCCAGGACCGTCAGATACAAAGCTCCCAAACACGAATTTGCTATTTTTTTCTGCAAAGCACAACCCTTTACAAAAAGAAAAACACTTCAAAGGCAATCCTTTTCTTGTATACAATTCAGGGCTGCATTTGAGATCCACATTCATCTTCCTTATCCAATTACATGATCAAAGCCGAAATGTTTGCCCTATTTTAGGGGTTTAAAAACATCCAGGGAAAAACGAGGAACATTTAAAACTGTCTTTTTTATATGCCACACATCTTCCTTCGGGAGAACTGGCACTCCCACTCTGCTCTTAACTAGTCTCCAGACACAAAAAGTAAGGTCAAAGAATTAGCATGCTCTCATCATCCGCACAATGATCACATCTCTGTAAAGTCCAATCTAATCTCAACTCAGTGCATCTAGGATACCTCTTGTTCTCTACACTGCTCCAAAGTTCCTTCCAGCATCCACTGAGAAACTCCTGATTTTTCTGATTAGTTTTAAAGACCTCTTATTAGTATTAAAACTGAAAAAAAAAACTGCATCATCACTTCATCAGAATCTCCAAACAAGTGGCTCTAACACATCTGTTCATTTTAATGCTATAGGATGGAGTCTGTAGTTCCTAAAATAAGGCACACCTTGTCCTTCATATTAACATTCTCAAATTTGAAACTTTGGTGTTAAAAAAAAAAAGCAAATATGACATCCTGAAAAATATTTAAGTGAACAGACTGCCTATTGGTGGACTGATTTTTCTGTATAGAAATAAATCTCCTGGCAGCCACCAGAATGATGTATAAAAGATGACCTTGGGCAGCTGCTGCCATTCGTTTCTGTGGGAAAATGAGGGGTTTGTTTCTCCCCAGGGGTTCATCCTGCGAGGCTCTTGCCCAGCCTGCTGCTTCTGAAGGGTTACACCGGAGCGGAGGAGCGCTTTGTGGTTTATGACAATATCACAGCAGAATATTTTGTGCACGCTGTGATTTTATCACCCATTTGTGCACAGGCCATAAAAGTGCACTTTTTATCAGGAACATTTGTGAATGTATAACAGCACTGAAGGCATATGGCTACTAAATAATTCACAGTTATCTATATTCTCAGCAGATTCCTTATACACCTACCATGCCTTAATGCCTAGTTTGCTCAGAAACAATATTCTTTTTGACCCTTCCAATACAAAAATGTTTACTGACTAGCAGCAATATGTGGGCGCCATGGGGTGGGGCTGTAAGGAAAGGGAAAGCTTTTTGCTTTCTCCACTTCTCCCTGTCCTCACTCATTTCCCCTGAACTCTTTTATCCAGCACCTAACTGTTTAAGAGAAGGTGCCCTTTTCAAACGTGGGTGCTAAATTCAGACTTCTGGTACTTGGGCAGTAAGATGGAAATCACTGACTAACCTTCGCTCTCTTCTCTTTTCAGTTCTATATCCATTTACAGTCCCAAGGAGAACCCCAATGCGTTTGATGCCGCCGCGTTCTTCCAGTGCGTGGGCAATTTCCTGGGGATCTTCGCAGGCTCATTTGCAATGGGGTCTGCGTATGCTGTTGTCACAGCACTGATATCCTTTGCATGTGGGAAGCTGGGGACTGTTAAGGACAATGTCTTTGGAATGTTTCTGAAAATGGACAACCCCCGGGCCTGGAAATGTCTAGTCCGGTTCAAGGTTGAAGCAGTGCCACTGGGGCCACCTAAGTCATCTTCCAGGCATTGGGGGGTGCCAGTGGCTGGGGGGCCCAGGCTCTTTTCTGGTCCAAGGCCAGTTCTGGCATTGCTGATCCTATATAATCAAAGGATACTAATTGTCTTAAAAATTACTATCTCAGAAAATAGGTGAGCAGTGGGCACCAGGATTGGCTATATTAGGGTCAAGAGGGAGAACTGAAGATACAAGGTCAAGGATAAGTCAGGATTGACTGGAAATGGTAAACTAGGTATCCATATCCTCTACCTTCTTCTTAGGCTTGCATCAATCACTGGCTCACAGAACTGGTCAAACCAAAGATCACTGTGGGTTTAAACAAGCATCTGTAGTTATTTTAGGGAAAGGGACTGAAAGGAAAGCAGAAATGATGTTTGTAGAAATGGTGATCTGGTAATTGTGTCATCGAATTCCCTTTTTTGCAGCAGAAAGGTGGCAGGATTGGTAGTTCTTAGAGGATTTGAGCCAGGGAGTGATGCTGGTCTGGTGGGTTGTTCATTCTGAGTGGTTGGATGGGACAAAAATAAGCCAGATTTGAGAAGGAAATCCAGAAGGCCAATGCCAAGTGTGAGAGTCAAATGAAGGCCACAGAGAAGATGCAGAGCAAAGGATAACTAAAGACCTTGAAGAAAAGAGATGAATGAAAGTTGCAAGATGGGTCTGGGTCCCAGACAAAGAAAAAAAATATTGGGGTCTTTTCCCGTGGAGGCTGACCAGCTACTAAAAGGTTAGGTTCTACTAAGGGTTTCCAAGATACTAGAATGTAAGTAAAACATGTATCCTGCCTTCAGCTAGTAATAGTCTTGGAAAGACAAACTCTACCTAATAGCTGGATCGAAAGTGAGTGCCAAAGCCACAGCCGACTTATTAGAACTATAAAAATTGAAATGAGGATGTGGACATTGTGTCTGGAATAGTCCAATAGACTCTTGGCCAATCTCTTGATTCTGGAAAATAATTTGAAGAACAGTATTTACATGCAAGGTTAGACTTTGGCTTGGCCTCGTAGAATATAGGCAAAGGCTACATGGTGAGTGCTGCAAGAGGACGAGGATGGGACTGAGGGGGCACATAGTGCATGTGTCTGGGAGGACCAGAGGGTTTGGGCTAGTGAGCCATGGAAAGTGAGAGGGAACGGTGGGTTGGAGTGAGCTTGGGGAACATCTGGAAGTGTTACTCCAAGGAGATTCTGCTCAGAAAAGTGACACAATGACAGTTCTGTTTTTAAAACATAAATGAGCAACTGATATGTGGGATGATCAGAGGAGGAGGATTAGACTCAAAGAAACTGTGATGATAAATTCTGGGGACACATCAGGAAGGAGAAATATTAGAACAATTTCTAGAACTTACGGGTTGGTTTATTACAAGAGATAAAGAAGAGGAGAGAATCCAAGTCCACTCCTAAGTTTTGTCCTGCAAATCCTGAAGAATGTCAATTCCATTGAGAGAAATAAAGTCAGTCAGAAAAGGTAGGGCCAATTTCTACAAAAATGCTGATTAAGAATCTATCCACTATTTATACATCAGGACTGGTTTATATACCTAGGAGGTAGGTCGAATCTTTATTTCCATCTTCAGTCAGGGAAATCAAGGCACAGGGGGACCAAGGGGCACGCCCAAGCTAATGTCGTGAATCTGAATCTAGAGACCACAATCTCAACTGTGACACATTCTGCCTCTTCTTGGCATTTTGTGCTTTCAAATACTTTAAACAACATTTTTAATAAGTGTCATCTTGTTTTATTCTTCGCCCTTGTGAGTAGGAATTATTTATTCTCCTTGACCATTCACACAGGATAGCAATGAGACTCAGAGAGGTTAATACACTACTCAGTAGTCACCCATCCAGTGACCAACTGAGCCAAGACATGAAACCTGCATCTTCTACCCCAATGGCATTCTTTTTACTTCCCTTCCCTGCTGCCAAACACCTCTTACTATGGACTCTTTAGGTTTTTATCTAGAGGCATAAAAAATTTACATTTCATCTCCTTATTTGTCAGAGTATTCTTGCCTCACCATGGACACAACTGCTGTAACCCTTTCCCATTGATCAGCCCTAATCGTCTCTCCATTACCCATTCTCTGTATGACTTGGATGACTATACCTTTGCTCTATTACAATGTGGAGACTATTGGCTGAGTGTCATCTTGGCAAAAAAACAAAACAAAACAAAACAAAAAATTGCCTGCAAAAAGGCTTCTTGCTTGACCTAGAAATAATACACACTTCCCTCTATCCTGCTTGTACCAAAAGGACATGTCAGCTTCTCTATCACTGAACCTAATGCTTCTCCTGATCCTATTTCCCTCCCCAGGAAAGAAGAGTGTTCAAGGCGATCTGTCACGGACCAGCACCCCCAGGGAGCAGTGGCCTCCTCGGTGCCGATGCCCCTGAAGCAGCTCGTTCACCCACAGTCTGGGGCATTTTTCCTGGGTTTGCTACAGTCTCCTGAAAAACACACCCCAAGGTCCAAGGCCAAATTCAAGAGGTTTTGTACCCACAGTTAGCTGATTCTATCCACTTGGTAAAACACTTCAAAAAAAAAATGAACATAGGTTTGTGTTTTCCCCCAAGTGTTCAGCCCCCCAGTGAAGCATGAAGCTCATGTTGGCCTTCAGAGTCCTCCCAGTGAGAGTTAACAGCCATCCAGTCAGGTCTGAAAATCAACTCTCTTACTCTAAAACTATCACAACCACATCAGTGTTTCTCAGCCAAAAAGTGGATTTAGCTGTAAAAGCAGATGTTGTTTCCCTTAACGCGTCGTCACTTGACCAAATTTACCAAACTGTGCGAGTTCCCTCTGCTGGAAACAGGCCTGTTTTTCCTGCTGTCTTGGAGCGCCTTCCTGTCTGCCGAGGCCGCCGGCCTAACAGGTCAGTGCTTCATTCTGCACTCATGGGTATCTGAATCAGCCCCTCCTGGGTACTCGGGGGAGAAAAAAAGAATAATTCATTCATTTTGTACACAACAGCTGAACTGAAAGTCTCCAACATGCCATTCCTTCTCTCCTTGCTGCTCAGGAGGGGATAGTGCAATCTACAAATGACTGATTGCTGAGGGTGATGGGTAACATTACCAATGACTGTTAACAGCAACACGTAAGCAGCCTCTCCAGGATGTGCACATCTCCACACGCACAGTGTTTAAAGTCTTCGCACACATTCTGTGGCAGGCCAGAAAACAGAGCTAATGTGGAGGCTCTACAGCCTAATATCTCCTCTATCTAGAGTCCTCTGAAGTGGAACAGTTGATAAATGGGCAGTCCTTAAGGTCCCCGGGGCCATGGATCCTGTGATCTGGATTCAACAATTAGATTGCCTTTCTGCAACAGGGAGGGTTTACACTTGAGTAGCTGCAACACTTGGATGTTTTTCCATGTAGAGGAATCACTGTGGCTTCTAGCAAAATGTCAAAGCTACATCTCCTTTCCCTGGTTTCCTGCTTCTCCTGGGTTCCTGCTTCTCCCAGGTTCCTATCCCAGGTCCTTTTTGCTCACTACATTTTAACTGACATTCAAGTGGTGAGAATCTCTCTTGAAGTGTTGACTGGTAACAGTGTACCTCTCTAGGGTAATTTGCATTTTAATAGGCGGTGCTTTAAACCTAAAATAATAAAAGTTGACTTATACTGAAAGTGAACTATGCTATGGGTGCTGGCTAACTGCCTTTTATGAATGTTCTTGTTAATTTACAGAAAGATTCAAAGTTAGGAACTATACCTAGTTTACTCAGTCAACAGTAAGTGCTGGAGCTGGGATATAAAATTTGGAGATTTAATTCCAAAGCCTAGGCTTGTGGACACCAAGCAATGCTACCTCGAATGAAAGTTCACCTGTGAAATATGAGGCAGATCCCCCAACACTGGAAGGCATTTGGGCCCCAGGAGCCTGCCTAGGACACTTGCTCCTAGGCTGTTTTTGGCTGTCCTTTGAAAATGAACTCCTTAGCAAATCTTTTTTGTAACAGTAGCTATCCTGTTGCTCTGGGCAGCAGACCCAGCTTACTACAGAGCTGCAGGGACCAAGCTATTCCTTCAGGCTTTGAGGGTGTCTGTTGCTGCTACAGAAAGCCACCCTGCCAGTTATGAGCTTATGACACTATAATCAGGACTACATTACCAGAGTCCACCCTACTGGCCCTTTGTATCTGAATCTTTCCAACACAACCTCTGTTTTATTAGTGCTGTATTAGTTACCAGGGAGACTACTGAAGAGCTTATGCATTCTCCAGAGAAGACTGCTGGTGTCCCTGCAATGAAATAATGGAGGTGAACGATATATGTCAGTCAAAAATTCTTGATTCCCTTTTCTTCACATTCTATGACTTAACATGTTGTAAAATGATGCAAACAGTATTACAAATAAGAATACATTTTTGACCTATCAGGAAGATAAAGAAGTATCTTATCTCACTTGCTATTTTTTTAGTCAGCATACTATTGTACACTGTAATAAACACATACACATACACACACAGGAATTGCTTATTTCTATGTATGAAAATTGTCTATTTCCTGGTCCATTTCAGCAAGATTTTGCCTTATAAATTACTTTAAAGGTGATGGTCAATGTTTGAGGAGGGACCCCCCCAAATGGAATTTATTTATTAAAAATTGTATATTTATTCTTACATGTTGAAACTTCAGTCAGCTTCCAAGTACTCTCCATTCGATGTACTACACCTATCGACATGTTTTTAGCCACTGCTCAAAACAGTTTTTGAACTTGTTGATTTTGATGCCTTTAGTGCTTCTGCCATTTTTTGTTTCACATCTTTAACAAGGGCAAAACATTTCCCTTTGAGGACTTTCTTCATCCAGGGAAACAAAATTAAGTTGCTGGGGGAGAGATGAAGTGAATAGGGAGGGTGGGCTTGGGAGTGTTGCCACTTTTGGTCAAAAACTGTTAAACAGTCAGCATGGTGTGGGCAGGTGTGCTCGTATTGGGTTATCCAAAAATCTCTTTAGTTTTTCCCATAGAGTAAAAGATACATTTTCCATTCTCACCAATAACTTTACCGATTTGGATATTTTGAGTATGTCAGCTACCTCCTGCCTTTGGCTTCTAGCAGGTAGAGGCCAGGTGTACTGCTAAACACCTTTGAATGCATCAGCCCCACAGCAAAGACTTATTTGGCTACAATGTCAGTAGTACCAACACACTTTGCAAATCATTCTTGACACATTCGATGAGTCACAGCACCTTCTCCATATACTGCACGGCATTTTTCTTTTGAATTTTAGTTGTGCTTTTACCTTCCTTGAAAAAAATGAAGCATAATTCACCAAAACTTTTGCATATCTTCTTCCATCTTCAATATTAAAATGACTACACAAAAATTTACAAATTTTTATAAGTTTTTTTAAATGCATGCTCATATGGCAGCTGACACAATATAATCTAACGAAATTATTTTGAATGAAGTTGAAGACAGCTAAGCACTACTAGAGCCATCATAGAGAAAAAAACTAAATGAACTTTTTGTCCAACCCACTAAAATCACTCACCATGAAATGGGCAAACACATTGAAAGAGTCTTCAAGAAAAATTCACTGAAGCTGAACTCAGCCTCTCACAACAACGCCAGCAGGTACCCTGATACAGGTGGGTTCCTAAAACACTCACTTAGCAGGGAAAGCCTGTTCTACAAGTGATCTGCCTCCAGAAGATAATTCTGGGGTTTTTTGGGGGGGGTCTCCTCTCATATATCTACACCTTGCTCTTTGATCACACTTTTTAACACATTATCCTTTAGGATGTCATAGAGACCATCTCTTAGGAGTCAGCATGATGGGATAGGGGAGTACAGGTGTGGCCTTCAGTAGCAGAAAGACCCAACTGTCCACAGCTGCACCCATGGGCACATTCAGTGCAGAGCAGTGCTTCAGATTAAGCAACTTGCCTATTAGGCATCAGATACAAACCAGTCTAAGTGTGAGCATTTTCTACAGCCAAAGACCATGCCTTCTTAGTCCAAATTACATATGTTTTCCTTTATTAATTATTTAACCCTTTCTTATTTCCAAATTGGATTTGAGATAACTTATAATATGCATGTCATGGGACCATTTAGTTGAGGATAAACACTCAAATGCTTTGGAACAGAGTTTTTCTGCAAAATTAGGTGCTGTTCCTTGCTGTGGTTTGCCCATAAATGTAACTCTGAGCTTTCTGTCAGCCAAAGCCAGAAGGGAAACATGATGAGTTATACAGGAAAAATACATCACTATGAAAGGAAATCATACTCATTTATAAAGATGGACAAACTTTTTTTGCTGGTATTAAAATTTTAGGAAAATTTATTATGTGCTTCTTTATATAAGGGCCTTTCAACACACTAATGGATAGTATGTATAATAATAGTTTCAGGGAAGATGGAGATCTAGTCTTCATGTACTTATTTCCATTATCAACCTTCAAAAAAATCTGAGGGTGTGGTATCAAATTCAATTCTCTAAGGGTATTTCATGTAATGATAAAAATTCTTCTACTTCTAATCCACAAGTAAAATAATACCATGCAAAGCTAAAATCTAAAAAACTTTTTCAAAAGTGCTCAATGAACGAACATATGACAATGAATAAAGTAACCTAAATGGAATGAGTATGAGTTGTCATACAGTTTATGAGTAGCTGAGGGGTAACCAGTAATCACGGGGCCTTGTACAGGTTCGCTAACAACACATGCAGGCCCTAAGAATAAGCTTTACCAGCAATGGTTTCTCAACAGGATTCCCCCAGCCCTGTCATTTCAAAGTGGGTGCACAAGAGTGTCGACCAAGTGAACAGGCTCTAAGCACCTGACTTCACCCCTTGTACTGGTTCCCTGAATTGGGTTTTCACTTAAGATTTCATTTTAAACAGGGTTTCTTTTGCTTTAAACAAAGTACCATATATCTGCTTTTAAAAACAGTTTAAAAAACTTTTCTGTTACTATCAAAGTAATGCCTATACAGGGTGGGGCAAAAGTAGGTTTACAGTTGTGAGTGCATGAAACATAGGACTTGTTCTTGTATTGTTATTTATTAATTATTATATTATATTTCCACAAGAACAACTGTAAGCCTATTTATGCCCCAGCCTGTACATCATAGAAAATTCAAGCTCATAGAAGGAAATAAAATTTGAATTATCTGTTCTTACTATCTATTAACAACTATTATTAATAGCCGTCTGGGCCCATCTAATCATATGTATATACACACACTTGATTAAATATACACATGCATACATTACTTATTTTAAGTTACTTGCTTTTCTCCACTTAACAATTTATAGTAAGTGTTTTTCATAACATCAACTATTCTTCTATGTTGTTATTTTTAATGGCTGCCTACTGCCATATCATATCAATTTGCCATAATTGATTATACCAATTTTTAATTGCTTACAGTTTTCAATGTTATTAATATAACTGCAATGGTAATCCTTATAGATTGATGTTTGGATTTCTATTTCTATAATTGCCTAAAAATAATGTTGCTGAGTTCATAAAAAGGCTAAAATTTTAATGTCTCAGAAAAATTCATCCAAATACCTCTGAAAAGTTTGTGTCCCTGTGCCCTTTCATCAGCGATGTAGGGGAGAGCCCGCTCACTCCCACCTTCACCGCTAGATACTGGATACTAGATACTAGATACTAGAGATGTGTATCTTAGTCACAATAAGTTTTAGGAGCTCTTTTCTATTAAGAAAATGAGCATTTGATTGCCACGTAGGCTATAAATATTCTGCAATTTGTGGTTTTACATTTTAAATATGTTTTATATCTTTAGGTAAGGTAAAAGGTTAGTGTAGATGTTTTCAATTTTTCTGTGGTTAATTTTATCACCTCTTTACAAAGCCTAAGTTTTTATTAATTTATGTTTAGAAAGCCCAAGTGTTTATTAATGGTAATATATTCTTGCTTTCAATAGTTGGTGGGGGAGAATAATTGGGGGAAAATTGGGACAAGTGTAATCGAATAATAAAAAAATAGTTGTCTGCTTTTATTTTCACAATGAAATCCAACTGGAATTTGTTTTGATATGAGGTACAAGATAACGTAGGGATTTGATTTTTTCCTAGATGGTTATCCATCTCTCCTAAAACCCTTCAACCTTAACCTATCAATTTCTAATATAAAGTCCATGTGTGGAGATACATGTATGTTTATATATATTATCAGCTTTCTATTGTTCCACTGAGCTTTTGGCCCTTAACCATTTTTATTATTTCAGCTTCATGGCTCATTTCAATCCTTTACGCCCTTCTCCACATTCTGAGCTTCTTTGCAATATATATATGGTTATTATTCCAGATGGGCTTTAAAATAGCTGTTAGGACTCAAGCAAAATATAACTTTGGGATTATGATTACAGTTACATTAAATTTTTAGATTAATTAGAGAAGTGGTGTTTTTACACTGTTGAACCTTCTCACCCAGGAATATATCTCTCCATTTATTCAAGTTATCTTTTATGGCCCTCAGTAAATTTTTATAGCTGTCTTCACATTAGAACTACAAATTTCTTGTTAAGTACTTTGTAAGCTATTTTATATTTTGAGGTGCTATGATGAATGGAAACTTCTTCCATTATAGTTTCTAACTGCCTATTGTTTCTTTATGTGCTCCTAGACTACTATGATAGTTGAGTTACTCTTTGGAATTCTGAAATATAGAAGAGGAACAAGTGTGAAGAATTAGGATTGATGAGCAGAAGTTTTGTTAGACTATCATGTCTGTGAGGGCTATATCAACACCTGCAGGCTGGCTGAAACCTTCTAGACATTCAATATCTCTTGGGCAATGGAATGAATGACTTCAGCTAACAAAAGGAAAACTGCCAAAATCTGAATAACAGGCTTCCTTATAAGGTAGTGTATGCCTTATGCCTGATAATAGTCTTGATTCTGTATGTCCATCTGCCAGGATATTCTAGTGCAGATTAATGTATCAGCTAAAATATCATAAATTACATTAATCTGAAATTTTAGACCTGAGGAAATAAGAGCCTGGTCTAGAAGAATATGGTGGAGAGATGTTGGTTTGGCTGCCCAGCACCCATTCTCGCTGTCCCTGGTAATAGCATCCTGATGCTACTTAGGCAACTACTCCTCCATCAGATACATCTTGTCAATCAAGGCATGCCACCCTCCCCCACCAGAGAGAACATGCAAAGCTAGGTCAAGCAGACACTCTTCCCCTGAGATATGAACCTTTAGGAGGGATGTAGAAGAAGGTGTAACTGTTTGTACCTGTTCTTTCCCACAGCAAAGCTCTGTTGAGACCCTTTATTTCTTCATGCCACAGATCCCTGGAGTTGCCTATGCCTCCTTTTTGGGAGCTATCATGCTTTCCTCCAATAAATTCCTTTCTGATTACAGTAGTGAGAACTAGTTCTTATTGCTTGCACACAAAGAAACCCTACTAGTTCAAGGGAAGGAAGAATCCATGGAGTATTTCAACGAAAGAAACTGCAGAACTTGGTGACAGATCAGAAGGGAAGAGAAGTTCAAATACAGCACAGCATTTAGGCTAGGACACTTGGGCCCTTCTTATGCCAGGTGCATACTGATAGACGAAAAGAACCAAACTTTTGACGATTGTTCTCACAGTGTTCATTACTCTTTCCAGTTCAGCTTCTTATGAGATTCATCAGGAACACTTCAGTGGTGGGGAGGACTTGTTCATTACCATACCTTTTGCTTTCACTTCCAGTTGTTACTAATTTGATGATGATCATTTGATTTATTTTTGATCATCTTTTACTTCAAGGGCTGCATTCACAGCCACATCATCTCCATCTCTTGAAAATTGCACCTGCAAATGTTCAATAGTCACACAGAAGAACTTATTTTTATGGAAACAAGTGGCTTTTAGACATGCAAATGAAAGCTGGCATTCCTATTACCCAGAAGTCCGATTCTCTGCTACTGGAAATATATAAGCACAGTTCGAGAAAATTCCTCTTTGAAAAAACTGAGTAGTATGTCAAATGTGCACGTGAAAAGTCTTTCTAAAAGATGAGATTCTATTCCTAGCCAGAAATGGACTTTTGGGAGTCTCCACGAGCAGGGAGAGCACAGAAAGAAGAGAATGTGTGTGAATGTATCTGTCCTACTTAAAAAATCAGCCACTGAGGAGTATGTCTCTGGTTTCTGGCTTTTCCACCAACTTGCTGAGGAATTGCAATAAGTTCAGCTATTAATTGCTATCTCAATTTTCTTTACTGCTAAGGCAAAATGATTTTATTCTTTTGTAATAGAAGGACACTGTATGTGAACAACTGTGGCTTTTGAATGAATGCATGACCCTAAGGGATTCTCTCTGAGGTGTGTGGTACACGTGCATACCTAATTTCTGATCAAGTAGAATTTTTCTTGTGCAGAGGCTTATTTTCTAAAAGTCATGAGGTTACTGAGCCATTATTTTAAATTGAATATTGAAAATAATTCAGCAGCATTATTAATAGCATAATATCTAATGGAATTGAATCCTGTCATAGAAGCTGCTTTTCAGTTTATAAAGATAACCAAAAAGTACTGCTAGACAGGTTATTTGAAAATTCATTTTTGTATCCTATTTCCCAGCTGAGACTTTGGGGGTCAGGTTTTTGCCAGAAGCAAACTTTCAGGGACTGTCATTAAACATCCAAAGAGTGATTTCTAATGGCAACGTTGACACCATGTCTAATGATTTCTCTGCTTCCAGGCAATGCTGCAAAAGGCAGCTTCCATTTTTAGATTCTTGGAGCATATTTTATGTCCAGTGGAGGCAAAGAAGAGGGAGGGAGGCCATTGGCATACTTCATTTTCTTGTACAAAAAGGTAAACAGTATAGCCCAGTCTTTACTCAGCATAGAATGATTTCCACTTAAGAAAATAAACATATAAAAATCAGAAAAAAGAAAGTCTCGATTACTATTGCTATTGGGCTCTGTAGCCTGATTCTAAAGAGTGAAAAGCTCTGGGGGGAAAAAAAACACTTAAATGTAGCCAGGCAAAAACAAGTGATGGTGTGGCCAGTCTTAGGGAATTAACTGAGATATCTGATGGAGAGGAGCACTCTGCACACCGAGTGTTAAGCACGACACAAACAATTTATCTCAATCCCATCACCCAGGAATGATTTCCTGTTGGTCTCCGGTGACACAGGCCTATTACATTATCATGATAAGGAAAAACTGACACTTGGAATCTCAGGTCCTGCTTCTCTATCAGGTCAGTTCTTGACAGGCTTTTGTAGAGTAAGTATTAAGTAGTCAGGACATGGAGAACTTGGGAAAGTCTTTCTTTTTTACAGTAGACAAGGAGGAAAGATTGCCAAATGAATAACTATTACTGGACATGGATCAAGACTTTAGTTGATCTAAGTAAGTAACTTGGTTCATTACTTCTCATCTCCATCATCTCTCAGCTTGGCAAAAATTTGTCTCGGACTCTTAAGAAGGCTTTTAGCTCAGAGGTGCATGTGCTTCATTTGGCTTGCCACCGATGCGTGGCGTGACTGGATGGGAAATGTATTTCTAGATCTCAGTAAATAAAACAAATCATCAGGAAGGGACGTAGTTTGAAGGGTTTTTTAAAACAAACCTGGCCAGTTTGAGCTTCTCAGTGCATGTCATTAGCCAACTTCTCGTAGCATAAAACTGCTATTGCTTTCATAACGAAAGGACCGTATGAATCCAACTTAATTAGCTAACAATTCACCAACAAATGAGGTACGCTGAGTGTTTTCCAAGCCAAAAATAAAACCTGGAGACTCAAAATGTTAAGCACTCACGCTGTAGTAATAGGCACCCAAAACTCTCAAGGGGATTAGTTAGCCCACACACTGAACCAAAAGCAAACATTCAAGGATGCCATTTCCATAAACACAGGTGTAAATTACATCTCCTCCCATAATAACTCATTAACTCACACCTGCACTTTCTTAAACTGACTGGCTCATCATTTCAATATTCAAACAACTTTGCACAAGTAACTTGAGTAGTGGACAAATTTACCCCTGCTTTCTTCACTGTAAATGCTTTGAGCCATTTAACATCTCCTCACAGTGCCAGAAGGCAGAGGGAAAACGATAAAGTTCGTTCTTTCATAAGAACATATATTCTGCATGAATGTGTAGAAAGTTGTCAAATATAAATGGCACAAACATACAACACATAAGGGGAGGAGAAAGAGGAGTCAAGGATAATTCTCAGATCCCTGTATCAACAGAATCAATGGGTTATTTCACCAAAATGGGGAATTTAGTGAATTAATACACATAGTAAGTAGAAAGGGAGAAACAAAAATGAGTTCTTTAGAAAAATCGTCTGGACATCACACAAGTGTGGAAACTCCCCATGAAAAGCTACAGTGGAGAGGGGACATGGGTATCTGGGGTGAGGACGCTGATTGAAGATTCAGGTGACATTTATGTAAATGTGACAGCTGACTCCAAGGAAATGAAAACTGAAAAGAACGGTGCAGCCTGAAGAACACCAACATTTGAGATGGAATGTGGGAATCTAAGTGAAAAAGTATTTTTTCCTCTCTAGGCCTTGTTAATTAGCATTAATAGTCACTACTACATTATGAAGTAGATTTCTGCTTTAAATGGAAATTTATAAACTTTGCAATATGGGCATGAAGTACTTCTGAAATGCACGTATACACTCGGCATTGCAGAAACCAGTTAAGAATAGGTCTGTGCTGTTTTCTTTATTGATGTTCTTTTGTTTCACAGACTCATGATTAATCTGCCAACTGTAGTGTTACCAAATATGGCCAACTAGACAGTAATTGTACTCGTTGTAAACTTTGAATCTTTTATATTCCCTGAAGGAGTATTTCATTTCGTTAAATCTTTGACATTTGACTTCTTTATTCCAGGTTCCTGTCTAATGGTAGTGGTAGAAAACCAGTCAGAAGTGTCTCTTTTTACTAGATCAAAAATAAATAAAAGTGTGGCATGGAAAAATAACCCATGAACCTTAAAACCCCTCAGAGTACCATCTGAGAGCAAGACATTTTTTTTTCCTTCTCACTCATTCTTTTTTCATATTCTGATGATATAATCAATATTTGCAGTCCAAAAATGCAATATTCTCCAGTCTCAGAAACCCCTCAAGTCTGTATTTAATGTCAAAGAAATTATGCTCCATGTGAGAGATTATTTCTCAGGTTCCATATCTGAAGACTTCATCAACTTTTAATGAGAAAAGTACTCCTGAATAATGTTATCAATAACAGGGATTGTAGGTGGCAATAGTGTTGAATAACAAAATATGAATATTAGAAGAAAATGGACCCTGCTGCTAATAAATCCAGATAAATATCTATCTGTATGCAAGGATCAAAAACTAATTTCTCCTGCATTCTCTTTTCAAAGCAGATAAACATTTCTTGAAACAGAGATTTATTCCTTTGACAAATGTGCTTTCATTTGAGCACCTGATGTCTGCTGGGCTGTTACAGGGGCGAGGGCCATACAAAGCAGGAGTTGGTGGACCCAGGCCTTGAGGAGATCTTGGTCTAAGGGGAGACACACCAGTTAACCAGGAGTCAATATGAAGCTGTGGGCCCCAAGTAATTCTTAAAGTCCATATACACAGACCTTGAAGCAAATGTGATAACTGAACCACTCAGATCACAGATGTTTAAGACTGGAAGATGCTTGGAGGTCATCTAGAGCAGTGTTTGTCAGAGTTTCTTGATGCTTATTGACAAAATTAAATTAATTTAAATCAAATCTTTATTATCTGCACACAAGCATAGATTTTTTTTTTTTTTTTTTTTTTGGCCCACAAGATTACTTATATACTTTGGAATACACAGTAATTCTAATTAAAATTATGACGTTCTTCTATTTTCTTCCACCCTTATTGGGATTTGTTGTTTCCCCAAATTTGAATAATACTAGTGCAGACCATCTTTCCTTCATTGAGAAGAAAACAATAGACCAGGCAATGAGTTTAAATTGCTCTCGCCAGCCAACTAGTTAAGTGTCTGAACTGTGACCAATACATTGCAGATCTCCTGACACACAATGTAGTACATTTTTTCTTATTTAACTAACAACTATACATTGAACCTTAATCATATAAGCATATGTTTATACCTATTCATATACTATATTTAGTAGTACTTCTCTAAGGATGTCCAGAAGTGAGAATCAAGGGGAACACTGTAAATGGTACTCTGTTAACCAAAATGTGTGAACTGTACTCTGAAAATTGATCTCTCTGGAATGAATTTACTTGTCAGCAGAATCATTAGTTTTCACAAGAAATTATGGACTTCCCTGTGCTGCTTCCTAAAGTTCTTTGCTTGCCAATTAATTTGAATTTAACCATGTACCTCTTTGTGGTTTCTCAAACAGCAGTTATAGCTAGTGTTAAACAGTGATAGTTCTAGTTCTTGTTCAAAACTGCACAAACGAGTCTCTGCAGCCAGCCCTTTGGGGATCTTGCCTACCCCTGAAATCTCACTGTGCAGACACTGAAAGGCAATCTTGTGCGCACGCATGAGTCACACACTCTTATTTTCTCTGGCCCACTTCTTGATTTCTTTCCAGCTCCATGTTTATTTTAGATCTCAAATGTTTTTGAGTATGTCCTATTCCCTGTAGACCCAGAGGTGTGCACTTGGTTTCATTTGTCATTGACACAGGACCTCATACGTACAACTTGATTCAAGGCTTTAGCCACACAACATACCAATTCCATTTAATGACTACTTGTTTTTCCAGCACAGATGGAAACAGGATGATCAGTTTTTACTTTTGTTGGGCAAGAAAATGCAGTAATATTTGTCAGCAGAAGATATACTAGATGTTTATTATTTCTTATTTTTATGAATACTATAGTACTGATAAACATGTCAGAGAAGTGCTTTCGTACTAATAATAATTAATTTGACCATTTTGAGCATAGAGTATATTAGTTGTTTCTATTAAGTTTTATATTTTAAAAATGTAATTATTAACTCAATTTGTATTCAATCCCTATAATAGATTAAAACCCAAAGTATGCTGGTCAACTGCATATTTCTCATATACATTCCACAGTCTCTGACCTCTCTCCCTTCATTCACACTGAATTTCCTTCCTGTCACCCCCAGACTCTTCCTATCTTTCAAGATCCAAATGCCTCCAGTCCTTTAGAAAAACTCTCCCTATCTCTCTCCCATCCTCCCCAACTCCAAAGAAATCATGCCCTCTCAAAATTCCTATTTTCTTGTCACCTACTGTTTTCTACCTGCTCTTAGATGGCTCTGTGCACATGCTACCTCTGTAGGAGATACAAAGCTGCATGAGGTCTAGGACTGGGTTTGTGTATCGTTGTGTCCCCACAGCCAAAACTTGTGCTTTGCTCATTCAGTGACTTCAATAGATAAATGGCATTTGAGTGGATGAATAGCAGATACCCAAGCTAACTTGTAAAAATCTGGTACCTTAGCTGTCGTATTACTGAGAATGGTCTAAATTTGGATTACTAGGAGTAAGAAGCACATTTTCACCAGATTTTCCTTGATTCAGGACTTAATGTGGAAGAAAAGGCATCAGAGAATGATTAAGGACACAGGATGTGCGAGGCATGTACTGGATGCTTTGCATTGCTGCTTCTAGTAACTTGTTAAACAGGAAATGTTGTGTTTATCCTTGGAGTGAGCTTCCCTAAGTAATTCCTTCTTTTTATGTCATCTTTCTTTCTCTACTTCTAGCAATTATAGTAAAGCCTAATATGTACTTACTTAGTGTTTAATTTATAAAGCATTTTAATATCCATTATATTGCTTTGTACTCATAATAGATGGGTGCTATCCACAGGCAAAAATTGAGTTTTAAATGGGTGGAGCCATTGGCAACATCACCCATTTTCTCCCTGCAGCCAAAACCAGAGAACAGCAGCCCGGGAAGAATGGAGATTGAGCGACCAGGCCTGAGAGATAGAGCTATGCTGTTATTTTACAACTCTTAATGTTACTGACCAAATCTAGTTTTATAGGTTCTCTTTGGCTACTGTTTCTCTTTGTTAAGTCTTTAATTATACTGTCTTAGGGTCCATTTTTATGTATCTTGTCTAGATTCATGAGGTAAATCGTCCATTTATTTTTATTTTTTACTGATAGAATTCACAAAGTCTATAAACTTTCCTCTGAATAATCCTTTGGTTTCATCTCATAGGTTCTGTTAAGGAATGTACTATATACTTATTGTTATTTATTTCTACACAAGCTAAATGTCCAATTTAATTTCACCTTCAGCTTTAATTTTATTTAGAAGAATGCAGCTAAAAATCCCTACTGGATATATTGATACAGCCATTTTTTTTATTCATTTATAATTTTATAACATTATGATCATAAGCTATGATTTGTTTGCTTTTGTTTTTGGAGGGAAAAATTAATTGAAATATTTGATAGTAAAATATATCATCAGCTTTATTCCATGTAAGTAATTTCTTCACATTCTAGGGTTGCTGGGATTAAAAATAATTTTAAATTAAAGAACAAAATTGTAAACTGTTCAAATGTCCTTAATAGATAACTGTTCCATGAAACTAAAATTACTTCATAGAATCATTTCAATTTTGGAAAATCACAGAAAGAAAATATGGATAATAGTACACAAAATATAACTTAAAAACATTTTTATAGTTAGAAAAAGACATTCATAAGTCATGAAAAAATGGTAATTAAGAAATAGATTCAACTTCTGAGGATGTCTTTTAATTGTCCCAAATGCTAAACAGGCAAGAATAAGGTGAAAGTCTCTCTTTAGGACCAGACAAGGTCAGGGCCAAGCCATAGGAAAGGTGAGTTAATACTTAATACCAGAATACTGGTCAGAGATTTGCTTCTTAGAATGTGATGCTAAGGCCAGCAAGTAACATTGACATCCCTGGTAGTACAAAATGCACAATCTTGGGCTCTATTCCAATCCTACTGAAGCAGAATCTGAACTTTAACAAGATTCCCAGGTGATCTAGTTGTACATTAACACTTGGGCATTACGTATAGTTCTGACACGTCTCTTGCCTAATGCAGATTTTTGGGCCATAGTTGAGCTTCCAGGGAGGTCAAGTGGCTTCTAGTGTGTAGGAAAGACAGGAGGGTATGCTTTAAATTAAGTACAGCCTGAGAGTGATGTGGACAAGAAAGACAAGGAGGCAAGAAACAGCAGTAAAAATTTAAAAAGGAGAAGACAGAAAAGTAAAGAAGTCACCTGGACACAGACATCAGAATTCACCATTTTCAATGTCCTTTCACCTGAAAATTTAATGTAGAAATTTCTACACTGTGGAAATTCTTCCTGAGTTTATCTTTAAACTTCATAATTCATTTGAAAAGAATTAAGTTTTTATGATTAAAAGGTATGGTAATGGTATTTTTAAAAATTAGAAATAATTTTTAGAAATGCTGTCTAAAATTGAAAGAATATTTGAAAGTCTACAAGTTGACTTTGTCTTTACTTTTTGAGAAAGTTGGGCTGCCTCTATTAAAAATGTTTAAAAGTTTCACTTAGAACGAGTATTATTTCCTTGTCTGGACTTAAAAAAAGACACTGAGGTAGTAATTCTAGTGAATTAATAAAATACTGTATAGGAAAATAACAGACCCACAAAATTAAGGTATATTCAAACTGCTACTTTTAGAATTTTTTCTATAACACATCTGTCAGATGATCATTGAACCCAAACATTTCAAATGATGGGTAATTTCTCACTCTTTAAGTCAGCCACTCCATTGTGGGGTAGCACTCACATTTTGTAAAGATCATGTAATTGGGAATCAAAAGACATATCAAAGTCTGGGTCATGCATCTTTAATAGTTATAGACCTAATTTACTCTCACCCCCAAGGCACTTATTCCAATCTAGTGGCTCAACCTCACATCACTTTTTAAAAAGACCACTTCCAACCATAGATGCTATTGAAATAAGGCTGAGTCCACTCCTCTGGAACGTGGCATGACACCTTAGCTGCCTTTGGCACTTCCCACTGTCCCAGTTGTAACAGGAGGATACAGGTTGGGTCTCATTTCCAGATGGCAAATCATCGATGGCTTCAGATAACCCTCAAAATTAAGAATGAGAATGGACCCACAGGAAAGGACCGGTCAAGATTCAGGAAGGAAAAGAGGAACTGGCTGGCTAATGACAGAATTTAATGCCAGGAATTGAGGATGCATGTGAGAGAGAGCTGAAATAAATAGGAGATGCTGGAGCAATACAGAGGTAATATTCACAGGAAGCAAACATGTGACCCCCAACACTGGAGGGGCAAAGGGAAGATAATCTAGAAGCTCCTAGGAAGAAACCACTGAGCAGGGACCCAGACCTCTGAGAACACTGCCTGGCTGCTTTCAGTTTCTCTGAGGGTGTCCCCTGAATGTGGTCTGTGAGCTACAGCCAAATGGCAAAGCTCTGGTTCAGACTCTTTCTCCCCCAAGTCTGGCCTGCCCGTGGGCCTCCACACTGGCTGAGCACAACAGGCCCAGGTAAAGAAGCATGCGGTCTACAGAGCCCCAGCCCAGGGTCCCAGAGTGAGCCATGGCTTTGGAGCCAAGACACTATTTTACTGACTGACCCAAAGGGCATTTGGTCCCCCTCCCCCTCATATGCATAACTGAGACTCGAGATCTGGAGTATGTGAGAGAGTTGTCTAGAGCCCCCCGTGCCAGTGGTACTAGTGTGAGCAGGAATAAACATGTCAAAATATAATGACAACCAAAATGCACTTTTGTAAGGTAGAAAACTATCAACTCTGAATCTCTTTCGATGGCAGAGAATTTGATAGGTAATAGGTGTATTTAGATGAGACATTTTCAGAATACGTTTTGGCTTATAAAAGTCACACTAATTAAAGTGATTTGCGTGATATAATTACCAGGGTATAGAATTATGATTATATATTCTAAGACTGAGGGTGAGATCAACTTAGTTGTTTTATTTTAATTGCAGCATCAAGCCTCTGGTCATATAGGCACACTTTTCATGGCTTGTTGCTTGTGCAGTATAGCCACACAGAACTCAGAAAGTATCAGCAGAAACATGGCCTGTTAGTGTCCCAGCAGAGGCAAGGACAGGAGAACCAATAGAGCTCTTAAGGAAAATATTCTCAAACAAGATACCCAGCTAGCTCAGAGATGTAATCTTCATCCTCAAATCTCTGATTATGTCCCTGGGACATCAGAAATGAAATTTTTTTGGTGATCTATGATTACCTTAAGACACTCATCAATGGTCTAATACAGGCAGAAAAGATTAGGGAGTTTGTGGAATTTTGAATCTCAGCTTGACCACTTTCAAGGTGACCTTAAATAAATTACTTTCATTTCTTACTTGTTTTGTGGGCATAGGAATGTTCCTTTATTTATTCAAATAACTGCTGAGTGCCTACCACGTGCCTGGCATTGCTGCCAGGGTTAGGGACCAATGACTCCCTCTGCACCCAATGAGCTTTTCATTGCAGTGCACGAAGGCAGAAACACATAAATATATCAAATGTTAGGTGGCAGTAAATAATATGAAATGAAAAATAAAACAAGAGAGGCAAGTAGAGAATGATGAGAGGTGTCATTTTTATAGAACACATAGAGAAGGCCTGTCTGATTATGTCACATCTTAAGGGGAGAAGGGAGCCATATGGGTATGTGGAGATGAGTTTTCCACACAGTGGGAACCGGAAGTACAAGAGGAACATGCAGAGTGGGGAGAGTACAGCATGGGGCGGGTAGAGGGGGAATGATAGGAGTGAGGTCGGACACCTGTGGACAGGGGAAAGGGGGGCAGGACTCGATCCTGCAGGGCCTTTTAGCTACAGGATCCATTACAAAACTTTGAGCAAAGGGCTGACATGATCTAAATTGTCTTAAAAGAATCACTATTGCTGAATGGAAGATATATACTGTGGGGAGGGGGGCAATGGGGGAATTGGGGGTCAATTAGAAATCTGTTGCTATAATCCAGACAAAAAAAGATTGTGGCTAGAAAAATGGGATTAGGGGTGGAAGTGTTGAGAAGTGGTTAGGTGTGGGGTAAGTTTCAAAGGACAAGCCAACAAAATTGCTAATATACAGAGAGAAGAGAAGTAAATGGTGACCCCCAAGTTCTGGCCTTGAGTAGCAGGAAGAGCGGAGGTGCTATTAGTGAGAAAGGGAAGACAGTGGGAGAAGCCAGTTAGTCTAATCATGCTAAGCCTGTTGTGAGATGATAAATCAATGAAGTATATAGGACTGTGTAAATAAAACTAGTGCAGTCTTGGCCCACAATGGGCATTAGTGTATCATAGTCCCTTCTCTATCCTGTGGAGCACTTCCATGTGGCTTCTTCTCCTTCTCAGCACTACCCACACGCTCCCACTCTTTTTATTCATGACGTCTTCCCTTATTAATAATGTTTCCTCCACAATGAGAGGGTCACGTCAACCTCACCTGGAGACATCCCCAACAGACTAAAGAATCAACAGAGATAAATAAATTACATTTTTAAACAAAGAAAGAAAAATATTTGATAGCAAACAACATGCATGGCAATCGCCCTTGTACATTGAAGTACTTGAAGAACCTCAATACCCTAAAAGTTTCCTTGATATTTGTTGCTTTTTAATAGAAATTCTGTGAAGATTAAATATAACATTTTATAAGCATTTCTTTTCCTTAGAATTTCTGAAGAGAGGCTAGAAGCTGAGATAGTACCCAAAAATCTATAGAAATGCACACTACATATATATTTCTTGGCAAAATTTTCTAGTTGCTTTCATCTTTTTCCTAAAATTTTGAGACATACCATTAAAGAGAAATAAGTAATATAAATGTCTAGGCACTTGTGTTAGATAAATAGGTCTCAATAATATTTTATCCAAAGCCAATCTCCAAAATAACCAACATATAAATAGAAGCATAAAGTCTACATACTAAAAATATGCTTGGTTCTTTAAAATTCTTTATTGCAGATTTATTTGAAATGTCAGTGTTCAGCTCACATAACTCTATACTCTTAAGAATCATCAACATTTAATTTGAGTGTTTTTAGTTGAAAGGATTCTGCTGCTTAAAATTCCGTGAAATCCCCTTGGTCTGAGTTGAGGAATACTTACATCTTCTGTTTTCCTCAAAGCCTTCTTCTATGCCCAATTTCTCATAATTAACAGAATATTTAATCCAAAGCAGAATGCAGCTCTGACCACTTATCTACCCCAGCCCAGAGACAAATTTGTCCTATTGTTATTCCTCCTCGGTCCCCAGGGAGCATCGTGTGTCTGTGTGGCTTCATGCAGCATTCAAAGTGAGGTGTGATAGGGACAAACAAGGGCCTCTCTTTCTCGCTTGGCAAGTAAGGTCACTGGCAGGGACAACAACACCCTTGTAGAATTCTTATGTGTGTGATTCCTAGTTTTTAATTCTAAATTATGCTATGATGGTAACTTCTTCAGATTCCTCAAAGCACCCAATGGAAAGAAAATGTCTGGGCAAATATGCCAACATTTAGTATAAAATGTAGCAAGGCAGCTGGCACTGGCTATGGGAAGCCCAGAGTTGACTATATAGTGTTTCACTTATGTTTTTCCAAGTATAACTTTCCTAACTCATGACCAGGGGATCATTTATCATCGGGAAGAAGCTACTTCTTCATACTTTTCTTTAGGTTTAGTCTTGTCAGGCCCATGTTTAAAGCAAATAGCAAGGTTTACCCTATTTCATTATCATAGTAATTATTAGCTGTTTTAATTCTACTGACAAAAAGTTCATCTTCTTGTAGCTGGCTTACCCTTTGACATAGGTGGGAAAGAAAATTGGTTTTAACTGGTATATTTTTGAATTTCAGGGATAGTTGCTGTTCTCTTCTGTGGAGTCACACAGGCACATTATACCTACAACAATCTGTCGCTGGATTCCAAAATGAGGACTAAACAGGTAAAAAAATTTTGCTACTAGCTTTGTGTCTTTTTTCAGTGTAATGGTTATGTAGCAATTCTACCAGTGCACTCAGAAAGAATTTCATTAAGAAAGGAAGAAAGTAAGCTTAAGGCTTCATTAAAGTCTAGATATTTATAGATTTTTTTTCCCTCCAGGATAACCATTAACAATTCTCTTGGTAAGCAAAAATATAGTTATAATAATCTCTCTCTCCTGAGAAATGTGGACTGTAGACTGTCAGTCTTGAAGATGAAAGGCCCACAGCCAGTAATAATTCACAGTCACTTACATCTAAAAGCATTATAAAGCATGTGGGATTGTGTAGTTCTGTAGAGAAAAAGAAATGAGGAAGAATAAGGAAGCAATGTTTGGCCTTTAATTGGGTGCTTTTGCTTCCAAGTAAATTCAATTGCCAGTTGTCACACAAGAGAACACACCTCCCAAAGGCCAAAAACACTTCTGCTTGGATGTTTGCACAAGAACACTCCAGATCCCTTCCACAAACATCTGCTACATAGCCCCTCTGTGCCAAGCATTGTGCCAGGTTCTAGGAATAAAGGGACGGAGAGCGCGTGACCCTACCTTCAAGAGGTTCGTTATCAAGTCTGTTGATAAAGATGTGTAATAAACTATTATTGAAATATCTACATAGGGTCTTTGGGGTGCATTCAATAGGGCATCCTCTAGTCATTAAGATTGGGAAGGTGAGGAGAATGTTTCCAGAACTTATGCCCAATCTGGAGCTTGAAATACAAATAGAAGTTAATTAGGTAATTATGTGGAATCTAGTGGGGGACTGGAAGGTGGAGGAAGGGCACTTGAGGAAAAAATTACAGGATGGACAAAAGCTCTAAAGGACTTGAATCAGACACTTTAAATGGTTTTGTGTGGCTAGAGAATGGGGTAAGACTCAAGCTACCAGGATACAGTGATGAATGAAGCTGTATGCATAGCCTGAAACCAGCTGATAAAAAAAACTTCCAATGGAATATGACTCAGCAATAAAAAATGGAAATAAAATCTTGTTTGTGACAGCATGGATGGACCTTGAAGGTAATATGCTAAGTGAAATAAGTCACACAGAGAAAGACAAATAGTGCATGATTTCACTTATATTTGGAATTTTAAAAATATCAAACAGATGAACAAACAAAACAAAAACAGACAATAGAAACAAAAATCAAACTGATGGTTGCCAGGAGGGAGGTTGGTGGGGAGATGGGTGAAAAAGGTGAATGAGAATGTATAAATAACATTGTGATAATCTTGCATGGTTAGAGATGTCTACTAAACAGTGTGGTAATCACGATGTAAGGTATATAAATGTCAAATCACTATAATATATATCTGAAACTAATTTAATATTGTTTATCAACTATACTTTAATTTTAAAAAGAAAAAAAGAGATTTTCATATCTTGTAAAGGAGGTTAGACTTTATCCTAAAGGTAATGGGGAATGGCTTAAATAACAGAAACTCATCATCTCACAGTTTTGGAGCTGGAAGTCTAAGATCAAGGTGTCAGTAGAATTAGTTCCTTCTAAGGGCTGTGGAGGAGAATCTGTTCTAGTCATGTCTTCTAGCTTTTGGTGGTTTTCTAATAGTCTTCTGTGTCCTTTGGCCTACAGACACATCATCATGGTATCTGCCTTTATGCTCACATGGCATCTCCCTGTGAACATGTCTGTCTCCAGATGTCCCTTTTTATAAGGACACTTTTCACACTATATTAGTTGTCCACCCTATTCCGGTATGACTTCATTTTAATTCAACTAATTATGTTTTACATTTTCAAGGGCCCTGTTTTCAAGTAAGGTCACATTCTGAAGTACTGGTGGTTAGGACTTCAGCATAGGAATTTGGAGGGGACACCAGGCAGCACAATAACAGGAAGTCATTACAGTATCTTAGACAGACTGATTTTAGGATAGTTGGATTTCCATTTTAGAAATATCACTCTGGCAGACAAGAAGAGCATGAATCAAATGGCATTTTTATCAGTGAGCTTTTGCTATGCAACAAACAACCATACAACATCAGTGGTATGCAACACTAAACATTTGTTTTCACATGTCTGCAGGGTTCAATCCTTTTTAAATTTTTTTTTCTTTTTTTTAATTGATTCCAGAGGAGGGGGAGGGAGGGAAAAATATCAATGTGAGACAGAAACATTGATCTGGTAACTCTTGCACACACCCTAAGGACCAAAACCAAACCCCAGCTATGTAGCCTGAGCTGGAGTTGAACCCACAACCTTTTGATTTGCAGGACAATGCCCAACCAGCTGAGCCACCACAGCCTAGGCAGGTTCAACTCTTTTGAGTCGGATGGAACTGGACTCTACTTGTCTCACTGGGTTGGTCCGTGTGTCTGCGGGCTTCCGGGGCTCTATCCTATGATATACTTCACCGGAACAGCAGAGGCAGCACCATGTGTCTGTCATTCTTCTCTTGGTAGAAGAGCAAGCCACAAAGTGCAAGTCCTTTTCAAACCTCTTCTTGCATCCTATGTCCTAAACATCCTGTTGTCCAAATAAAATCACATGACTGAGCCCAAGGTCAAGAGGCTGAGAAGGCCACCAGCCCACAGTCAGAGAGCACTACAAAGATATATGGCAAGAAGCATGAATATAGGGCCAAATGAATGTAATCTATCCCAAAATGCAAATGAAGGTAGAAAGGATGCTATAGTAAGTCCAATGGCGCTGAAGATATCTGATGTGATATTGACATAGTAGAAGTGGAGAAAACCAAAATGACATCTAAGCAAAAGCAAAAAATGCCATTTGATTCATGCTCAGAATGTGACCTTACTTGAAAACAGGGCCATTGAAAATGTAAAACATAATTAGTTGAATTTTTCAAAAGCAATTGACCAGAACTTCTTAAACAGTAATTTTAAAAGATACTTAAAGCTTTCTTTGTCATATCCTAAGCTCAGCTGGACCTGACCCTACCTCCCACCTCCTCAGAAATTCTTCAAGCTCACCCTACCTCTCTGCCCGCCAGAGGAACTGCAGAGATGCAACTTCAGAAATTTCAAGTACCTCTGATTAAAAATAAAATAGAACAACAAAAAAACCTCTGATACTAATGCCTAAAACCCTACAATCCATAGTCTGCTAGGATCCTTTTAATTAGGAAGACTATTGAGATTCTCTAGGGTTTAAAGGGAAACAAATATCTTGGGCTGATTTTCCTGACCTTGTCTGTTTCTCTGAACACTTGCATTGTGGGAAGCTGAACTCTGTTTAGGGACTTGCAGTTTTAAGTCATGCTATCTAGACTTCTCAGCAGAACTTCAAAGGTAACTCATTTTATGGTGAGACAGCAGCCCAGCACCAAGGGAAGACAAAGCCACAATCAGTGCCCCACAGCCTTCTTCTCTTTTCTGAAAGGCTTGACAAGCGCTGCCCAGATGGACTGCCTGCATCCATTCTGATAGCACACTCATTCATGTAGGAGGTTTTTACAAGGCTATTTTTTAATGTCCAGGTAATTGCATCCCTCCATCTTTGTTACTCCCATCACCTTCTTACCTGGGTGCCTGGTCATAGGAGGAACCTAATGCATTTTAACTCCCTCCCCTTCTCATACTTTTTCTCACTTCTTTTGTTAAGGGTCTGTCATTTTCTATTTACTTTTTTTCTCAACATATGCATATGTTGCGTACATGTTAATCCACACATGCATATATATGCATACACACATGAGGTCACCACTTTGAGAGAATTCCATACAGCCTTTTAATTAACTTCACAGATCACAGGTCCTCGGCCACACCTGCAGCACTGTAGCAACAAGTTCCAATTGCATGTGGGAACCAATTACACATTGTAAAGAATGGCTGAGGCAGGTATTGTAGAAGTCGCCAACAGTTCCTCTCTGAAACGGGGAAAAGGTTTAGAAAGTTTTATATGATGGCACATAATTATTAAACACATATCTTCCTCTGCATCTCCCCACCTCATGCTCACCATCAAACGGAGAAGCAGCAGTTGTCCAGCTTCTGTGCGTCCGTCCCCAGGACTGGTTAACAGCAGTGAAGGGCATCAGTGAGTGAAGTCTAGGGAAAAATCCATTAAAATCAACTTTGCGTTATAAAATTCAAAGGCAATGTGATTTACAAAGGAATTTTATTCATGGACTGTGCCTATACCAGCTAATCAAATAGCTACATGTGAATACAAAGACTTTGAGAACTATATATCCTTTATAGCTTCAAAAAATAGAGTGTCTCTTTAAAATTGCATTTACACTTTAAAATGTTTTGAAATTGACAATGATTTTTATGTAGGTGAATTTATTTTACTCCAGCCTGTGAGAAAACATGTGTCATTACTACGTGTTAGGCACAAAACAATATAATGGGGATGCTAGTGCTGTATCCACCATAAGGATTGGCACTTCGATAACGGAGAGCATAGTGTTGAAGAGTATATGACCAGGTGTGGCAGTCCTTTTTGCTTGACGTGGGATGGTTCTCTTGCTTTAAGGTACACACACCTAAACTTAAAGACAGACAAATATTATAAGCCCTGACTCTTGCCCTCAAAACTAAGAACTGCAAGATATCCTCAAGGTGGACATCAGCCACAGCCGTCTGTGAGTCCAGAGGTCTCACCCTGAAGACTGCCTACAGATTCCATGACCTCACTCACACAAGTCTTTGCCTGCCTCCCAGTCCCTTCCTCCCTTGTGCTGTCACTCTGTAGCCGGGCCTTGGAGTTGCTATTCAGGGCCAAATTTCAGGGTGTTGCCAGGGTCTTTACCTCGCAAAACCATGTGCTTCTGTATCATAGCATTTTAACTAGAATTTCTCCTTCCTGCCCATGGTTCCAACCTAAAAATCACTTCCAACAAATAATCATAAACATATAATATTAACTTAAGTAATTAACATTTATTATGCATAACATTTATGAAGTACTTATCCCATTTACTTTCTGTTTACTTTTCTACCTTAGGGGTAGCTCTTTTTACTTTCATTCATTCAGCTGGTATGTGTTAGAACCTACTTTGTGCCAGCAACTGTTCAAGTCTCTAGGATATAAGAGTAAACAAAAAACTCTTTCTAGTGGAGGAGCTTTATGGTAATCCACATAAATAAGCTAAATATACGGTGTGCTTATGGTAAGTCATAGGCCAATAATAATGCAGAGAAGGAAGCAAGGTTGAGGATGTGGGGAGGCAAGGTGTCAATTTTAGTAGGATGCTTGGGGAAGGCCTCAGTAAGGTGGTACTTGAGAGACATGAAGGAGAAAGCTGTGCCTGTTTAAGGCGGAGCTCTCCAGAAGTTGGGAATGACAGGTATAATGGCCACCTGGGGTAGGATGACCAATGCGACTGAGGTAAAGAGGACCAGGGAAGAATATGAGAGACTATATCAGAGCAGTGACAAGGGATGGGTCATGGAGAGCCTGAACAAAGTGGGAAAACACTGGAGTCTCTATATACATGCATGCCCTGATATGATTTAAATGTGAAAAGACTGAAGGTGCCATATGTTAGCTGGGGAAGACTGCAAGATAGTGGGTTTAAGAGACAGCTGGGAACTACTGAGTGCTGATTTGTTACATTTGAGATGTGTATTAGTCAGTAAAGTGGAGCTGTTGAGTAGCCAGTTAGATGTGGAATTCTGGAGTTTAGGGCATGAAGATGATTTTGCAAACATGAAACCAGATGAGGGAATAATGAGGGAGAGATCCAAAAACCAGGCCTGAGGTTGGGAACCAATAAAGGAGACTAAGAAGCAGTAGCCAGTAGGAAGATGTAAAACCAAGAAAGTATGGTGTCCTGGAAGTCAAATGAAAGAGCATTTCTTTTAATAATAGTTTGTGCCAAATACTTCTAAAAGGTCAAGTAAGATGAAGAGCATGAGTCACTGATGACATTGATAAGAACCATATTGTTGGAGCGTCATGGTAAAAGCCTGATTCTAGTGGGTTCAAAAGAGAATTGAAGGAAAGAAATTGGAAACTTCAGGTACAGACAAGTCCTTCAAAAGAATATTGCTGTGAATGGGAACAGAGAAATGAAAAGATAGCTAGAGGGAGATGTGAGGGTGAAAGAAAATTTTTGTTATTTTTAAGGTGGAAGAAAGAAGAATACTATTTTATGTTCATGGGAATAACAGAAAAGAGAAATCTGTGTTAAGAATTTGTCAAAGCTTTTAAGTGGCAGAGGCAAACTTTGAATGTCTTTTTTTTCACTTTGTAGTTCAATTTATTTTGCCTATTATTAAATATCCTCTGATTATAGATGGGATAGTAGCGATTGTGAGGCTTAGCATCCTTTATTCAGAAAACAAGTGGATGGGTGAATGTTTGGATATCTGTATTATATTTTCTGCTAATTCAGACAATTAGTCCTTTTTCTTATTTTTAATTCTATTTTCTTTGAAAAATCTACCACTTTTAGTGCATTTTAATTTTTTTAACTAAAGTACAGGTTGCAAAAGACATAGATATTTTTCTGCATTTATTTTTGAAAAGCCAGATTCCTTGTCTATCATTTATGGACAAACAATGATATCTTCATTACAGCACATTGTTTCCATATACTTATTTTATTTCCATTCTGCCAGATGATATTTTGAGTGTTTTTCACCACTGAATGCAAAAGCAGCAATGAAAATCCAAATTTAAATTTTCAATAAAAAATAAGTGGGAGTCAAATTGGATATGGTGTGCATGATTTTGTAAGAAAATTTCAGAAAAATATCTGTAATGTGGTATAGGCCAGATGAGATTGTGGAAAGGACACTTGACTGAGAGTCCAGAAAGCTGGGGTACACTTCTCATCTTTTTAAAAAAATTTTATTAATATACTTTTAGAGAAAGTGAGAGGGAGAAAGAGATGGAAAGAAACCTCAATGTGTGAGTGATACACTGATTATTCACCTCTCACATGCCCCCAGCTGAGGACCCTCTTGCATGCCCTGAACTGGGGACCAGGTATGCAACCCAGGCATGTGTCCTGAATGGGAATCGAACAAGCAACCTTTAGGTTTGGAGGCCAGTACTCAGTCCCCTGAGCCACACGAGCCAGGGCTACTTCTCATCTTTGTGACTAATGGTGGGGCCTTGAATAAATTAATTGAACACCTGTGAGCTTCAGTTTTCTCATTTGTAAAAATGAACGATCGAACTACATAACCAGTTTTTAAGGATCATGCTTGAAACCTAATAATTCATGACATTGACATGGAGCATGAGATATGCATCTGGTTCCTTCTCCCAGATGAGGACTGGACAGTGATCACGTGTGACAGACTGCAATGCATGGAGATGAGAGGAAAGACCATAGCTTGCTATTGATCTTGAGAACAAATCACTGGATAGACCTTTCCATCAAGTTGTCAAATCAAATCCAAGGATGAAGCGGTCAAAAACCAAAGTCCCTGGCTCATGCTAGGATGAGAAGTTTCAGTGAGGGCTGGGTACTGCTTCCCAGAGCACTCTGCTCCTAAGTGAGTGGTCACAATGGCTTTTTCTAAGACTGCCTGCACGCTTGAGGTGGAGAGTACAGAGCTTACATTGCTACGACTCTGTCTCAAGATCTGATTGAAGGACTTTCCAGCTTTTCAATTCAACCATGGACAGAGTATGGACTAGGCATGACATGAACACATGGCAGGCTAGAAGCCAGGGAAACAAGACATATAAGACATGGTTCTCACTTTTAGGAGCTCCTAATGTAGCAGGGAACACACACACAGGTGTGTGCACACACATGCATACATGCATGCCTGCACACACATGCGCAAACAACCTCCTCCTGTGGTCAATGTTAACATAGAGGGATGCACAGCATGTCATGGGAACCAAAGGACTGAACTGCTTTCCAGAGGCAAGTTGTTCTGGAGGAGCTGATTGTGAGCTGGGTGTTTTGGAGTTAGGTATAAAGATAATTAGGAGATTATCATGAAGATTTCATGGGGGAATGCAAGCAAAGAGGAAAAAATATATGAAAGCATAAAATAAAAAAGAACTTGACAAGTTCCAGAGAAAAAGACATAGCACTCTGTGCCTGGGGCCCAGGTCACCTTGAGGAAGTAGGGAGGAGTCTGCTAAGGTCTAGGACAGGAAAGGGAAGGGTGTAGGAGAGAGCGGAGGGAGATCAGGAGGACCTTTCAGTGTCTCGCTGTGCTACATTTAAAGGAACTGTATCCTATAAGCCTAATAATTGCTTCAGGCTTTTAGGCATAGGGACAATGACAGTAATCAGATCTGTGCCAAAAAGATTCAGATCTGTTTCTTACAAAGATAATGAAGGTGGCGTCTTGGAGGAAATAACATCTACTTCACTGCTCACCATACCTCCTTTTGATAAACTACTTACATATATAACATCTAAATCTGCCTTAATCTTCTGTGGTTCTAGACATATTTTTGTCCTATTTAACTTCTAACGATATTGTGATCTATATGAAAAGTTTATGGAAATTTACCGTTTGGTTCTGATGAACTTAGGAGTTCATTAAATTCTTGCTGAATTAATAAATAAATGAATAAGTGAATTATGACCATTAACATTTTGAGATAAAAAATAAAGAGGGGAAATTTATGCTAATTAATGATTTTATTTAATTCTGATATGATGCATTAATTTAAGTGTAATGAGTTGGATGCATAAAGTGAATGTCTAGGGTAATCCTGAGACATTGAAAGAAAGATCAAGTACGATTGCATTGCTTGTGTGACTTCCTGCAGTGTGCCTCTGCCTTATTGATTTGCATTACAGTGGGTTTTGATTATGGTTTCATGCAATTTTCTTCAGTCACTTTTAACAAAAGCAGGCACGTTCCATTCCAGTTACCTGTTCTGAGGCACAGTGGGGAGTGAATGTCATGGGCAACAATGCTCTTGCCTCCTGGTTTCTGAAGTAAGATCAAAGATATCTTCATAAAGCATAGAATTGCTTTAAAAAAAACTTTAATTACATTTCTTTTGTCAAGATTTCTACGACTTCTTTCGTTCACTCAAAGTACTTTTAAAAATATCATCCTAGAAGGGCTGAATTTATAAATGATGGCAGAGTGTTAAATTTCTTTATAGCTAAGCTGGTGATTCTTTCCAATGCAACTCATTATATCGTATAATGGACATTTAGTAGTTTGGCTAATAGGTGTTCTCTTTTAAATGCTAATGAGAGTGGAGCTCCCACATCATGGCACAAGACACACTGTACTTTCAGTCCCCAGAAAGAATAATTGTCTGTGAACCCCTAGTTAAGAAGCCTTGCTCCACAAGCAACTTGCATTGTGGTAGAGGCCACAAGTGACCATTCAGCCGCCTCAGTCGTAGGTACCTCTCACATAGCAGGTAAGGGGCCCAGGGGGAAATAAAACTAAGGAAGACATAAACTGTGCTTTCTCTTAAAAATTCTTTATGTAAGTCTTTTTCATTGCTAAAGCTGTAATTGTACTATAAATTCTCATTAAGTCTTATCTAGTTTTTAAATATATTTGTTAATCTATTATTTCATTGTTCAAATAAATCTTATCCACTTTTTAAACAATATGTCTGTGTTTGTTTATCGCAGTACATGATTGCCATTGAAAATTTTAAGTCATAAAATCCAAGAAGATCACAACAAGGCAGGACTATAAAGATAAATTTTCAAACCTAGATTTTTATTGGAGGAAACTGAAGCCCAAGGAAGTTTGATGACTTAGAAAGGTAGAGTCAGTTCTCCAACCCAGGGGCCAACCTGGACAAACTAAAAATACATATTACTCACCCCTAAAAGCGACCTTTGGTGTATTAGTAGTTACCTATTATTGTATAACAAATAACCCTAAAATTTAGCAGCTTAAAAAACCAAACTTTTATTATTTTATATAGTTTTTAAGGGCTCCAAGTTCAGAAGCATTAGCTTAACTGGATGGTTCTGGCTCAGGTCTCTCATGAAGTTGTAGGCAAGCTGCTGGCCAAGGCTGTGGTATCCAAAGACTAGTGAGCTGAGAGGGTCCGCTGCCAGTTGGTTCACCCGCACGGCTATTGGCGGTAGGCCCCAGTTTTGCACTGTGTGTCTTCTGTAGGGCTGCCGAGGTGTCCTCCTGATGCAAAAACTCACTTTCTCCTGGAGCAAGTTAAAGTAGAGAGAGAAAATGCAAGGAGAAAGTAGCAATTCCTTTATTAACTAGTCTCTGTAATCACACTGTCACTTCTGCTAGATTTTGTCAGAAGCTTTTCACTAAAACCAGTTCATACTTAATGGGAGGAGAATTAAGTTCCCCCTCTTGAAGGGAGAAGTATTATGGTATGTGGATATATTTTCAAACTACTGTGGAACCTGATGCCATTTTTAGAAGTAATTTTTTGATAACAGTTTATATTTCTGACATGGTTTAATATTCAGGTTTTCTACTTCTTCAGCCAACTTTACTTTTCCAGTAAACTATCTATTCTCTTCATATTTACATAAATTTTAATAAAATAAGTTTCTGAACACTATCTTGTGCCAGGCACTATAAGTATATTTTCATATAAATACCCCAATTAATATTTAACAAAAATCCATAATGTAAACACTAATAGTCAGATTTGGCAAACCTTAAAAGAGTTAAGAAGGTCACACAAAGAATAGAGCTGTGCATCATATCTCAATAGTAGTTTTAATTTCTTTTCCATTTATTTGAATATAGACCTTTCCTATAGAAAATTATGTGTATATATTTTTCCCTTATTAAAATTTATGAAAATTTATTCCTTTGTCTTTTATTACTGTCATTCTTCTTCCTCTCCTTGGGCTTTTCCTCTTCTTTCCTGTCCCCTTTCTCAGAGGATGATGAACCCAAGTAACCTTGTCCCTACTGATCACACCCCTCCCCTTGCTCTCCCCTTCTCCCTTCCCAGCTTTGACACTGACCCAAGAGAGCCTTAAAGCGTAGAGTCAAGAATGCCTTTTGTTCTTCCGCCAAAGTATTAAGTGCTGCCACAAATTCTATCCTGTTCACCTCTTTCCCTTGTTACTCTTATTGTATTCCATTTTGCCACTGTTGCTTTTCTCTTTCTTCAGGATTCATCCATATTCCATGGAGGTCAGAATAATTGAGTATCATCACTGTTATTTTCTCCTGCTTTCTCATCGCCATCATAGCAGGCTCTGCATCAGAGTCACTAGCGGGCCATTCTGCTCTCCACCCAGTAAGCACTGTCTTTGGGGGCCTGTGAAAGCCTTCTCTTAATGTTTGTCTTTCTCATCTTCCAAAACCCCAAGAAAATATACTTATTTCATTCAGCATTTTTTAAAATTAAGTTTTTTCCCCAAAATAATGAGCTTGTATTATTTTTCACTATGTAAGGCCTCAGCCCTCAGGGAGATAGCTCTCTGTCTCTCTCTCTTTCTGCCTCTCTCTCCCTCTCACTCCTGTCGCTGTCTCACTCTTTTTTTCCTCATTTCTTTCATCTTTACAAGAGAAAAGGATATCATGAGTGCTTGAATACCAACATAAAAATATATCCGATGCATGTGCTTCTATGTACGGGTCTGAGTCAGTACAGAGTGGAAAACTTTATCTGACTATGATTTAAGAGATTAGCTGGCCTGGTCCCTGCTTTGATGACATTCAAGACAGATGATGACTCATTTTCACCTTAAAATTTCTAAGAATGGCAATAGCACAACCCCCTTGAACAGCCCATTACAGTTTTATCACTCTGCTGATAGGTACCGGTACAAAGGGCTTCAGTCTCATAATGGCATTTTGAGATGATAAATGAAAATTACTATAATTTTTCTACTCAGTTTAATTAAATTTTATAGATGCAGCACAGAAAACATCAAGGCCGAATATGTGTGCTGGAGTGTCTGTTTGTTAAAGAACGTTGCCAAATTTAAGGATGCCATTTCCTCGATGGTCTGGAAAGATGCAGCAAATGGATATAATGAAATGCTAGGCCTTTGTGCAGTCCCTTCAGAAGAGAAATTGAATTGCTTCTGGAGGGACAGCTCAAAAACTCAAACAATCCCATCAATGGAGGTATAATATAGAATTCTAAATAGAGTACCTGGAAGGGAAATCTAATAAACTAGAATAAGAGTTTGGTTTTAAGAAAGTCACTTACCACAGTTGTTCTGGGTTACATTGGGAAAGAACTCAATTGGAGTCAGCAGTGAGTGATCTGTTCTTGAGGGAGAAAAGAATGTCTTTTATAATGGACTGGCTTTAACAATGAACACCCAGGTAACAAGCTATTTCTGATGTATTTTTCCAACAGTTCCAAGTTATTTCAAAAAACTGCTTGAAAACATATATCTTTTCTCATTTTATACTGTGCCTTGCTCCCTTCAGATTAAATTTTCAAGGACCAACTAGAGGAATAAAGATTCCTGGTTGAAAACAGAGGAGTTTTTCTGTCGGGAAAGAATGTCTAACCTTCTTTTTTCAGTCACGTAGGTAACGGAATTTTTGTAACTCTTCTCTTCCCCAGAGATCTGTGAAAAAGTGGTTGTTGGGACTCAGGTCTGGAGAAAGTATTATTTTGGGTTCCTAGGCTGATGACTTCATACCTCAGCACTTGTCATTCTTCAGCTTGCTTTTCCTTTGTGTAGATGCTGCTCTGATGGGGCCAGCGTCACTGGGTCAGGGTGCACGGTCCCTTGGCCAAATGGAAGCAGACAGGCCGAGGGAGTGGCAAAGCTCGCGCCTGCCGAGCTTCAGAGTTTCGAGTTCTGACACAGCAGCTGTCTAGATGGTTAACGCAAAATCCTGGGAGCAGCGCCCCACTCCCTGATCTTTCCCAGGGCTACAAGGTTAACTGTACCTTAACTTTTTATTCCTTTCAGCCAGTGCTCACAAGTGGTGGTCTGCAGGCTGGTGCTTCAATTTTACAACACCGTCTGTACTCATGTCTTGCATAAATTAATGATTTACACCAGCCTCTTACGGAAAACACCACCATTCTACCCCCGTGTGTTCCTTTATTTGGATCTTGGCTCCTTTTTATCATTCCAAGTTGGGGCAGGTGGTCTACAGAGGTCTTTTGCTTCGTACAACTATATGAGGACTAAAAGAGTTTGAGACCATATAACTTTCCCAGGAAAAGTAGTCTGATTTTTAAGGGAACGTTTCTTTCTCATGAATGTTTCTGTAGTGGCAGAACCATTGCTAGGACTGTGGAATAAGGTAACAACATTCTTTAGGGGTCTTCCCAATGTTCTGGGCAGAAAACTTTATTAAAGTTTCCAGAATGTTCACGGGCAATGACACAAGCATCTTGCTCTAATTTCCAGTTTTCTTGAGGTCCATGAAACCCACAGGAAGAAGCTTGAATTTTATTCGAGCACATAGTGATATATGTGTGAGGAAAGGGTTCATGGGAGAAGTCAGACACAGAGAGGGGTAACTAAGCCCTTAAGAGGGAAATTTCTGTAAATGGCAAGTGTCCACTACAGCTTGAGGGTCAGCATCCTTTGGTGGGACCCTGTGAGAATGACTGTGGCCCTCCTCACCCCCCCACCTGTGGGCGTGGCTGCGCCCTGAGGGAGAGAACTCTAAATGGTAAAATTGTGCATACGGAGGACAGCATTGTTTCACTGCTAGGACCCTCCTCTCTTCCCAGAATGTTGGGTAGTAAACTTGAAAGAACTCAAGCGTGTATACAAGTAACTCTACTAAAAAACCATCTCTGAAGGATCTGGACACAAGACAGGGAAGTCCTCCCCTACTGGCTGGAGAGAGAGAAGTGGCTGAGACCAGGATGCAGACAGAAACGGAGATTAAGGGGTCAGTGGCAGAAATACCAGGTGCTTTCAAGGAGTGAGTCCATCCTAGAATGGCAGGAGGCATGGCTGCAGTGCAGCCAGCAGTGGAGAGTGTGTCTGCAGCTTGGAGTGAAGCAAGGGCAGGTTGTTGCTGGCAGCATCACCCTCATGGCTGGGTGCAGTAACCGCCTGGGCAGCCAGAGCTGAGGGATGGTAGACTCCAGCCTCGGATCATATGTGCAAGTCAGAATCACGAGAACGCCTTTAGAAATCCCTGATGCCTGGATCCCAAGCCCAGGAGTTCTGGTTTATTCAGACAGTGGTGGGACCTGGGTTGCAAAGGTTTCTTTAACTGTACTTAAGTGATTCTAATGAGTAGCCAAAGTTGAACCTCACAGGGGTGTCCAACCTTTTGGCGTCTCTGGGCCACGCTGGAAGAAGAGTTGTCTTGGGCCATGCATTAAATACATTGCAACGTGCAATCACGAAAATATCTCATAATGTTTTAAGTAAATTAACAATTTTGTGTTGAGCCGCATTCATAGCCACCCTGGGCTGCAAGCAGCCCACCAGGCGCAGGTTGGACACCCTGGCTAGGAAGACATAACAGGGAAGGACTGAGATCCTGTCATTTGGTAAGTGGAGGTTTTCAAAGCAGCAGATCACCATCAAACTATCCAAGTGACTCACGTGGGATCTGCTCACTGGTGGGCTCAGGGCACTGATTCTCCAACCGGGCAGTGCACCGGAGTCACCCATGGAGTTGTGCTCCCCAAGGATTCAGATTGAACTGCCCCGGGCTTCGCCCTGGGAAGGAGACCTGTTTAAAGCTCCTCCGGTCCTAATGTGAGGTAATACTTGAGAACAAGTGACCTACAGGTCACTCATGAAGCTCTCCTTTTTGGGGGAAAGGAAACTCTGGAGGGAATTTATATCCTGTGTGAACAGTGGAGGCTTAGAGCCATCAGGAGTTGGATGTTATTATAAATGCCTGCATACAGGGTGAGGCAAAAGTAGGTTTACAGTTGTGAGTATGCGAAACACAGAGTTTATTCTTGTATCATTATTCATTAATGGTTGCATTATTTTCCATACAAACAACTGTAAAACCTGTACTTTCCCCCCACTCTGTATTTGCAGTGGGGGGTTTCAGAGACATTACCCAGATAAGATCTGGGAAGGCAGTCACACTGCCCAAACCAGAAAGAACAAGTGATAAACTCCATTTAGGGTGACTTGCTGGTCTAAATGACGCAAATAAATGAAAGTTTACTTTAAGGTTCACAGACTCATTGTAGTATGTGAAGCTGTTACATTATATTTAAAAATGGGACTTCAACTAGAACGAATTATTTAAGGGTATATACTTTCACTTACTAAATTTCTAACATGGTAGAATGTAGATTTGATGAATATTTATTTAGTACCCAGCAGGCACCGGTCACTGTCTAAGGCAGGTTAGTGAAAATTAGTATATTCAGTCCTCATGACAACAACTGGTGACTTAGGTCCTATTAGCAACTATTTTACTGTGAAGAAACCAGGACACAGGTAAAGTAAGCAAGTGGGATCACACAACAAATTGGTATGGATGGGGAAAATGGGACTAGAGAGATTCCAAGTCAGTTCTTCCCCACTTCGCCAAGCTGCCTGTATTCCCTTTCTAGTTAGTGACTGAAACGCATCCCACTGCTGAACTCTCATTTTCCAGTTTTCATTTTAATCAATAATTTATTTATGATGAATTTTATGAAATACACTTGGAAAGTTGCTAAGTGTAGAATCTATATGAATCTAGCCTTACCTATATTATCCTAAACTATAGATAATTCTAGGAAAGAAAATGTTTCCACTTTTTCTCTACCTAAAATTATTTGGACATCCAATACATAATGTCTTCTTAGAGTCAATACTTCTGAGGCTCGAGGGACTGAAATCAAATCTCTAATTCCATCCGCCGAGGAGGGAGTGATTCTCTTAATGGACACACATTTGTATCATTAGTCCTAAGTACTCCAAAAACCCATCTCACCACAACACACATATTCAACTATTTGGAAAAAGATAAAGAAAATCCTGTTTCCAGAAGCGTATGTTAGTACCTAATTTCAAGCAAGACACACAATGTTTTGCAGAGTTAAGAAAAAATGAATGTAAATTTATTGATAATGTCCAGCTGGACTTGAAAATATGCCACCCACATATCACCAGCAGAAAGAGATGTGATTGAACTTGACTCCAGGTTCTGCTTTTAGCAGGAGTCTTTCTTTTATGACAGCACTCTGAAGTGTTTTAAGCTACCTTAAAGCTTGGTCCAATCTCTATGTTCATCAATAGCTTAATTTTACTTTGACTTGAATATAAATAGCAGATGCTTTTTCAGCCCTTTAAAGTGCTTTTATAAGTGATTGATCCTTTCCTAAGTTTTTTTTCATAGTTATGATGTATTATTATGATTTGAATGGTAACCTACAGGAGTTAAGCTTTAGATCTATTTTTAAAAGAGAGATTTATTTATATTGTTTACCCAAATATTCTAATGATTTATGCAAAGCTACTTTTCTATCACTTTTTTTTAAAAGACCTTTACTAGGAATTCTATTCAAAAAGAAAATGCTTGACTCTAAATTACATTAGAAGCTTCAGCTTATGCCACAGAGCATAAAAAGTGACTGTTTTTAAAGTTTTTTTTTTTAAGTAAAATAGTCGATGTATCATTATTTTTTCAATGACTTAAGTAAGGGTTGCAATTCAAAGAAAACCTCAAGCCAAACTGAATGTATTTACACCAAATACATTTTTCTGATCCCACTGTCCAGCATCCCAACTTTCCTACTAGTTTTCAAATGTCAAGCCTAGAAACTGCAAGTTTCATAAAGAATCACTTAAATCTACTCTGCTGGTTAGCTGTTAGGACTCCAGTCGGTGCTAGGCCCCTCCACCTCTGTCCTGCCAACACTTTCTGGTAGTAAACCCAAGTTTTGTAGACCAAAGGCATCTGGGGTCTGTCAATGTCCCAAATGTTACCATAAGCCAATGATCTACTCATTACAACATGCCCACCATCTGCATCCAGAAAGCATCACTGCCTGACCCTGGGAAGGAGGAGTTCCAGGGCTTTGGGTGGGGGGGAGCGGAGGGGGGAGGGGAAGAGGTGCAAGGCAGTGGGCTCTGGGAGAGAGCCATTACCTTGGGAATGTCAGGCTGCCCGATGCAGTGCTGAGAAAACCAATAAAATATTCCCTTTTTATAGTCAAACTTCATAGAGTCACAATTTACCTTTCAAACTTTGACCTACATAACAGAGATGATTTGAGTTGTGTCTCTGGTGTACAGAAGCTACGTATCATTTAAAATTATTTTAGAATTTATTTTCAAATTTTAAAAGGATGAAAAATTATTTTTGTGTTCCATTGACTTCCAGATTTACCTGGTCCTTGAAACATTATCATCTTTTAATTACTATGAGTTGGTCTTGAGTTTCAAAGTATCATCTGAGAACTGAATTAATTTTCAATCTGTAAATGGAGGTTTTCTTCCCTAAAACAGAACTATTTTTTAAAGTGAAAACTGGGCAAGGTAATTATTACACTCATTTTTTATATATGAAATCTTTAATAAGAAAAGCCTTTGCCACAACTTTGTGACTTGTTCCAACTTGCGATATATAGCTCAATTTATTCACAGATGCTTATGTTAAAAATTGTATTATATTTTAGACAATAGGTTCAGTGGACTAAACCCAGACATTCATTGCATTACAAGAGGGATCTACATTATTATTTTTTAAAATATGCATAATAGCCCTTCATAAGTGTTCACCTCATTAACAAAGGGATGTCATTTCACTGTGGCTACAAAGACTTTTCCCTGACAGTTTCTTTCGCTACAATGGTCTGCTTGAATTATTATTTTTCCTCTCTCAGATACATTTTTAAAACACCTCTACCGCAAAGTGATTCGAAGATATATGATATTTAAAGATGTAGGGTTTTTTTTCTTCATGGTTATGCATCAATAACACAGCAAAGGCCAACTTTGCTGTTTTGCATATGGTATGCTCATATATTTGACTACTTCTATCTGTCTGGCCTCACTTACTGCATTTTCCCAGATTTCAGTGTGTGTTCTTTCCAAGGTATCTTCTCCTGGGTTGGAGCAATGGCTTTGTGAATTGTTAACATCTGGTACGATGCCACCCAGAGTGAGAGAATACAAGTACTGAATTATCCTGCAAGCCTCAAAGTCAGTCTTCACACAATCTTGGCATCTGGGAAATAAAGCAGGTAGAGGGACAAGCACTGGACATGGGAGGCCTGGGCTCTTGGCCTGGGCCTGCTCATGCCCTATGGTGTATCACGGAGCAAGGCCCCAGGCAACTGTGAACCATGGCATGTCCACTCCAGGAGGGCAAGGACCTGGTCTGACTTGCTTACTGCTATATTGCAGTGCCCAGCACTGGTAGGTGCTCACTTTATCTTTGTGGGGAGAATGAATGAGTCTCATTGTTCTCTATTGAGTCCTGGGCCCCACACTGGAAAGCAGTGCATGAAAATCCACACCAGCCCTGCTTTCTTTAGAGCCTACACACAACATTAAGTGCTTTGAGATGGAGTCCATGGTTCTCTGGGGCTAGGTAGCAAGGAGCCTGACTAGTTGGGGGGCCAGAGAAGGAGTCCTTATGAAAAGATGCTTAAGCTGAGATATAAAGAATCTAGTCAAGAACAAGCAAAAGGTCCAGGGAAGAGTGTGAAGCATTGCGGGAGAAACCTCATCACAGGTGGCCCTGCCTCCTACCGTGCAGGACGGAAGGACCCTGGCCTTTCTACAGTGATTATGTAAGTGGGGAGTAAACTAGGATGAGTGGAAATATCACTGAGTCATAGAGTTCCTGGGCTGGAATGACTCCTGTTATTCAAACTAGCTCCTATTGGCTACATTTTACAGCTTGGAAACTGAGGCCCAGAGCTCTCTGAGCAAATTCCGGACCTTAAAATAAATTTCAATTTTTTTTTTAAAATTTGAGTTTCAGGCACTGCAAAAATTTGTAAAGTAATATTTAAATTTCTTCACCATAGAAGTAACAATTAGAGGTTGGTACCTCTAATCCCTCTAGAATTTTTCTACACACATATTTTTAAACAAAAATGTGATTATACTATACACTAGTAGCTCTTGAGCTTTCAACTGCAAAACGCTTTCACACTTTTAGAAATTGCTGCAACCTCAAAGAGCTTTTGTTTGTGTGAGTCACATATTGCCACGCGCTAGAACCCACTGAATGGGCTCCGTTCCAGACAGCCAAGCATGTGATTCTCTTCTCCATACTCAGTGCCAACTTAGAATCAGCCACGGTGGGAGTGTCCACCATGGAGGTCAGGTAACACTGCAAATCAGGGCTCCCCCCTCCCAGAAAGCCAGTTATTAAACGTTGACCAGCATATACCATGGATTATACGTGTTCATATTTATCATATAAGATACTTAAAATCAGGGCTTTAGAAATATTTATTTATGTATTTTGATATAATGATAAAAATCACACATCAACATAATACTCTTTGTTTACATGTTTGCAAATCTCCTTGATATCTGCTTTGACAGAAGGCAGCTGACTTCTCTTTCCGTCTCAAGATTCAATCTGCTGTGATATCACATATTATGTAGCCCCTGGAAACCTTCGTACTGAGGAGAGGATAAGAATGAACAAGGCAAGGAAAGTCCTAGTAATCTTTTGAAAATTGTGTTAACCTCATGGACTCCCTTGCAGGATTCCAGGGTGTCCCAGGATCCCTGAATCATACTACTACACTTGGAGAGCCATCCCTACATGGAAGATTCTTTTCTTTTCTTTTTTATAATTTTTAAACTTTTTTTTTTTTTTTTTACTTACTATGTCATTGGAGATTCCCATGCCATGATAGATGTCTACTTCATTAAAATGAAACTCCTGTATACATGCTGAGTAACAATTACCTAGATTATTTGGCCTTGTTTTTCCTACTGTGTTTCTTCATTGACACCCACATATCATATTTCACAGACAGGGTAGAAAAAGGAGACAAGAAGAAACATGGAGCAGAATGATCTTCACAGACTATCTCTTTTATAAAAAGTTTGAAGACAATCTCCCAAACATTGTCTTTCCTGGCTTAGTGCTACGTCCATCAGGAGGATGGAATATGCACTGGTTTTGGTTCCCTCATTCCCTCTTCTGAATCCTTGTCCTCAATGACACAGAAAGATGCCCTCACTACACTTTTGAGGAAATCTCAAGTAAAACTCAGCTGAATTCTCTGAGGGCTCTAGAGGGTTCAGAGCAGAGACCAAAAAAGAGGAAATTTTGAGTATTGTGGTCTGCGTTCCTTGCCAAGAGAGCAAGTGAAATACCAAGAGCTGGGTGAAGCCAGAACACCCAAGAAGATGCATGATGGGTGAGACAAGTTCATGCTCCCTCACAGCACCAGAGTCTGTAACAATGCTTGCCAAGTAGCTGTTAGTGAGTGAATAGGGTTGTTATGATGATTAAACAGTTTTCATGCTGTCACTTCTACAGTGTTCGTGGCACTATACACATGTTAGATTTTATTTCGGTGTTTCGTTTTGTTTCTCAGTGCTAGAATTGGGGCTCATAACTACACCTTTCAGTTCAAGCTTCTGATCCACACTGGAATTATCTTTTTCCATGAAATCAAATTTAAAAGGCTAAAAGAAGAGGGTTGACAACATAGGCACATCCTGGATCACTGTATGGAAATTCTTCAGTGAATTTACATAGAGTTGCTACCAATTTGAATCCAGCTGGATCCGAACACATGAAGAGAGAAATGCACATTTTCATAGAGCACTGAGAAGGCCAGATCTGCCTATTACATAGTTGTCTGATTCTTTGTCTCCTTTTTCTACATGTTGCAACAACTATTTGGATAGTGTTTTTCAGTTTTCTGATGGACTTGAGAAAATGTGTGGGCCCTTTCCCATCTGGTCAGTAAGTAAAAACCTTGGCTAGATGAGGTAACTGGAATATTTTACTAACCGCAGTAATGCACATGCTTATCAGTCACTTCTTGTTTCTTAGCCACAAACCTGTCAACTCCAAGAAAGCAGGTACTCATTCCCTTCTCTTCATGCAGTGCTTGTTACACCTGATAAATGCAGGCTGCAATGAACTGTAAATCTAAAACGAAGCTATGGCTGACTTCTTGGTTTCTAAGAACAGGTTAGACTCCATGCAAGTTTGACCTCAAGTGTCTCATTCTCACTCCTCCATCCTGGAGCATGGAGGGGTAGGGAGAGCGGGGCATCTATTCCTCTCATTGGAAATTCAAAACGTAGCAGGACCCTCCTCCAACAGGCTTCTTTTGCAAAATTTACTAGAAATACAGCATTAGCAGTAATATTCAATCTTTCTAGTCTTTTGTGAATTTTTACTTTTTAATATATATAACAACTTTATATAATACTTTATAAACACTGTATAAATTTTTATAAATATAAAATACTTTATAAAATACCATGGTTTCTCAGTCTCTGCCTTAGAGATAGTAACCAGTCACAGGTCACAAAGTCCTTGGAATTGAAAGCTATGACTTGTATTTTCTTTTTCTCATTATAATTTACTTCAAGTTTTCTTATGAGTTAAAGAACTCTGCTCTAATATGTTCAGGTTCACCCCATAAAACTATCCAAAAAAACAATGTTGGGACCTTTGCAGATACCTTCATAGAATGACATCCACTGAACAAAACTTCATGGCCTTGTTTTCTCCAAACACCTACAGAGATAATTACAAATCGAAAAAAACTAAAACTTTTTAGTAGAAATGGGGCCAAAATGCTTCAGCTGAATTGTGTAATCTTTTAGGTCATTTTCAAAAGCCAGAATGAACTTGCACTATCTTTCCTTCCAGTGTTCTTATAAAATAGTAAGTTTCATTTGTGTTTTTCTCACCTGTCTCAATGTTGTGATTCAGACCACAGCATGTTGATTGACTTCCTTCCAGAAAGGCATTTCTCACCCTGAAATGAGATGTCTGAGTCTTGGGCGTGAGGCTTGGCTGGCTCTCTGAGTCGTGACAAGTTAGATCATCCCCAAATCAATGCACCGTGTTCAGAGAGCTATCTCCTTTCTCCATAGCCCTGGCTGCTTCCCCGCATCTTTAAGATGCACATGCTCTTTTCCAAGCTTTTTCTTTTTCTTTAGAGTTAAGCTCTTGCGAGCTTCATCCTTTCATCATTTCATGTTGTTGGTCCCCCTCACCTCTGAGTGATGCTGATCAACCAAAGTAAAGATAACTGATTCCTGATTTATCAGACTGTCCAATGCCTGGCACATCATAAGAACTGAAGAAATATTTGTCACCTCTTCTTTCTTTTGATCTAGAGGGAAAAAAGATATCTGATGGAAGTTAGAGTTAGAAAGCTTCTTACTCTCACTGGCCCCTCCTAGCCATGTTAAGACTTTTTACTAGGTTGGGCCACGTAAAGGTGATGCTATTTGATGGTTTTGGCCTACAAATATGGCAATTTTGTATGATTCAACCCATGCCATTCTGTTTGCAAAGAATTCCCAGACTCATTACTAGGGTGATCAACCAATGGTCTTCATTTGCCCAGCAATGGGGGCTTGGGATATGGCACTTCCAGTGCTAAACAGGGAAAGATTCGGGCACACTGGAACTAGTTGGTCACTGCTATCAAATTCTGCTTTCTGTGCTTCCATATTTCCAAAATATGAAAAGAGGAAAGTCCAAAGTTTGTTATAATAATAAAACAATAGGTAAGATTTATAGAAGGCCCACTATGTGCAGATCCCTGAGTTAGTATGTTTAATTCTGCTTATGAGGTAGATACTGGGTAAATACTGTTCTTATTTCATTTTTAGCAGTGGAGATAAAAGGAATCACAGAAAAGCAAAGTAACCTGACCACAGTCACAGAGCTGGCAATGGTGGATCAGGAAGCTGAACAGAAGGAATCTGAGTCCAATGTTAGTACTCAAAAGATGAATACTATTTTCTTCCTTGAGTGCCTGTGGTTTCGGCAAAGCCTGCCCAGGGGAAGTGGTTCTCGGAAGAAAAGTAATAGAAATGGTTTTCTCCATTCCTCTCTGGCTTTAGTCTTGTTTCTCCTCCTGCTCCCATGGCCTGAGTATCTATTGTTGTTATAGCCAGTTACCCTTTGCCATGCCCCAGCCAGCTCCAGGCTGGTGACATTCCTCTTACACTGTCTCAGGTGCACACTGCCCTGCTCTTAACTGATGCTCTTGACATTCTCTCCCCTGCTAATCCTGTTTCACAGCTGTGCCTGGACCACCACTCCCTACAGAAGAGTTCCTTAGATAGCCCCTTGGTTCTATCTCACTGCTGAGAGCAGAGGGGAAGAGGATTAAGTAGGGAGGTGGGCCTGTTGCCAGATCTTAGAGTCTTGAATCTTGAATGTCATTCCACTCAGTTTGACTTTTATCTGACAGATAGTCAGGAGCAAGCTAAGGTTTATAAGCAATGGCATGAACATATTTGTGTTTTAGGAAGGTAAGATAAATAATTGCCTGGTGCTGGGAGTCTATAGGATTATGTTCATTATGTGAGAGCAGACAAATTCTGATATAATACTGCAAACGCATATTGGGTGGTACCAAGACAACTAGTCAACTGCATGAGAAAAAATCCACCTAATCCAATTACTTCAACTATGTGATAATGTTGCCTGTTTTCTTGTTTGTTTGTTTTGTTTTATCCTCAGCCAAGGACATTTTTTCATTGCTTTTAGAGAGAGAGGAAGGGAGGGAGAGAAATATCAGTGTGAGAGAGAAACATCAATTGGTTGCCTCTTATTCATGCCTAGACCTGGGATCAAACTCAGAACTTAGGCATGTGCCCTGACTAGGAATCAAACCTGCAACCTTTTGGTTATGGGACGATGTTCCAGCCAACTGAGCCACACTGGCCACGGCATGTTTCCTGATTTTTACTCTCTCTAACCAAAATAAAATTCTAACAACAACAACAAAAAATTCACAAAGCATTAAGTTTTGTTGCCTATGAATTAAATATTTTAGCCATGTGTAGAAGCCTACTATAATATAGCTATCGTGTTTAGTTAAAATGACAGAGTTTATTAATCTTATGGTAAAGCCTAAAAAGGAGGAGCAGAAACACATTCCATGCTATCTGTAAAAAAAAAAAAAAGGGTAAAGAACAAACACAAAAATGAAAATATGAAATCTATGAAAAAGAAATATAGGTGTTGCAATATGCTATCAAACCACCACCATATCATTTTTCTCTATGTGCTTGTGTATTTGTATAAAAGTGCATGAAGGACCTTTCAGAATGAGAGATATAAAAACCCACTTTAAAATAAGTAAATATCTCCTCAAAAAACTCTTATCCTTATTAGAGTGAAGATCTGCTTTAAATGAATGCAACAGCTCTCTAAGCATATGTCCATAGTTCCCCAGGGATACCCATACCCCTTACCTCACAGGAAGCTTAATATATATATTTCAACACATAAGATAACATATACTTTGACCTGAGACTCCCTTTCATGCCTTGCTGAGTTCAAGATCCTTGCAATGGCTGCCAGCTCCTAAGATTTCAAAGACTGTCTACATTAATATCTTTCAAAGCCCAAAACCCTGGCAAGGAATGAAAATTGTTTTTGAATCTGCTTCAAGAATTAATATTAGAGAATAGGAGGTTTTCCTCTTGGCAAATTGAAGCTGAATAAATTGTGCTCTGTCTCCTTAGAAATAGAAGTGATTTCTGGAGGTGAGTGCTGCCGAGAGGAGGCAGGGTGCAATGCTGCGGGGGGGCGGGGTAGGGGAAGCGCGGAGAGGGGCTTTTGTTCTCCATTATTTGCAGGTCTGTTTCATTTAACCTGGTGTAGATGCTAAAATACAGGAAATAAGAGATTAGCTTGGAATTACATTAAAGACAACTGGAGTTATTGGGCAACAACTGAGCGGCCCGCTCCTGAGCGTTCCTGGATGGCCCTCCCATCCTCACAGCTATGACATAAGTGAATTGAAACCATCCTGTGTAGAGCTGCATTCAGTTCTGTTCTTTGGAACAAGAGAACAAACCCAAGAGATGTTTCTCTGATCTGCTCCTGGCACCTGCTTTGTCCACACCCTTCCCCAAATAAGCAGGGATTCTGGGGTTTGAGGGTTTGGTGTAGTTCACCCTGTGAATTTAAAAGACCCAGACATCAAAGCCACCTGCCAGGGATTTCAGAGATGGCTTTGACTTTGTTATTTTTTTCCTATGGTAGGAAAACAACATAATTCTTGTAATATACCAGTGAATATAAAACAGAATAGTAAGACTAAAAGGAAATCCTGCTGAAAAGCAGCCACTATAACTGCTAATATTTTGGTATTTTTCCTTCCAATCTTTCTTATCTTGATTTAGTCAAGAATAAACTGTGTATGTATAATTTTGTATCCTGCACTTACTTGACAGTTATTACCTAAGCATCTTCCCATCAATTTTCATTCATCTTTCTTTTGTCATTGTGGCCAAACAAATGTCTACCATGTACTTTTCTTCTCTTATAACCTGTGTATTTTTATTATTTCATGCTTTCTTATTTATGCATCAATTCAAATTGAATTCCAGAACAACTCTTTAACACTATTAAAGTGAAAAAGTATTTTTAAGAAATAAAGTGTTCCTTTGGACTCACAGGCCAAGAAACAATGCTCTAAGATTGTAGTGACATTTGAATGATAACCCTAGAATAATTGAAGAAATGATTCCCCGGGACACTCACAGAGCAAAGACAGGGTGGCGGTGGAAGATGAGATTCATGTGCTCTGTTAGCGTTCTAGGAAAGCATCCACCACCACACTGACAGGGTCCTTACCTGTCACTTACTTGCTGTGTGATATTGAATAGGTCACTTACCTTCCCTGAGCCACAGACACCTAAACTACAATGTAGGAGAACTAGTACTTGCTTCATCCTGGGATGCTATTTAGCATGTAATCAATACTTCCTAGAGTTCTGTTCTTACTATTCAAAATAAAGCCTTTTCACATTCGATCTGTGTTCATTTACATGGCATTTTTAAAAATAAATGGCATTTACTTTATTTTTATTTGTTTATTTTTAAATTACAGTTGATATACAGTATTATATCATTTTCAGGTGTACAACCAGTGATTAGACATTTATGTAACTTAGGAAGTGATCACCCCAACAAATCTAGTACCCATCTGACACCATACATAGTTATTAAAATATTATTGACTATATTCCTTATGCTGTACTTGGCATCCTTGTGACTGATTTGTAACTACCAATTTGTACTTCTACATCCCTTTACATTTTTCACCCATCACCCCAACCATCCAACAATTATCAAAATGTTCTCTGTAGCTACCAATTTTTTTCTATTGTGCCTATTTGCTTACTTTGTTTTTTAGATTCCACATATAAGTCAAATCATCTGGCATTTGTCTTTCTCTCTCTGATTTATTTCACCCGACCGAATACCCGCTAGGTCCATACATGCTGTGGTACATGGCACCATTTCATTTTTTTTAATGGCTGAGTCATACTCCGTTGTATATATGCACCACTTCTTTTTTATCCATTTATCTATCAATGGACACTTAGGCTGCTTTCGTATCTTGGTTATTGTAAATAATGCTGCCGCGAACATAGGGATACATATATCTTTTTGATTTAGTGTTTTCAGTTTCTTTGGATAAATGCCCCAAAGTAGAATTGCTGGGTCTTTTTTTCTCTTTTGTTTTAAAGTCTCTTTGTCTGGCACAAGTATTGCTACCCCAATTTTTTTGTTTTGATTTCTTCCCATTTTCATGAAATATCTCTTTCCATTATTACTTTCAATCTGTGTGTGCCTTTTAATATGAAGTGGGCCTCTTGTAGAAAGCATATGTAAGGGTCTTGTTTTGTTATCCATTCAGTGGCCAAATATCTTTTGATTGGAGCATTTAATCCATTTGCATTTAAAGTAGTTATTAATAGATATGTATTTATTGCCATTTTATTATTCATATTTTTAATCTTTTTTTCCGTATCTTTAAAGAAGATCCTTACAGGTGTGTCCAACCTGCGGCCCACCAGCCATATGCAGCCTGGAACGGCTGTGAATGTGACCCAATACAAAATCGTAAATTTATTTAAAATGTTATAAGACTTTTCTTTGTGATTACATGTCACAATGTATTTAATGTGTGGCCCAAGTCAACTCTTCTTCTTCCAGTGTGGCCCAGAGACACCAAAGGATTGGACACCCCTGATTAACATTTCATATAATACTGGGTTGGTGGTGATGAAATCTTTTAGCTTTTTTTTTTTTTCTGGGAAGCCCTATAAATGTCCTTTGATTCTAAATGATAGCTTGCTGTGTAAAGTACCATTGGTTGTAGGTCTTTGATTTTCATCACTGAATATTTCGTGCCAATCTCTTCTGGCCTGCAAAGTTTCTTTTGAGAAATCAGCTGCCTGTCTTATGGGAGCTCCCCTGTAGATAACTAACTGCTTTTCTCTTGCTGCTTTTAAGATTCTCTTTGTCTTTAACCTTCGGCATTCTAATTATGATATGTCTTGATATCTGTTTCATTGGATTCATCTTGTTTCAGACTCTCTGCAATTCCTGGACTTGTATGTTATTTCCTTCACTAGGTTAGGGAAGTTTTTTGTCATTATCTTTTCAAATAGGCTTTCAATTTCTTGTTTTATCTCTTCTCTTAACAGCACCCCCATCATGCAAATGTTGGTGCACTTGAAATTGTCCCAAAGGCCCCTCATGCTGTCCTCATTTTTTTGGATTCTTTTTTTCTTTTTGCTGTTCTGATTTAGTGGTTTTTTCTTCCTTATATTCTAAATTGCTGGTTTGATTCTCAGCATCCTCTACTCTACTGTTGATTCTCTGTAAATTATTCTTCACTTTAGTTAGTGTACCCTTCATTTCTGACTGGTTCTTTTTTATGGTTTCTATGTCATTTTTCATGCTGTTGAAGTTCTCACTAAGTTTCTTGATCATCCTTTTAACCATTGTTTTGAACTCTGTATCTGGTAGTTTGCTTGCCTCTGTTCATTTGGTTCTTTTTCTGGAGATTTCTTCTGTTCTTTCATTCAGCATCTGTTTCTTTTGCTCTAAATTTTGGCTTCCTCCCTGTGTTTGTTTCTGTGTATTAAGGATAGTTGTTATGTCTCCTAGACTTGGTAGAGTGGCCTGATATAGAAGATTTTTTTGAAGGGCTCAGTGGCATAGCCTCCCTGGTCACTGGAGATAGGTGCTCCAGGTGTACTCCCTATGCAGGCTGTGTGTACTATTCTGATGTATTTGAGCCTTGATTCTTGTTGGCACATTACTGGGATGGACTGATCCCAGGTTAAAAGGCTGTGAAGACCATTGCAACTATAGCAGAAGAGCTGCTGTGCAAGGGCTGACCTTCAGTGAGGATTTGATGCCCACTAGGTCTGCCCCTCGAGTGTGTCACTTGTGGAGGTGGTTGGGTTGTAATTCAGTGCAGTCTGAACCTGACTCCTGGGTGCACTTACTCTGGGGCCTTATGGTAGGTTCAAGTCAGTCACTGCTTGTGCCCTGCCTAGAGCCATCTAGAATGAGCTTTGGAGTGATCTTCAGATACTGCCACTTGTGCTGAGCTTGGAGATGCTCAGACAAGGCCAACCTGTGAATGGAGGCCAGCTGTTGCTAGTGCCAGGCCTGGGGCTACTTAGCAAGAAGTACTAGGCATGCTGAGGCCAGGTGCTCCTTGAAGCATAAGATAAGAGAGAGCCTTTGTAGAAAAAAATACTGAAAATGGCTTGGTTGGGTCTGCAAGTTGGGTGAGGCAGGATCTTAAGGAATCAGCAGGGTAAGGAGGGCGGCATTAATCAGGTTGATGGAGACTCAGATATAGCACATACCTGATGGCTACAGTGGGGAGGGTTCAGCAAAGGAACAATTGCCTCTGCCGGCACTTCTGTCTTGGATAAAGCTGCCCATTCCAGCCCTAATCCTGAAGCCAAATAATTCAGTTTCTCCCCTTTATGTCCCTGCTACCTTTTGAGCTGCTCTCCCAGTGCTGGAGCTCAGAGGAAGTAAGTCAGAGTAAGTCTGTTTGCAGGCCCTTTAAGACGAGTGCTTGGGACTCCAGAAGCCCTCCATCTCATTCAGTAAAAGTTCCTGCTGATTTTCACAGCCAGAAGGTTTGGGAACTTCTCTTCCTGGCACTAGAATGCTGGGCAAGGGGTTCTGATGTAGGGGTGTGATCCCTTGCTTTTTAGGGGGACCTCTGCAGCAAAGATATATCTCTCAATTTTTATCCATCACATGTGGGTGCGCAACCAACCCATTTCCCATCTCCACCTCTCCTACTAGTCTAGATGGGGCTTTGCTGTATATCCTTAGTTATAAGACTTCTGTTCAGCTAGATTTCATACAGTTCTCAATAATCATTTTTAGTTAGTTGTAATTTTTAATTATTTTATTTACTGACTTTTAGAGGGAGAGAGAAGAAGGAGGAAAGAGAGAGAAACACTGATATTTGTTGTTTCACTTATTTATGCATTCATTGGTTGCTTCTTGTATGTGCCCTGACCGAAAATCAAACCCACAACCTTGGTGTGTTGGGATGAGGTACTGAACTACCCAGCCAGGGTAATTTTCATGTGGATGTTAGAGGTTCCAAGTACTGTGTTTACCTGTGCCACCATCTTGTCAGGAGTTCAAAAAATTATATTTTCAAAAGCTGTAAAAATATAAAAACCATTTCTAAATTAACTGCATCCTCCTTTTGCTAATATTTTTTAAACAGGTAGCCCATATTTTGCCTAGGCTGATAATTTCTTTTGACATCTATATAGCATTCAGCATATTTTGTTCATGTTGGTTAAGTATGGATGTGTATTCTCAAGAAATCTAATTCTATGATTTGGTCATAATATTGGGCACTCTAGAAGCTTTTTCAAAAATATACATGCATAAACTAATTTTAGTGCTGTCATATATTTTCAAAACTGCTATCTACATCTAAAGAAACAACATGGTCACCACACATTCTTTTGTTTATTTGAGCTGGTCCACTTTCTTCTGTTTCTGCACATTCTCCAACTTCACCTCTCCCTTGTCTTCAGCTTGACTGACACAACAAAGGCCATCAATTGGATGGCATCTATTAACCTTGAACCCCCATCTCAATTCAGCCTCTAACCTTTTCCTCTCCTGTGCCAGTAGGGATTTGGGTCTCCTCCGTAGACAATGGATACATTCTTCACACCTCCACCTCACTTGGTTTCTCTGAAACAGTCAGTCTGTTCCTGATCTTCCTATTACTTTCTGGCCTTCCTTTCTTAGTGTTCTATCTGCTCTGCAAAGGCATTAATGTCTACATTCAGAAAGGATCCCCAAATCATGCCCTATCAACATGTCAAAAAACTGTAACATTACCATTAGATTTCATTGCTTGACTTGAATAAAAGAGACACCTATATTCAACTCTTTCTTCTTTTTGTAGAGCTTATGTGGCACAACTAAAAATAAATGTGTACCACCAGTACTTTGTTCCTTTCTCATTACCTTCTTGCCTTGGGTATATATATACAAAGTGTTATCGTGGTGTTTTTGCCCTTCAACAATTAACAGTTGAGAATCCCTACGTGCTAAACATTGAGAGGGACATAGAAAAATACAATGATAACAGTTACCCTTCATTGAGCCCTTCATGTTTGCCAGAAGGTTTACATAATAACAACCTTGCACAGTAGGTATTAAATTTCTCAATTTTACATGGAATGATGTTGAAGCTTCAAGTTCTCAAGTTCACGCAGCTTGCAACCAAAGAGCTGGGATTCAAGCTGTGTCTTTCTAACTCAACAGTTTCTTTTTATGACTCATCACTAAGTATATATCTAACAGCTCCTAAGAGACACAAACTATGTGGAGGGGTGATTCTAAGGTTAGCTTTGAATATTGATAAAATTAATTACAGCATTTTCAATCTGAGATTGGGAATCTGTGTATGCAGAGAGGGAGGGTTTAAAATATGCATGGATTTTTGACTGTGCAGGCAGTAAGTACCGCTAACACCCATGATGTTAAAAAGTTAACTATATATAGTTTTAAAATTTTATTTATTCTTTTTGAAAAAACTAAGAAACTTTAGCCAATTGGCTCATTTGGTTGCAGGGTCATCCCATGCACCAAAAGTTTGTGTGGTTCAGTCCCTGGTCAGTGCACACACCAACTGGGGCATGTACAGGAGGCAACACATCAATATTTCTCATGTTGAGGTTTCTCTCTCTCTCCCTCTTTCTCTCTCTTTTCCTTCCTCTCTAAAATCAATAAAAACATATCCTCAGGTGAGGATTTAACTGAGAAAAAATATGTTCTGCAAGGTTTTAGAGTTTTATAAAAGATAAAGTTACATCACTCCTATCTACATTTTTCATTTCAATTTACACATCAATTTTTCCTACCCTATTAAATAATGCATTTTGAAGCAAAAATAAGCATTATTTTGTAAAAATTATGAAAATATATTCAGAAAGTTAAATGTTGGCCTTTTGCTAGTCACTTCTAAGATCTGTGGAATAAGAGCTTTTACATGATTCAGAAGGTACTGACGGTGTGTCTCCCTGACAGTTCATTAATTATTGCCATTTTCTATTTTTCTCTCCATGGAATTCTGGGACTGAAAGAGGCCCTGTTAGGAACCCCATATGAAAATAAGCCATGACCTGGGAGCCAGATGAAATCAGGGCAGACATAGTGAGAATCAGGAGGTGTGTGTAATGAGAGGAGGTGTGTGTAAGGGGAGGTGGGCACAGGCCTAATGGCAAATGTAGACTCTGTTTCTTCTATTTACCCATATTCTGTTTTTCAGTAATTTTCAGGGTGCATTTTACTGAAATTTTAAGCACATTTTCATGTATGCTTTTTTATATTTTTATAGATTCCTAATGTGGTGACTGTAGTGGCATGAAGTGCCAAGGCTGTGCCATGGATTCATGGGACAGTGGTAAAGCAGCCCAGAAAAATCCTTGGTGGATCGGGTTGTTTCCATGCCACCCAAGGGTGCTCAATCTTTTCTAATCTTGGAAGTTGGTTATATTTGGTAGAAATACTAGATGCTTCGGGTCTATCTTTTAAGTCAGGGAATGACTCAGTTGAATTGACAATAATACAATGAGGAGGCGAAGAGCCTGGCTGTTTCCAAAATCAATGGGAAAGCAAGCTGGGATCAGCTGGGCCTAGAAAAGAGAAGTTGTGGTACCCGTACAAAGTTTTTGTCATTTCTTTGTAATAAGGCTATAAATCTCTCTATTCGACTATTAACTTTTTGAAGACAAGAACTGTATTGTATTCCTTATCATATCCCCAGTGATTAGCACAGTCTTAGCACAAGGTAAGCAGTCAACCAAGATTTAGAAATAAATAGGAATTGAATTAAGAGGATACAAATGATGATCCTACACTATTTTTAAGCCTAATTTATGGGCCATATTTGTCTAGTATATAGTTCTTAATTGTGAGCAACTACATATAAAATATCTCAGAAAATATTAGTGAGTTCTACATAGGGAAATTTAAACCTCAGGCTTGACCCTATGAGATTTGCGCCTGTCAGATCCAAAAGACCCAAAGTGTAGAATAAATTTAAAACATGATGTTTGGGAATTTCCTTAGAACAACTGCTAAAACAAAGACAACGCCTCTTTGGGAGGCTGCACTCTAGGCCAAGGCCACAAAGATCTTGCTCTTGTTAAAACTCCATCCATCAGCATTAGCTCACAGCCCCAAATTAAAAATACACAAGGAAACAGACCACCATGAGAGACCGCAGAAATAGCAAACAGAATTACACCCCAAGATTTTCATACAATGAATATCTAGATACAGGTTACAAAAAATATACATTTAAAATTATTAAAGAAATTAAAGATGAAAACAAAAATATGAGAAAGGATCATAAAGTATCAAAATAAGGAGGAAACAGATCAAAGGATTTTAAGCTCTTGTAAAGGAGTATTAACAGTAACTCACTTTACATAAAATATGTATGTTTAATAGAATGCATAGCTTTCAACCCAGTGGAGAAATAAAGAAGAAAAAATAAGTAAGTCAATACAAAAGACAGCAGGAAATGTGAACGATAGCAACAAAACCCCAGATGCATAGAAAAGGGTAATTTGAAAGCAGACAGTAGAAATAAATTCAAATTATTAATAGTAAACAAAACTGTAAATGGACTAAATTCATGATAGACTGTCATATTTAACTTCTTAAATTTTTAATTGAAGTATAATATACACACAGAAAAATGCATGTAAGTGTACTGAAATTCAGCTCACTGAATGTTTAGGATCTGAACTCAACTGTGTAGACAGCCCCAGGTCCAGAAAGATTACCAGCACCTCAGAACTTCTCTCGTGCCTCTTTCAGTCACATCCCTGCTGCTCCCCCCAACAGTAATAACGCCCTCTTTTGATTCTAACAACAGAGATTGCTTTTTTCTTTTTATTCCAAATTAGATTAAAGATGTAAATGTGAAAGGCAAAACTCATAAAATTTTTCGAAGACAGTCTTTATGATCTCAGATTTGGAAAGACTTCTAAAGCACAAAAATATATATAAAGGGAAAGATTGATCAATTTTACTATACTAAAATGATGAATTTTGTTCTTTAAACAACATAAAAACAGAAGAAAGTCTAGCCATGAACATGAGAAATATTTGCAGCTTGACATGCAACTGCCAAAGCATCAGTATAACAGAATATATACAGAATTCCTACAAATCAACAATAAAAAGATAAACTATGCATTGATTTTTAAAAATAGACAATTAACTGGTATTTCAAATCTTAATAGTTATCAATATTTCACAAAATGTTCAATATCAATGGTCACTTAGGGAATTCAAATAAAAACCATGACTCCTATATTGGGGGAAATGAAATATGTAAGTGTATAGTAGTTAAGATCACAGGCCCTGAAGTCAGACTCTCTGGGTTCAAGTCCTAGATCCACATACTTAGCTGTATGCTCTTGGGAAAGTTACTGCAGTTCTTTGGGCTTTGGCTTCCTCATGTGTAAAATGTGGCTAATAATCCCCTCTTCCCCATGGAGACATTAGCCTCATTAGGAGCAGTCTGATGGAGCGTTTGCGAGGGCCAAAACCTTAATGTCGTCTTTAACTCCATCTCTGGTCCTTCCACAAACAACCCTCTCACTTTGACTTTCAAAATAGATATAGATTTTTATCTCTTCTCACAGCCCCATTGCCACCACTACAGTCCAGGTTAACTGGTATCTCCCACTGGGAAAATAACCTTCTAATTGATCTTTCCACTTCAGTGTTGGCCTCTCTAGGCTATGTACAACACAGTGGCCAGAATGATGTTCTTAAAGCATAGTCAGACCATGTCACTTGATTCTTCAAAACTCTCCTGTGATGTCCCATCTTCTTCAATAAAATCCAAAATCCTCACAAAGTCTACAAGTTCCTAAATCACCTGGTTCTGGTTCTCACTCTTATCTCCTCTTCTTCTACTCTGCTTCTGTGCTCCAACCACCCTGGGTTTCTTGCTATTTTTCAGAGACTGTGTTGGTGCTTGTCTAATTAGTATTCTCCTCCAGATGTTCACCCAGCTTACTCCTGTACCTTTTTTTTTTTTTTTTTTTTTTGGTGCTTACTTAAAAACTTCTTCTCAATGAAGGTTTTATCGGACACTATCTAAAATTTTGATACTTACTTTAACATTTTATATCCCCCTTTATGTTGTATTATTTTACCTTAATTCTTATCACTAATATGTTATATTTTAGCTATTTGCCTTATTTAATTTCTGCTCTATAGACTATGTTCCAAAAGGCAAAGAGGTTTGTCAGAATCTCTCACTACTTCTTCTCCAGCACCCAGAACAGTGGCTGGCACATGGTAGGTCCTCAATAGCTTTTGGTTGAATGAATAAATGAATTAATGAGTGTCAAGTTTTGGCAGAGTATAGAACAACTGGAACACTTATACACTGCTGGTATAAGTGTAAATTTAAATAACTTTGAGAAACAACTTGGCAGTATCTACTAAAGCTGAAGATGAATGTGTTTTTTGACCTAGCAGTTCTACTCTCCTGGTGGACACTGTCTAGTTAAATGCTTCATATATGCATCAGGAGACAGGTATAAGAATAGTCAAAGCTCCACTGCTTATAATAGCAAAGAACTAGAAACAACCCAAATGTTCATCAACAGTAGAATAGATTAATGTATTGCCACTTATTTATACCATATAGCAATAAAAATGAATGAATAGGAACTAGAGCAAAATGACATGGATGAATCTCAAGAACAAAATTGGAGTAATATATGCAACATGATTTAATTTATACAAATTTGAAAAAGCAAATAATATATTGTTCAAAGATACTGAAATGTGCAGCAAAAGTATAAATAAAAGCAAGGCAATAAAGTACACAAATTTTAGGCTAGCGATTACAGTAGAGGAAGGATGGAAGAATGGGATAACAGAAAAGCATAGACTAATTTTGAAGTGTAAAGATCATGTTCTTTTTGTTCAAATGTATGGGGAGTGTGTGTGTATAAGTATTTCTAATATTTCACAGTTATAAGTATTTCATAATACATGCTCAATATATAATAAAATAGTTTTGAACAAAAAAGCTAAAGAAGATGTTAAAGAAATGAATATGCTATTCATTGAACAGGTTTTCCAATTGGTCACCAAACATGAAAAATTAACCAAACTTACTATTGACCAAGTGCTACAAATTAAAACAATAAGATAATATTCATGAGATTGAAAAAAATTTTTTAAGTTGATCAAATTAGGTGTTTGAAATATTTTAGGGAAGTAGATATTCCAGTAAACTGCTCATGAAAAGGTCAACCAATATACTCATTTAGAGGGCAGTTTGTAGTGTCTGTTAAATTAATAATGTGTAAACCTACAATTAGCAAATTATTTTCAAAATAATACAATTTTGAAAAACATACAAACATAACATTTTAAAGAGTATATCTTTCCAGATAAAAACAAACAACATGAGATGAGAGAGAGAGGGAGCAGGAAGAATAGTCAAAGGGGACTCTATCTTCTGTAATGGTCTCATAATTTTAAAAATACATTTAAATATTAATTATAATTAATTTTATAAAAGAAATACAGATAAAGCTTCATACCATACGATAATCCATGGCATGCAGGATATTAAGGTAATATTTAAATAAAATAAGGTTTTAAAATACTTTAATATTTATGTTAAAAACTACAAAGGGCTTAAACTTAATGATAGGATACCAATGTAACCAGTTAGAAAAGGAACAAGCAAAACAAAACAAAGAACAAAATAAGTAAAAAAGAAAATAAATATAAAAGCAAGAAAAAAGAAATAGAAGAGAAAATACAATAGACAGAATCAACAAAGCCAAAAATTGTTTCTTTGAAAAGATCAATAAAATACACAATCTTAAATCTTAACAGACCAATTACAACTAATGAAATCAAAGCAGTAATTGAAAAACTTCCAACAAATAAAAGTTCTAGGCCGGATGGCTTCATAAGTGAATTTGACCAAACATTCAAAGAAGAATTAACACCCATTATTTTCAAAACATTAAAAAGAAAGAAATCAAGAGGAAGAAAGACTTCCGTGGTCATTTTACGAGGCCAGCATTATCTTAATTCCAAAACCAGATGATACCATAAAGAAAAAAAAATTAAAGTCCAATATCCCTGATGGACATAGATGCTAAAAATACTCAACAAAATATTAGCAAACCAAATCCAGCAATACATTAAAAAAGACTATACACCATGATCAAGTGCGATTTATTCCTGGGATGTGAGGTTGGCACAATATCTGCAAATCAATAAATGTGATACACCCCATAAACTAAATGAAGGATAAAGCACACATGATTATGTCAATAGATGCAGAAAAATCATTTGATAATATCCAGTACCCATTTATGATAAAACCTCTCAGCAAAGTGAGACTAGAGGAAACATATCTCAACATTATGAAGGCCATATATGACAAACCCACAGCTAACATAATACTCAATGGAGAAAAAATAGAAATTTTTCCCTTAAGATCAGGAACAAAACAGAGATGTCCACTTTCACCACTCTTATCTAGTATAGTACTTGAATTCCTAGCCACAGCAATCAGACAAGAATAAATAAAAGGTATCCAAATTGAAAAGGAAGAAATAAAACTATTATTATCTGCAGACGAGATAATACTATATATAGAAAACCTTAAGGATGCCACCAAAGAATTTCTAGAACTGATAAATGAATTCATTAAGAAGCAGGATACAAAATACATATCCAGAAATCAGTTGCATTTTCATATACCAATAATGAACTGTCAGAAAGGGAAACTAAGAATCCCAATTGCATAAGAAAAAATACCTAGGAATAAATTTAACCAAAGACATAAGAGACCTGTACTCAGAAGATTATAAGACACTGAAGAAAGAAATTGAAGAAGGTACAAATAAATGGAAGTATATATTGCTCTCATGAATAGGAATAATTACCAGCACTAAAATGTTCCTACTACCCAAGGCAACTATAGATTCAATTCAATTTCTATCAAAATATGAATGGTGTATTTCACAGAACAAGAACAAATAATCTAAAACTTTATATGAAACTACAAAAGATTCCAAACAGCCACAGAAATCTTGAAAAAGAAGAATAAAGCTGGAGGTAACACAGTACCTTATATCAAACTATACTACAAAGCTATAGTAGTCAAAATAGTGTGGTAATGAAACTTAAAAATAAACAGACATACAGATCAATGGAACAGAATAGAGAACCCAGAAATAAACCCATGCCTACATGGTCAATTAATATTTGACAAAGGGGGCAAAACACAGTCTATTCAATAGATTGATAACATGCAAAAAAAAAAAAATGAAACTAGACCACCTTCTTCCACCATAGACAAGAATAAACTCAAAATGAATTAGAGACTTAAATGTAAGACCTGAAACCATAAAACTCCTAGACAGGAGCATAAATCATAAAATCTCAGAAATTTCTCTTAGAAATGTTTTTTTCTGACATATTTCCTTGGGCAAGAGAAGCAAAAGAAAAAAATTAACTAAATGAGACTAAATCAAACTAAGAAGTTTTTGCACAGCAAAGGAAACCATCAACAAAATGAAAAGAGAAAGAATAGGAGAACATATTTGCCAATGATACATCTGGTAAGAGGTTAATACCCAATTTTTTCAAAGAACTCATATAACCCAACACCAGATAAAACCAAACAGTTCAGTTAAAAAATGGACAAAGGACCTGAATAGACACTTCTCCAAAGAGTACATACAGAGGGTCAACCGGCATATGAAAAGAGGCTCAATGTCACTAAACATTAGAGAAATGCAAATTAAAACCACAATGAGACATCACTTCATACCTGTCAGAATGGCTATTATCAATACATCAATAAACAAGTGTTGGTGAACATGTAGAGAAAAGCGAACCCTTGCGCCCTGTTGGTGGAAATGCAGACATGTGCAGCCACTTTGGAAAATGGTATGAGGTTCCACAAAAAGTTAAAAATGGAAATGCCTTTTGAACCAGCGATTCTACTTCTGGGTACATATCCAAGGAAATACAAAACACTAATTTGAAAGACTATGTGTACCCCTGTATTTATTGCAGTGTTATTTATAATAACCAAGATATGGAAGCAACCCAAATGCCCATCAACAGACAAGTGAATACAGATGACAGCTAGTGGGGCAGGGGAGGGGAGGTTAAGGGGTAGAGGGTTTGAGCAAAAAGGGAAAAGGACTCATGGACATGGACAACAGTGTGGTGATTGCTGGGAGGGGTGAAGTATAAGGGAACTAAATGGTAATGGAAAAATATAATAAAGATTGAATAAAAAAATAAAAAATTTGTGGTATATATATATAATGGAATATTAGCCATTAAAAATGAAATTTTACCATTTATGACAGCATGAATAGACCTATCAGATATTTTTTAAGTAACATAAGTCAGCCATTGGAAGACAAATACCATATGATTTTACTTACATGTATAATATAAAGAACAGTATAAATAAACAAACATTGAAACAGACTCATAAACGCAGAGAACAGACTGATGGTTGCTAGAGGGGAGAAAGGTTGGAGGACTGAGTGAAAACAATGAAGGGGCTGAGAAGCAATTACAAAATTAGTGAAGCAATTACAAAATAGTCATGGGGATGTAAAGTATAGCATAGGAAATATAGTCAATAATATTGTAACAACTACATACGGTGCCAGGTGGGTACAGGAAATACTGGGGGAACACTTTGTAAAGTATATGATTTTCTAACCCCTATTCAGTACACCTGAAACTAATACAACATAAATATTGAATGCAAACTCTAATTTTTTAAAAATTAAAAATAAATAAAAATATACAATCATGATAAGACAAGGAGAGGAAAACTTAACAATGTTAGAAAAGAAAAGGAGAGCGTAACTACAGGTGCTGTGAATGTCACAAAGATAAGAACATGTCATGCACAGTTGATGAAAATAAATCTAAAAACTTAGATGGATGGAAAATTTCCTAGAAACATATTACTTATCAAAACTATCTGAAAGGGGGAAATTAAATAGACATATAAACATTAGAAAAAGTGAATCAGTAACTAAAAATCCATTCACCAAAAAATATAAGGCCAAGATTATTTTACAGGTGAATTCTATCTAACTTTTAAGGAACAGATTATTCAATTTTATACAAACCTTTCAAGAAAAAAAAGATAAAGGAGAAATGTACCCTTAAATCACTTCATGAAGCTATCATAATACTCTTGAAATCAGAACCAGTCAATGGCAGTAATAAAATTGAAAATTATATGCCAATCTCAATTATGAACGTAGATGCAAAGACTATGAATAAAATATCAGCAAGCCAAATTCATCCATGTGAAGAAAGAAGTACTTATGACTAAACTGGTTTTATCCCAAGAACAGAAGGATACTCTAATACCAGAATATTTAAGTATAATTTACCACCTTAACAATTAAGAAAACATCTCAGTAGATATAAGAAAAAACATTGTGTAAAAAAAATTCAACACATACTGAATATAAAAATTCTTGTTAGTCTAGGAAGGACAGCCTTCCTTTATATATGAAGGGAAGCTGGTAAAAACCTATAGGAAACATCCTATATGGCAGTGAAACCTTAGAGGTGCAATCCTTTTTAAATCAATTAATTTTTCTCCTTTTGATGCATGTTTTGGTTGTCTTCATTTTTGTTATTTTAAGGAGTGAACCTCTTGATGTAAATCTATGTGTATTTGTCACATTATTTATTTAGGATAAATTCCAAGAGGTAGAATTTCTCAGTTCAGGGCTTTACATCCTATAAATATTTTTAGGTGGGAGGATTGCACAAACTTACAGTGACACAAAGAAGTTCCTGGGAGTTCTCTTTTTATTCATTTCATTCATTCAACACAGATTTATTGAGTGTTATGATATGCTAAGCTTTCTGCTGGGAGCTGGTGTTCGGTCATAAACACAACAAATGTGGTCATCAGCACCCTACTGGAGCTCACAGATTAGTTTATCTTGTATATCTTGTTTAAGAAATTGCCTGTTTGTGACTTTACTCATTTTTCAAGTGTTCAGTTTCAGAATGTGAGATTCCAGGGTGTTCAGCATGTAATGCAGGGGTGTCCAAACTGTCAGCATCCCTGGGCTGCCCTGGAAGAAGAAGAGTTGTGATTACATGTTGCATTAAATATATTGCAACATGTAGTCACAAAAAAAAAAAACCAAACAAACCCATAATGTTTTAAGTAAATTTACAATTTTATGTTGGGCCTCATTCATAGGTATCCTGGGCCGCATGCAGTCCTTAGGCTGCGGGTTGGACACCCTTGAAAGTATAAGGGGTACAAGCAATGAGATCTCTTTGTGACTTTCTTTCCCAAACCAAAAATAGAACAAATAGTGGAAAAACGGAATTGTATTTAGAGGAGAGCAAAGAGGAAAGTACCGAAACTAGTTAAGTCCCAAAACATCTGACACGTGATTTCCTCATCTGGGGAGAGGGAGTGCCACAAGCAGGGAAGCAGAGGGCACAGGCCACTGACTGGTCGCATCCCGGTTTTGCCTTGAGCAGCCCCTGCACGACCCCTGATGCGGGCTGTAATTTGACTCAAATTAAAGTCAGAAATCCCTCTAGAAGAGATTTCTCTATACCGTCCATACCATTCATCATTCTCAATCAGCAACTTTAACCTCAAAAAAAAATAACACCAAAATTAGTTCTGACATGATAGAAAACTAACTTCCACTGCTGGCTCCTTCCTCTCAAATAAAACCTGCAGATACTGCGTAATTGAGAAGGAACATAATGCTGAGCCAGTAGCAAAACTACAAGAACTCCTGGAGAGGCCAGAGGTGGTCTTGGAGCAGTGGGGAGATGGTGGTGCCTGGAAGCAGCCCGAGGGGGAGTGGGAAGAGAGGCTCAGTTAGAGGTTTCAACTTCTGCATTTCCTTTTTACCCTCAATGTTTTGGGGTGATCTTCACCTGCCTTACGCGACAGCCTAGGGTATGCATTGTGGTATCAGTGGTGTAGCTTCTGGGCAGTAAAGAAATTGATACAGGGGAGGGAGAAACCAGTTGCCCTGTCCATGAGCATCGTCCCCACCATCTCCAGGGGCTCCAAACCCCCAGGCTGAGCTAGAGAGATTGCCTCTTCCCAGTTTTACTTCATTCTAAGAACTGGATGGTGAGTCCCTGACAGAGGAATTGACAGAACAGTGAACTAATTCAGCTTGGGGAGCTCATCCAGAATTTGATGGTGCTGAAGGCTTTCTTCACCGTGGACCCCATCCCTTCCCATCTTCTAAAATCACGAAGGGACATTTTAGTGTATATGGAGTCTGTTCGGAAAAAGTCCAGCCATTGTTAATGTAATGAGAACAGTTTGCACAACATCGATGTCACCTGGCAGCCAAGGAGAGTGGACTGGAATGTGCATGCACGACCAATGATGATTCACTGTACTAGTCAGCGGGGGTAGCAGACTCTGTTGAGTGAGCACGTGTACTGTGTGGCTGTCACATTCAAAATAACTGAGCGAGCAGAGTAACAAATCTGCATTAAATTTTGCATTAAGCTTGAACAATCCTCTACAGAAACTGTTGGGATGGTTCAGAAGGCCACAGCTATGGGCCACTGGTGATTGGCAGCTTCATCACAACAATGTGCTCACTCATGCATCATGTCTCATACAGAAATATTTGGTGAAACACCAAGTCACCCAGGTAACTCAGCCCCACCTAAAGCCCAGATATGGAGCCCTGCAACTTCAGGATTTTCCCAAAACTAAAATGACCTTTGAATGGGAAGAGATTTCAGACTATTTATTGGATTCAGGAAAATATGAGAGGGCAGCTGATGATGATTGGCAGAGCTATGTGAGGTCCCGAGGTCCCTGCTTTGAAGGGGACTGAGGCATCATTGTCCTATGCATAATGTTTCTTGTATCTTGTGTCTTCTTCAATAAATGTCTCTTTTTTCACATTATATAGATGGATACTTTCTGGACAGGTCTCGTATTTGTGCCTTTCCTTATAACATTGCCAGATAGAATTAAGCCCAGGAAAATATGAGCTTGCAGGCCAAAATAACAAGATGCCCAATGAGTACAACCACTATAAAATACAGGCTAAAATTGACAAATACCACATGAAGCAAAATTATTGGGGCAGAATAAGAATTTAAAGTAAACATGATTAGTATCCTTAAAGAGATAAAGAAGAATATTACTAATGTGGAGCAGGTACAAGAAGTTTTGAAAAGAACCAAATGGAAATGCAAAAGTAGGTTAATAATAATATAAATAATAAAATAATTAATATAAGAATAAATAAATAATAAAATAAGAATAAACTCTGTGTTTTGTATACTCACAACTGTAAGTCAACTTTTGCCCACTTCTGTATTAAATTTTAAAAAAATAAGTTGGAATAAAGAAGGAATGAGCATTCACTTTTATCCAATACAAAATTAGAACCAGTCAATTAATGGAAAAGTCAGTGAAAGCAAGCATTAAAGAATGACACAAATACCTCAATACTTAATTGTCACCTATATAAATGCATATTCAACTGCCAATCTTTTGATAGAGGCAATGCTTTTCTTTTTAAATTTAGAACCTAGGTTGCCTTTCTTGCACAAAACACACCCAAAGTATATCTACGGAACTTACAGTTTCTATTTCTGTGATTTTAGTTCAGAGCCAAGATAAGATATATTGGCAAAGCAACATAAGTTCCTTAACTTCTATATTTAAATATGTATTTTTGCAACATTTTACCATTGTTCTGCTCCCTACAAATTTAGTAGCATTTCTAAGCAATTAAATTTTATCAAGTCTTTCTACACACTTAACTTAGTTTTTTGGAAAAAAAATAACTTTCATGTCCGCACTACGTTAATCTATATAGTTAACTTCCACAGTTACAAACATTAATTGAAATCAGAGATAAACAGATTTTGGAAGAAGTGGAGCTGAGTACTGTTAAGCCTAAAATTCCTGCAATGGAAGCAGAAGTAACTTGGGCATCCTGGAGAGTAACTCAGTAGCCACCAGCATTGAGGATACAGAAGCCTTAGGTCATTGTGCTTTACAAACAGAAGCCTTAGGTCATTGTGCTTTACAAATGGAATGCATTCTCCAGCAGGGTTCAGCTGGAGAATGGAGACTAATTACTAGCTTCTGGTGACTACATGGAGCAGAGTCTTTCCCTCTATATATGTATACAATTTGCCTTGCATATAAGCTCACTTTGAACATTATCAAAAATACACATATAGTCCAAGAGAACTTTCTAATGGAACTTTGTGGGATAACTTTAAGTTTGAAACAAAAATAAAATTAGTTCTAAACCACCAAAATAAGCCAAAGCTCAAATTCTCATTCAGAATTCATTTAAGGATGCATAGTTTTTAATGTGAAACCATAACTGCCATCCTTGGAAACAAAATGAGATACATTCTTGTCCTATAATAATTCATAATTTTTGAAATTCTATTTTGTCAAGGGTATACAATAACTAGAATACAAAGAGGCTTTAAAGATAAAGAAAGCTCAACAAAGTTAATCAGTGTAAAATAAGAGTTTTCTGGAGTTCAGTGTAAGCATTGACAGTCTGCATTCATTGTATTTTCACTGTTCATTACAAAGGAATGAGTCAAGCAAACTTAATTTTCATCAGCTATTGATTTATTGATATCCATACCATTATAAAAATCATTTGATAGCTGTTTTCAAATTGAAAGTCATTATTGAAGTGTCATATATTTCTGTCTATCATTTTCATTGATTTCTCTGATTTATTAAGACTCTCACACTCTCCAATTTCTCATCATGCTCAGCGCTTTCTATTCAATGCCTTTCCAAAATCCACTCCACCGCAGTTCAAAGTGAATTCAAAATCTTCTGCCAAATAAAAATGGTTCTTAACCCTTAGTTGCGTTTTTTCTTTTCTTTGTTAGTCAAGTCAATTAAACCTATAACCATCTGAAGAACAAATTATTAAGATTTAAATATTACTGTTTGCATATAGTATAAGATTGAGTATTATATACATATATTAGCCTAAAAATCATATTGAAACACACAAGAAAAAAAATGTGTACTTCTCTACTTTCTAAATTATAAAATATCTACCTCCATGTATTGTACAAAAGATGACCACAAAGAAAAATGAAAAGTTAAGCAGAGAATTTATTTGGTCAGGTTAAGTTGTAAATCAGTTTAATTAGTCTTCGAATTCTTTCTCCTCAAAAATAAGAGATGGGTAAGCATGGTAAAAGAAATTTTTCTGAAAAGTTATAATTACTGTTGTGCCATTAGAATATTTAAAATTAGCTAATTTAGAAAGTTATCAAAGTAATTTAAATATGATGAATAAACTAACATAAGTGAGAGTGTTTATTGGGAATAATATAACATCAAGCAAAGGAGCTTCTGAAAATTTCAAGATAGTGATATAACCAAATGTTATTTCAAACATGTACTTCAACTTCTGACTCTAAAATACAGGAAGCAAAGCTTTTATGAATAAATACTGGTTTGATTCTAATGTTTTGTGTTGGTTCTGATGTTCTACTCCATTTTATTGTTACATAGCTGATCATAAAACAACACTAAACAGTGTCCTCAACCCCAGGTTTTGAGTGTGCAATGCTTTCATCAAAGAAATAGCGGGTCATGGAGAGGTCAAAATACATGGGACTCAGTATTCTGTATATTGCCAACGGTAACTCTACATATAGAAAGAACACACGGTCCTCCCAGTGAATGGAAATGGTCTCTCCTCAGTCATGTGTGGCTGAGGTGCTGGTATTCAACTCAGAGAGCTTACAAAATGACATCATTAGAAATCTGCCCTTTTTGTGTGTACATTCTTCATACTTCCAGTCAAGAAGGGATTTAACTTGGTCAATTATAAAGATAAAAAGACACAAAAGATGAATAATAAAGAAGATTAACAATAGCTAAATGAAAAAAGTTAAATGGAAAATGAACCTTGACAAATTTTGATAATGTATGATTTTTCCATGCCAGTACCTGATATAAATATCAATATTTCTTTTGGTTTATTTAAGAGACTTTTTAAAGCATAGGTTTAATTTCCACAGAGAAAATATATTGTTTCAACTAGTTACTTGCTTTTAGCTAGTATTTATTTGCAAAACCATGGAGAAATTAATTATGTTATACCATGACTTTTATTTCCCTAAGCACTAGTACTTTTATATTTACTGAGAAGATCCTTCTGGAAAACACTTATTTAAACATAAGTCTGATTACCATAGCCCCCAGACTTTGTGTTCTTGTGGGTAGCAGATAAAATATAGAAATATAAGATAGTATAATTAGTGACTAATGTTCTGAAGAAAATTTAATTAGGGCACAGGATAGAATTTAGCTGAAGGTTAGAGTATTTCACGGATGATTTTAGGTGCTCAGTAAGTCATGCCGATGAGGCTAGCACTGTTCTCATCCTCATTTGCCACGTGAAAAATTCTAGACTCAAGGCCCCACATGCTAACCACAAATGCCTGGAAAAATGTTTATTTTTAGGACTAACAAGACTGGACTGTAGCAGTTGCTGTCCAAAGTGTAGACTTGCCTACTACTGCAACTATTCTCATAGAAATTTTTGGGTTTTTTTGCTATTAGAGCAGAGTAGTGTGGAATAAAATGAAATCCTGTGTGACTTATTTTCTGGAAACTAAGAAGAAGGAATAGGATAAGTGGTTGAAAATGATAGAGAACCAAATCTCGCCTCAGTATAAGGAAGGATTTTCTAACAGTTACAGATGTCCAAAAGTCCCATTTGCTTCCTTGTAAGTAGTAGAAGTGAGATTTCTGGCTTTGGTGGCGTTCAATTACAAGCTGGGCAGCCCCTTGACAAGAGTGTTGGAGCAATCAAACATCGGCTCTATGTCTAGACTACACATATTACAAAGTGACTCTACCCTTGAAATCTCATCCAATTTTGTGTGGGGCGTGTATGTATATGTGCTTAAATTTATCACAATAGATCTAAGGCCAATCCTATGTGAGGACCAATATTTCTGATCGATATCATGATAAATAACAACACTCTGTAAAGACAGAGATTTGAAGCTATTCTATTCTTAATGTAATAGCATATTAACTTAAATGCAACCTTACAAAATCTTAAACTACTTTTACTTTAATATCTCTACCCTCCTCCCCCGCAAAAAAAAATCCCAAAGATTCGAAACTCGGAAGCCTCCAGAAATAAGAACACTATTATCGGTGTTTCCTGGCTAAAGTAATTTAGCAAAATCATAGAAAATAACTTCCCCCTTAAGTTATAAGTTCAAGGATTTCAAGAAAATCTGGCTACAATGTTTATTCAGTTTAATGAAGCTCAATTCCTTTTAGCTGTAACTATATTTATCTACCACATTAGCTTTACTTACTTAATGATGCCTATTCATCTTCCTAAAATGTGTTTTGTTGTACTTTTATAGGCTGTGCTTTTGAAATTCTCATGATTTTAAAAGTCAAGTTTAAAAGGAGACAATGACATGCAGGGGTAGGAAAAGGCTCAGTCACTGCCAGGAGTGCACGGGGCCCAGGGAGTCTCAAGCAAAGAAACATGACAAAGCAGCAGCTCTCTGAACACTTAACATGGTACATGTCCACTCCATCAGGGCCTTTAGAGCCCTCAACTTCAAGAAATGGATCTTGCATTTGCAGCCCACCCCCTGCAGTGGGGCAGAGTGAGAACTTCCAAACTGCATGATCTTATTTTAGGCCATGCATTATGGATGATAGATATAGATATATAGACTGATATTTATATTTTTATATATTTTAAAGGTAAAATCCTTTAACATACTTCCTATCACAATTTAAGTGATAAATAAAAATCCCATTTACATTATTACTATTTTAGAAGTAGTAATACTCTTATTATTAGTGTCCGCAATCTAGAAAGATCTCAAAGGATTGAACTGACACTCCCATGTAATACAAGTCTTCAGCTTTGTTGGGAGGCTACATGCTGGGAACCATAACCTTGACTGGCAACAAAGCCTCTAGGTCACTTTTGTCTTCATGGTGAAGATCACAGGTCTTTAGTAACAATCCATCTCCTATGCTACCTCTAGAGCCCATAGAAATTACTGAGTTCACCTTCAGCAAATTTACTCAGGACTTGGGACTAAGCAAATGTTAGAATCCCAGGAGTAAAGGTTTATCATTTCAATAAGATATATTGTAATATTGGTTTGCAAATCCCCCAATATAGGAATACAACTAATCACTTATATACCAGTTTGTTCCAAATAGTTATAAATAACCTCAATAGTATATAAAAGGTGAAAACTGAGATAGTCTCTAAAGAAAGCACATAGTTAGGAATAAAGGCAAACTTCATAAACAAACAAAAAATAAATCCTGGGACAGAGTTATGGAGAAAATAAAAGAACATGTTTTGGTTATTTTCCTTTTATTTGTATTACAGTTTTGTATGTTTTTTAACATTCCGGCTAAAATGAATTTCAGTTCATTACTTAAACAAGTAGATGAAAAGTTGTAGATTATGTCAGGTTGTACTAAGTCAAATAAAAGTCATGTTGAGGAATTCATGTGATTTTAATTAGTATTAGTTAAGCAGGGTATAAAGAACTGCTGTATTATTTCCCTACATAAATCATAGTAATATGGTAAAATTTCATTCTTTTACTAATAGAAGTCAATCAAAATTAATGATAAACATATTTTATAAAATAGTCAGTAAATAACCCAGACTAACAAGCATAGCATCTAGTAAGACCAGATAAAGTGTTTAACATATGAATGTTTCCTATGAACTTTCAGAGGTTTTAAACACAGATTGCCCTCTGATGCAGTTTAAATATTTCCCTAGTCTTGTTTGCACTATTAACCAGCTTTATTTTTACCCCCTAAAGAAAAACTTTGCTAAGCAAAGATTACTTTTAACCTGGGTCCTCTCCAAGTTGTAAATTGATGGAAAGAAAACAAATGTTGTTTACCATACCGGATAAATAAAATGTTGAATCAAGTTATTATTCATTGATGCTGAATGAGGAGGAAGTAAATTTGAGGTTACCATATTTATATTGAATGCTAATTAACTAGTATGACATTGTTATTGTGATGATGATGACGATGATGGTTGGTTTGGGGGTGAAGATTTTGTTTTTTGTTTTTCAATTCATTCCAAAACTGACCAATAAATCTATTCCTACAGTAATTGACTACTCCAGGCCTGACTTGGACAATGAAGTTCTAAAAGTCAACCTGGTTATTTCTGTCAGTGTGGACGTACTATACGTTCTCTTTTTTGAAACATGTCTTCAAGAGATTTTTGTGTTTAAAACTAAATTGAATTTGCCCACATACTTCATTAAATGCCCTGAGAAGGAAATTATTATGAAGCTTGTTTATTTAGAGGAGCGCTGTTACATGACATCAAGAGACAGAAGTGTGCTAATTATGCTGCTGTGTTGTTATGAAGGGAACCTTTTTAAAATGCTAACAGCCATCTACAACCTAAAATAAGTGAGTCTATCAGATTGTCAAAGGTGTTTAGAAATCAACAAAAACTAATTTTGGCAAGAGTGTGTGGAAAAGGGCACACTCTGCACTCTAATCACAGGGGCAAATTGCTATATGCTTTCTGAAGGGCAGACTGGTAGTATGTTGAAAAAGAAAATTTAATGTATACACTGACAGAAACAACCCATGTCTAGGGATTTTTCCTAAGAAGTAATCGCCCGACTTGGGGGAGAGATTTGTACAATAGTGCTCAATGCAGCATCGTTTATAAGGGGGAAATATGGAAACAACCAAATGTATAATAATGGGCACAGTGAAATAAAATTTGGTAGAAAGATACAAGGGGATACTGTGCAGACATTAAATATTGTTTGGCCCATTCAAATTTCTTGCCATGGAAACAGACTTACAAAAATATTGAGTTAATAAAGTAAGTTGTATAAAAATATGGCCAGACTTAGGTAACATTATGCAAGTTGTCCATTCATCTATAATCTATGAATCTCTGAAAAAAAAATTCCACAAAAGATAAGTGCTTTTGTTGTTGCTATTTGTATTATTCTGCACTCAAAAGCAATTTTTAAAGAAAATAAGAAAAAGATTAAGAATGGGTAAGAATGGTTGATAACTGCCTAAAAATGAAAAGATGGAGAGTTGTTTCTTGAAAAAGACCAAAGGAAAAAAATTAGTTGGACTATTTTTTATTCTAAAATTTTTGTTATGATTTAATCTAGTATTTTTAACTATGAAAGTAACACAGGTTCATGGTAAAAAGAAATAATAATAATACAAATGTCAAATATCCATAAAGTGAAGTGAAAGTTATCTGTATATATTAATATACTTGATGGATTCATACATACACAAATATATCCATCATTTCTTTAACCTACATTTTATTATTTAACAATTGATCTTAGATTTCTTTCTATACCAGTACATATAGAATTCTGTATGCCTTTATATGAGTATATAATATTTACTTAACTATTTCTTGTATTCGTTTCTAGATTTTTTCCTAATACAATTACTATAAAATTTCCTGATTGAAAAATATATACAAAATTATGATGTTTTTTAAAATATATTCATAAGTGGGTTTTGTTTTTCCATTTCTGCTCTTTAGTCTGCTGCAATTTATTTGCATATAAGGAGCAAGTTAGAAATTCAGCTTCAGTTTTGGTTATTATTTTCCCCAAACTAGCCAACATTTTATGTAATCTTCTAAACAATGTATCTTTTCCCCAAACAATATTATAAAATTGTCCTTTCTCTCTAAATTGATATGCTATGTGTTACAAAATAAAATATAAAAATCTGGGTGGAAAATTGACAAAATGATTATTCACTCAGAAAAATAAATAGGCAATAGTTAGCTATGAGGATAGCCAATGTCAGAACAATTCTCTCTTAGGAAGCAGCTAGAAAAGCTGGATAAAATACAGAAAAGCAAGTGTTCAAAGGAATTGACAAAGCAACCATGGCAACCAAGACTTAAAGGACCAAAATACTAAATAAAAACAAATTAAAGCTAAAGTATGTTGAAGACTGAAAATAATAAAGATAATGGAGAAATTAATGAAATAGAAAGAGCACAACATAGAAAAATCAACACAGCCAAAGTTGCTTCTTGGAAACACTCACAAAATTGGTAACTCAAACAAGATTTATCACAAAGAAAATACACAAATTGCCAATACTAGGGTGCGGGGGAGATATAAACACAGAAGCAAAGATATCGAAGATCTCACGAACAACTGTATGCAGTAAATATAAAAATTTAGATGAACGACAGACATAACTTTCTAAGACTAATATAGAAATATATAGAAAATCTGACTAATGCTATATCTATTAGAATAATTGTATCCGTAGTTAAAAAAAAAAAAGTTTCCGTAAAGAAGATTCCAAGCCCGGAATTCTTCTAAACATTTAAGGAAGAGAACAGGAACCTGCTTCATGAAACATCAGTAGCTTTAACAGTACAACCTGGTAAACACTAAATAAGAAAGGAGAATTATAAGCCAGTCTTTTGTCATATAGACACAAAAGTCCTGAAGACAATATTAGAAAATTAAGTCCATATTCTAAAAAGGAATAGAAGGGAATGTCATTAATCTGTTAAAGAGTTTCTATGAAGTTAGCAGAGAAAGTTTTCCCTTTGAGGTTGGGAGTAAGGTGAAGAAGCTCTCCCACACTTCTTTCCTGCTCTGTATCCTCTAACAAGTGTAACATGCAAAATGAATAATGACTGGACAGGAAAAGGCCAAACTATATTTGTAAACAACATGATTATGAATTATAAGAATTATTAAATAAATTTGGTAAGGCCCTGAATACAAAATCAATAAGAAACCAATTGTATATGTGTATCTAGCAACAAACAACTAGAAAAAAACTTTGAAAAGAATGCCATTTACAATAGCAACGAAAAGACATCAAATATCTAAAAATAAATCTAATAGAAGATACACAATTTTTATAAGAAATTACTGAGAGAAATTAAAGAAAATCAAAATAGTTATAAGAATATATGATGTTCATGGATGCTGTTTTAATACTATAAAGATGAACATTCTACCTAAATTCATCTATACATTGAAGGCAATTCCAACTAAAATGCAAGTGGTTGATTTTTGTGCAAATAGACAGATTCCTAAATTCAAATGGCAATGTCAAGAGGCAAAAGTGTGTATTTGAAAAACAGCCCTCAAACCCAGTGTTGGCAAAAAATGTGACTCAGCCGAAACTGCTGATGGGAGTGCAAACTGGTGCTATCACTTTAGGAAACTGCTGGGCACCATGTTGCAACTATTCCATGGAAATGCGAGCCTGTAGTCACAGCCGCAAAATTTTGTCACAGCCCGAAACTGGAAACAACTCAAATGAATGTCATTAGTAGAATGAATAAATAATGATATATTTATATAATAAAAACATAAGCTACTTCTACATACAACATGAATAACCTCACAAACAATGCTGAGCAAAAGATGACAAATATGATATACTACATATTCTCTGATTCCATTTATAAACAAACAAAGAAAGCTCACTTGTGATGATGAAGAGTTAATAGTATGTAATTGCATTGAGTTTGGAGGTGTAAGTAGAAAGAGGGGCAGGAGTAATTCCTGGGTGCTAGTAATATTCCCTTTATAAATCTTAAACTATAAGGATATGAGTTATACTCTTTTCTGAGTAATTAAGCATCAGTAAAAACAGTTTTAAACATGCAAAAATAACCAGGAAAATTCTGAAGAAGATAGAGTATGGGAACAATCTATATCTATGAAATGTTACAATGTATTATGGATGTACAGTCATTAAAAAGAGTGTGGTATTGGTACAGGACTAGATACTGAAACAAAGAGCAGGTCCACAAGTGGACCTAAATGGAACATCAAAGTTTTATACAATGTATACGCAGTTACTTGAAATTTTAGTCAGTGTTAGATTTCAATAAATTAAATGAATAAATAGAATTAAAACTCTGAGTAATCCAAAGGAAGAAAACATCTAAGACAAATATTTAATATCATGGGTTTCCATGTAAAATGTATAGGACAAATTTTCATCACATCTAAACAACCAATAGGGAAAACAAAACAAAACTCTGATTTTTCTTATATACTTATTTCCACTTTTAAGGTGAGAAATAGATTAAAATTGGATGGTGGGAGTGGGTAGGGATAACAGACTTTGCTACTAACTGAAAAAAAGTCAAAAAAGTTGACCATACACCCTTTTGTTTATCATCTCTGTTGAGCCAGAGAGGTATTTTGTTTTGTTTTGTTAAACTGGTGCAGGACTATAAAGCAGTCTGTAGCATTTTGAGCGACGGAAACCACAACTCCAATCAAAAAGTGATTTCTTGGTCTCTTTAATTAAAAACTCCAAGAGTAGATTTTGCTTTGGGAGATGATGAACACAGAGTATTAAATAGTGTCATCAGGATATGGCTTCTCTCTCAGATGGTTGTTTCCCCAGATGAAGATGGCTAACAGCAGCTCCCTTAGCCTGCACTCAACTGAATTGTCATACACTGAAAAGGTGGGAGTCTTTGTCCCAACGTTCCCAGCAAAGGCCTCATTGTATTTCTTTGGCTCACAATGCATCACATCCATTCTGAATCAAGCATGCTGGCTGGAGAAATGCTTTGATTAGAGTCATTTAGTCCCAAATCACATAGTCCATCTCTGAGCTATGGAGGCATCAATCTGGGGGCTGACAGTGGGGGAAAAAGATTAACCCCAAAGGGAAATCAGAGAGTGGTCACCGAGACGATATTGAATGGATCCTAATTGGAAAAATGTCCCATCTAGAGTAAAATAACACAGGGGAAGAGGCTCTATGAATTTAACCTTGACATGTATTTACAAATGTTAAAAACAAGATAGCAGCTCTGAACTGAATGTTTGTGCCCCGCCCACCAATTCAGAAGAAGCAGTCCTCACCCACGCTGTGATGGTATTTAGAGGTGGGGCTTTTGGGAGGTGATTAGGCCAAGAGAATGGAGCCCTCATGAATGGGACTAATGCCCTTGTAAGAAGAGACAGGAGAGAGGTGATCTTTCTCTCCACTATGGAAGGACACAGCAAGCAGGCCACTGTTTGCAAACCAGAAAGAGGGTCCTCCCTAGGACTAGATCATCCTGTACCTTGATCTTAGATATCCCAACCTCCAGAGCTGGGACAAATAAATTTCTGTGTTTTAAGCCAGCCTGTTTTTTTTATTTTGTTATGGCAGACTGAGCAGATCAAAACAGCCAAATCACTTTTGGAAAAGTAAAGCTTTCATGAGGTTGAAAAGTGTTCCCCATCCCCCGTATTTCCCCCCATGTTCTTGAGTGTTCCGTGGTTATTTGGGTGGCAGAGTTTGTTTAGATGAGCTTTCCTAGGATGTAAAACGAGCGCTCAGATAACGGACAATTGCTGCCTTTGCAGAAATACTATCTTGCACCAAAGGAACTGTGTCTTTTTTAATCCACTCTTTCTATTGCCTTTAAATACCGTTTCTGACAAGTTCTGTCTTCCTGTCAGCTGTCAGTAAACAAGTATTGGGCATTATTTATAGCACTGTAAACACATTACATGAAAATAAAATGAGTTCTTAAAAAGCCAAGAGAAAGGCTTCCAGAGTTGTTTAGCTCTGAGAATGAAGTTTTAGGAACTTTCAGATGAAAAGTCTGGAATATAAACTAAAGTCTCTTCTAAATGTGCCTCTTTTATAGCTCCTGGACACATTTCCTTTTTGCTTCTAATCTGAAAGTAGGAGAACATTTTTTCATGTTAAACTTAAATTGTTTAGTTAATGGTCTAAGAATAATTCTGGGGAGCATTTTTCAGTATAGTTGTTATTACCCCATGCCTCTGACTGAATTTGACATATCTATTGTGTTCTTGCTGTTTAAACTGATCCCTGGGATTAATCATCTTTTTTTTTTTTTAACCAGCTTGAAATTGTAGGCATTTAATGGATATCACTACATCAGTCAACTTAATGAGTCTCATTGTCTGAAGTTTAAAATATACTTTCTGATCATTCTAATGTTGAACTATAATTGACATTCATGCTTATTACAAGTTTCCAAGTTTTCCGAGTTTGCCCTTCCTGCCTGCCAGAGGAGAATAATTTAGCTGAAGTTTTTGTTTTTTTTCAGTTTCTGGAAACTCAAGGGCACCTACTGAGTGATGTGTGGAAGGATCTAAACAATCGTTGTTTACTACAGTGCATCTTAAACAATCATGTAGTTTCGATTTCTATAACAGAATATTCATCACCACAGTAGGAGCTGTTCCATGGGAGATCCATGCTGGCTAAGATTACCCAGGGGTATCTCTGGCAGCCTGGCAGTTGGAAAGGAGAATGGGATGTTCACATGGCTGTGGCATTGTCACTGGGTAGAGAGCCACAGTAGATTCAGCTAGCCTGCAAAAGCTAAGCGCAATGCAAAAGGGACTCCTTTCTAGATAAAGGAGAATCATCCAATCATCATATATGGTACAGGTTACTAAGTGGATTCAAACCTGAGTCATAATTAATGGTTTTGGTTTCTGTTTTGTTTTCAGTTGTTTGAATTTATGAACTTCTTGGCTGAGAATGTCATCTTCTGTTACATGGGCCTGGCGTTGTTCACATTCCAGAATCATATCTTTAATGCTCTTTTTATACTTGGAGCCTTCGTATCCTTTGAAATATAGAACATGGGGTGATGCAAGAGAACGAACGACTTACTTTTACTGATTATTCTGTTAAATTGTTAAAATAATTTCCTCAGGTTTACTGAAGGGCAAAATTTATGGCAGATACATAATTTCTAGTTAGGGGAGAAAAGCATCCTAAGAAATTGGGAACTTTAATAAATGCATATGGTTCAGTGTAAGAACTTTGGAAAATACTGGGGGAAATAAAAGGAGAGCACTAAAGGGGAGTGACTTTTTTGAATATTCAAAACATGTTTAAAATTATGAATCATTTACATAAAAATGTCAATCCATTCTTTATAGAGAAATATATTTAATCTGCATTAGCATGATCAGAAGACAGCAAGGATTATGAAGCTTTAGAAATAATTTTATTACAAGATGGTAAAATCTTTCCAGTAAGGACTTTGAAAATAGGATCTACAGAGTAAAGACCAAATGAAGTTGGCATAATGGATGTGCTTTCAGTATCTTGATCATTGTGCACAGATAAGTTTATTTTAATAAGATAACCCTTTTTTATAAACAAAATAACGAAAAATCTAGACCTCACTTTAAATGCAGAGGACTTTGTAGCCCTAGGCCTGGCATATAGGCATTCCCAGTGGGGGTGGATATCTGAACAAAAGGATACCAAGGCCCCGGGGGTATCCCCAGGGATAGTCAGCAGCTGCTGTCCTTCTTGCCACTTGTAAATGGACAAATGCCACCTCAGATCACAGGCAGATGACCTTACAGCCAGGAGAGTTGACCCTTGTGCCAAAGCCCTGTTCTAACCAAGCATCTACCTGCACTTACCTCTTGTTTTCTCTTCACTGAGCACTCCACTCAACCCTCAAATTTCATCCAAAACTTGGATTTTAGGAGGGTGCACTTGGATTCTGATTTGAGGGCAAACTAGAATAGGTAGACCAGTGATTTTCAACATTGTTCATCTCATGGCACACACAAACTAATTATTAAAATTCTAGAGCACACCAAAAAATATATATATATTTTGCTGATCTGACAAAAAAAAACATAGGTATAATTTTGATTCCTTCACACCAGATGACTATTGTTTTGTTGGCTGTTGTCATTTTTTTATTTGACAGTCTAAGGGAAAAGAGGTCAGTTGTCCCTCACTAAACCATCAGGTGTTGCATCTTTTAAAATTTCTTGCAGCACACTGGTTGAAAATCACTGAAGTAAACTATCAGGGAAGGAGTCCAAAACAGCAAAAAGGGAGAGATGACTACCACCAATATTGTCATAAATTTTAACCTTTAAAGTATGGATTTAATAAAATGCCTCTTAAAGTGTTCATCATATTAGACATTTAGATAGGCAATTCCTCCAAAATTAAATGCACCAAAAAAATAAAATAAAATAAGTGAAGCTTACTAGACATAGGGAGTATAAAGTGATGGAAAGTGAGATAGTAATCAGGAGCCAAAGTACATTTATCCTTTCTAAAGTACTGCTTGAGAAGATAATGCCATAGCCTCTGCATGCTCTCTGCCTCCCGTTTTGCAGCAGAATTGAACATAAAGTTAGTCATCAGTGAAGGAAATGTGATGAGAAAATTTACAGTGATTGAAATGGTATTGGGTTAACAACTGTAAGCCAAATATATATTCAAAGAAATGCAGAGTTCTCTATTATTTCTGGAAAAGAATTGGCATGTAAAGATGAATTTTGGAAGCAAGTTAGACATGCATGTATTGACATGTTTATCCCTGTTTTCTGGGTCATAATATAGAGAAATTACGGAACATAAAATTTAAAGGTCCAAGACTCACACCCTCATTGTAGCACGTTTTCCTCAATGTCTTCCTGCGCTTATCTACAGCTAGCAATTTTTGTTGCCAGAGCCTGCAACATATATCCCCTCTCCTTCCTCCTGAATCTGGGCCGGAAGCATAAACTCCCCTGGAACTTCCAACATATGATGATGTTTTCAGGTACGTGAACTATATTTGGCATCAATCCTACTCTTCTCTTACTCATTCATTTTATAGAAAACCATGGGGAGACGTAGAGACCTTCTGGGGAAACATAACTCCTATTTACTCCATTGTACCCAGCACCATGCTGACACTCCATAAGTTCTGAGCAATAGTGGGATTTTTTCTTTCAAAAAAAAAAAATGAAAGGAAAGGAAATCTTGGGATGACATCAAGGTACAGCACCTGCCAGACACTGGCCTAGAGTAGGTATTGGACTTTCTCCTGACCTATTTCAGATCAATTTTTATATTGGGGAATTTGCATGATCATTTCATAAACTGCTTACTTGAAGGTAAGTAGTTTGTAAATGGTGTCATCCTTGTCCTTCTCCCTAGAATCGCTGTCCCTTTCCTATACCAAGCTCTAGGAGGTTCTCACGGTTAATACAAAAAAAGAAATATACCTAAGAATGCTGAGTTATTAGCTGAGAAAACAGGTATTAATTGCACAGTCACCAAGTGCTAAGAGCAGTTCCAGGCACTGGTAGATGAACTGAAAAAGTCTACTCTCAAGAAGCGTATGTGCTGCTTGCTTGCCCCATGCCTGAAGGCTCCTTTTTCCAAAAGAAAATACACCAAATGAATTTGGTGACCAAGAACTACTCTGGGGATTGCAGTTTCTTTTTGTTCAACCAGTTTTCCTACCATTCATCTTTCCTGTTTGGAGACCTTTCCCCTTACATGCCTTCTAGGCATGTATGCACTCACTTTACACTCACAGGCAGTTCATTGGAAAATATGTGAGAGTAAAACAAACAATAACTTCTCTCAGAAGAGAGCAAATTCCAAATAAAATTTCAGGTATACAGGAGGATATGCAAAATGTTTCCAAAGCTATCACTGATTGAATATTTACTGTTTGCTATTCACTGTAAAGCAATCCTAAGAAGTAAATATTAACCCATTTTTTTTGATGGAGAAACTAAAGTTCAGGATCTCAAAGAGGTTGAGTAACTTGACCAAGGACAAAAGCATTTCTCAGCTCAGGTCTAGGGGAACTCCACTTTAAACCAACAAGGTGTTTCAAAACCTGCATTTTTAGAAGTAGTACTAGGAATAAAAGTTAGTTTCACCTTCAGTTTCATTCTAGCCTGTTCCACACAGTAAAGGGTGGAAACTCCAAAGTTGAGAGTGAGTTATTTAATAAAGTACAGGCAAGTGGATATCCAGAGATAAAAACTACTGCCTTGGCTTGGTTGCTCAGTTGGTTGGAGCATCATCCCAAGAACTCAAACACTGCGGATTTGATCCCCCTTTGGGGTGTGTATGGGAGGCAACCAACTGATGTTTCTCACATCAATGTTTCTTCCTTTCTTCTGTCTCTCTCATCTACCTTCCTCTCTCTCTAAAATTAATAAACATATCCTAGGTGAGGGTCTTTTAAAATTATCTTCTGTAGTCATCAGACAGTGTTTTCCTACATTTATAGACATGCTAGAGTCAAAGAGGGAATCACAAAGAGGATAAGTTGGACTGACAGACGATTTTTGACATAGGACAACAATGAACTTTGGCAATGAGCTGACTTATGTTATGGGAAATCAAAAGGCAAATTTGATCATTTATAAATAGGCAGTCAGCACTGGGTTGCTGTTTTCACAAAGCATTTGTAGGGATTAGGAAGTACTGAATTTTGCCATATACAATGTACTCCCATGTATAATGTGCATCTTTATTTTTCCCTCAAAAATTTCAGTAAAAAAGTGCACATTATCCATGGCAAAATTCAGTACTCTTCCTTCTTTCCTATCAGAGCATCAGTAAGTAGTTGTGCCCTGGGGAATACTGGCTTATTTTTAAAAGTTGGATATTGTATTTTAAACAATGCTTTATTTTATAAAGAATTTTGAGCAGTGCATGGTTTTAGATAGCTATATTTTGAATTAGAAGTATCTGCCCAAATGACTACTTGGCTTGATGATTTCTCCAGGGTTTGGCATGTATGTTTTTTTAGCCATAGAATTGAGGTTGCATTAAAAACTGAGGTCAGCAATACAGTGTGTAGGACCAGGAGATGTGAGGAAGTCCAGAATTTGGTGGTATCTTTATGATAATGTAAAGCAGAAAGTCAGCAAACTATGGCCTTTGAACCAAATATAGTCCATGACAGTTCTGTAAATAAAATTGAAACACAGCTGATCCCCCGCTTTTTTTAAACAGTTGTCTGTGGCTGCTTTTGCACGACAAGGTCAGTGTTGAGTTGTTGAACCAGAAACCACATGGTCCACAAAACATAAAATATTTACTGTCTGGCCCTGTTTTGAAGCATCTCCATCCTCTGGAAGGAAAAAGATAACTCCATCACATTACTGGGATAGAAATTCTTGATTTAATTCATTGGAATTCCAATCAGCTACTTCTGTCTTTAAAAAGAATGTCATGCTAGTATTTCAGGACACCTATATTCATATGACTATAATGTCCAGAGAATGGCAGCCATTGTCTTCCACATTGAGCATCTATGTCATCTGCCCCTCACTGGGTCACTTATGGCTAGCAGTTCAGCAGTTTAACCTCAAGGATCAGTGTCTTCTTGGCCCAAAATTATCTGTGTTTATATATTTGACTGGTTTTTTGTTTGTTTGTTTTGTACACTTTTCACATTGAAATGAACCTGAACAACAAAGGGATTGGATTACTTCATATTTCTAGTGCTGTTTCTATTACAAGTTAATAATATTGATAATATTTCCTCATATGGTGGAAAGAACATTGAATTTTCCACTAAAAACTGTCTTCTTTCTTACCTTTAAAATGAGAAGATTGTAGTGTTATGTCATTATGTAATGGAATCATAGATGCTCAACTCACAAGTCACTCTACACCTTTCTAAGACCTTTCATGAACAATGTTTTGAGATTCATAGCCAGGGCAACATTGTATAGGCATATTGGTCTCTTTTGCAGATTAAAGTGGTGGGGGAGAAGATTGTGTATCTTGCTGACAATCTCAAGACCAATTAGAGATGAAATTGAGACTGAACCAAAGCTTCTTGGCTTTGAATTTAGACCCTCTCATCTACTTGACACCACTTCAGATTTACCCTCAAGGTCATGAGAACAAAAGTTAAATCAAAACCATGTCCTTCCTAACCCAGGACAACCCCAGCATGTCTAACATATTCCTTATGCAAACCTACCCCCATCTAATTCAAAACAAACCAAACATATGGGCAACACCCCCTCTAGCCATTGATTCTGGTTTTACACTGCACCCGCTAACCCCTACCAGAATATAGGAAGTATAAGTGAGAGTTCACCACATGCAAGGATATTCATTTCCTCAAAAGAGAATGCCCCTGACTCAGCTTTGATTTTTGCTATGAACTCTGATATACTATACCTCATCTAGGACCTACAGTTTTAAATGTATTTTCCAGGGTAAAAAGAATGTAAAAGGTCAAATGAAGGTAACCAAACCAGAGGAGGAGGTGAAGAAGCAGATCAAATAACACATTGTCTAGCTTGTGCTGGGGATATGAGAACAACCCCTGCTGAAACTAAAAGAAAAAGCCTGTCCTTTTAAAGAATGTGCACTTTAAAATATAGTCTAATGTTCTTAATTATGCCTGGAATCATCTTGTTTATCCAGTTAGAAGGGTGACTTTAGTAGTCTTTTGGTGGAATCTTGTTGTCCATGTCTCACTAATAAATTTAGATGAAGCCTCTCTGTACATAGCCCCAAACACTTTCATGATCCTTTGGAGAAGTTAAACAACAATAAGCCTCCATCTGGAATGACAGTGTGAATTTATTTACACATTTGCTCATTCGTAGTCATCCAGCTCTTCGTGCAGCTGACATTCATTGACACCATTTCTTGGGTAGCCATTTGGGTGAACGAAGACAAAGACATGGGCCTTTCCCTCAACAGTTTTGCACCTAACAGAGAGAACTTGGCTTCAGCCCATGCTCAGTTCCTAGGGTGGTGCCCCACAGGTGGTTCAAACACCAATCAAATAAGACCCAGAACTTTCTGTCTTAATCAATTACACCTACCATGTGATAATCCCTTTTCCATTGTCTTTTCCATAGTCTTTACTCGTGCCAGATATGTGTTCTTTGGTACTGGGCAGAAGAGCTGGACATACCTTCCAAGCAGAAGATTCACTTGTAAAGTTAATAAAACTTATGCTTCAGGCTCCCTTGTTTACACAGGCCCCTTCCAAGACCCTGGAAGGATCTTGGGACCCGAGCAGTGTGTTCTGTGGTATAGAAAGTTTTTGTAAAAGACAGTTTTTGTATTATATTTTTTAAATAATGCCCTCAAAATGTGTACATTTCTCAGGCCCCACAAAACCCGAATCAGACCAGTCTCTAAATCTGGATATACCTGGAGGTGAAGGTTAGGAAGCGGTCCAGTGGCTTGTTACTAACCTCCTGGCACTGAGTGGGGCCTTCAGTAACACTGAAACCAGGGCCTGGAGCTCTGTGGATGGCTCTGGGGCAGCAATGTTTTTGAGTAAATCTCACGTTGTTCATGGATTTCCCACTGCCGCCACCACCACCTTCTACTCTACCTCCACCTTTTGCCTCTGGAATGAATTAAACTGAGTGAAGCAATGGTCAGGGCCCAGATTGAATTTCTCACTTAGCAAAGACCCACCTAAATCATGTTGTAATCTATATGCACACAAAGCCTTGGGAACTGAAAATGAGGAATGGTGTCAAGGTCAGGAGTAGTTGTCTTTCTCTGTTCTGTCTTGAGAAGCTGTTAACACAAATTCTGTTTTTGGTAGCTAGGTTGTAGTCAAAGTCAATTGGGGAATATTACCCTGAGACATTTTTAAGACCTTCTTTAGATTCAAGGCCAGGGGTTCAGAACTGCTGTGGTACGTCATGTGGCACCAACACGAAGGACTTAAGAGGACACTAAGCTCCCCTTGAAACTGTTCCCTTTGCTCCTGAGCACAGCCCCAGCTAATGCCAGGAGGGCACTGCCCTGCCCCAGCGCCCCAGCTCTCAGCTCCTTTGAAACCAAAGAGGCAGAGCTGTGTGGTTTAAATTAAAGGAGGAGATGAGCTTTGCACATATTAGCTTTCCTATTGATGTAGTGCCTAGTACAAAGATCAGGCCTCTTGTTTTAATTCAAATCCATGTGCTGCAATTTTTATTTAATTTAAAGCTAAATAAGAACCAGGAGTTTTTGGAAGGAGGGGAAACGTCAAGCCCAATTGAGCCCTGGCAACCTTCCTGAAACCATGGTGACTTGGACACTGTGGCCTACTGGGCTACAGAGCCTCCATCCGGAGCTGCTGTGCTGACCTGGACAAGAGGGAGGCACAGAAGTGCCCAGGCAGACGGAGGAGCCTGGCGGAGTGGCAGAGAACATGTTGCTCCAGTGTGTCCATTTCCACTGCACTTTGAGAGACATTGAAACCCTGATGTGTCCTTATTCTATAAATAAGGAAGGGTTTTAACAAGGAAAATGTGACTGAAATGTACAAAAGTAATATAAAACCTCATCCATGAGCTCACACAGCACCAGGTCGCCAGGTTTTGGGGCTCATGCTGTCTGTTGGCCGTTCGGTTGCCCCCCAGCACACATTAACATTCAAATAGCTGCCAGCACCAACAAATTAAGCAAAAAGCATGGAAGAAAAAGTATAAATTAAGGAAATTTTTCTGTTATCAATCATTTTCCACCTCAGTGGTGAAAGCCTGCCATTATTATTCAATTGGGGGACACCAGTGTTCTTCAGAAGGACAGCTTAAAAACCACTGTCGGTGTGCGAGAGGCTGTCTTTCTCGGTGTCTTTTTGGTGAGCTGACAATTAGGCCATGGTCATAGCCAATTGGAGACTTTGACCCATCGTGGCTTGACCCAGCTCCCCTGTCAATGCAACCAGGAGGAAAGCGTGCATGGGATTCATGAAGGTAAAGAGCCAATGCCATTGTCTCAGCGGTGCCTAGGCACTCTTAGACTCTATGTCTGTGACTCCGTGAGCTAATGGAATTTTACTAAGCCAGGACTGTCTCACAGCAATTACCAGCCACCACTTAAAAAGGACACTTTCATGTGTTCTATTGATACCCAAAAGGGTGGTCCTCAGGCCAGCATCTTTGACATCCCTAGGGAGCTTCTTAGAAATGCTGAATTTAAGTCTGCCTTCTAATGAGCTCCCCAGATAATTCATGTGGATGTGTAAGTTTGAGAAACACATCCTAGAACATAATTACAATTCATGGCTTCTGATCTGAACTTCTCTCTTCAATTCATTCCTCCTGCCTCACTCCTAGATGCCAGTCTTGGCTTCTTATTCTTCCATTTGCCATATGATCAACACAAAAATGTTTAGCCAGTTTTTAAAAAAATTTCTTCCAGTTCCTTCAGCATGCTGAGTTCTTTCCTCCTATTCACTCAGGTTCTCCCTCTGCCCAGAACCCTTTCCATACCACCAAACTTCACTCTTCTATTTAGTTAATTCCTTTTGTTCTTTAGATTCAGCTTAGACATCATTTTCTATAGAAAGCCTTGGTAAGTCCTCAAGTCTGGGTTGGTTCCTCTCATCTGTTTTTATAGACCCAACACTTCTCCCTTCCTAATACCCACCACATTCTACCATGATTTCTGATTTGCCTGCCTGTATGCCCCTTAGACTGGGAGCTTTATGAGGCCATTGCTCATTCACTTGGCTCACTCTTTACCTCAGCAGCAAACACGCTATAATTTTTAAAAAAAAACAAAAGATTTTATTTTTTGACCTCTGTCCTTAAAATTGTTATTCCTTAGCTGTGGAACCAGGCAAGCCTGGCCTGAGAGCTGCTGCCAATTATGGACCTGAAAGTTCCCAGGGCTGATAGAACAGGAATGGTCAAGAGTGAATACCCTTCCACAAACAGCTCATGAATGGATGGGCAAATGAACGAACAAACTGCAACATTGTCCAACTGAAAATGGACATTTCACTAAAATGTCACTTAAGCAATAGTAATTTTAAGAACAGACTGTCAACAAATAAAATCTTCCGTGTTTTAGATGAAAGAAAACATGTTCCCCATGCTCGCTTCTGGCTAAAACCCCCTTCCCTGTGTGTTGATAATAGTAAAAGTTGTTAACACTTCCTCAAAATTTGTGTTAGGATCCCAGAATACTTTTTTAAAAATCTTTGCTTGCTTTGTGTTGAGAGAATGCATTTGTTTCTCAGTTAAAAACCTGAGATCTCATTTAAAACCCAGGAAATTTTCTATGAGCCGGGTGATTTAAAACAAGAATCAGGCTAAACCTTTAGCTTAGGAAAAGGATATTTTTACATGTGCATACAAGAGGTATCTGAGACTCTGAGCCATCTAAGCAATGGGACTCTGTCCTTACTTCTGTCTTCTGTTGCTGGTGCTTGCAGACAGAGGCGGCCTGGAGGGCTCCACCATGCTCTCAGGTGTTCCATGCCCGACCCCCCTCTGCAGCTCCCTCCCTCAGGATCCAGTGTCTCCCACCCTTGTGTGCAGTATGTCCTTCCTGCCCTGGACATACCACATGTAACCAATTAGGCCACTCTCTCTTCCTTACTAGTACAAGACCACGAACCAGTTAATGTGACACAAGCCCAGGATTTTTTCTCCATTACAGATGAACTTCCACCAGCCCCCATCACTCTCAGATGGCACCCCCCGTGGTTTAAGGCAGCCCCGAGAGAGTAGAGGAGCCAAATGGAGGTGTCCTGAGGTCTTCACTTAGAACAGGGCTAACCAGCTAATGCTGGAAATGAGCCATGAACATGTTTTAAATAGTGTGTCAAGCAGTCCCCAAAAAAGTCATTTGACTGATGATCACAGCAGCATTGCTGTGACAAAATAGACAAGCATAGTTGGCCCATAGGAATTGCAGATCCCATTCAGTCCTCACAGTTTCAAATACTGAGTGAATTTATGTGATTAGGATAAATTCAAAATATTCAAGAAATATCTGAGAACTGTGGCCAGCCCCATAGAGTTGCTTTGTCCTATTATTAGGTCAAACATTATCATTCTTCACTTAGCTCCAAAATAAATTTGCAATAAATATTACTAGCTCTTGCATTTTTAAGCAGCAAATTAGATTCTGCTATTTGGCAGACACAATATTTTCCAAGTAGGAACTACTGTTTTGGTGCAGTGCAGTGGGGTCAGGCTTTGAAGTAAGCCTAGCCACATGGAGCTATAAAAATGGGGATAATAATACTTACCTTAAATGGTGAGTGTTGAAAACCAGACTAAAAAATAGAGGTCTCTCCAGAAGATACCCAGCCATGTAATATGAAAAATGGAGACATTTACTGAAGAAGATAAAAGATATAAGAAACATTGTACGTAGGACAATGACCTTTCAGTCCCCTTCAAAGTAGGCATCTTGGAACCTCATACAGTTCTCCCAGACACCATCAGCTGCCCCGTCATATTCTCCTGAATCTCACCAACAGTATGAAATCTCTTCCCTTTCAAAGGTGATTTTAGTTTTTGAAAAAGTCAGAAGTTGCAGGGCACCAAATCTGGGCTGTAGGGAGGCTGAGTCACTTCAGTGATTTGATGTTTCACCAAAATCTTTGCACCAGACATGATGCATGAGCGGGTGTATTGTTGTGATGAAGCAGCCAATCACCAGTTGCCCATAACTGTGGCCCTCTGAATCATCTGAAGGGTTTCAAGCTTAATGAAAAATTTGATGTAGATTTGTTGCTCTACTCGCTCAGTCATTTTTAATGTGACATCCACACAGTAAGTATCCTCACTCAACGACGTCTACCACCCCCACTGACTAGTACATGCATATTCTGGTTCACTCTTCTTGGCTGCCAGGATACATCAATGTCACATAAACTGTTCTTGTTATATTAACAATGGCTGGACTTTTTCTGGCCAGACCTTGTATATACAAAATGCCTGGCATGGGGTCTGCCTCCAGAAACACTCAACAAATATGAGTTTCCATCACTTTCTTTAACCACCACAGATGAGACAGTCATTAGTGCTTCACAGAGACATGATTCATATAAACTCACAATGCTCTTGGGGAAACCTCCTATCACAGGCTGAGGTTTTTCAAAGGAGGTTCGACTGTCAGATTATCAAATCACTGCCAAGGACAGAGCCCGAGGCCAATGTTAAGTGCTAATGGTGTACTTGTGGAAAACGGGACCCAAGGCTCTTCTTCCCCTCCCTTTAAGGACAGTTGTTGATAGTCTACCAGTAGTTCCAGCAGTGATCTAATCATGGCACTAATACATGAATCAAAATGTTGTAACTCAAAGTACCAGTTTTTATGAGGAAGGTATATTGTAGCCTGCCCTGGGAAAAACTGATGTGTGCAAAATGTCACTATCTACTCAGACATTTATTGAGTGTGAGAAAGTGGCAAGATCTTGTACCTCACTCAGCTATCGTACACGGTGAAAGACTGTAACCAATGAGGGCCCACCAGTCCTCAAGTGGTGCTGGGTAGCAAAAGGAAAAATTCCAACGGCCTGTCACCCCTCCCTATGCTTCAAGGATAAGGTCCTAGAAAGACACAGGAAAATAAATGATTTTGTCATTTAATCAGGAACTTTCTGTGTACATTTTGGTTTTTCAGGATGTTCACAGTGTCACAATTATCTGATTGATGTTTTGAACCAAATTAACCTGTCTGCCCATTGAGGCAAACAAATGGACTGCATGATTTTTTTTTTCATTTTTCTGCCTGCATTTGCTTACTAATTGCTTGTTTTGGCATTATGTAGACATAACCTTAGAAAACTATCCACGCATGCAAGCCAAGTTGAAAAAAGTTACTCTGTCTATGCCAGGTACAAATCCTTGTAACTCTGCCCTGTGGCTAGAGTTCAGAATAAGTCAATAAGATTGACTCAAGTAAGTGATAAATGCAAATAAGCAAAAAGCAGTTACATTTAAAGATGCCTTGCATTAAATTTCCATAGTGTCACTAAGTAACTTAGAAATTTTGGGCATTAACTCTGGTACACTGGGGAGGTTCAAGTGTTGTTTGTGCAAACAAGTCCTTCACCGACAGACCACACCTCCGTAAGTGGGGCTGGGACCCCACCACCCAGCCTCCCACTGACTTTCTCTGGAAGCCTCTTCCCAGAGCACTGAGAACTTTTAGAGATGCTGGTTCTGCATGAGATGAGTGCAGGAGACACTAAGGCAGGTGTCCTGCCTATGAATGGCATCCCTGCCTTCCCTTTATAGCCTCCCTGGTCCCATTCACCACCCACTTCCCTCAGTGCCTGAAAAAACGTCACCAGACTTTCCTGGAGCTGTTTTAAATTCTACAAATAAACATAAAAGCATGCCTGTTAACAAGTATTTTAACACATGTCCTTCAGGAGGATTGTGTGCTATCCTTTCTCAACAGATTCCTGCTTTCCAATTGTTTTTGATTATTTTTTTCCTGGCAGGAAGTTCATCTTGGCTGCATGAAGAAATGGGAGTTTTGGCTAGAGAGTGAAAAACCTACCATGTTCGATCAACGTGGCCTGGGCTGGGAGTGGGTTGAGGGGCAACATAATGTCAGTGATGTGGGGGAGAGGGAGAAAGCAAGGTGAAAACAAAGAGGAGATGTGGGAGGGAAGAAAGAGTTGTGGTTGGGGAGCAAAAGGCAAAACATCTATTTCAGCCCTACCTGGGTAGCTCAGTAGGGTGGAGCAGCATCATCCCATACACAGAAAGGTTGCAGGTTCAGTTCTCAGTCAGGGCACATACGTAGGATGTGGATTCTATCCCCAGTCGAGGTGTGTATGGGTGCGACCAACTGATGTTTCTCACATCAATATTTCTGTCTCTCTTGTCCTTGCTCTCTCTTTCCCCTTCTACTCTCTCTAAAATCAATAAAAACACATCCTTGGATAAGGATTTAAAAAGCAAAACATCTATTTCAAAATGTCACCTCAGCTTGACCTTCTGCCTAAGAGGAAAAGAAAATTTTCTTTTTTCCTTCATCTTTCCTTAAAACTCAAATTCTTAAGATAACCATGATTTTCCTATCTCTGTTATGAGTTACCTATTCAATAGAGAGGGTAAAACACAAATTGAATAACCATCCATACCATTTAGTATGTAACCTTGACCACTCCATTCCTCCCAGCTCCTATTTCCTCATCTTTTAAAAAAAAATACTTTGTGATTCTAAGGGGACATGTAAGGAGAAAGATATGGAGAGCCTCAGGATAGGCTAAACTGCCAGAACACTTGAACCCCCAATATTCAGTGGTTGAGCCACAATAGTAAATGCTCTCAGGTCAGGGATGATATTAATGTAGGGGTTAGAGGAAATATGCTTCTTCTCCTGATGGTGCTTCAGATATCATCAGACTCCTTCCATTTTGTAGCACCGTAATTCCCTAAGCCAAGGGTTCTAAAAGTGTTATCCTTGGGCTAGGAATGTTACCTGCAATGTCAGCTCTCAGTTTTTGAGTTTGGCAAAGAAAGAATTCAGAACCAAGGACCCTAGCTCAAGGGAAACTTTATTAAGCATGCAAAGAGAAAGTACACTTGAAGAGAAGATTCTAGCATGTTGCTCAGAGAGCTGCCTTGGCCTTTTAGAAAGAAAGTCACAGAGGCAGAAGAAGTGAGCCCGCTGGGATGCATAAGCTCAAGAAACAAGTTAGAGAGGAAAAAGAAGGGCCCTTGGGGACAGGTTCAGGGGGTTAGCCCAGGGAAAGCTGCTGCTGCCTGCTGCTCCCTTAGTCGCAAGTCTCAAGGGGGCTCTTAGAGCTTAAGAAAGAAGTTGTGGGCAAGATCTAGAGAGACAGCGTGCACTGGGTCCTTAGCCATAAGGGCCTTTGTCTGTTTCCTAAAGACAGGAATTATAAGGGATATCTAGGGGGGAGGATCTCAATAGAATATCCATCAGCTTTCCAGGTGTGCACTTTATATGCTGATGCATCGAAATGAACCTATAGAGCATTCCATGGTCAGTTTCACCTTCAAAGAATGTCACCACAGAGGGACCAGGACCAAGGCAGGTCTGCCCTAGCATGGTCTGGAATGTATGTAGATTGCTCAGCCAGTTTGTTCAGCTCTCTGTCTCAGTTTCTCCATTCCACTTGCCAAAGAATTTATCTAGTTTTTTGCTATTCTGCCTCAGGAGTATCAGGACCACTTGGGAACTTGTTAGAAATGCAAATTTTCAAGCCCCACCCAGACCCACTCAGTCAGACACTCAGAGGTGGATTCCAGCAACCCAAGGTTTAACAAGTCCTCCAGGTGATTCTGATGTAGCTAACGTGTGAGAGCCACTGCTGTAGGGACTCTTTACAATGGTGGCATGAGAAAGAGAAACTGGGCCAGGAACAGGTGCTTCTTAAAAGTCTTGACCGAGTAATAACATGCACCACTTCTGCTCTCATTTCTCTGGTAAGAACCAGCCACCATCTTCTCCAGGCAAGCTTCCCAGAGGGGTCTCCTCTTTCTTACTCCAGACCTCGAGGCTTCCCTCTTATGGGAAATGTCACCTCATGGAGACCTCCCCTGGTGGACACCTCATGGGAGACCTCATGGTGGACACCCTTCTCTCTCGGCATGCCCTCATTTAAAGTCTCGGCCCAGAACTTCCTCCATGACCTCATATCCATCCCCTCCTATGATGTGTTAGTGTCTGCCATTTTTGCCAATTCCCCAGTATCTTTTACCTTATTTCAGCTGCCACCTTTAGTCAGGGCAAGAGTTCCCAGTGATGCAGAGGCATCCTGGCTGGCTAACTGCCGCCCCTGACTATGTCATGAGTCACTATACACTCTTAAAGTCACAGATACCTAGCACCCTCGGCGACAGTCCTCTTTCCTTCAGGAAAGGAATGGTTATTAACTTGCCATTATTATGCAAAGTATCTTAAACACCATATCATCCACTTCCCCCATCCCCCAGTCAAGGGATACACTTGGCTCTTTTCAGGGGACCCACCTCTTTGTACCCCATTACAGCTTCATAGAGAAATCTGTTGCTCAACTGAGCTCTGAAGACTAGTTAAAATTAGGCAAAGTTTGGGTGAGGGTTATAGAAGAAAGAAATAGAGGCAGTTTGGGTAAGAGAAAATAATTGAGGTATAGAAAATCATGTATGCAAGACCTCTATATATTTTTTCTTTTGTTTATTATATGACAGTTGTCCCACTTTTTCCCCTTTCACCCCCTCTATCCAGCCTGCCCCCCACTTCCATAAAAGTCCCCTCATAGTTGTCCATGTCCATGGGTCCTTCATATATGTTCTTTGACTAATCACTTAACCATCTTTCGATCAGTCCCCTCCTCCCTCCCTCCCCACCTACAGCTCTCAGTCTTTTCCATGAGTCATGGTGCAAAGACCTCTTTAACCCACCAGTTAAACCCACCAGTGCCTTAAACATTACACATTTGTTGACAATAGTCATAATTTGGGCCCTCATGAAATGTAGCGATCTTATCTTTTCTTCATTAGACTATACATGCAAAGCAGGCTCTACACCTCTAACACACATCTTATCAGAATTTACCAGTTAAGAGAGTCATTTGTAGTACCATGAGTCCTAGAATAGAGGCCATCATTCCCCAGTTCTCGTCCCTGCCTCTACCCCGCCGAATGTCTTGTTTATTGAGCAATACATAGCGAGTACTCAATTTTTAGTTTTTAACTATTGCTTCGCACCTTCAATAAAAATCATTTATGTTGCTTTGATTTAATTGTAACTGTATCTGATACTCACCATTCAGTTTGCAAATGTATAGATTGCTTCACTTTTGTGCTCTAAAGATAAACAGGAAAATACAGCAGAGGTTCTTGCTAGAAAGCTTTCATTGGTTCATATGCTTTGATATTCTTCTATTGTTATGAGTAGAACATCAACATAATTTACATAAGGATCCCTTAGAGGCCAATTTTAAATGAAACCACATTTAACTGCAGGTAATTCTTTTATTCCCCCAAGGTGATGCTAACTTTCCAACTAACTATGTGAAATATGTCAAGTCTCTGCAAAGTAAACCATCTAAAATGAAATGCAATAGTTTATCAACCCCCAAAAGTATAGAAAATAAGGAGGAAAATAAAAGGCAAAATCAAAGAGCCAAAGTACCCATAAAATGAAACAAAACACAAGTCTGACATAGAGTTCTAGATTTTCTGAGTTTCTAAACAAAATGCTATGTGGTCTTTGGAAATAGTGGTTTGCTAAAAGAAACCAAGTAAATAGTAATTTTTCATTTGTAGTATTTTTCTGGTTGCCTAAGTAAACTATTTTAGTCCTAAAGCCCTCTGTTAAGAAGATAGGCTTAAGAATGGACAGAACCGCCACAAAGCAGGTAATCAATACACACTGCTCTGGACTGAACTGTGCACGCCCCCTCCCAAACTCATATGCTGAATCCCCAGACCCCATATGATGGGATGTGGAGATGGGGCCTTTGGAAGGTTTTACAAGTAGGGCCCCTATGATAGGATTGCTGCCTTTGTAAGAAGAGACACCGCAGAGCTTGCTCTCACACAGCAAGAGTATGGCCTTCTGCACACCAGGAAGAGAGCTTTTACCAGATCCCGACCATGCTGGCACCCTGATCTTGGTCATCCTAGCCTGCAAAACCATGAGGCAATATATCTGTTACTGAAGCTACATAGTCTATGGTACTATGTTATGGCTACCTAAGATACACATGTACTGAATGAAGCAGTGAAAGGCCATTGATTTGATAATTTCCTAGGCTCCAAATGTGTGATAATTAACTTTGGAATCAAAAAGGATGAGGGGGAAAGAGGCAATAGCTCTTATCTGGATTCTAGATGAGCTTTACCCTGTGTACTTAATAATCTCACTCCACATCATGCTTCCTGTGCTGCCAGGCCACCGCGTGTGGCATGTGCTACATGTGACCAGGACTCCAGGCAGATGGTCGCTTCTCCCAAAACACTCTGTTTCTGTGGGTTTTTTAGTTGGCCATTATATGAAGGCAGCCTCTTGTCAACATCTTGGAGTTTAGCCCTAATTAACAATAGTTCTCAACCTGCCACAAGTACAAGGTAGTGACTGAACTTTTTCTTTTTTAAGAGACCTCTACATTGTATTCTATAAATATACAGAATTATATATGATAATACATGTATCATACTATATATTGTCTATATATTATGTATATAGTCAATATATGTGTATGTATGTATATTATCTATATATTATGTATATATTAATCTATACATTATCTATAATCTATATATTATGTATATGTACACATAATTTATACATTATTATATATTATATATAACAATATATTATCTATATATAGTATAGTATCTATATATAGTATTATCTACAGTGTGATACATATATATATTAGAAGTCAGAATAACAGGAATCATTTGAGTATATTTTTAACCAAGAACTATTCATATATAGATAATTTAGATTTAAAAATATAGTTATGCCAGCTTAACATAATAGCAATGAATTAATAAACATATTTAGGAAGATAAATGATAGTGTTTTTTCTTGTCCTTGATATCTAATATGAAAGAATTCACAATAAGCATGATATAGTAAGTTTTAACTTTTATTCTAATCTCTATTCTTTCCCTTCTCAGAAAAATTCAAAGTAAACACGCACACTCATAAATATTAAAAAAATAATTAGACTCCCAACACTTAGTACTTGTCCTACTCACCACCTAATTTTGGGTAATGCCCCTTTACAAACACTCTCGCAATCTGAGCTTGAGGAAAAGAGAAAATGCAAAGATCACTGTCTACCTCCAGTCTTGTACTATGATTAAACACTGCTAGGAGCTTTTACCTTGACCTATAAAGTCTCTTCTCAGATAAAGAGGTCTGTTGTAACACTGTTTCCTTGAGTTTTCATTCTCTAATGACACCATTTGTATTTCCCGAAGAGAACATTATTAAACTATTCCCCAGTATCAAGGGTTATTAATATTCCCCTCTCTTGTCCTCAGCTGGGTCTGAATACATGAGCATCTCCTGTGGGGAACTTTTCTTCTTGAATGCAACCATCTCAAGTGTTCAGAATTTCTGATGTATAAGAACTTTTTTATTAATATCTACTTCAAATGTTATCTTCCTTATCTTCAGGCCATTTTCTTGTCTACAGGGAGATTTAGAATAATTTCCTTCCTCCATTACATTTTCTTCCTTGAAGGTATTTTATAATTGATGTGCATGTTGCTCTCTCTTTCTGAGGCTCTCTTGTTTCAGGCAAAATATATTAAATGTCTCTAGTCTAGTCCTCTGGATCCCATGTCATGCCACTTGTCTCTTGTACAACCTCAGTGTGGAAATAATAAAGGAGCATTAATTCCAAGTTGGCATCCCGGGTGGGAAAAACAGGCTAGTTAGAGTTTTCCTCCTCTCACTATGTATCCAATTTCTAAATGTTTTTAATGTATGAATAAAGACTTAGAAATTTAGGACTCTAGGTGATGCAGTAAATATTATAAAAGTAGACCACTAAAATTTTACATATATGATTTAAACATTTCTACAATAATAACCAAATCACTGTCTTTGACTTATATTTGCTGTTATCAAAAATGTTTATTTGTCCCATTCCGTTATAACAGGGCTCATAAATGTCTTAGAATTCTTGTGTTCCCCAAGAGAGACTTTTCATTTTAACATTTTACTTTGCTACTTGTGCTTTTATTTACTTTTCTTTAGAGTCTACATCTCTGTTTTTATGAATGATATTATACTTTGATTTGAAATTAAATAAAAATTTAATTAGCATATTGTTATTAAAGAAGAAAAATAAAACAGGGAAAAAAGCAAGTTCTAATAGGTTACTTTAGATTATGGAGTTTGTAAAAGCATTTACTCAGGCTGGAATATTCTTCAATGTTATTTATTTATTAAGTTTCAGGAGTCCATAAATTTATTTTTCTATTGTTATCTGATACATTTGACTTTTTAAAAGTAAACGTGCCCAGAAAGATATTTTTTTTGATGTGGACAACATTATTCTAAAATTTTATGGAAAGGCAAAAGAATTAAAATAGTTAAAATAATTTTTAAAAAGAAATGTAAGTGTCACTCTACTCAATATTAATGCCTGTTATATGTCTACAGTAAAAAGACAGTGTACTGTTAGAAAAAGGACAAACACACATATCAATGGAACAAAACAGAGAACCTAGAAATAGGGCCACACAAATACACCCAACTGATTTTTTTGACAGAGGCCCAAAAGCTATTCAATGGAGAAATTAAATATACATAGGTGAAAAAAATGAACCTCAACATTACAGAAAAATTAATTTAAAATGATCATGGACTTAAATGTAAAATGTAAAGCTATACAGCTTTTTGGGGGAAAAAATTTAAAACATAGGGGAGAAACTTTGGTACCTAGACCTTGCCATTTCAAGAATGTTGTATAGATGAAATTGGAATTGACTTTTCTTCACCCAGCATAATTCCCTGAATATTCGTCCAGGTTGCCAAATATATCAATAGTCTGTTCCTTTGTATTACTGAGAGGTACTCCATGGTACACATGTTTCACAGTTTGTCCCACTATCCACCTACGGAAGGGCATCTGGGTTGTTTCCAGTTTCCATAACTTCCAGCAAAAGTTCTTAGACTTGATTTCAAACACATGAAATAAAAGCAAAAATCAACAGATTAAAGTTCATCAATAAAAAGCTACAAAGTGGGAGGAAGTATTTATAAACTATGTATCCATCAAAGGAGTATTATCTAGAATGTTTAAAGAACTCTCAAAATTTAACAATCAAAAAAAAAATCCAACAATCTAATTACAAAACGAAGTAAGGACATAAAGAGACATTTCACCCAAGAGGGTATAAAGATAACAAATAAGCACATTTAAAAAATGTTCAACATCATTCGTCATTAGGAAAACACAAATGAAAACCACAATAAGCTATTACCATACATACACCTGTCAGAGTCACTAAAATTAAAAAATAGTGACAACACTGAATGCTGGTGAGGATACAGAGAAACAGGATGGCATATATTGCTGGAGGGAATGTAGAGTGGTACAGCCACCCTGGAAAACAGTTTGGTAATTTCTTTAAAAATATAGAAATACCGTAAGTCTCTATGTAGTTTTGGGAATTTATCTCAGAAAAATGAAAAGTTTATGTTTGCTCACACAGCAGCCTTAGCTGTAATAGCCCAAAACTGCAAACAACCCAGATGCCCTTCAATAGGTGGATAGTTAGACAAACTGTGAAACATGTGTACCATGGAGTACCGCTCAGTAATACAAAGGAACAGACTATTGATATATTTGGCAACCTGGATGAATATTCAGGGAATTATGCTGAGTGAAGAAAAGTCAATTCCAATTTCATCTATATAACATTCTTGAAATGGCAACATTATAGAAATAGAAAATTGATTACTAGTTTGCCGGAAGTTAAAGAGGGAGTTTGGAAGAGGGCATGTGTAGGAGGGAAATAAATGTGGTTATAAAAGGATGACATGAGGGACCTTTGTGCCCATGGGAATATACTGGATCTTGGCTGTATCAATGTCAAAATCCTGGTTGTGATATTGTGCTAGAGTTTGCAAGATGTTATCAATGGGGGAAAGGAGCACACAGTGAGTCTCTGTTATGTCTTACAACTTCCTGTGAATCCACCATTATTTTAAAATAAAGAGTTTAACTTAAAAAATAATTGTGTTTTTTTGCAAATTGTAAAGATAGATAAATTCAATTAAATGAGAATGAGAGAATGAGGCTTATGAAGATGTTTATCTTCTCTCTCTTTTTTTTTGTTTTGTTTGTTTTGGGGTTTTTTGTTTGTTTTCCCTAAAAGGTTTACGAGGAGCCATCGCATTTGCTTTAGCAATTCGGGACACAGAATCTCAGCCCAAACAGATGATGTTCACTACCACACTGCTGCTTGTGTTCTTCACAGTCTGGGTGTTTGGAGGAGGGACGACCCCCATGCTGACTTGGCTTCAGATCAGGTGAGTGGCGCTGTTGAACTGAGGAAATTGTGAGGCTGCGCTGTTCCAGTTTTGATGTCTCTGACTTGGTCAAATAACAATGGCAGGTTCTTGTACTGTCTTTGCCTTGGGAAAAGTTAACCATCAGTCATCGGTGAAACTATGACATCACCAACTGAATTGACTTTTCCAGGAGATCTAGAAATCCCAGGGTGATGTCTGTTTACAGTCTATCCCTACAAATAAATTATCTATGAATTCTTCCATCCAACACTATTTATTGACTACATTGTGAGATGTTATAGAGTCTACAAAAATGAGTAAGACACAGTTCTCATCCCAAGATCCTCATAATCCAATAGGATTTACTCAGAAAAAGCGATAATCCCAAGGAGAAAGTGAATTTGTTTTGTTTTTAATTCCTCACAGCACTTAAGAGAGAACTAGGGACATGAGACGTGCTTAAACATGCTTGATTAGTGAGCCATATGTTTAGCCAGAGGGATGCTGTAGGGACAAGTTAGATAATTTCTCAGAGGAAAAGGGAGTCAAGGATTCAGTAAGAGGCCCTCCAATTAGCATGGTCTGGAAGAGGATTGCTATAAACCTGAAGTATGCATGCAGTGGATGATTTGACAAACATGGATAGCTTGTGACAGTTGCAAAAATGGGTAAATCTATTTTTTAATGCTATCCTTATTTAAGTTTTTCATTGATCTGGATTATCATTTTTATATTTTAGACTGCAATGGTACTTTGGGTAAATCACATTATATTTTTCAAAGCCACACATCTTAATCAGCCACACAATCCCTCACTGGTCCCTGCTCATTCTCTATAAAGCAAATTCACAGTGATATCTGAAAGAGAAAGAACCATCTGACTGGAAAAGGACTTCCAAAAAGATTCTTACAGACAAGGACTCATTCTAGCACCAATATAGTGCCAGACACTTAGTAGGACTGAACAAATGAAAATTGCTACATGAAAATTTAAATGAACATAACTACAAATGTAATTTTCTTTTTTTAATTTAAAAGATATTTTATTGTTTATGCTATTATAATTATCCCAATTTTCCCCCCTTTTCCCCCCTCCACCCAGCCCCCACTCACTTCCTCAAGCAATCCCTACACTACTGTACATGTCCAGGGGTCAATCATACATGTTCTTTGGCCGATCCCTTCACCTGCTTTCAACCAGTCCCCACCTCCCCCATCCTCTCTTATAGCTGTCAGTCTGGTGCATATTTCTATGCCTCTGATTCTATTTTGCTCATTCATTTATTTTGTTCATTCGATTCCACATATAAGTGAGATCATTGGTTCTTATTGCTTCTCGTAGTAAGCCTGTAAGCCTAGGAACTTCCCTCTCAAGACTTTTATACTGTGTCCCATAGACTTGGTTGTTGTGTGCTCATTTTCATTTGTTTCCAGGTAATTTTTATTTCTTCCTTGATCTCATTGATAACCCATTCATTATTTAATAACGTGCTATTTAACCTCCATGCAGTTGAATGTTCTTCAATTTTTTAGTTGAGGTTGATTTCTAGTTTCATGCCACTGTAATCTGAGAAACTGCTTGATATATCAATTTTCTTGAATTTGTTAAGACTCATTTTGTGTCCTAACATGTGGTCTATCTTTGGGAATGATCCATGTGCACTTGAGATGAATGTGTATTATGTTGCTTTGAATTGAAATGTTCTGTAAATATCAATTAAATCTATTCGATTTGCCATGTTAAGGTTGCTATTTCCTTGTTGAGTTTCAGTCTGGAACACCTACCTATTGGTGACAGTGGGTGTTAAAATCCCCTACAATGACTATTGCTGTTAATCTCCTCCTTAAAGTCCACCAAGATTTTCTTTATATATTTAGGTGTTCCTGTGTTGGGTGCATATATGTTTATATTGGTTATATCCTCTTATTGGGTCCATTCCTCCAGTATTATGTGGTGACCTTCATTGTCTCTTGTTACGGCCTTTATTTTGAAATCTATTTTGTCTGATGTAAGTATTGCTACACTGTCTTTTCTCATCTCCATTAGCACTGAATGTTTTTTTCATCACTTCACTTTCACCCTGTAAATCTTTTGTTCTGAAGCATATATATGGGTGGTCATGTTTCCTTATCTATTTAGCTATATAATGTCTTTTTATTTGAGTGTTTAATCCATTTACATTTAAGGTTATTATTAATAGGTACTTATTCATTGCCATTTTTTCTTTATACCTATATTCCTCTCTCTATTTCTTAGTCTTAAAACAGCCCTTTTAACATTTCTTGCAGTGCTGGTTTGGTGGTAATGAACTCCTTTAGTATTTTTGGTTTTTGTTTTCTAGGATGCTCTTTATTTTACCTTAAGTTTTAAATGATAGCCTTGTTGGATTGAGTAGTCATGGTTGTAGGTACTTGCTTTTCATTATTTTGAAACTTCATACCAATGCCTTCTGGCCTGAAGTTTTTCTGTTGAGGAATCAGCTGTCAGTCTTATTGGAGCTCCCTTGTAGGTAACTGCTTTTCTCTTGATGCCTTTAAGATTCTCTCCTTGTCTTTAAACTTTGCCCTTTTAATTATGATGTGCCTTGGTGTGGGTCTCTAGATTCATCTTGATTTGGACTCTCTGTGCTTTCTGAACTTTTGTGACTTTTTTCTTCAGCAGATTAGAGAAGTTTTCTGTCATTATTTCTTCAAATAGGTTTTCTATCCCTTGTTCATTTTTGTTTTTATGATACTCCTATGATGTGGATATTGTTATCTTTCATATTGTCTCAAAGTTCCCTTAAACTATTCTCATTTTTTTAAGTCTTTTTTTTGTTGTTGTTGTTGCTCTGATTGGGTGTTTTTTTCTATCTTGTCTTCCAAATTGCTGATTCAATTTTCTGCCTCATCTACTTTAAGTCCTTCTAGTATATTCTTCATTTTTGATATTGTGTTCTTCATTTCCAACTGGTACTTATTCATAGTCTCTATGTCCTTTTTCATGCTGATGTAATTCCCATAAAGTTCCTTGTAGTTCTCACTAAGTTCCTTGAGTATTCTTATAACCATTACTTTGAACTGTATGTCTGATAAATTGTTTGCATCAATTTCATTTAGCTTTTTTTCTGGAGATCCCTTCTGTTTTTAATTGGGAGTTGTTTATTTGTTTCCCCATTTTAATTGTCTCTTTAGTTGTTTCTATGTATTAGATAGATCAGCTTTGACTCCCATTCTCTGTGAGGTGGCCTTATGTGGTAGGAGTCCTTAGGGACCCAGTGGAGCAGTCTACTTGTTATCGTGAGCTGGATGCTCTAGGAATGTGTCTTGTGTTGATCATGTGGTCTCTCCTGTTGTAATTGGGTCTTGATTGCTGTTGGCTCATTCATGGGTGCAATCTTCCCTCCAGTTGACTGACTGAGAGGCCCAACCCCAACCACATATTGCAAGATTCCGACAGAACAAAACAAATCAAAAGAAGATAAAAAAAAACAAAAAACTAACAACAACAACAGCAAAGACAACAATAAAAGGGAAAAGAATAAGAAAAGAGATGAAGAATAGTGAGAGAAAAAAGATTATGAGAGGAAAGAATGAAAAGAAACAGTAAGAATAAGGAATAAAAAGAGAAAACTAGAAAAAAACAACAAAGAGGAAAAAATAAGAAAAGGAAAGAAGAAAAGTAGAGTAATAAAAGGAAAGAGTAAAATAAAAGATAATAAAGAAAAATAAAAATGCTACAAAAAATATTGAAAATAATGAAGAAGAACAAAGCAGAATTTGTCTCAGCAGAGTTTAATCCCTGCTTGCTGAAATCTTCCTTTGGATACTGCTCCAATGTTGTCTGAAGCTGATATATGCCAACATCACATCCTGTCCATGTCTTGCCCTCAGCAGCCTGTTTGAAGCTACAAATAATTTGGTTAGTGGCTGCCTCTGGTGAGCATGGCTACCCATGGGAAGGGCCAAACTGCTCCAAGCCCAGCTTTTACCAGCACAGGGCTGAGGGGTAGGTCAGCAAATGTCCTAAGGCACCACAGGATCTCTGCCAGTGGCCGGCCTCTGGCAGTGGGCCTGCAGTCCATCTTAATCACTAAAATGGCTGTTTCTGACAGGGCTTCTGATGGCATTGGGAAGTTGGGACCCCTGAATCTTCCATGAAGGGGCCATGCCATTCAGACTTCAGGGAAGATGGTGGGTGTATTCCACCACCCCATGACCACATGTCTGAGTCTTTTCTGGATTATTTCCCCAAAATTGGCAGGGTGGAGCTCCTTGTAAGCAGGCAGGTGGGGCCGCTGCGACCCAGAATTTGGGTCTGCTAGAAACCAGGAGGGTGTTTCTATCGGTTGTTTCTATTGGCTATCCTGTAAGGGGGGAGTGCCAGTCCCGTTCCCATGAAAGTAAAGGAAGAGCTGCAGCCCTAAACCAGTCTTTATCACCCCTTGAGTCTGCTAATGCTGCTATCTCCTCAGTAGGGATGAAGATGCAAGGTGGAGTGAGCAGGATCCCAGAGGGTGGGGTAAATGTTTTTCCCCAGGCTGATTCCCCTGAGAGGGGTTTGCTCTTTTCAAGTAAAATATCTGCTATGATATTGGGGATAACCTCACACAGGGATCCCGGCACCCACTCCCCCACATCTCTCCCCAGTGATTCCCACTGCAGACTCTCCTCAGGGGACTCCAGTTCGTACTGCTCTCCCTTTGCTGGAGCCCAAGGTGAAACACTTGTGTTTTGGCCCCTTAGGAAACGTGGCTTCGTCTCCAACAGGCTCTGTCTCTCCCCAGCAGACAGAAACCCAGGCACCTTTTACCACTGGATGCTACGTGGGTGGCTGATCCCAGCTCTGGCCTCCAGGCTGAGGAGCCCAGTATTGGGTCCAGGCTTCACTCCTCTCAGGGGGAAGCTTCCACAGTTCTGCTATCCTTCCGTAACCTGAGCCTGCTGTGTCTGGGAGAGGGGCCAGACCCTTTCATGACCCTGCCCTTCCTACCAGTCTCAAGGTGGTTTCTGGCCATCCTTGGTTAAAAGTCTCTTTCTCAGGTAGTCTTTGGTTGGTAATTCCAGGGGATTGTTTCCTATTTAGTTTACTTCCAATTTGGTTCTGGGAGAAGGTTCAAGAAAGATCCTCCTACTTCACCACCATCTTGCATCTGTAATTTTTCTTTTGTTAAGCATTAACTGATCATTTCTATCCATTTGACAAAGAGGAAGCAGAAGCAGGAAGTTTAGTATAAGAAGGTTAGTATAAGAAAGCTTCTGCCTAAAGTGCCTAAAGTAGGCCAAGTGTCTGTGCATTAAAGCAAATTCAAGAAAAAAAGGACCTCTCTATGTATTGTGAACATTGACTAAGCTCATCAAAGGATTTTGACAAAAGGTGAATGGAGGGTGTTATGAAATGCTTGTTGAATTATTTTCTAGGCATAAAAATGTGACCTGTAATTTCTTTCACAGTGGTGGCTAACCATAGGCTCCTATGGATGAGAACACATATTGCATTAAACTCTATAGCACTTGGTCCCCTGTGGACTTTTAGCAAGATAGTGCTGTGTTCAGGTTTCTGGAAAATAAAATTCAGTAGGTGGATTCATTCATGGAAAAAGTAGGGCTTGGAAAACAAAAGTTAGAGGATATCATTCTCCACAAGATAAAAGTATCAAATGCCCTATCAGGTAAATTAGAATATTCAGAAAATAAAATGGTGATGTCAACATTTTCTTAAAGTAATATATAATAATATAGTATGTTTTACTGCTGTATTTCATGATGCTGAAGAGGTTGTCCCCAAAATAACATGTTTTATCCTAAAATGTTTACCTAATTCTCTTAGAGTGATTTCTGAAGGCATCCATTAACTACACATAGATGTTGTAGCTTATGCAGCCTCTTAATAACCAGATCAGCAGGGAGAAGACAGTATAGTAATGGGGCTTTAGGCAGGTTAGAACAACTATCCAGGTTATAGGACAGGACCCAATAAGGAGAAGTATTGATGTCAACCACAGCCTCCACAAGTGAGGGGTTTAGAGGTCAATTTAGCCAGTGTTATTACAGCCTGCAGAGGGGCAAAGTCTGAGGTTGCTAGCTCAAGGAGATGCCCCAGTGGAAAATGGCTCCAAATGGCGCAACTGATTCAGTGCCAAACTTGGCCACCAGCCAAGAAGGGAGAGGAATAAAAGCCAGGGTTGATGTATTTAGGGAAGGGAGCTGACAGGGCTCCTTTAGTCTAATAGGCAATGTGAAAATCTCTGCTGGGAACTAGAGTGTTAATCTGAAATCAGGGCAGAAACCCAGTCAGAGAGACTAGAGACTCAGTCATGAGGAAATCAGAGGAAGAAAACTGAAGTTTATAGATACCAGAGTACCCAGGGAGGTAACCCAGGCAGACAGGATACAGGTGGCAAGGCAAAGTTAAAACCAATGGCTTGAGTAGCACCAACTTGAGTGCACCAAGTTTGGTGCCACAAACTTGAGTTGCCCCAGAGCCAACTGGAAAGCTCATTAACCCCAGACCACCAGGCCCTGCGTGCTAGAAGTAGTCTGGGTCAGGGCCCAAGCGTGTACATTTTTACCACATCCCAGGCAATGCTGATGCTGCTGCTTCCAGGACCACACTTTAGGTCCTGACTTTAACTTCCTGACCCCAAGTGGGAATGGGGATAATATCAAATACAGCCAGATTTCACTGGGGCTGCTGTGAGCCAGGCATACCTGAGACTTCACTTTAAACTCCTGGCACTTGTACTAGAGGAAGACAGGGGCTAACTTGAGCAGTAAGTGTCACTGGGCATTGATTAATGGGAAGGACATAGAACATAATTCAATAAACATAAAAGAATGGAACTATAAGTTAGCATGTATGCAAATGAACATAAATTTGGCTCAACCATGTTACAGTGACGCCAGCATGTGCTCTACTTCTCCATCATGGCTTAGAACAATGTCAAAGAAATTCTCAATTCCACTATAGATTTTTAAATGAAAGTTGTTTAGCTTTTGGATTATATCTAGCAAGACCATCCTTGTTTACTGAAAAATGTTTCATTAACCACCACCTTTCATATAAGATTCTTTCCATACAATCCCAGAATAGAAGTAAATTGGAGCTTTAATAAAATAGCAATGTGGAAACCCAAGGGGCAGAAATGCAAATGGAGTATTGAATGAGCTCAAGCACCCTCCAACGGTGTGTGATTTATACACTTTACATTGCCTTTCCTTCTTCAGTATTTTAATTCTACATTTTTCCGCTTAATTATTAGGTATGTAAATTTGAGGGGGTTTTTTACACCTATAAAATTTGCCACTTAGTCACAAACCACTCTAGTATGATGCATATACAATGTTTTCTATAAGGCAAAAAGTTATAGTGTTAATATGAATTGCACTTTATGGAAATGGCTTTAAAACAGTCATTAAATGGAAATGGCTTTAAAACAGCGATGATCCTGTGCTTAGAGACTTGGAATGATCTTCCCATATGAAACAAAGTTTCCATTGAATAAGTCTTGTTTTAAGCACTTGTACTTATTCTAAGTTTTTATTCTAAAGCTGTTTTCTTATTTAAAAAAATACAATATTTTAATGCAGCATTTGAAATAAGTTACAGGGCTTTGTTTTTAAAAATTCTAGAGAAGATGAGAAGACTCCTCCTGTATTATCTCAGAGGTAATACATGTAAAAGAAAGCAGAATGGTTTCATGATTAGGACCTGGGATTTCCTTCCTTCTGTGGAATACATTAATACTGGTGGCAAGGAAAACCCAGCTTTCAATCTCCGAGGAGGAGCTCTGCTGTTAAACAGGAAACAAGAGCTTTGCTCTATAGAGGCCAGTAAACAGGATTATCACCAAATGATTACACATGCTTACAAATAAACCTCAAAGACCCACAGGGCAGAGGTCTTGGGCAATGGCAATTAATTTGGCATGGTAACCCCATCCTTGGTTTAGGGTAGGTGCCACATAGAGCTAACAAATGCACAAAAACAGAGCCTATACCACAGTGCATACCTTTCCTGGGCTCACCGGGTAGGAGTGCTGGACCTATCTCTTCAAAATATATAAAGCACAGTGCAGCAAGCCTCACTCAGCAGAGCAGTGCAGAACTGGTGTTTCAGGAGCGTCTGAACGTGCCTTCAGCTAGATGGCTTCTGCAGCCTCTAGATTTGGACTTCTAACATCTCAAACAGTAACAACCAGTTTCATTGAGTACTTACTCTGTGCCAGATACTAGATTATGAATTGTAATCTAGTAACTGTGCCCTGGGAAAGTGACCCAGGGTCACACACTGCTGGGCTGCAGAACCAAACTCCAGCCCAGCAGCGTGAGCCCAGGGCATGCACACCCAACTCTTCTGTTGCCCTGAAGAAATGAGTTGATTCCTGATGCCTAAAATCTATCTTGATTAACAAGTCCTCTGGGGAAAAAGAGATGTGCTTTTATAACCAAGACAAGCCTGTTAAAACAAACACAGGAAATCTTCATCCATCATGAGTGATTGGGTTAACTTGCTAAGGCAGCACAGAAATTTTTTGGCTCAGCTTTCCTTTTTGACCCACAACAGTTCAAAGTAAACAAGGCAGCCACGGTCCAAAGTAGCCAAGTTTGTTTTCCTTGATACGAATTTGGAATTATGGGAATTTGTCCTTCTCACGCCCATCTCCCAACCTATTCAGGATCTTAAGTCAGATGGGTGTTGGCTTCTTTCACAAATCGAACAAACAAAAAAAGATCACACACGTTGGCCTACATCCATTGCAAAGTGAACAGCTTTTGGTTAGTGCATTGTCACCCTTGTCATTATTTTAGTTCAATATTTAACTTCCATTTTTGGTTTATGGCCCACCCCCATTATATGCCATCCTAGAATGCTTTATCATTTATATCCACCGGCTTCAAAGTTTTTAATAACAATCATGATAAGAATGTATACAAAGGTACATACAGAACTGTCATTAGTAATATTTTTAAATCTTAAACAACAGCAGAGTTAAATACACATGCTTACAGGATTTGCTTATTACTGGGATGTGGGACAGATCAATTAAATATAATGGAGGAATATATAATTAAGTTCCTCAATAGCTAGCTGTATTCTATTTAGTTTCCTTTCTTGTATCCAGTCTCATAAATGTTTAATGATTTACCTCATTGGTATATTAACACAGCAAATCAGCACACACACTTTGGAGGTAGATGGTATGGATCCCAACCCTCGTCGCTCTCCTACTAGCTGTAGGAGCTTGAGCAATAAACTCAATGTCTCTGTCTCAATTTTCTTATTTGTAAAATTGAAATAATAACTACCTATTTAGATTGTCATAAGGATTGCATTGCATGTATAAAGACTTTAGAGCACACAGTAAGTATTCAACAATTGTTGCTATAACAACACCCCGATGACCAACCATGAGGCTCTTCTCATCCAAACACTCTTTTATTGCCTATTTATACACACACATACATATATATAAAGTGTTATTAATTAATTGTATTTGTTAAAGCATGGCTTACATGAAAAATAAAAAGAAATACTGGTCTTTGGGGAGATTAGTTCATTTTATGTAATAACTAGATTCATCAATTTTATAGCTAGCTCCTATTTCTGAATTTGAAATTATAAACTTCTTAAAGAAAAATGCTCACAAAAAGCATATTTATCCAACAGCTCAGAGAGATCCTCTCTAGAACTTGCTTCTAGTTCCTTCTTAATATAGTCTCTGCTTACAATCTTTTCTGATATTTAATTAGCACCATTTTAGCAATATAAATCAAATTTATTATGTCCCATTGATTTTGTATGAATTTGTATATTTTGTATCAATTCATATGAGTTGACAAGCTTGAGAAATGTCCTCTGTTATAAAACATAGAAAATCGATTTACTCATTTAAATGTAGGCTTATACTTTATATTCCCTACCCCAACCCCCATTTAAAGTGATGTTCTAATTTCCATAGTTTTTTTCTAAAAAACATTATATAACTTCAAATATTTATTGCTCAAATCAATCTGTTTGACATATTCTATTAGAGATATTGGATGAGTCTAGTAGCCTATGAGGTATCCTGGGTTTACAATCAGTATTATGAATTAACAGCTTATAAATTTGCTTTCAGTGCCATCTGGGCTCTTTAATATGCATTCTTTCTGTGTACAGAATCTTTTCAGTCCTGGAAATGATTGTCTTTATCTTGACAACTGTCAGCTATCTTCCACTAGCCATGTTCTTATTTATCTTCTCCAACACACTCTTGAGAACATCAATATCAATAAGCTTCACACATTTATTAAGTTTACCAAACAATGAATATCCTGCTCTTTTGAAGAGCATTTATTAGCCTATTAGCATAAATTATTATCCAATATAAGTACTTATTTAAGAAATAATTGTTTCTTTAGATAATAGATGAAGTCTGAAAGCTGTTATTTTATTTTTTACATTTTTGCTTCATTTTCTGTTTTTAGTGTAGAAGAGTATTATTACCACAAAACCAGTATCTGTGGCAGGTACATACAATTTATATAGAAAATACTGCACAATGCAGGTAGATTAAACAAAATAAGTTAAAAATAAGTCTTTACATATTTTCCAAATGTGGTGCAGTACTCATATTTACAACAAATTATCTCAATAAAAGTATCCTAATTTTGGTTTTCTTACTTCAGGGGGCTACAAACAATGAGGCACAAGCATTTTACTAAAACAACTTTGATGTTTTTCATACCAGAAAGTGAGATTTTTGTCCTACTAATGACTGAAAGAGTTGTGGATGGCAGGAATTTGACCCCATGAGTGAATACTCGTGGTGAAATTAGCAACGCCGTAAAGTTAATGCAATTCTAATCAAAATTCTATCTGTATACTTTGTAGATACAAACTCATCTCTTTTTTTTTAATTTTTTATTGTTGTTCAATACAGCTGTCCCCATTTTCCCCCATTACTCTCCCCAGCCCTGCCCACTCCCTGCCTCCAACATTCAATCCTCCCCCACTACCATTACCTTTGTTCATGGGTCCTTTATACGTGTTCCTTGACTTGACCCTTCCCATTCTTCCCCCTATTACCCCCTCCCACAAACTCATTGTTAAATTTAGGAAGAAATAAAAAGGAACTAGAATACAAACATCAAATTTGAAAAAGAATAATTTATTTGTAGAACTCAACACTGCTTAATATTTAGATTTACTGCGAAACTTCCATATCAAGAAAATGGTATCTTTGAAGGGATAGACACATAGATCAATTGAACAGAACAGAGTCCAGAAAGAGAGCCACACAAATATGCCTTATTGATTCTAACAAAGATGCAAAAGCAATTTAATGCAACAGGGATGTTAATTTACACATGTGATATTGAAACAATCTGTGGTAGGCAGAATTCAAAAATTCTTCCCAACATTTCCTGCCCCTCCCCACCCTGCCATACACGTCCTGCATAATCCTTGCAACTATAAATATTACAAATTTTACTCCCATGCTTAGGTTACATTATATGGCACAGCTGACTTTAAAATAGGAAAATTACCTGAGTATGCTGACATGAGCTTTGTTTATAAGTAGAGCATTTCTTCTGGCTCGTCATAAGAGAGGAATTCAGAGATACAAAATATAAGAAAGATTTGATGCACCCTCACTATTCAAAGATGGAGGTAGCCATGCAGCAAGGAACGCCAGCAGGGCCTGCTTCCTGACAGCATCCTTGGCTGACAGCTGACAAAGAAAAAGGGGCTACAGGCCCACCACGACAAGGAACAGAATTCGGCCAACAAGAAGGATGAACTTGAGGGCAGATTTTCCCCCAGAGTCTCCAAACAAGAGCTCAGCCCAACCATACTTAGATTTCAGTACTGTGATGCCCTAAGCAAAAAGTCAGTCCTGCTGTGCCAGACATCTGACCTACGGAACTGTGCGCTAATAGTACGTGTTAAGTCTCTAAGATTGTGGTAATGTGTTACGCAGCAATGGAAACCTAATACAATATCCATAGACCAAACAATGAACCTTGACTTAAACCTCAGATTTTATATAAAAATTAATGCAAACTGGATCATATATCAAAATGTATAATATAAAACTTCCAGAAGTAAATGAAGAGAAAATCTTCATGACCTCAAAATAGGCAAAGGATTCTTAGAAATTATACTGAAAACATCATCCATAAAAAAATGATATATTGGACTTCAGCAAAATTAAATATATTTTGTGTTGCAAAAGATAAAAAAATGAAAATACAAGCTAGAGACTTGGAGGGAATATATTGCTGGTGGAAATGCAAAATGATATGGCCAACCTGCAAATCACTTCAGCACTTTCCTATAAAGTTAAATATACAATTACTGTATGACTCAGCATTCTCTCTCATAGACATTTTCTCGAGAGTTAAATAGTGGTGATAATAACATCTCTCTCTGAGGATTAAGTGTGTGAAGATTAAGTGAGAAAGTAGATGTTAAAGTCCTTTGAGCAGGACCAAGTACTCATTAAATAACCCCACTTTACTGACAGCTTTTATTAGAAATGTCAGATAAATTTTAATAGTGTTTTCAGCATGTGTTGAGATAATCACATAGTTTTTCCCTCTACTTTATTGCTGTGATAAAATATAGTGATAGATGCCCTGATATTGAATTATCTCTATATTCTCAGGATAGCTATTTTTTCCTACAATTTTGTATCAATAATAATTGATATTGGTCTGTAGTTTTCTTGTTCTCTTTTGGGGTAAGGGGTCTGTCCTAACTGGGTTAAGATATCCTTAAGGTTATGCTATATTCATAATATGAACTAAAGACTTTTTTAATTTTTTTATGGTCTGAAGTAGCATTGCATAGAAATGATCGAGTCTTTAAAGGCTAGTTAGAAGTCAGCTGTAAAACCATCTGGTTCCTAGAATCATTTTAATGGTAGGTTTTTAATCACCTCTCCAGTGTCTCCTATGGTAATTTGTGTTTTGGAGTGTAAAATTATCATTTTGTAACTCAAAAATTGTCAAGTTTTGGTAATTTCATATGGTTCCACCTAATAGTAAAATGAATATCCACATACATAGTTTTTTTTTTAAGATTTATTTATTTATTTATTTTTAGAGAGAGAGAAAGGGAGGAAGAAAGAAAGAGCGAGAAACATTGATGTGTGGTTGCCTTCATGCACCCCTTACTGGGGACCTGGCCAGCAATCCAGGCATGGGCCCTGACTGGGAATTCAACTGGTGACCCTTTGGTTCTCAGGCCAGCACTCAATCCACTGAGCCACACCAGCCAGGCCTTTCACCTAGTTTTATCCATCGTTAATAACTTATCTATTTTGCTTTCTCACCTTTTTCTTCATCTAGATATTATCACATATATTAAATGTATGTTTTTTTATTTCCTTATTTTTCACTGAATCATTTAAATGTACAAACATACATATACTTCTTATCTAAATCCTGAAGTATGCATCTCTGAGGAATAAGGATATTTTCTTAAATAACCAAAATACCATTACTGTGCCTAAAAATATTTTTAAAAATTAATAGTTTTATCAGTACATATTCATATTTTCCCCATTATTGCAAAAAAATTGTATTAATATTTTTAAATTCAGGATTCAATAAATGTTACATATTGCATTTGGTAAACTTTTAAAAAATCTCTTTAAATCAGTTTCTCCTTGTTGATTCCCCCATGACATTAATTTTTAGAAGAAACCAGGTCAGTTGTTTTGCACACTGTTCTACATTCTGGACTTGTTTGTTTCCTCTTAGTATCAATTAATATATTGTTCTCTCTGCTATAGTTCCTGCAAACTGGAAATTAGGTCAAGGCTTGAAATTCTAGTTGAACATTTTTGGCAAGAATATTCAGCTATCCTTAGTAATGTGTATTTCATACCATCGGGCACATAAGGTCAGGTTTTCCCACTATTGGTGATGCTGAGTTTGTTCATACGGTTACAATGGTAACCTCCATTTTAATAGGATAGCTTGTCCTTTGTAATTAGTCTTTAACCTATGGGGCAATGTTTGAGCACAGTGTGAATATCCTTGGTTCCAACAATCTTTTTCCCATAGTGTTTAGCATCCATTGATGATCCTTGCTTGATCTAATGATTACATTTGAGGCAATTCAGTTTTGATTTTTTTAAATAATTTTTAAGAGTTTCTCAGTTCACCAAATGATTAAAAATTTTATCACCTCTTTATTATTTCTAATTTATCAAATTATGAGGATATAACCTGTAGTAATTCTATTTTTAAGATATAAGATTTCCTTTGTGATCAAGTGTGTGGATAATTTGGTTGTATGTTTCATGGACATGAAAGAAAGTATATTTGTTATTATTAGGAAAAAAGTCCTATACATATTTATTAAATTGAGTTTCTTGGTTATGTTATTCAAATTCTCTATATCCTTACCTATATATTTATCTGTATGTCCTACTCTGAAAGAGGTACATTAAAGTTTCCATTATAATTTCTTTGTAATCAAAGTCTTGCATTCTAATTTGATATAATCCTTTAAATTTTAAAAAAAATTTTAATCCTCACCTGAGGACATGTTCTCATTGATTTTTATAGAGAGATGGAGGAAGGGAGAGAGAAAAAAAGGGAAACATCAATGTAAGAGAGAAACATCTGTGGGTTGCCTCCCATGCACACCCCAGCTGGGACCAAACCCACAACCTAGGCATGTGCTGTGATTGGGAATCAAACCAGCAACATTTTGGGGCATGGAATGACACTCCAAACAATTGAGCCACGTGGCCAGGGTGATATAGTCTTATAATTATCTTTGTGTTGTGTGTGGTGTATCATTTTATGATAGCTAGAATATCTTCAACTTGGCCTTTTTATCTGTCTGGTATGCTTTTCTCATTCTGGAAATAAAACTTAAAGTGATCATTTCCTTTTTATATGTTTGTGCCCCTCTTCTATACACTGGTCCTGGTACTGTGGAATCCTAAAATGAGAATGAAAGCAATATAGAAAAGTCATATTTATAAGTGCTAAACAGTGGGACCTCCATCCTGCCCCACCCCCGTCTACTTTATTTTCGTTATAAGTGAACAGTGAAATAGTATTGTTTGAAATAGATTTTAGTGTTTTCATCAACATCATTTAATTTTCTGGAGTCCTTCACTTTTCTTCAGAAAATGTCTTATTTTTAATCTCTTATAATCTTCTACCTGCTAGTATGCATTTTAAATCTTAATGAAATGGTTTAAGAAAATTACTGTGTAAAATCCAAAGAGCTGCAATAAAATTCCCATTTTGCATCTTACCCCAAAGACCAATTGTACAACCAAAACATGGGACTTAAACTAAAATATTTAAAAGTGCTGTTTTCTATCATATGCATTCGCTTTGAAGAAATTGCTTAAGAGAAAGAATTGTTCATTAGAGGCAAAGACTACTTTAATGCAGATTTCCTTGTGCTCAGGAGGGGGAATCTTTGGAATAACATTAGCTCTTTCTTCCTTTTTATTATTATTTTTAATGGGAAGAGTATGCCACCCTTCCCAGTGCTAGACTTGCAGTGCAGAGTGTGACTGGCCAGTGATGAAGTGGCACCCATGTTTGCAAATGATGATTCAAAAGCATTTCAACTGTTGGCTTCTTTTCTTCAGGGTTCAGTTTGGAAATCAAGACTCAACTCGTATCCCCTCAAGCCTCTTTCTCCTCAAGCACAGCACCCACACATGAGTCCCCACCACACAAAAGCTGCAGCTGAAATGCAGGGCATGGCTGCAGGTTTCCGCACTTGCCCCTCAGACATGCCCTCCCAGGGCTTCGCCAGGGATGGGGGCTGCCCGTAGCCTTTGTGAGAGAGAAACAAGAGGGTTGCAGTTTATTCTGGTCTAGCCATCAAAGTGCACCCACCCTTTCTTCTTTAATTTACTATCCCCATGGATCTATTCATTTTTGTACAGCACTCTTGTCATTTCAATGGGATTCTCAAAGAAAGGAGGGAAAATGTATTACATTTAAAACAGGAACCTGAATTCTATTTCGCATTGACCAATACCAAGCATTTAAGCCAGTATTTAATTTTTATGAGTATAAACTAATATGTGCTTGTTACAAAAAAATCAAAAAACCAAAAATTCATATTAAAAGATAAAATTCACCTGAAGTTCTTTTACACAGACACAATTACAATTTACATTTTATATTTTTCTATAGACATTTTTTTGGCAATCAGAATTTTTTTACAAAATTTAGATATGGTATTATATATTTTACTTAAAAATGCAGCATGATAACTTTATAATTGTATTATTTATCCTTGAAATTATATTTCCAAGGACTAATAACAAAATTATATGAATATACAAAAATAACTTACTTAAATTGTCATTAGAATATATGAGGACTAGAATTATTTTAACTATTATAAAGATAATGTGATTATTTATACATATATACACATTCATGTATACAAAATTTCATATCTCTGATTATTGTTTTAGAATAGGTTCCTAAAAATACAATTAAGGAGTCAAAGGGTAGAATATTTTTTTAAAGCTCTAATCCATTTTGCCAAACTACTTTCTAATGAGTTTGAGTTAATTTGAACTCCGGCAAGGCAATCTGTTTTTTTTCTTGGTGACTTTCCAACCTCTTTCTTATAGTCTAAGATTATTGCATGTTTTTGAGGGCGCCTAACCATTTCCCAAAGCTTTGTCCTGGTTCCAGAAACTCATTTCTTCTGGGTCCTCAAGAAGGCATTCCTTTTTCCTCATTCTATAGGACATCTTGGTCAACTCTGTGCTGATGTTCTTGTCTTTGCTTGTATTTGAATATAGAGAAATCTTTCCAGCTTTGATGTTTACCAACAGAGAAATATGGACTTCCCTATCTTCCCTCAATACCTGTCTCATTGTTCATCTGTTTTTTTTCTTGGAGCCATGCTAGCAAGTCAATTTGTAACACTTAACCACCTAGGCTATAGGATCAAGCAAATGGTTATCTTTGAAGCTGTGCCCTAAAGTGCGTAGAATTTTCTGCTGTCCACACTGCCTAGTTTCCAGGACCCTGGACCAATGCAATACAGTGCACTCTTACCATCTCCACCCTTGACAACCATTTTCATTATGGGACATAGACCCCCAGAATGCCAAGTTGCATTGTAAATACTGACCTCTGCCTCTTCTTTCCTTCCTTCATTCAATATTTACTGAGCTTCTAATCTGTGCCAACCACTGTGTAGAGCGTAAAGTACAAAAGACAAAAGCCCTTGCCTTTGAGTCGCTGACACAACACCCCCAACTCCCACCTTCCACTTTTTCCCTATTACCTTTTGCCATATATCCCCTGGTTTATACAGGTTTTCTAAATAAGTAGATAGTGGGTCTCAGAGCCAAGTGTGTGTTTGCTGTCTTTATTCCATGAAGTGGGAGACGGATAGACCACTGGTTGTTTTTCTCAAAATCACTCTATCAGTCTTATGATTATTGAAAATTCTTATGAGATTCTAATGCTAGTTTGTTCATTATTTGGGTTTTCAATGGTATTGGAATTTTTTGCTTTTTCTGGGCCTTCCAAAGCATTTTAATAGGACGTTAGCAGGGGCCCCATAGGGAGTGTTAACTGAAACCCACATTAAACAGACAACACACAACGCATTTGCAAACGATGACTTACGCTGTCCCTTTTTTCCATGGTGCACTTTGAAGCAATGTTTTTGGAGGGTTTTTCTGTTGGTAACCACCCCCACCCCCCAAAAAAACTGTAGGAGTAAATGTATTTCATGAAACTACTGATATATGCTGATACTATAGTTTTGATTTTTTTATTTTACTTAATAATTCTGCCTTCAATCTCCAATACAAACATTTGGCTAGGGTTTTTAGTCACTGAGCCAAATCCTCAATCTGTGTAACTCAGTAGGACACCAAAGCGAAATGGAAACCTGGCCTGTGTTTATATCTTGAAATGAACTTCTCATTGGGTTATTCATGCTATAAGAATAAACAACAACATCGTCATTTTGGCTTTTGCAATAGGTGTGGCTTAGGGAGATACATGGTAGTTGCAGATATGATACACACCATAAGAAAGCAGGGAAGCAGAATATTGCTGATCATGGCATTCAACGCATGTCTCTGGGGCTTGCTTGGTCATACAAACACCCCTCCAAATAGGCATGCACATGGGTCCATACACATATATGCATGCACAAACACAAACACACACACACACACACACACACACATATCTCAGCCATATTGGAAAAAACTTTCATTTCCCCCAAAGACGCCACACTGCCTCCTCAGTGCAGGCTTCTCTCTCTACCAGGATGACCTTTCCCTTCATTACCTGGATAACTCCTATTTCTCCTTCATGCCTCAAGTGACAAGGAGTCAGCCATCCCTTTGTTTCAGCAGTACCAGCCCCCCAGCTAGAACAGGTTCGTCCTTGCTTTGTGCTCCTGTCATGGTCTCTACCCGTTCCTTCTTGACTGACCACACCTCACAGAAGGTCTGGCCCAGTAATGCATCTTAATGACAGCTCTTGACCCTACACTATGAGACTCCCAACAGCAAATGCTGGGCGTGCCGTAGGTATTCAGGGGCTTTGGGGGTGATCGTTCTAAAGCCCATTCACAATCTCACTCTGCTAGACAAGTTCATTCATACCTTCTCCCTTCCCCTCAGTCCTTCTTCACCTCTTCCTCAGCCCTCTTTCAGTTGATGATCTTCCCAATTCACTAAGAGGATAGAAAGAATGAGAAGATAACTTGCACAAGTTCCCCTATACCTACCCACCTCCCTACATCAGTGTCCTAAAGAACAGTGTTCTTCCATCACATCACAAGGGACAAAATGGCCTTGCTCCAGTTAAGGCTCATCTTTCTATTTGTGTATTAGTCACATGCTCTATCTATTACTGGAAAACATTACTCCAATATTTGTCTCTCTTTGCTCTTATATTGTCATTTTTTTCTCTTCACTGAATAATTTTAAAACCTAGATAATTATTTTATCTTAAAAAATTAAAAAACCTTTCTGATCCATTCACCCCCTTCAGCTCCAGCCTCAATCTCTGTCCTTTTATAGCAAAATCCCTCAAAAGTTTTCACATCACAGCATTTACAAATCCTCTCCTCTCACTCTCTCTTGACCCTAGTCTGATCAAACAGTGGCCTCATCATTTTATCAAAGCTGTCCTTATTAGTCTTGATGCTCCCTGCATGTTGCTAAATCCAATGGTCAAACCTCACTTTTCATCTTTATTGAACTATAACAGCATTTAACTCAATCTATCCTCCTTCTTACTTGAAACCCTTTGTTCACTTGGATTCTAGGACATAACCCCCCTTATTTTTCTAATATTTTGCTAGACACTATTTGGCTACTATGTAAGTCAGTTTTTGCTGCAAGGACAATGGCCCTAAATAGCTCAATGATTTGCATGCAAAAAGACATGTTTCTGTTTAAATTATGTAAAGCATAGGGGTTGGTTACAGGTCTGCTTGAATCCACTGGGCTCTACCTATCTGCAGCTTAGCTTGATGCCACTTGGCTACCAGTTGGCTGGGTCTTGGTGTCATTGTTTTCTCATTTTAAGATCCAGGCTAAGGGAGCAGTCCTATCTTGCTGTTCTCTCATAGTAGAGGACACAAGAAAAGAGGCTGAAACTCCCTGAGCCTTTAAAAGCTTGTGCTTAGCCATGGTGTGTATCATTTCTACATATATTCCATTGACCAATGCAAATCTGTGAGTCCTGTCTCCTATAAGAAAGGGATTATCTAGGTGAGACTTCTTCCTCATCTTAAGCTCATGAGATGAAGCCTCAGTTAGACTATCCCAAACTTGATGCACATCTCCAGAGGTCTGAGAGACCCAGTGGTAGGATATCGACTGACTTTTCAGAGAAATCTAAAAGGCCAGAGCGGGCTGAAGCAGCCTGCAACAACACGGTGAGACCTGCAGTCTGGGAAGTTAATACATTCCCACCCAGAACATATATAAGGAGTGTTTCCTTCTGATTGATGTGCATGATGTAACAGAGAAAAACATGTGGAGTTGTTTTAGATCCTGGGCTAGAATGTCACCTGGAGAAGCAAGGAGAGCACAGCAGAAAGGAACCAGACTACGCAGTGAGATATTCAGGAGGCAAGGGAGGGGCAGATGGAGTACACAATCCACATCAGGGAGCCGCAGGTTAGAGAACCCAGGTGGATGGGCCTCTGAAGAGCCCTCACCAACACCCGCGCCAGCTTCCAATATAAATAACAGCTGAAGGGAAATAATGCCACAGTCATGCCAGGGACATGAAACTACTCTTGACCATTTACCTCTCCTTCTTCTCCTGCCCTGTACTCTTGGAGAAACCAATCAAGCAAGTAGGAGTTGGGTAAGAAAGAGCAGGAGGATTAAAAGCTGGTGGAGGGGACCCACTTTGAATGAAATTCAAGTTCTAGTATTATTACTTGTGACTGTACATAATTCTTACTAAACTGAGACTACTTCTCTGATTACAAGTGATCAGAGAATTCTTTTATAAGCTATCTGGGGATAATAAAAGATCACAGCACCCAGCTTCACAGAGGGAGTCTTTAGAAGCAGGGGTATGTGTGTATGTGTGTGTGTGTGTGTGTGTGTGTGTGTTGAGGGGTGGGGAGGGTGGTGTGATCAAGTTGCGCTCTGTGAGCCACATTTGCTCCAAGGACTTTAGACCCTGAGCTGGTTGCATCCGTCTGCCTGGAGTTCTTCATACTTGCATGACAACTTTGTATAAACCTGACCGCTTCATTGACAACCTTGACCAGGAGGATCCAGGAGGCCAGAACCTTCGTTTACAAGTGACCGTCCTCACCTTTGACCCTGTTTATGAACAGGAAATCTAGGCATCTGGCCAGTGCAGGACCAAAGAATTTTGTGGTTGTGGTCTTGAGCTTCATTTCCTTTTTCATTTATAAACACAGTTGGAGCTGATTCCAAAGTGTTTTTAGGAAGTCAGTAAAAAGTTTGGCATAACTACTACTGTTTTATGAAATTTCATCTATTGTTTTGACCTCGCCTGTGCTTAAATGCGGAAATAAAAACTTGGTGTGGCCGTCGGGGGAGTGGAAGGGCATTATGTCATTACAGCACCTCCTTCAAGTCAGGAAACTCCAAGCCAACTATCCATTTCCTACTTTATTAAGCCAAGGAATCCAACTGAATGTGTAACATGACTCAGGTTAAGTAGTGGGTCTATGGAATTTTTTTCCTGGCCAAGAGAACTGCATTTCAATTGCTACTTAAGTAAAGTGGAAAATATATACTTTCGCCTTCTTTAGAGCTTTTATTTTTAAAGACTTGTAGAGAACATAAGAACTTTGTTACTTTTAAAGACTTGTTGAGAACATAAGAGCAAACTTAAACATGATACATGATTTCTAGTTATTGGAAACTAAGAGAACCCTTGGGAATATTGCCTTTCATTCCCAGTTCTATCCATGCTCCCTCCATGTCTGACCTTGGACGTCACACCTTGGTCCTAACACTGAAAAGACAGACTACTGCTTATGAACACTCAAAGCAGGCAAATAAGAAAATATTCATTTAGACGCAGGTTTGACTAACGTGGTCCCTCATCTGTGGACTATTTTATCTAGTTCTTCATTTCTTAAAATGTGACTCTCCACAGAAGCACCTCAGGGTACAAGCAGCACATTAAAACAATAATCAAAATAGATTTAAAAAACATTACAGAACAGCAATCAAAAGAGCAGCAAATTCTCTTAAAACACTTATGCTTAAATCCGTAAAACAGTGCTCACGTTGTGGGTATAGCAGGCACAGGTGGTGGTGGTGCGGAACCTCGGTGGTAGCTTCAAGAAACCATAAATGGGAAGCATTGGTGATACAATTTTCTCTGTCCCGCCCACCTCTGCCCTTCTCCGTTCACCTACAGACAAGAAGGGGTGGGGCGGGGGCGGAGCTTGTGCGCACCGTACTTTCTTGCTTCTGTGCCGCTGAAAAGGGTTTCAGAGGATTCAAAAACCTCTTTCTTTCCCCAAGGCTGAGACTACAGTCCTTGGTCACACTTTCATGGCTTAAACGGCAGTTGATCATGTTTAAGTACTAGAAATAATCAAAGAATTGAAACCTCAGAAAACATTCTTCCAACTAAAGTAGGAAAATCTTTGTCCTTCAGCCCCAACTGCCCCCCACTGAGCCCCACAGACCCACACAGGGTTCTGACACAACCCTGTCCTCTCCCTGCCTGTCCACACCCAAGCAGGCCTCCACGGAGTCTCTCCTAACTGACCTCACCTGTCTCACTTCACTTTCCCATGTTTTCGAGGTTACTTGAAATGTGACAGTTTTAAAAATTAGCATTCACATGAGTAGCGAGCAATGTACAGAAGCTGATAATGCAGTTATTGTCCCATTTTTAAGTGTGGAGAGCCCAGTAAGCATTCTGAACTGGGGAGCTGGAAATGTATTCTCCGTTATGTTGAAATGGGGGCATGCCTCCGCGGAGATGCCGCCACGTAACACTGTGTTGAGGCCTTTCAGAAACTGTGCTGTAGGAAGTTCATTTTGTTGCCCCTGCACATCCATTTTGGTCTACATTGTGCTTAAAAGGTGGCGTCCCGTCAAGCCAGCAGCTGACTCTGCAGCCCTGGCTCCTTCTGCACCTCCCACGTGGTCCTACTCCAGCAGAGCCGCACCAACTTCCGGTGCTCAGTGCTCCATGCTCACACCGAGGGCTTTTGCAATGTGTGTTTTTCCTACCAAAAAAGACCTCTCCTTTTTGATTAGAAAGTATTTCCTATCTCAGCTAAATTCATATGGAGCTAAACATCCCCTTCTCTATGTCTTGTCCAGGTGCTGACTCCTCTTTAGGTACTGGGTTGCCAAAAAATCCATTTAGTTTTTTCCATAAAGTAAGATACATTTTTCATTTTCACCAATAACTTTATTGATTTGGTTATTTGAGTATGTTGGCTATCTCCCGCTATTGGCTTCTAGTGGGCAGAGGCCAGAGGTGCTGCTAAACATCTTCCAATGCATTAGACCTCTCCACAGCAGAGAATTATTTGGCTGCAATGTCAATAGTACCAGGAAACTTCACAAACCACTTTTGACACATTCAATCAGTTACAGCACCTTCTCCATATACTGCACAAATCTTTTGGATTTCTTTTTTGCATTTCAGTTGCATTTTTACCTTTCTTGAAATAACAAAGCATAACACACCAAAAATGTAGCTTATTTTCTCCCATCTTTAATATTAAAATGGCTACACAAAAATTCATCAATCTTGATAAGTTTTTTTAAAATTCAGGCTCATATTCAGGCTTTCATGATACAATCTAGCAAAATTGTTTTGAATTAAGTAAAAGCACTACTAAAGCCATCTTATGGGGGAAAAAAATACAAACTTTGTTGCCAACCCAATAATTCTCTATTTACTGTCTGGCCACTTCTGTTATTTCATGAACTGGTAGAGAGTAGTAATTGTGACTCAAAAAAGGGTCTGGCAATAGCATGCAGCTGAATTAAGTGGTTAAAGAACATCAGACCTGGATTTAGAACTAGACTGGGGTCCTAGATCCACCATTTTCTACGTGAGTCAACTAACCCTCAATTACCTCCTCTCTAAATGGGGATAAAATAGTACTTACATCAGATGTTCACTCATTTTTTTCAACAAATACTATTGTTAGATGTTTCTCTAGGCTCCAGGGGTAAAGCAGAGAGGAAAAAAGACTGAGATCCCCCTTTCCTGGAGCTTAGATCGTAGGAAGAGTTACAAGTAGAAAACAACTGAGAATCTGTGTTTTTATATGGTGATGGTCTTAGCTAAATGTTGGGATGAAAAGTAAAGTGGGGTTACGGGAAACTCCAAAGAGTCCTCTATTTTAAAAAGGAAAGCGTTTCTGAAAAAGTAACTTTTAATCAGAGACCTGGAGTGTTTCAGTGAAGAAGCTTCTAAGTGGAAAGAATAGTGAGCAAAAAGGCCTTTAAGGAGTACAAGAAAGCTGGGGTGATAGAATAGAGCGAGAAAGGTACAGAGTTGTAGGAGAGACGGGCAGGGCTCAGTCCTAAAGGAGCCTGTTAGCTGTGGCAAGAACCTTTCCTGAGGGAGGTGGCAAACCACTGGAAGACTTCGAGCAAGGGAATGAGTTACCCGATTCAGTAAAATAATGGTTAGATGGATGGCTGAATGGCTGGATGAACAAATAAGTGAATGGCTGCCTAGAGGACATTTTAAAGAATGCTTCACATATATCCAAGCTGAGAATGCAGGGCTAGAATGAGGAGCTCTGAGAAGAGGGCCCACAGGGAGGCTGGCGTAGAAAAGGCTTTCTTCTGCACTGCCCACCGTGGGCACACAATAACCACATCGGCACCAGTCTGTGCATGGAAAGATGACAAGGTTTTCTTCTAAATAAAAAAGTACAGATACTGGCCCATAAGAAATGAACAGATGCAGCCTGGGGTTGTCCTAAATGCTTGAGAGAGACACACATTACCTTCCAGTATACCTTTGACTAACCTTTGGATTCTTTAGGAAAGTGGGAAGACCCATAGCCACGAAGAAAGTGGCTGTGAATGAATATATGCTGAGATATCTGACACAGTAGGAATGACACAGTAGTCTGATGATAAAAATGTTCATCAGAGGTTTTCTATGAAGTCCCCACCTTATTTACAAAGGGACTTGCCATTTGCCCTGGCATAGCTCCACATCCTTTTTCATGGGGTCTGAAATAGCCTTTAAACCCCCGAGGAGCCCCTATGAACCAGACATCCTACCACAACACAGAGGAAGGGGTTCGGAGAGGACTTTCGGGCGACTGTAGTTCATCCCGCTTACTCATGGATATAAATGAGACTGCCATGACTGCTTGCCACTTGGGCAAACAGAAAGGAGGGCTCTAAGAAAGTGAGGATTTAAAGTATAAGTTCTGATGGAAGGGAGGGAAGACAAACCATAGTACTCCCACAACCACATCAAAATTACAACTAAATTACAAAACAACCATCTTTCAGAACTGTCTGAAATCTAGTTTAACAGAAGTTAGATTTAGAGTCCTAAATCTAAGGATAAAGAGCAGAAGCCGCATCAAGATTGGTAAGAGGGGTAGAGACATGGAACAGGCTGGTCCCACATCCACGTGTGTCAGATAAAAATCTGGAGGGACAGTTGGCTGCAGAGGTTCCTCCTAAGGAGTGAGGGGTCCCAGCCCCACACCAGACCCCTTAGCCCAGGGTTCCAGTGCCAGGAAGAGAAGTCCCTATAACTTCTGGCTGTAAAAACTATCAGGGATTATGGCTGAGTGACACAGAGGGCTTCTGGAGTCCCAGATATCCCCCTTAAAGGGCCCATGCATGGACTTACTAGGACTCACTTGCTCTGAGCTCCAGCATTGGGACAGCAGCTTGAAGTTGCACCAGAGACATGTGGGAAAGAAGTGGATTGTGGTGAGAGCTGGAGGGGAAGCTTTCTCCCGGACAGAAAGGCTGGCAGAAGCCATTATTCTTTGATGAACCCTCCCCCAAGAGAACTAGCAAGGATGTGCCATATCTGAGTCTCTACCAACCTGGTTAACACTGTTCACTCCACCCTGGGGATTCCCTGAGACCCTAACCCATCGAACTCGCAGGCCCAACCTAGTCTTCCCAAAGGGTTTTCTATACAGATGGCCTTTCTTGCCTCATGTTTCAGAATTCCCTAAAATCTCTCAAACAAGCAGCATCTGGCCTCCACATGCCACATACCCCTCACTAGATGGCCCCAGGCTTGGTCAGGTGGTATCTGGTCTTGGTGCGCAGCTTGGCCTCTCCTGGACACCTTCACACTCAGCAAAAGTAGCAGCCATCTGCAGATGCCTTGCAGCTCATGCTGGGTGGCCTTGGTCCCAACCGAACATAAATGGCAGCTGAACTTGGCCTGCACCTTGCAGGAGGCCCCAGAGCCGGTTACCTGGCAGACAGCTTCAGACCGTGTCCAAGCCCCGCCACCCAACCACTTCCACCAAGGACCCCCTGAAAGGGCGGACCCCGTAGGCACCAGAGTCCCACTCTTCCCCGTGGGGTCAGCCCCTCCACAGCTCATCAACTGTAATAGAAAATAAAAAAATATTTAAAGCAAAAAAAAAAAAAAGAGCATCTATATGAGCAAAATAAAATCCTGCGGAAGGGTAAACCTGCCTGAAAGGGTGTAGCACACGAATGAACAGACTTCCTGACAGCCATCACCGACGGAGCTGGCCTCCACTCAGTAGGTAAAGTTCCCAAGAAAGGCACCTTTAAATCTTTAGTTCTGCTCTTAGAACAACTCTCAAAAGTTACACCAGGCTTACTCGAAAGCCTCTTCTATATCAAAATATTTGAACAGCTTCAGTTTTGCCAGTGAATCTCCTTTGGGCGATGCACTATTCAAGTGGCTTTCTCCCATGAAGTCTGCTGTGATCCTTCTGGAATTTCACATCAAAGAGAGGCAATCACTGTGTTCAGTGCCTTGGGAAGCAAGAGCTTGCTGAGGCTCTTGGCGAATTCTTTCAGGTTCCTATGACTGATTTCATAAATAGCTTCATGTTCCCAATGGAATGTGCCCCCACTCTGCCAGCAATAAACAATGGGGAAACCTCCCAGAATTCAAGCAGCATTAGCCTAGCGGCCATTAAAGAAATCATTAGAATGCCTTAAAGGTCCTTCAATGTCCTGCAGGAAACATGAAATCACCATGTTTTCAGAGTGTGTAAAATCCTTTGTGGCTCTCCCCTGCAGAGGAAAACAGCCAATGAAATCCAAATACATTCTCGGCTGTCATCAGCATGTGTGCCCTTGCTCCCTGCATCACTCACCCCATCTTAACTGCCCCTTTCCTGCTGTAAACACAGTGTGAATGTGGCTTAAGTGAGCTCGAAGACAATGCACCTTGCAACTTGCATTGCCGAATTCTGCTGCTCTGGAACGCTCAGCATATCAGGAAAAGACTGAACTTGGCACCAGGGTTGACTCTGAACTCTGGGGCTTAACCTTAAAGTCAGACGTAGGTTTCAGAGCCGTGCAAGAGCCAGCGCTGCTCCTACCAAGACTAGCCTCTGTTTTGTCCTTGTGTCTACACATCCCCCTGAACTGCTTTTTCCCACTTAGCCTCCCCCTTCCAGAGCTCACGTCCCTGTGTTCTCTGCCTCACCCTCTCCTTTTATCCACCTAGTATTTATCGGGCGCTCTGGGGAATGAAGGGGTAAGGGGCACAGAGAAGAATGGTATGGGCCCCTGAATTTGTCCCCTGACTTTAGGGACAGGTTACCTGTGAGTGAAAGCTACATGGCTCCAGAAGCCAGGGAGGGAGTGACAGGTAACCCACTGTGAGGCCCCTCCAGCCTTTGCTCCTGGAGCCCCGCCCCCAGCTCAGCCTGCCTTTCTCCTCCAATTTGCCTTCCTACTCCACCTTCCACCTGGTGCTGAGTTGTGACGACTTCTCCTCCACGAACCTTTCCTGATCCCACGGAGAACAGCCTTCTGCTCCCTGTACCCTTACTGGACTCGGAAGGCTCTGCAAGCTTTACCAGGGGAGTGTAATGTTGTGGCTAGGAAGATGGGCTGAGAGGCCCACTTTCCATGGTCCTAAAGCCTGAGTTGAGCATGTAATGTGACCTTCATCAGTCACAAGAGCCCCTGAGTGCCCCAGCACTGACATTGCTGGAGTCAGAGGGTTGTGGCTCTGGAGGCAACTTGGGGGGCTGAGGCACCCGAGCCAGTCAATGCAGACTGGAGTCCACTCCCTGATCTGGACACACCAGAGGGCCCCAAACCCTGAGTGCCATTCCAGGCTGAGAGTTTTGTAAAATAGTGTTCTGACTCTTTGTTACATGACTGATTCTACTGTCTGGATGGGTCTGGAGATCTGTGCCTTTAAAAAGCTCCCCAGGTATTGTGACTCTCAGATACTCTCAGATACAGGTTTTGGACAATTAGACCAAATGCTTTCCCAGGCTGGAAGGCGGATCTGGCTGGGGCAGGGCTCCTGGAGTGCCCTGCTTTTGAAGGGCTCCTGAGCTCCTCTCCAGCCCTTACCACACACTCAGACATGTGGATGCTGCTTAGAACCTGGCTTCAGCCCTGACTGGCGTGGCTCAGTGGATTGAGTGTCGGCCTGGGAAACAAAGGGTCACAGGTTCCATTCTCAGTCAGGGCACATGCCTGGGCTGTGGGCCAGGTCCCCAGGTGGGGGAATGTGAGAGGCAACCACACACTGATGTTTCTTTCCCTCTCTTTCTCCTTCCCTTCCCCTCTTTCTAAAAATAAATAAATAAGATCTTTTTTAAAAAGCTTAAAGGGAAAATAAAAAAAAGAACCTGGCTTCATGTTCATCCTTAAACACAGAACTCCCTCATAAACCTCCTCATAAACCTCCTCCATGAGGGAAGTGAAGAGTAGTCACTGTGAAGCCACTGCTCTGAGGTGACAAGCTTCCCGGCCGCTTGGCCCCCACCCCAGTACATATGACAGGCAATAGGATGAATTACACCTGCGATTGATCCCTGCAATTGATCCATGCTCGTTATAAACTGTTGTGGACCTGCTTCATTGTTTTGCCTGGATAAGTGCATTTTGTTTCATCCATTTGTCAAGCTGAGGAAGGTTGTTTTATAAAAGGGATTTAATTAAATGTTTTGTACCAGCTTGGCCTTTCCTTTCTGCGTCTACGTTATGCTGTGTCATATTTTCCCTGGAGGCCAGAAAAACAATTTAGTGAAAATGAAGGAACCAATGATTTACTTTTGAAAAAAGGAAATGCCAAGCGAATGACTCCCCTCCATAATTTTCTAGTGACCATAAGAGAGAGCCAGCCATTTAATTTAAAGACAATGTGTCTCCTGGTGCACCTGGCTCTTTCTAGCTTTCTGTGCTGCTCATGCTGTTATGTTTATAGCCTTGCTCTTGATTAAAATTATTCTGTGAACACTCTTAAAAGCTACTTTTCTTCCCTGAACAGAATAGCTGTTTCTCATAAGTAGAGTCTTTTAATTGTTCCCACCTCCGGTTTTCCAGCTGGGGGTGGAGAATCCTTTCCCAAAGACCCTAGCAGAGGGATTGTAACATGCCTCCCCTCACTTAACTAAGGATCTCTCCTAGAATTTTTTAAATTAACTTTTCAATTACCGTTGACAGTCAATATTAAATTAATTTCAGGTGTACAACATAGTGATTAGATATTTATATACCTTAAGAAGTAATCACCCCAGTAAGTCAGTACCATCTGACACTATAATTAGTTATTACAATATTATTGACTATATTCCCTATGCTATACTTTACATTCCTGTGACTATTTTTGCAAGTGGCAACTTGTGCTTCTTAATCCCTTTCACCTTTTTCACCCATCCCCCAACTCTGACCTACTTTTCTGCCTATTGAGCTGCCTCTGGCCTCAAATGTTCGTCTAGTAGAGAACATCTGTTTTCTGGGTTAAAGCCTTAGATCTTAAGCTCAATATAGTATCTCAGCCTCAAAGGAAGGAGGATGCAGTGACAGTCTGAGGGAGCTGGATATGACAGGACTCCCATGAGGCATCCCCTTGCTCTTGCCGCCCTGTGCCCACCATTACCATCTTGGGATTCAAGCTGCAGCCGCGGGCTCGGGGTGGGGTTCACAAGTGACTGTAGGGAGGAATGTGGGACTAGAAACCAGGGAAATATGATTGGCCATAATTTGCCAAAAATTATGTCACCTTTGGCGACCTAAGAGCCCCTTCCAGTACTAATTGTCTGTGACTTTTCTCATTCCAAATATATGGAGCACCTGGTAAGCATCCAGCCACTATGACTGCAACAATAGTTGGGGAACCGAGGCAGACCTTGTTCTGCCATCCTGGAGTTCAAGACTCTAGTGGGAAGAACAGGTTCACTCAAATGGGAGATGATAGTATTCTAACAAGAGCTATACATCACAATACTTTGAGATGGAACAGGGATACTAACTTGGTGTCTGGTATACATAACCTGGGGAGTGGGGGAAGGCACTTGGATATCAGTGACTCCGAGTGGACGCATTAGAGATGAGTTCACTGAGAGGAGCTGCTCCAGGCAGGCCCCGCCCAGCTAGGGGAGCAGCATTAACAGGCACGGCCAGCTCATCCCAGCTGAGACGTGCGTTCCTGGGGTGAGCACTGGCGTTCTCTCTGGATCACCAGGAAGTGCACCAGCTGACCTCTGGATTGCAGTTGGTCAGCCAGAGTATCTTTATCCTGGGTGGGCCACAAGTTACAACCCATGGAAAAAAATGTTTGATTTTGCTGTGTTAGACCAAGAACCAGGGCAGCTGTATGTACTTCAGTGTTCCCTCTCCCACCTGCACCATGAAGAAAGCAAGGGAGAGGACCTTGTTTCTGCTCAGATTTTCACAAATCATCTGACTGAACTGCAAGGGGCTCAATGGAACAGGACAGTAAATCACCTATCATTTGCTGATGCGCTGAATAAGATCTGGCGGAGGCTGTTTTGCATTTATAGCACTTTCCACCTGAAGGCTTCAAAATGTTTTGTGAGCAGTGACAGGCAACAGGGCCTCGTGCCAACACTAAGCTCTCTCAGAATAAATTCTCACAGGCCAGGGTCTAGCCCATTAGCCAATTGGGTGAGGGAGGGGCACGTCAGGGAAGCGGCCGTGCTCTGAGCCAGCCAGCAATAGACTGGACCTTAAGCCCACCCACCCAGTGCTCTCAGCACAAGACATCAGTGTGAGCCTCAGGCAGGCTCCAACCCACCTCTCCCTGTGCAGGGGGAAGCCCGGGGCGCTGGGTTCAGGAGAGGCGCTCTGATTGCTGATTGCTGTGAGCTCAGAGCAAGAGAAGGGCAGAGAGAGACTGGAGGGAAACAGGAAAGACCTCTCCTGAGGACAAGCAGGACAGGGAGAAATGTGGGTTGGGCCTGGGGCACTGGTTAGAGAAACAGGAAAGTTAGAGCGATCATTTTAAAGGCTTGTTGTTAATGTCTGTGACTCCCACCTACATGATTCCTCTGGGTTTTACCTCTGCCCCACGTTTATCCCTCCAGGAAGGAAAAGAGAAGAGGATACAAAAAGTGCGAAGCCATCCTGTTTTGTGTAGAATACTGTTAGCCCTCCATGCGTACTAGTGGTTTGACTGAGGAGAGAAGGGAGAAGGATTCTCATGTGCCATTTCGGACTGAGTGGCTTTCAAGCTGGGAACCTTGAGGATGAGAATGAGCATTCCCATCATCCCTCAAATCCTGCTGCAGGGACCTGTCCTGGGCTTACACCGCCTGGACCTCTCATTCCAAAGCCCCATATCTCCTGGAAAGTTCGATTTTGTTGATTTATTTCTGCAGATAATTTAGTGAAAGTCTAATGTATCAGGCAATGTGTTAAATTCAAGGTGCTGACATTTTCCCTTGTTCTATCTTGGGAATTTCCTATTTGCTATAGAGTTATATTTGCAAATGGAAATATGTAAGCTGAGCATTTTAATTAGTATTAGCAAAATAAGCAAATTATTATTTTTTTAAAAAAGATTACTTGAAATTCTAACTTTAAAACCTTGACTTTGCTATCTTTTCACCCAAAAAATACAAGGCCATTGGACTCAAACTCTCTCACTATCTATAACACCTTTCCTCCAACTCAGAGAACCAGGTGCCATGTGTTCATAATGAAGGAAAAAAAGCTTCTTTAAAAAGAAAAGACACATCAGTCATGCATTCTGTTCTCAAGTTGCTTATGAAATAGTAAGGTAGGAGAGGAAATAACATCCCAAAATACTGTTTTATAATAGAAAAAAATGTATAAAATATTTTATTAAATACAAGACAAGATGGAGAGGGAAAAATGTTTTAAAATGTCCCTTGATAAGGTGCAAAGCACTCCAGTAGAAGGTGTTCACTCCAGCTGAGGGATGGGAAAGCTTGACAGAGGAGGGGGCACCGGAGGCCAGCCTGAAAGAAAACAGGGTCCAGAGCTGCAGACAAGAGCTGCAGAGCTAGGTGGCCTGGGCAGGGGGCAGGGGTGGGGGGTAACATGAGCCATAGAAGAGAGGTTGGAAGGGGCTCGTGGGGTGGACCACATGAGCTTGGTTAGCATGAAGCCCAGAAGGCATGAGCAGATGGAGGTGAGGCGGGGACAGCTGGTTATAGAGAGATCACAGAGGGTGCTGGGAACAGGCTGTGGGATTTTATCCTGTAGTCAAGGCATTGAAATGATGAATTCTCTACCCGAGTCAAACTGGCTCAGCACTGGAGGTTATGGGTCGGGGTTGGAAGAGGTGGAAATGTGTGAGACTGAATCCATACATTGAGTGCGAGATAAGATGAGCACCTGACCTAGGAGAGTAGCTGTGGGGATAGAGAGAAGGCAGCTGGCACAGAAGGCATTTCAGGGGCAGGATCAGCTGCTTCTGGAGAAATAAGGAGTAGAGAGGAGTTTTCTTTCAACCTGTGCCCTCAGACTGGATGGGGTCAACAAGAAGAGGCTGAGGTGGTTACTACTTGCAATGGAACACTGAAAAGGAAAATTACAACACAATAGAGAGGCTGGAAAGGAAAATTACAGAATGTTTTCCCATGAGGATGCCTTCAGCTCAGAGGAACTGTAAGAGATGCCAGCACAATGGAAGCTAAATATAAGATTTCCAAATAAGCAAAAAAGGTAACCTGTGAGGCTTCTCTTTCTTTTTCTTTCCTACTACTACTACTATTATTATTATTATTATTATTATTCTTATTATTATTCTTCCTCTCCTCCCTCTCCCTCTCCCTCTCCCTCTCCCTCTCCCTCTCCCTCTCCCTCTCCCTCTCCCTCTCCCTCTCCCTCTCCCTCTCCTTCTCCTTCTCCTTCTCCTTCTCCTTCTCCTTCTCCTTCTTCTTCTTCTTCTTCTTCTTCTTCTTCTTCTTCTTCTTCTTCTTCCTCCTCCTGTCATTAGTCACTAAATATCTACGGAGCAGTTACACTCTGTAGGAAACTAAAGAAATACAATTCAACACCTACTCGCTGTTGTCACAAGGCTCTCAAAAACCAAGTCAAAATCAAGACACGCTCCTGTTGCCCTGACATAATTGAATAAAGAGAGGAAATCTTTATACACATGGCGGAGCTGTCCACCCTTCCATACAATGAGAAGCAAAGTCATCAAGACTGAATTCTACAATCAAGTCTAATTAGATTTAGGAATGCAAGTGCAAGAGTTATTGTTAAATGGAGTAAGGAGGAGTGGAAGACTAGGTATAGGGGATGGGTTGAGATGCAATTTGAATTAGGGTTGTCCAAGTAGGCTTAATGAGAAGGTGTCCTTTGAGACCTGAAGAAGAGGAAGGAGGAAAAGCATTTTCGCAGAGGGAACAATTTCTGCAAAGACTGTAAGATAAGAGTTTGCCTGTCACAGTGGAGGAACATTAAGTGAGCCAGTGTGGCCAAAGAGTAAGATTGTAGGAGAGTAGTAGGGGCTGAGGTTGGAGAAATAATGGTGGGAAGATCATACAGGACCTCATAGGCCATTATAAAGACTTTCCCTTTTACTTTGAAAAAATTAGTCACTGGAGTGTTTGAAAAGAAAGGAGACATGATCTTACTGGTGTTTGAAAGAAACCTCTTCGCTGTCCTGAGAAAACACTGTAGATGGGGCAAAAGTGTAGGCTAGGAGCCAGGTTAGAAGATGATTGAAAGAATCTGAGCAAACCAACCATAATATGTGGTTCTATGTGCTTTGTAGCGGTAAGAATAGGCTAGAGCATGGAGCAGGGTGTGTGACCGGTTCTTCCAGATGATATTTCTCAGAGTTGTCACTTTGGAACTGAAATAAAGGGGTTTGGAGGGTGGAGGGAGGTGGTAGGAGGTAGCAGGATGTGAGACAGAAAGGTTTTGAGGCATCAAATTGTGAAAACCCTTGAATCCAGGGTTGTTGCTTGTTATAAAGCCAGAAAACTACCCAACTGTGTGACGTAAACAAATAAGGTCTTAGTTGTCTCACATATTAAGAAAGCTGGAGGAAGCAGTTCAGAACTAGTGCAGAAAATTGATGATGACAACGGTGACTCTGGCTCTTCCCATCACCTTTGTCATGCTGGCTTGTCATGGTTATAAGACGCTGCCCCACATCTGTGTTCTAGAAAGAATGAAGAGGGAAGAAAGCACATGAAACCTTGAATCAGTCCTCACCCCCACCCCACGCCCCACCCCTGTTTTTTAACCAGGGAAACAAATCTTCTAGAAGTACTACCCAACAGGCCTCTGCTTATGTGTCTTTGGCCCAACTGGGTCACATGCCCATCCCTACCGGGAGGGTGGCTGGGCAGAGGGGCTGGTGGTCCAGGTGTGTTGATGACTAACAGTGCTGCCACGGGTCCTCAATGTACCTGATGCAAGTGAGGACACGCTTCCCCAGACGGCCACTTGTGGCTGCACTGGCCTTCCGGCTCTTGGAGTCAGGTTCAGTGAAGGAGACTTGCTGAAGAGCACCGAGTCCTTGGCTGTTGCTGCACCCAGTCCCTACATGACTGTCACTGCCTGCCCCCTGCACAGGCCCCATCTAGGCCAGCGGGAGCTTGTCTGTGAGCGCCCCTCATGCAGCACCGGGGCCAGTCCCCTGAGCCGCCTTCGGGATCTTCCTCTCTCTCTGTGGAGGAGAGGGATACATGAGAGTGCAGACACTCAGAACTGCCTGAGACTGCAGGACCCACCTCTGCTGGGTCAGAAGAGGGTTTTGTCCTGTCAGCCTAAGTGATGGAGCCTGAAGGAATATGTGTGGGGGATTCATGGTGGTATACGACTGAGCCACACTGTGAATCAGAGAAGCTTGAGTTAGGTGGCCACAGCCTGCTCTCCCCCATCCCAGGAGCCTACTGCCCATCTCTCTTCACACTCTTTCCAATTGTTCTCCAAAAGGCTCTGGTGAAGATTTTAACCCCTGAAGTGTAAGTGAATATTAAGACTGAAAATACCTCCTCCCTTGGATGTGTCCTCATTTTCATAGCTGCCAAGCGCCTAACTGTGGCATGGATAGGGCCTCGCAGCATCTGGTTTCTATTTCTAGCTCTGCCACTCACCACCCAGGGAATCAGTGTATCTTCTGGGCTTCATTTTCCTCCTCTATAAATTAACAGCTTTGGAGAAGATGACCTCTGAGGTCTGTACTAGCCGAGGAAGGAACACAGGACATTCTGTGACTCTGGCTCAGCTGCTGTCACAGGTTCGCTTCCCGCAGAGGATTCATTCTACACACTCCCTGACGACCAGGACCCCACGCACTCTGCCTCTTGCTCTGCAGGGGCAGTTTCCATCCCTGCCCCATTCCTCCCAGACCTCTGCCTCCCACTGAAAGCGGGTGTTTGGGTGTGGACAGCCATGGAGAAGAGCTGCTTCTTAGTGTCATCCACTGGACCTTCAACTTGTTGGGGCAAGAACATGTCGGGGTCCTATGGCACTTCTGGCGCCCAGCACAGTGCTGGCATGCAGCAGGCCCTCAGTAAATGTGTGTAAAGACGAACTACCCCAGCTGCGGTCACAAAGTGGCAGGGACGGGCTTCTCTCTTCACTCACCTCCTTACAAATAGACTCAGTGGGGTTTTGGCTCCTGCCTTCACCTGCCTTCTCATCTCTTCCCTCTTCTTAATGCCAGACAAAGCTTCCTTTACACTCAGTCACAGTATAAAGCCCCCAGGGGGGACCCTGACCAACTTGGTCATCCAAACATGCTCACGGCCTGCACAGCTGCCGGACTTACCATTTGATTCAGTTCTGGCTTTAAAGGTATTACTGCTTTAAATGTCCCATTAATAATAATAAATACATGTAGCACCTTTTCAAGTTTTCCAAGTGCTCCCGTTTATTCTACCCCAGCTCTCTTGGGAGAGGTGGTTCTCAAGTCGATATCAAGCTGTGGCTTCGAAGAGCTGAGCTGACCGCCAGCTGAGAGACCCTGGGGGCCGGAGCCGCGGGAGACGTGCTGGGAGAAGTACCAGCATTAAGTGCCAGCAGCTGGGCCTGGAACAAGGCTAACAGATGAAATAGCGGAAGCCAGGACACAGCTGATCAATGCTGCGCTCTTGCTTTATGCCAGTTAAGCACAAAATGCTGGGCTTAATTGTAGTAACTATGTCCAGCCCTAAGTTTCTGGAACCATCATTTTCCACTGGCCCCTCGCCCCGTCCCATCTCCTCTTTCACCACGTAATACTTGTCCTTGTTCAACCACTTGACCTTCTATTCTAAGTTGTCTCACCCCCTATTTTGTTCATGGAGAGGGCACAAATAGGAAGTACCAGACTTGGTAATTACGAGAGACCACTCTTTACACAAAAATGCCCTGATACAATAGAAAGAAGATCTGAGAATACTTTTAAAAACCTAAGAAGTAGCCTAAATATCTAAGTAATAATAATTTTAATTATGTAACAAAAATATGGTGCTTTCTTTTCTCACTTAGGAGGTAAGCGTGGCTTCAATAACCTGTGCTGTGCAGGAAAGTATTACACAAGCACAGGTTTTGCCATCATTCCCATAGATGTTTTCTAGACATTTAACCTACCTCATGCTTTAGCCTGGTAGAGAGTAAGCAAATGGAACATTCTGTAGGAATTCCGTCAGTGTTGATTGTCAATCAGGATACGAAGAAGTTGCTTTTCAAACTTCTTTTACTTCATTTTTATGGAAATAAAAAAAATTAGTTTGACCTTGCTCTAATAGTCATCATGTTTTGTAGATACTAGTAGACTATAGTGGCTGGAGGCATAGGCTCTGGAGTCAACTCCTGGGTTTGAATCCTAGCTCTGCCACTTGCAAGTTCTACAGACATGGTCTGATTACTCAGCCTCTTGACACCTCTCTTGTCCCTTCTATAAACTGGAGATTGTCATAGAAACTATCTCAGAGGTCATCCTGAAGATGAAATAAGTTATATGGACAGTGTAAACAGTACTTAAAACAGTGCCTGACACATAATAAATACCCTATAAGTGTTACCTCTTATAATTATGAACAATCATCTATTGTTACACTTAATATATTTCTCTTTCTAGTGCCTTTTTCCAACATAACACTGCTTATGATCTGATTGTTAGCTTCCTTGAAATACTTTGTCCACATCTAATTGACCTTGAGCAAAAATAGTTTCTCATGCATGCTGCATGTGTACATATATTTGAAAAATATTAAGAATATGAGTCTACAGTGAGATAAAAGAACGTAGGGATAAACAAGAGCAAAAAACCTGGGGTGGGGGCAGTGAGGAGGCAGGAGCAGGCCAGAAAATTGCTGACACATTTCCTGGAAATGGAGAATTAATGAACTCTGAGCTGGGTATTTTTAGAAAAGAAACTGAAAGTTTTCCACAAGATGCTTCTTATAAATCTAGATCAGCTTGGAAATTTCCAGCGGCTGTATTGTGAACGGCCAAAATGGTGCCACACTAGTGACTGAATATAAAAGGGTTCATTAAAATACTTTTTTAGTCGTTCATATACTTGAAAGTAAAGTGTCTGCTAGATCTGAGCCAGTAATAGCCAGTAAACAGCTAATTACATTATAATGTGTGTTTTTAAATTGTTAATTATAATAAAAGAAGCAACAACCCAACAATAATTTGCCAGTCTGTACATCTGTGAAGTTTAAATGAGAAAATTGCCCCTTATCTCAGCAAGGATGTAATTGATTCTGGGCACTTAATGGCATAATACCAGTTGCTGCCTGTTCTTCTCTCTCCTTCAAAGAGCTGACACCATTACGTCACTGATATAAATGGAATCTTGAAGGAGCATGACAATGGCTCTGTTTTTTGAGAATCCATGAAAAGCCCATGTGTGGCTCTGCAGTTCGGGATGGGGACACCTCAGGGTTGGAGCTGAGGCCAGCTGGAGTTTTTCACTCCTTTCTATGAGGTGGGGGGAGCCCATTTTGCCCTGTTAGCAAGTGTCACTGTGACCCTCTACAATGTAACATTTAAAGTAACATTTTAAGAGGCTGCCAAATAAGAGACCAAAGAGGATTTGTCAGAAGGCAAACGCTCTTGCATCAACCCAAGCTAACTGGGAAAGAATTCAGGTATTTAAAACTGAATTCCGTTAGTGAAAATGGGCCATAAAATATACCTCAAAAGATACTTGCAAAATATTAGCTTTAATTCTTACCCCCAAACTCAGCTCAAATCACAGTATTGCAACTTGATGTTAAGTATCCAAAGGGGAGAAAAGGAATACATTTTAAGAATTAACATCAAAATGAGACCTGTATTTCCTTTTCAACCAGAACATTGTTTTAATCTGTTTTTAAATTTCCATTTTTAATTAAATCAGCCCCTCTTGGTCATGGATATACTTTAATTTTTTGTAATGGGCCATGCATGTATACTTTTAAACTGCTTAAGAAATATCTTGTCAATATGATAATCACTTACTCTTCATACAAATGTCTAGATTACTCCTAACACCATACTTTGGCCCAATATAATGAATACATATGGTCAAAAACAAAATCTAATACCCATTGGGCCCCATATCAAACCTAAGTGTATATCCAAAGTTGATAAACGTATTTGTGTTATGTTAAACTTTCGCCGTCTATGACATCTTCTGCCACCTGCCTGAATAATGGGATCAGCCACACAGCACACGTTTTCTAGCTGAATTATATGCCTAGCTGTACAGGTCCGAAGGAGTGCACCAGATCACGCTCTCCCGGCGTTTGCGCTGAGGGGAAGGTGGATCACAGAGACTCTTGCCATTGGTTATCACGTGATGAAAACAACAAACACTGTTACTCACTGCTTATAGGCATCATGATAGGAAGTACTTTAAGGTTACCAACTCATTTAGATCCACGAGAATCCTATAGTGATGCTTTTATTATGTCCATTTTATAGACCAAAACAGTAAGTCGCAGATAATTTAGGACTAAGTTCACATAGCTAGTAAGCGGCAAAGTGGGAATTCAAACCCACAGCCTCTGTTTTTTAACCATTTTACTCTCCCCTACATGCAGCACCTTCTACCGTTGTTTCTATTTTAAGGGTTTTATTGTTGGGGGAGATAACTTTTTATTTTGAAAAATATCAAAAGTAAAAATAATTGCAAGTACAATACCAAGAATTTTTTTCCTGAACCATTTGAGAGAAAGTTGTTCACCTGATACATTGTCATCTTGAAATAAATTTGCATTTAATTTCAACAAACTAGACATTCTCCTACAAAACTGTAATACAATCACCAAAATCAAAACTTACTTCCATCTAAGCTTCACACACCATTCCGGTCTGACCAGTTCACTCAATGATGCCCTTTAGAGCAGAAGGGCTGCTGTTCAAAATCATGTGTTGTGTTTACTTGTTATTTCTTGTTGGTACCCTTTCATCTGAAACAGTTCCTGAATCTTTGTTTAACTTCCATGACCTTGACACTTTTGACAATTACAGGCCAGATATTTTGTAGAGGGCTCTCATTTGGGAGGTGTCTGATATTTCCTCATGATTAGATTCGGGTCTTGCAGAAGTGACGCTGAGTTCTTTCCGTTACATGCTAGCTGGGGCACACAGCTTGGACTTGTCACTTCATTAAAATGCTATCAGCCAAATCTATTGACCATACAGTTAAGCTTTTCACCCTACATAATTAATAAGTAGTTTGTGGGGAGGTACTTTGAAGCTGTGTAAGTATTCCAGTTCCTACCAACTTCTCAGTCATTCATTTATTTATATCAGCATGGTCTCATAGTTTTCTCTTTTATTCAATGGATTATAATGTGTGGCTACTATTATTTATTTTGATGTTCAAATTGTTTTCAGTTTGCATCTTGGGAGCCCCTTCAGCCTGCCTGCTTGGTCATTTTCATATGTTCCCTTTATTTTTAGAACACATCTTTGCTAATGGGCACAATAAGTTGCTTCAGGTTCATCTCGTACCCTCCCTGTTCCAGCCGTGACATCAACCACTTCTCCAAGGATCCCTGCTTCCTTTTAGTGAGGAATGGTGTTTAGAAACCATGATCTGGTGTAAGATCTGCACATTATTGCTTATAGGCTGGCTCTCTAGGTGGAAAGAATTAGGAACTCTGTGTGTGTGTGTGTGTGTGTGTGTGTGTGTGTGTGTGTAAAGAGCTGTACATATATGTTAACTTCTATATCTGTGTGTGGCTATATATACATTTATATATGAGTTCACACCAATACCTTGAATTCTAGTCCAACACCATTCTAGTCTTCCCCTTTCCATATTTGTAACTCTCTTCTCTAACAGTGAGAAATCTAACAGCCCGTGTTCCTAACCATCCTACTATATTGTCTGCCCCCAGGGTCTCAAAGAAAAAGAGGAAAACTGGACAGAACAGCCAAAACATTGGAACTCAGTTTAGGCCTCCTCTATAATAGCTGTAAGAACTTACACAAGTCGCTTAGCTGCTCTGGTTTACCATTCTTCATCTGTGAAGTAGCTATGATCCTAACACCTTTTTCAGGAAGGCATAGAAAACACAGGTCATAGCATAGGGCCTGGAGCCAGGCTAGCTCTTACACTCACCAGTTCTGAGATCTTGAAAAAGCAACTCACTTCTCTGAGCCTTGTTTCTGTATCTTTAAAATGTGAATAATGCTACTGCCAAACCCCTAAGCAACTGCAATATTTAAATGCTTGCAAAACCACTTAGCATAATGCTTGGCAGATAGAAACAATCAATCAATAATTATTCCCTTCACCTTTCTCCTCACCACAACATGAAGTAAAAATAAGAAAACAACTAGTCCAACACAAGTTAAAATGATCAGGTAGTTTCTTAAGTATGGTCCAGTGTTAACCTTCTAGAGTAGCAATTGAGTATAATATGTTGCATTTTTATGGTATTTTTACCCTCTCTGAATATTCCCAGGGTGAGCTAGAACTAGGAAGACTAGATGGCAGCTCCAGCAATAAAAAAATATACTTGAGAAAACTTTCCACAGAGTTTTAACTGTCATGTCTAACGCTGTGTAGTAACAAATAATAAAGGCTTTGGTTGATTGAATGCCTATTATACTAGGAACTTTACACACTCAGTGCTAATCCTTACAATATCCCTGTGAGGAAGGTATTACTGTCTCCATTTCATAAATTAGAAAACGACAGTTCAGAAAGCTTAAATGTCTTCCCACAGGCTGTGCAACCTGTAAGAGTCTGGCCCAGATTGGGTCCAATGTGTCAGGGGCCCCAGCCCTTCCTGCTTTCTGTTCAGCCCACTGTCACGTTACCTGTCACAAGAGACATGCCATGGACACGACCCTGTCTGCCTGATTTGTGGAACTCTGCCCGTGTCCCATTTGGTCAAAGGCACAAATTAAAATTGCTAAAATTGAGCTCGGAACATCCTCTCCAATTTCTAGCCTTCCACGCCCCCTGTGTTCGGGAAATTCAAGTGCACGGCGACTAGAGTCCTTGGCATGGTGATGCTGGAGTGTTGCTCCAGTACATCCAGATGAGTTGGCATCTGCTCAGAGACTAAAAAGGCTCCTACTGAGGTGGAAATAAATGTGGCACCCTTGAACAGGTGTTCTTTCTCTTCACGTAGCTTGCTTTTCCTAGGGCCTTTTGTCTATGGGGGGTTTACCTGTATTCATTGTTGTACTTTCCCTGTTTGTTTGATCCTCAGTTAGACTGAGTTCTGGGGAGGCGATGGGAGTGTTTTGGCCATTTTTACTGCATTTATACTAAAAGAAGGGAAGACCTTTCATAAGTATATGTTGGCTGGCTGGGTAGATGATACTGACAATCTTTATCCTTAGTTACGTGTTGGGGTAGGGAGGTAAACACAACATGATAGGAAGGTAAGAAAATGGTAATTAGAGGTAGGGAGGTCTACTATAGCTCTTCTCAGAGAATAAATATTTTAGAGACACACAAATGTTTTAACTTATTTTCAAGGATGCACTAAAGAAGGATAGAGGTACAGAGCATGAACTCTTAGAACAAGGCTGACGGGGTTGAATCTTAGCTCTGAGATCGACTCGCGGTGGTACCTCAGGCACGTACATTTCTTAAGCTCTCCGTGCTCTATCTGTAAAATGGGACTGGTGAAAGACGAGTGAGTTCATATCTGTGAAGTTAGAAGCTCAAAACGGGGCCTGGTACATAGTGAGTGCTTTGTAAGTGTAACCCTTCCTTATCACCTTCTGCCTTTGTTGCTTTGGCAGAGATAAAGGCCCCCAATAGGGGAATGAAAAGGAAGTATAGTATCCAAAGTCACATAAACTACGGAAATGAATTCTTTGTCCAAAGCATTTCACCAATTAAATTACCTAGACTGATTATTTACACGTGTGGTCTCAGGGTAAAAGGATAAGGAAATGGATATGAAACTGCAACAAGGTGAGAAGTCCCTAATATATTTCTCTTGGTCATTAACATAATGCATTAGGGAAAAAAAACTGGCACGATCACTGTGTATAAAAGCAGTCTTCGGGGCGCAGTGGATACACAGCCCTGCAAACGAGGACAGTTGATCAGAAAGCAAGCCCAGGCCTTCTCCCTGACAGCACTGGCACCGGGTGTGGGAAAGGACTCACAGTCGAACGTCTGTTTTCACTTTAAAAGCATCATCTCAAGACTCAACTGGCACTCAGTATTGCTCAACAACTTTACCAGATTTCATTTTTTCCCTCTCTCCTACCATCTAAATCATCCCTCCCGCATCCCTAACTAAACTCCATGGCCCTCCTCCACACTCCCCACCAGCTGATGACCTTTATTTCACCCTTCATTGAGAAAACTGATACCAACAGGCACATGCCCCTCACCTTCCGCTACCACACTTGCCCCCCGACCCCCGCTTCTCTGGCTTGCACCTTCTCCTGAGACGATCCAAAGCCTTTTCCTTCAGAATCATGGGTCTAGGACTGAGCTGTCCCAACATCGGCTCCAGAAACTGCCACCAGTCCCCCGCTGAATGAAGCCAAAGATATTAAGAGCCAACATAGAGTGTTTACCATGGGCTAAGCTCTTTTTGCATGCATTAATTTGCTTGATCCTTCACAATAAGCCTAAAAGGTAGATGCTGTTATTGTCCCCACATTATAGATAAGAAAACAATGAAGGTGCAGGGTGCTTAAGTAACCTGCCCTAGGTCACAATACCAGTGAGTGATGAATGCACTCATCTGGCTCTGGAGACTGGGTTCCTTACCTGGTGCAGCCTCACCACGGAGATTGGGGAACAGACGTAAGAAGAGGAGATAAAAAATCATGAATTTTTATGCCAGTGTTTTGGTGCTCAGACCAGACCCTCCTGCTGGATCTGCTTATTCTTGAGGAGACTGAGTAAGAATTAGCCCAAAAGGACAACAAGGCAGGGAAGAACAAGAGATGCAGGTGATAAAGCTCCTTGCCCTGGACGGTGAGGTTACAGAATCCAGCACTCCCTCTTCTGAGAGTCCCCGTTGTCCCAGTGCCCCAGCCTCTGTGCCCATTACATAAAGCAAGGGTGTGCTTTCTCCAGAGTTAGAGTCTCCCTGGGACATGGTGGCTACTCTTTCATGGGTCATTGGCCATGTAGGGGGCGTCCTTGAAGGGTTTCATAGACTGTTCAGGCTGCCATAACAAAATACCACAGACTGGGTGGCTTAAACAACAGATATTTATTTCTCACAGTTCTGGAGGCTGAGAGTCTAAGATCAAGGTGCCAGCAGATTCAGTTCCTGGTGAGGACCCTTGTCATGTCGTGACTAAGTCCTCACATGGTCTTTGTTTGGTGCATACAGATGAAGAGACCTCTCTCTCTCTCTGTCTCTCTTCCTCTTATGAAGCCACCAAACCTATGACATTAGGACCTAACTCTTATTACCTTATTTAACCTTAATTATCTTTTAAAAAAGGCTTATCTTCAAATACAATAGCATTGGGGGTTAGGGCTTCAACATAGAAATTTTATAGGGCCAGAATTCAACCTGTAGAAAGGAATGTATTAGAGTCTGCTGCCACAGGGTCACTCAGCTTAGAAAGAGCCTCCTAAGCCCATAGAAGGTGTGCCCCTTCTCCTCTATGAGGCAGCTCCTCCCTGAGCTATGGATTCTATCCTCTCTCACGTCTCAGACCTTGCTTCCCTTAGAGCTCCCCTCCCTCTCTCCTGCACCATCAATACCTCCCTTTAGACTGAATGGCTAACATCAACATCCCAAAATGTTCTCCTACACCCCATTCCACTAAAATAACTGTCTTTTCTTTACCCTCCCCCCATCATCCTCTAGCAATGCTGTAAGACTTGGGATAAACCCAGGCAATATGGCGTTTACGCTGTTTCTCAATGTGGCCCTTAGGAGAAAGGGCTTGATCGCCAGGCTGTAGTGGGTAGTGGGTATCTGAAATATATATACACGCACATATACACAAATACATATGTACATGCACATACACACATATATACTTGTGTGTTCACATAATATACACATATATGCCCATAGATACATATATAAAAATATGCGCACATAGACACAAATACATACAGACATATAAACATACATAGGCATAGCCACCCATGTACACACAAAATTAAAAGATACAAACACACGTATTGACAGATATATACACATACACACCTACATACAAATATACTCATATACACAAGCATGTATACAGATATACCCACATATACACATATACAAAGACACATATATACATATACCCATATAAGCACATATACATATACACATATGAAAACATATATACCTACAAATGTGCATATATACACATACAGTCTTGAAGAGGTTGTGAGAAAAAAATAATTGGAATACTATTGTAAAAGCAAATGGTGTGAAGGCCAAAAAGAAAGAAAAGATGAGACTGAATCTCTCCCTTTCCACCAAATACTTACTGCTCCATTTTCAGCACATTTTTCAAGAGCCTGCTCTGTGTCTGGCCCTGGGCAGGGTGGCCTGTTTAAAGTGACAGCACACTTAATGGGATTCTTAAAGGGGGCAATAGGTTCCCCTCCAGGAAGAGCTACAGCATTTTCACCCCCAGGGAAGGCTGCTTGGAGCATACCAACAAATCTTTACAATGAACACATGCAGGCTCAGCTCACTGTACTGGTCTCCGTACCCAGTTCCTTTAACACAGCTCCCAGAGCAAAAGCAAGAAAATGGTACCACAAGACCAGCTACCTCAGGGGGGCCCCAAGCAGAGAAATGGTGAGACAAGATCAAGGTTAGACTGTGGCTCCCCCACCAGCCTTTTTTGGCTCACTCGCAAGTCACAGGAAAGCCTGATGACAGGTGAAGAATCCCTCTTTCCCGCACAGCTGAACCTCCTCGCTCACAATGACTTGGGCAGCAGCTCTGCTCCCTGTACAGAGTCCAGCCTCTCCTTCCGAGGTGAGAGTCTTCCATCAGGCTTGAGGAGATTGGGTCTTGCTTCATTATAACGAGTCAACTTTGGAAAGGCACCTCCCAAATCTTCTAGGCAAATTCCGTAGGACTGCACCTCACTTGCTTATCCAATCCTTCTATTTATTTACGCAATGCCTCCTTTCAAACTTCCTGAAATGCCGGAGGCATTTTGCCCTGGGAGCTCATCTTTTTTAATGGTTCAAGTACAAGTCTTCTAAAATGCACAAACTCCTGTGGGATGGTGTTGAGTCAGCAACCATATTCTACTTTATTAACCCTTATGCTCCCTTGCAACTGAGGAGGAAGTTCTGCATGAAATTCAGAGGCTATGATGACCGGAGTCCCTGTTACTCCATAACCTGTCATTCTCTGTACAATAACCCCTCTGTGGGGCAGGAGAAATAATTGGAAGCCCTTCCTGTGGGATTCCGAGTGCTTTTTTGAAGGTGAAAGTCTGTAAGCTGATGCTGAGGGCATAGTTCCTTTGTAAAATTCCAGCAGGTCTTTGTGGCTCTATCTCCCAACTATAGTAAGAAAACCTCAGAACTGGTTGTAAATGTCTAATTTAATAGCTTCCCATTGTCAATTCAACACTTGGGCACCCATTTCATGCAAAACACTGAAGGAAAAGATAAAATGAAACAGACCTAGAACATGACCTCATGTTATTTAGGGTTTGGGGTGGGAGAGGGAGAGAGAAGAGACACAGAAAATCTAAGAAAAGGCATATTACGTTAAAAGCTGCCATTGAGAAACAAACAGGAGCCTCTGGGGTGGGGGTGGGGGGCACTGAGGAGGGGCATATATTCCAAATGAGGCTTCCTACAAAAGGTAGTGTCTGAATTAGAGAATAAGAAGGGTGTGAACAGTCAGAGACTAAGATAGTAATGGGACTTTCAGATAAAGGAAACATGTACTTCAACACCGAGAGGGGACTACACAGCATGGATTTTGAAAAAGTGGGGAGTCTAGTATGACTGGAAACATATGGGACGGGGCCTGCTCCAGTGCATCCAGCTGGAGGAAGGTTCAGTTTAAAGGGCTAAGCGTTTGACCCATTGCGATATGGGGGATGGGGAACCCTTGAAGGTATTAAGGTTATCATGCCTGCACTTTAGGCGTGATAATCCTAATAACTTGGAATCTGAGAAGGTGACTGCCAGAGAGAAAGCATTGCTTCTTCCCTGTCCTTTTCAATCCCTTCTCTGGAGTCAACAAAAGAGACATTTGAGGCAGAGTTCAGAGGACTTATCAAGGAGCCAGAAGTCCTGGCAGCCCACAGCAGAGGAGGAACCTCGAAGTGAAGGCCTTGGATTTTGTGGCAGGTGTCTCTCTGTCCCCTTAGAAGAGTTCTGTGTCTCTCCTGACCACAAGTGTGGAATTCAAAGAGGTCACCACATCATACTCAGTCTCTTGGGCCCACATGAGGCTTACGTGATGGGCTGGAGTGGCCGCAGCCTGCTCTGTTGAACGGAGATGCAATGGGCATCTTGGTAGAAGGTAACAGCTTGCTTGCTGCCTGGCCCCCAGCCCACGAGAACGGACACGCACGTGCCTCATGCCCCTGCTCTGCCATCATTGATAGAATACCAAGCAGTGACCGTACCAGCACGGAGAGAGCACACAAAATAAGGAGGCCATAAAAAATTACAACCCACTTAAAGGAACTCTGTAACCAGAGGGAGAAACTAGGAGGAGCAAGCGGAGCTGGCAGCTTCATTTATAGTAGAACTAATCAAAGAAAGAAAGGAGACATTAATAAAAGTAATTAGAACAAAGATAAAGTTAGAGCACAGAAAAGGCTTTCTGGAACTAAGAATGATATTTCTGCATTTTAAAAATTCACTGGAAAAATAGAGAAAAATAAATGCTCCCTGCTGAAAATAGAGTTCATGTTCTGCAAGATCAAGTTAAAGATATTATCTCAACACAGAGAACTAGCTCACAAAGTAGATACCATGTGGAACAAGAAAAGAGACTTAGAAGACAAATCCAGAGGATCTGCCTAGTTAGCAAGGGAACATGAAGTAACAAGTGCATGGAAAGTAATAAGTAAATAATAGAAGAAAATATTTCCTAAACTGAAGAAATAATTGGTCTTCCAGATTAAAATCTCCCTGAGTCCTCGGGAAGACGAATTAAGAGGGGGAAACAACCATGACAAAACCAAAAATCTGAACATACTTTAGTAAAACTGCTACATTTCAAAGACAGTGAGAAAATCTTACAGACCTTCTGATAGAGCAGGTTGACTCATAATCTAAAATATTAGAATCTACAGAACATTAAAATAACACCTGTAGAAAGAAGGGTTCTTAAAGAAAACAAATGATGATCCTAAAACACTATTCAGCTGAAAATATCTTTCATCTGAAAGGGAAAAGAAAAAGTAATATTATAGGCCCAATTATAATCACTGATATTGTAAATCAACAACAAATAATTACCAAAAAGATAATAACTTGTAAATTTAGAAACACTGTTTTAAATTACCTTTTGTATAATAGGCAACTCCTAGCTAAAATGTGATATTATCTAAAGAGTAAAAGAAACATTTCATAATAAAGCGCATTGGACAGAGATAAAGCTATATTCAAAGGAAATTGTATAGCTTTAAATGCTTTCCATATATTAAGAATATTAACACAGAAGTAAAGAAATACTAAAAATAAATAAAATTTACCTATGCAACTTAAGAAATTAGAAAAAAAATAGCAAAGTGTGGAAGAAGGTTATTCTGGCAGCAATGTGTGCAGGAAGGTGGGACTAACTCTGCAACAAAGTGACAAAGGCCTAAATAGAGAAGCAGCAGGATCAGAAAGAAGAGCAGGACTGAGGAACTGCTCTGGAAGTGGAATAATCCTGGCACAAAATGGACAATAGGAAGTGAGTGGAGTCAAACATGAGGAAGAGCTTGAGATGGGGTGACTAGGTGAAAGTGATACAATTAATAAGACAGAAAATGGAAAAGGGAGAATGAGAAGAAAGGCACAAAGTTCAATTCTGAGTATATGGAGGCGCCTGTGATGGGCAAGGCACTGCGCGAGGCACTGCACTCATTCTAAACCTGAATATGCCTTGCTCGCCCCAGATTCATGCGTCACCAGTTCAGGGCTGTGGCTGGCATATCAAGGGAACAAACCGGCAAAAAAGTATATGCTTAATATAGACGGAGCCCAGAAATGCCTGGGTCAGCCTATGGAGTGAGAGACAAGTCTCCACCTCTCTCCTAGATTAGGAATGGAGAGTAGGGTGTGGAGAGAAACTTTAGCACTTCAGCTTGATTTGTGGTTTGTTAGTTTGTTGTTTTTGTTTTTTTTGCCCTCCCTTCCCCGCCCCTGCTGCCCAGGGCCCCAGCAAAATGTAACTGAGAAGTCTAGATCTAGGGAGTAAAAATAATCACAGATCAGGATCTCTTCACATTCAGAAAACTCTTTCGAACAAATCAGGTAACAAACTTCCTGGATTCCATCTAAATCAATCTTCCTGCCTAGCTTCTAATAAAAGCAGTAGTAGGTCAATGATAATATTTGCTTGGGTTAAAAAAAAAAAAAGCCCTCAGTGCTGCACTCAGGCAAAGAGCATCCTGAAAAGTACTGTCCTCCAGCCTGCGCCTAGGCTTAGGCCAGCCAGACTTCCTCTTTCATGTAGAAGGATAGCTTTAGGCAAAATATACTTGCTCAGTCCTCTACCCCAGATTTGTGCCATGTTGACTTAGTCCTTGGTGAGAAGGCTGAAATTGTGAATGAAATGGGAACGTTGAATACTGGCAGGTGATTTTAATTAAACCTTTTTTTGGTGCTCTGTTCGAGACTGGGCAGCAAAGAGCTGAGAGGCTAAGCCAGGATTCTAGCCTCCCAGGGATGAGGGCGGGAGACCCCAGGTTGGTCCACTGGCCATGAACCCGTGTCTGAGAATGCAGAAAAGGATTCTCCCAAGTCCAAGCCATGGAAGTTCAGATAACTGTTCTTTGTGCCTGCCTCTTTTCAGTCAAAATGAAATGGAACGTCACAGTATTTGTAACTGAAACCTCCAAAGTTTTACACTGAGTTATTACCATTTTGGTAACAGTGGCCTGTCATCACATCCAAATTAGCCCAATTCATGCTCAAGGAAAATAAAGGCCCAACATCCAAAGTAGTTCTGAGAACCACTGACATATCACTAGGGAAAACTGGTATTCCTGAGCCCAGAATGAACTAGCCTTACTTGCAAGAAATTGTCAAAATACATCTGAGTATGTGTTCTTTTTCTTCCTTTTTTTTTAAATGGAGATCTTTGTAAATCTTTCCTATTTTCTCCTAGCTGGTGATGCTCATTAGCAGTCCAAATAAAATGGTGGCAAAATGGCCCGATTCTTCATCTTTTTTAATTTGCACCTGTCTCTGTAAAGTTAGTTGAAGTACCAATTTGGAAATTCAGGCAAGGTTTGCTTTTCCCTCTATGTGCTAAGGTGTTTTTTTGTTTTTATATGGTACTGATGTTTTTGTCTCTTTGAATTAGCTTAAAATGAACTTTATTAATAATGTTCCAGAGAAAGGTGGTCTTTGGTAATAGACTTTCAGATTGGGAGGCGTGAAGCACTTGATCTGGAGAATTTTACATGGTTTAGAAAAGGTCCAAATATCTGAAAGACACGCTGCACAAAGCAGTTTCACCTAGGGTCATTCATCAGAGAATTAGCTGCCATCCCAGGAGTCTCTTCGAGTCTTCGTGCTTCCATTTATGGCATCTTCCATATAAAAGAGATGCATTGCTGATACCTTCTTCATTGCATCATTCATGAACAAGCCTCATTAACACTGTTAGCTATGTGTCATCTTACTCCTCACTGAACACGCTCACTCTGTTCTGAAACAAGACCAGGGGCCTTTGACCTTAGTTCCCTGATACTCAGAATGTGCTCCAAAGGCCTGCAGCAACCATATCACCTGAGACCCACACCTACAGTTATGGACTGAATTGGGTCACCCTCAAATTCTCATATGGAAGCCCTAACCCCCAATATGCCTGGATTGAGGGATAGGGCCTAATAGGAGATAATTAAAGTTAAATGAGGTCATAAGGGTGGAGATTTGACTCTATACCATTAGTGCCCTGATAAGAAGAAAAGAGCTTGTGCTCTCTTTCCACATGCACAGAAGAAGTCTTGTGAGTACATAGCAAAAAAGTGGCCGTCTACAAGCAAGGAAGAGAGCTCCACTGGTAATTAGATCAGCCAGCACTTTGATCTTGGACTTCCCAGCCTCCAGAACTGTGAGGAAATAAATGTTCATTGTTTAAGCTGCCCAGCCTATGGTATTTTGTCATGGCAGCCCAAACTGCTAATACCTGCTAAATTGGATTCTTCATTCTAATAAGATCCTTGGGTGATGAGTATGTTAATATGTGGAATATTTACAAAAATAGGGGCTAGTTTAAGAAAACAAACAAGAGATAGTGCAGTACCTGAAGGCTAAAAGCAGTAAAGAGCGGTCACCATCCCATACCCAAAAGGGAGAGGGCATATTGACCAGACCCCGAAGGCAGTAGCTGTATAAAGAAGGCTGCCGATGAGGAGCTGGGGTTTTGGGGAAAGAGGCACACACAAGCATGGCAGGGAGGGAGCCCGAAGAACGAGCGCCCTGTCTTCATCCCCAACCCTCGTTCCAGCACCCTGCCCGTGCTCCCCTCAGGCCAAAACCAGTTTGGAGGACAAGAGAATGGTGCAGTTGCCGCCATCCACATCCAGTCCGCTTTGGAGAGCGTCCAGGAGCCCAGGGCAGTGCAGGGCAGGAGGAGAGAGGATATAGAGGGGTAAATGGAAAAAACCCCAGAGTTCAGAAGATCTGAGGGTGGGGCAGCAAAAACACTGGCGAGGTTACTTCCCCCAGGGTTAGGACTAGGGTGAGGCAAACAAGGTCCCTAGGATGCAAAATTTAAGCAGGCGCTTACTTTCAGGATCAGGCACATGCTCAGAACTTGCATGACCAGGAGACAGGATGATGACTCATGTGGGCAATAGAATCAAGAAATTACCATTTAATATGTAAGCATGAAAAGAACATTTTGTTAAAACACTTAAAAATATCTCTTTGGACATTTCCCCCAAGGACCAGACAGACAATAGTACACTACTCATCCCTGAAATGTCTGGAGGCTAGTGTGCTCAATGGTCTGGCGTTGTTAGTGAGCACTGGGTTTTGATTATTTTATGTGGGTGTGTCATTGAGTCCAAATGCACGTTTTTTTCACGTCTTAACATTTCTGAAGTCAAGAGGTGTCTTAAAACTAACGCTGTCAGCAATGCAATTAGCAGCACCTTTTTTTCTTAGAAGTACATAAATGAATGGATGGCATCTTTGATTTGATGGAATTGAGTGTAAGTACTTTAAGGTTGTATCCAGCTTTAAAATAACTTTTCACATCTATCACATTAGTCATGTAATAATGGTCACAGTGTATCCTCAGCTAGGATTTTGTGAATGAATAAATGAAGGAATGAGTTTACCTGTCCTAGCTGACACTTATTTTTAGAATTTGCGTAGCGTGGCATCTGGAAAACTATCAGTTCATGTACAATAGTTGTTTAAGCTGTCATCATGGAGACTGGAAAAGCCTGAATGTTGTGTTAGCCATGAGCATTCACTTAACTCTCATTATTTAATTTTCTGCAGAACTGATGGTAATTCTCTTCCCACGCTGTGTACTTTCCATAGTCTTTGTGATGATCTCAAAACCTGTGCTACAGCAAACTTTACCCACCCTTTTATTTTCCTCTTTCTGCTGTGTGCTCTAAGACAGCTTCTTCCCAAGAGCATTTTCCTTCATTCTCCCTCACATCCCAGAATTTAACCATTTGAGTCAGAAGTCAAACTGCAATTTTTAACAGCATTCCAGCATTAACCATGAATCCTTTTCCTTTCTGTAAATTAAAAAAAAAAATTTTTTAAGCCTACAGCACCCAGTGTCCCCCGTCAGTCTCCCATCCAAGTACTAACCGGGCCCAATCCCACTTAGCTTCTGAGATCAGAGGACATTGGGCACATTCGGGATGATATGGCCGTAGAGTTTTACTTTTCAAAGTTTAAACATTTCACTTCATTTTTACATGGTCCTGCATACAAACATGTACCTCAGCCCCATCATTAATAGCAGCTGCTTTGGCTGGAGAAAAACATTATTTTTCTAGTGATTTATTTTAATCAGTCTCAACAAGAAATTAAAATTATTTTCTTCTCTTTTGATGAGTCAGACAGCAGCAGCTTCCTAGTTCACCCATTCCTTCTTCCTGTCCCCTTTCCTTTAAAATTAAGATATTTACTCATTGTTACCAGACATCAAACTATACTACAAAGCCACTATACTCAGAACAATCTGGTACTGGCACAAGAACAGACCCATAGCCCAGTGGAACAGAGTAGAAAGCCCAGAAATAAGCCCAGGTCTATATGGGCATCTAATATTTGACAAAGGGGGCAGAAGCATAAAATGGAGCAATAATAGCCTCTTCAACAAATGGTGTTGGGAGAGCTGGACGGCTACATGCAAAAAATTGAAACTGGATCATCAGCTGACACCATACACAAAAATAAACTCAAGATGGATAAAAGACTTAAATGTAAGTCGCAACACCATAAAAGTCCTAGAGGAAAACATTGGCAGGAAACTCTCAGATGTCCCATGCAGCAATTTTTTCACTGATATGTCTCCTAAAACAAGGGCCATAAAGGAAAGAATAAACAAGTGGGACCTCATCAAAATAAGAAGCTTCAGCACAGCTAAAGAAAACATCAGCAAAATGAAAAGGGAGCCAACCCTGTGGCAAAATATATTCACTAATGATACATCAGATAGAGGTTTGATCTCCAAGATATATAAAGAACTCACTCGACTCCACTCTAAGAAGACAAACGATCCAATCAAAAAATGGGCAAAGGACCTGGGCAGACGCTTTTCCAAGGAGGAGATACAGAGGGCCCAGAGGCATTTGAAAGGATGCTCAGCATCACCAGCCATCAGAGAAATGCAGATCAAAACCACCATGAGGAACCACCTCACACTGGTCAGAATGGCCATCATAAACAGATCAATAAACAACAGGTGCTAGCAAGGCTGTAGAGAAAAGGGAACCCTAGTCCACTGTTGGTGGGAATGCAGACTGGTGCAGCCACTGTGGAAAGCAGTGTGGAATTTCCTCAAAAAGCTGAAAATGGAACTGCCTTTTGATCCAGTGATTCCCCTGCTGGGACTATACCCTGAGAACACCAAAACGCCAATACAAAAGAACCTATGCACCCCAATGTTCATAGCAGCACAATTGACAATAGCCAAGTGTTGGAAGCAACCTAAATGCCCATAAGTAGATGATTGGATCAAAAAGTGATGGTACATATACACAATGGAATACCAGCAGCACAGCAGAAAGAAAAAAAGAACTACTAAGCTTCGCGACAGCATGGATGGAACTGGAGAGCATCATGCTAAGCGAAATAAGCCAGGGGGCGAAAGACAAATACCATATGATCTCACCTATAAGTGGAACCTAACCAACAATACAAAGATGCAAGGAAAATAAGACCAGCAACACTGAAAGGAAAAGAAATCAACAGAGACAAGAGGGAAGGACGGAGGGGGTCGGGGAAAAAGAAGGGAAGGGGAAAGTCAAGGAACATACAGCAAGGACTCATGGACAAAACCAAAGGGGAAGAGCTGAGGGAGGGAAGGAGGGAGGGGGCAAGGGAAAGTGGTGGGGGAAGGCAGAGACAAATGTATTTGAAAAAATAAATTTAAAAAAAAATTTACTCATTGTTAACGAAAAGGAAGATAATTAGAACTGATATTTCTGACAACTTTCTTCTGGGAATAAGGAAGAAATATTTTTATTTAAAAAGTAATTATATGTATATCATAAATCTGGCTATTAATCATTAATAACACTTCATGGTCTTACAAAGTGTTAATCACTCCAAAGGATAATACAATTTTTTTTTACTCATTTGCAGCCATTATGAATTATAATCTACTTTCAATCGTGGGCTTAAATAATGGTTTTGACAACTATTATTTATCCTAAAGCTGTTTTAATTTCAATATTAGGGATTTATTAGTGTTGGTAAAATAATATTCTTTAGCTATTTTTTCATGTTTTAGGTCTACCTGGTCAATAATTCTATACCAACTGATGATGGATAACCAAAAGCAACAGATTTACTGGTGCCAAATTATTACAGAATCAGGTTACAAGGGCTTTTTAATGGCTAACTTAAAGAAATGAGTTATAAATCTTTCTGCTGTATTCTTAATTACACTAACTTCACAGTGATCCTTTACTTCAGGCCCTCATCCCAATCTCCATCTGCTTTGGGAGATACAGAAATGCTACCTAATGTACATTCCAGCACTTCATAAGCACTCCATACATGGTAGCTGCTACTGTTAAATTCTGTCTCCAGCCGCCTTTTCACCCTCTGCCTCCCTTTCTTCCAATACATCACTCAGCACCTTGGTGCCCTTTTGTTCTCACCTTTCTGCTCTCAGGAATAAGTCTGTGTGAACAGACACAAATATAATATTACCTCTGTCAAGCCCTTCCCTTTAGGTTTTAATCTGCAAAGGGGAATAAAGAGCTCGATCCCATGCCAAGGAAGTTCAAGCATCAGAAGTTAAAGAAGGTCATGATTTGGGGAGGTAGCCTTCTCCAAATATCTTCTAGACTATGTGCCCTACTAATACGTAAAGCCAATTGGGAATGAAGAGTTCAGAATCAACCATTGTAATTGCACCTTTCACATAAGTTGTGCTATAGGTAAACATCCACTCAATTTTGCAAGGCTTTGTTGTGTTCTTCTTTTAGGATTAGGCTGTCTTAACTTTCTCCTGGATTATTACATAGGGGAATTTTATGATTCCATGAATGCATGTGCCATGTATTGCCCTCATTATCAAAGTCCATCCTTGATTTTTGCACATGGATTCTCATGGGGAAAATATACTCGTTGCACCAAGAGAACACATTTCCCTCTAGGCCCCTTCCCACCAAAGCCTGAGTACAGCAAAGAACAGCAAAGTGGAGACTTGCTCTGAGACGGCAACTTCAAGCCGACGTTGTACACCGGCCACTGCCACTTTAGGAAGTGTCTTCTGTGTGAGTGTGGAGCCAGCCTGTTCCTGTCCTCTGGTTATATTTTTGGGTTTTAATCATGGAAAGCATAGATAAGTTTTATTTCTTCCATCAGTTCAATGTTAGATAGGGTCATTAGACCTAAACAAATTTCCAAAGTCAAAATATTGAGTCCTCAGTTCTACACCCCTCTCTATGTTAAACTCTTTTTTTTTTAAAGAGTACCACAAAGTTTCTAAACGTGACTGTTGTTCCAACATGCAATAGCCGAAACCACATTATTAGGCCAATCCCTATGTTGCTTATGTTTTCATCTTGATGTTTCATCCTTGCCGATCCTCAGACCACCTTTTGCTCCATTATTATGGTGATCAGTGCCTCGCCCAGCCAGTTTCTCCTCAGTATTTCTAATCAATCCAGCCCACATCCCTGTTCATGAAGCAGCTTTGACAACTTCAACATTGTGTTTCTGAGCCAGTCATAAGGAAGCAGGGGAGGGCTTGTGGGACACTGGTGCCCAGTCGTGTCCTGGGCCTTCACAGTCACTCACCACTCACTCCCTGACTCACCCAGAGCAACTTGCAGTCCTGCAAGCTCCATTCATGCTAAGTGCTCTACACGGGTGTACCATTGTTTTAAAATCTTTTATGCCATATATTTACTGAACCTTTTCTATGTTTAGATGTGCTTGGATACACAAATACTGACTGTTGTGTTACAATTGCCCACAGTGGTCAGTACAATATCACGCTATACAGGCTTGTGGTCTAGGAACAATAGGCTGTGCCATGTGGCCGAGATGTGTAATAGACCGTACCGTCAGGGTTTGTGTGAGTGCACCCTATGATGTTTGCAGTGATGAAATTGCCTAACAATGCATTTCTCAGAACGTATCCCTGCTATTAAGCAACACATGACTGTAACCACAATAGTTTCCAGGTTCTGGGTTTATCACTTCTTGCCGAGACCCCACAGTTTGGGATTTATTCCCAACCACTTTTAGTTTTATACAACAAACAAAGCAGACTCCTACAACCAGTTTGTATTCAGCAATAAAATGTCTCCCTTTTTTCTCATATAACATCTTCAGTTTGACATTGAAAAGACACCCCACCTTGTAACATACTAGAATTTAAACAAGCTAATCTTGTTAAAAGGATCGTTTTTCTGGGGATGTGCACTTGCCTCTGAGAGATCCCCGACTGCCCAGGCTGAGCACCCAGAGCACAGGCTCAGGGTAGAAGGGCCAGATGCCTTGATAAGCTGTTACACCTGTCTTCCCCCCCACACCAAGGGCGTCAGTGCGCTTGCTGTTCATGTTGAATGACTCAGTCTGCATATTCACTCTCTGTCCAGTTTCTAACCACCTCTTATCTGTAGCCTGACATTAGTTTACATCTTTCTGGAACCAAGCACTCCAGACTCAAGGTAAGTTTTGTCAGACCTAAAGAACAGGATGTGTATCTGCATTTGTGCTGTGACATGGACTTGTTTATTGGTGTTTATTCTTAAAAGAACATAATGTTTTCCGTGTATTTACATGTTCCTAAATGCACTCCTAAGCTGTCAGACATTGTGCACACTGTCCCCACAGCTCCTCGTCACCACATCCAGAGCACACGTGTCTCGGTCTTCACAGTGTAGGTAAGCCTCCCCTGGAGCCTGAGTCATAAGGAAAATAGGCTTTAAGATCAGGTGAGGAAGGGTAAAGCGAAATCTCATGCTAGAGATGTTCACAGTTAAATATTTATCCAGCAGCCTAAGTAACAAAGACAAAACATTAGCAACCCCCACATGAGAACAGCAGCTACCACTTCTGAGCACTTTCTATGTGAGGTCCCGTTATGAGGCCCTTACATGGGTTAGCGCATAAGAAACCCATGAAATAATGTCTATTCACCTTTGTTTTATGAGAAAGGAAACTGAGTCATAGCTTTTTGCCTACAGTTACACAAGTAAATGGTGGGACCAGCCAGTCAGGGTGTCTAACTCCTAGTGATTATGCTATATGCTTCTTGTTAGCTGTTATCTAGTATTTTCAGTGACTGTCAGCAAAGAGTTAAAGAAATATCAGCCTCTTCTTTAGTTTGATCAGCCTGGCAATGAGCCATGGAAACTCTTCTACATCTATGATCTCTGAGAGGAAAACAAATGTCATGTGGGCAGCCTCGGGACACCAACAGAATGTCACATGAACCCCAGATCCAGCCATTTTCAATTTGGTATTCAGACAGGTCCCAGGGGTGAGAAAGTGTAACCTAGCAGAGCACCCAAGAGACAACAGATGCACTGGGGAAACCCAGAGGGGCAGCTCTGCCCTCAGCAGCATCCCCAGACTTGGATCTTACTCTTCCATGGGAGTTGACATCTTATCTCATGCTTTATACCTCCAAATGGTAGAACCTCCCTTTCTTCCTTCCCTTCATTGGCAGATATGTTGGCCTGTCACTCCCTTAAACCAAAATCAGTGTTGCCTTTGAGTACACATTAACCTTTGTGCTCTAAAATTCCAGACTTCTAATAAAAATGTAAATGCATCTACCCCACTGCTATCATAAGGGACTTGTTATCACATTGCCTCTGATATGATCTGTCATCCTTTGCTTGAAAGCATCCATGATCTGGGGGCTGTCGCTTTTTCTGATGCTGAGCCCATATTGACTACAGCTGAATAACTCCCATGTGGTACCGTCCCATACAGTGCATATTACTCCAAACTGACATTTGTCTCCTTCTATTGCCACAGCCTTCATCCAGAAAACATTCCCTCCCTCCAAGATTATGGAAAATTACTTTGCTAAGCATCTTTTCTACCAGCCTCTTTGTAGCCCTTCCTAAATAAGGTGTCCAAACTCTGCAAATACTGATTGTGACACATGCTTCTCCAGCTTCTATGAATGTTCCCAGTCCACTGATCTTCACCTTGAAACCTCCATTGTCCCTCCATTACAAATTAGACTTTACTGTGTGGTCCCAACCTTTACCTTAGATAAGCAAATAGCCAAAACTCTTGAAGGAGGGTGGGGGGGGGGGCGGGTATTGTTGTTGAGCATATGAGAATGTAAAGAACTGTGACCTTGCTTCACTCACAGTAGAAGTGTCCAGACCCTACTGACCTTCGATCTCTAATAATAGGGAAATCTCCACACGGACTTTTCCTCCTCACATCAGATGGTTAATGGCAGGGACAAACCACTCAGGCGTCCTAAGTAGAAACTCAGAAACATGTCAACACTTTCTTCTCCTTCACTCCATAATCAGCCCATCATGTACTATCGCCACTGCTGTCCACGTGCATATGTCTCAGTTCTAGCTCTTCTCCACCAGCACTACTCTAAGGGACGCACTGCGGTAGTCTCCTCCATGACCTCCATGCCTCCAGTTTCTTAAGAGCAAAATGCATGCCACCAGTGATTTTTCTGAAACATAAATCTAATCATTTCACCTCCTATTGCCTAGCGGAAAACAAAATTTTTCCTAAGCAAAGCATTTAAGATCATTATTTGCCCTCAAATTAGTTTCTGATCTCACCCAAAGCAACTCTGCTCACTTCAACATGCGTAATCCTTGCGGTCTATCCACTCAGAGCTATTTACCATTTTCCATACCTAATTTATCCTTTGAAACCTCTCTACCTTTGCTCGTGTTGTGTGGCCTGAAGTGCCCTCCATCACCTTCTATTCACTTACTATGAAACTATGTCTCTCAGCCCATTGCTAGCGAGGCCATCTTCTAGGAATCCTTGAGGCACTCACCCAGCTGTGTCACTCCTAGTGAGCGCACAGGCATTGCCCACACTGGGGCCGGTGCTGCGGCTGGACTGGCCCTTGTGGTTTTTATGATCGCAGGAGGCACTCCAGCAAAAACCATCAGAGGACTTTTAAGGAACAAAATCTATTACTCCTATGTTCTGAAGGATACTCTCAGCATGCTCCAGGAACACATACAGGTGACAGAGAGAGGAGAGGGAGGGAGGAGGCGTGAGAGAGAGAGAGAGAGAGAACACAAACACCAGAAAGAGAAAGAATGAGAGAGAATAAGAGCAAAAATGAGGACCTGGGGCTCTGCCTTTAGTAGGGTCCAAAGGTGGGGTGCCCAGGTTTTCAGGGGTTCACTCTTTACCGGCCAACTTAAAGCATAATGTGACTTAGCCACATGACTCAAGCAGTCAGTTATCTAGGTGACCCAAGGCTTTCTCAAAGAGGAAACTGTACGAGTGAGGGCAGCGTAATTCCTTATCTAGCTGTTTGCTAGTAGCTGTGGAGCAGTTATAGCAGGTAATATGTTTATTCAAGATCAGTGTCTTTTAAAATGGATGCCTCAACAATCAAAAGCTTAATGTCCAGTATGTACATCATACTCACTTTTCAAAGCCCAGTTCCTTCGTGAAATGTACCCAACCCCTCCACAGCCCAACTTGGTTGGGCTCTTTGTTGGTGTGTTCATATGATACCAGGTACAGTGCTTATCTCACATACTATAGTTTTTGTTTCCAATGTCTGTCTTCCCCATTAGATCTTGTCATTGACCTTTATATTCTAGCATCTATCATTTATAGGAAATCTACTCTTGACCTTAACCTATATTGTATTTACCATTCAATTTAGGGTAGGGTACACCAATTTCTCTCTAATAGTAACACCAAGAACAAAAAGAATGTATTTCATGAGTGCTTCCTAAGTGGCAGCCAATATTTTACACATACATATAGTATGTAGAAATATATGTATACTTATAATACAATATACATTATTAACTCATTTTATCCTGATAATAATCCAAAATGTACATACATGCATATTCCCATGTATAGCTGAAAGAATCAAGATTTAAAGAGATTAAGTTACAAATATAGTAAATGATAGAAGTGAAACTGAAACCCATACAGTCTGGCTGCATGGTCCCAACTCCTAACCACTATACCACGCCGAGATAACAATATGAATTAAAGTGAGCTTTCCTGCCTATTTTAGTTCATTTTCTTATTTCTGCAAAGCAAACTTAAAATATTTGAATGATTAATTGTGTAGGTTAATTTAGGTCCTGCATAGTTACACTAATGTTTATTCAGACAATATGGGATGGGGTGGGGTGAAGTACAGATTTTGACACTGGCGATGTTCTCCTAGCTACACAATGTTCTCAAAGCTCCAAGGATCTTTCAGACTCCTCCATTAAATACAGTTCTTCGGGGAAATGGTTTCTCTTCCCCACCACCCAGTATCTGTCATCAGGGGCTCAAAAGAACCACAGTTTCACCTAAGACTATTGGAATTCACACGATGAGATCGACCCCTAGTAATATTTCACTGCCTTTCAGGAGGTGCTAAGTGATAGGATCAGAATGGATTTTGTTTGCCTTAATGGGAAAAGTGAGCCTTTGTTCATTACTTATGTTTCTTCCCCTCTAAAAAAAAAAAAAAGACCCAACTTCGAAGTGCTTTCTGGCGTGGTTGGATATAGAAGCATCCTGAGATCTTAATATGTCTAATAAAACTCACCAAAGACTGGAGGCGTGATAGGAAGGGAGGTGCAGTGTGGTGTGTTCTGTTCCAAAAATGGAGCTGGATGCATGCTCCTTGAAAATGAGGAAACTGGGGAGTGAGACTTTGGAGGGCACAGCTGGGAATACACAAAACTCACTTACATTTCCATTTGAATACCACAGAGGCAGTACTCAACTTGCTTAAAATTAAAAGATACATCAAGAATGCAAAACATCATATCAAATTTTAACCAGGCTTTTTCGTCGCTTTTTAATCCTTTCCTCATTCTTCATTTCTTTACGCGGGAGAAATTCCTTTGTGGGGGGCTGCCCGTCCCCACCCCCAGGCACCCCGCGGGGCGGCCGTTGGGGCCCTCAGGGCTGCTCAGCCAGCGCCCGCCCCCAGTCTGTGCAATAGTGCAGGCTTCCCTTCCTCCTCTTTGCTGCTCTTCCTGCTCAGGTCTACCCCTTCCTTCCCTTTCTCTCACTTTTACAGGCACCTTCCTTTCCTTCTTTGTTCCCCACTCTCCTCCCTAATCCACCTACAAGTTGTAAATAAATTTCTGTCTGGGAAGCTTGGCCTCCTTAAATAGAAATGATGTTTTCCTGTGAAACTAGAAATCCCTGCTGTGTACTGGCCACTCTCTATGGCTAAACTGTAGGTGTTACTATATATTCAGGAGCTGCCCAGTGCAGAACTGGGCATTTGGGGGGGATTTATCTCTGAAATTAGCAAACGGTGAGTGTGCCAGGACTTAGCTCTGGCCCCACTAATTAAAAAAAAAAAAACATACTGATATGAATAAAAACAATAACATTGACAATAGCTGCTAACATTTGTTCAGAGCTTACTAGATACCAGGTCCCAAACTAACCATTTTATAAGGATTTTCTCATTTAACCTTCACCACAGCCCTGAAAAGCAGGTTCTTTTATTATCTGCATTGTACTAACATGGAAACCAAGACACAGCAAGTGATGCAGGCCACACACCAGTGAGAGACCCTTAGCAGCTGTGAGTCACTGCCCCTCAGCAACTGTCCAGTGGCCCTGAGTTCTAGGATTCCAGCCAGGACCGGAGTACCGAGCGGAGCGCAGAGCACCGGCTTGCCCCTGCGCAAATGGGTAAAACCGGAAAGGCGAAAACAGGGTGGAGCAGGGCTATCACGGCCCGGACAGGGCGACCACAGGTGCCCCTCGGAAGGAGTTGGTGTGGGAGCCGAGAACAGAGTTGAGGGTGTACAGCTACTGGTAGGCCAAGTCAGTGGAAGCTGAAGTGAGGCGGATCTGAGCTATGGCAGGGCAACGAGATGGGTGGTCCACAGTGGCGATCAGAAAGGGAAGGGCAGCCATGGGAAGCACAGGGAAGGATGTGAGGCACCTCAGATGCACAAACCATTGGCTAGTTTGGCGGGAGGGTGTTCAGTCAATGGGAGAGGCACTGGGAGATCCCAGCAGCACCAGAATTCAGACCGTATTTGGTGCTCAGAAACAAGGATAGGTCCAATTCCCAGCCCTAAAGCACTGCGTCCAGATAGGACCAGCAGAAAGGATAGCTTAATACTGCTGGGAAGGTGCTTAAGGGTCTAAAGCATCACCTAAGAAGAATGAACGTCATCTTGTACACCTGTGATCTCACCCGGGAAGCTACTGCATATGTACATGGCACCACCAGCCAGGGTTGACACCATGTCTCCTTTCTAATAATCCCTCAAGAATCCATAGTGTGAAAAGGATCCTAATGCATGAAAGTGAATGGATTCCAGGTTAACCTGCAAAGAATGTCACTTTCACATTGTGACTTGTTTTCTTGAGGAGGAGAATAAAGAGACACAGATACAGCTGGCATGTTTGCTTAACCCTGGGGATGCTGTGTGAATGTGCCAAGCATGTGATATTAGTTCATCTCTCACAATGGAGAGAAAGCAGAAAATTTCCCTCGGAATCAATGGAGAGTTGATCTGAGGGTATGCAGGGGTGGGGCAGAGAACAACTGTGTTTTATTGTAAGCCCTTCTATAATGTTTGGATTGTATTTTTTGTTGTATGTGTTTGAATATGTGTGTGTACCAAAAACTTGAAAAGAAAAAACATATTAGACTTGACTATCAGGTTATCAGTTCTATACTACATCAAAAGGGAGGAAAACATAAGGGCAAAATGTTAACACGTGGTCACAGGCAGGTGATCAAGGCAATCGAACCAGCAGATTCAAGAATTTTAGAAAGAAAAGATTAATAGGCAGGGACCATTTAATGTGGGCATAAAGAAGTTCATATGTTTCTCAGAGGTCATTATAGCACAGTGAGTGTTAGCCTTACGGGGCCAGAGTGATATTGATACGCCAGTGAAGATAGGAGTATCCCAGTCACACCCTGTATAAGGGACCAGGAGCAAGGGAATACATTTTAGCACAACTTTTATCATAAAGAGTTAAGATCACAAATGAAAGAAGGCATCATTCTCATGTGCCTTTCCCTTTCAGCACTTAAATTACAGTAAGTCTTTAAGACTCTTCTAATTAAACCTGCCAAACTCTATGCCCTGGGAGGGCATGAAGGGTGTCTGTTTCGACCATCCACTTCCCTAGGAGGAAAATCGCTTCCATAGTTTCTCTTTCCTCAGCCACCTGAAATCTTCATCTGCTTCAGGCCAAACAGGGCTGTGGGCCTGGCCCCAGGAGCAGCCCCTGAGCTTCTGTAAAACAGGGGGAGGAAAGAGGCCTGTCCTCGCTCGTCACTGAGAGATGCTCTCCACCGAGTCCCACATAAAACTGAAAAGCCCGATCCCCTGCTGTCATTCCTCAGCTGCAGCTGTCTTTTGGAATAATTGAAACTCGAAAGGTCTGTTTTGACTGCTGCTGAGGAGGAAAGCTTAAATGGTAGTGGGAAACCTTAGCATATACTGCCTCAAACTTTAAATGTGGGGTACCTTGTGAAATTGGATTTCTATCCTCTCCAGTTTTCTAGATAGAGAACTAGAAAAAGGCTCTACTGGGGTGTCCAAACTTATGGCGTCTTCCAGTATGAGCCACACTGGAACCAGAAGTGTTGTCTTGGGTCACACATTAAATACACAAACACTAATGAAAACTGATAAGCAGAAAAAAAGGTTATAAGTTAATTTGTAATTTTGTGTTGCACCACATTCATAGGCATCCTGGGCTGCGTGCAGCCCATGGGCTACAGATTGGACACCCCTGCAACAGACGCAGCTGTGGGAACCTCAGGATCTTTGTTCAGTCGCTACCCACATGGGTGCCAAGTGGCTCTGAGGCGTGGGGATCTAGGCTTCCCCAGCACTAGAGGCTCCTGGGGGCTCCCAGCATCAGCCAGAGGGCCCAGACCCGCCAGAGGGGCTAAGGTGGGCCAGCCCCATGGGAAAGGGGGCTGGGGGGCCACCAGCTCAAGCCCCACTGTTCACAGAAGTGGACTCAGACCATCCACACCCCAAGGTCACTGCCTGGGCCCACCTTGGGAGGCTGGACCTTAACTACCCCCTCCACTCTTTCTCCTACCCCTTCCTTCCTCCTTCCCTTTACTCATATCCTCTGTCCTTCTTCCCTCCCTTCACCCCGATCTTCTCTCTTCCCCCCATCTCTCGTCCTCCCCCATCTTCTCTCCTCATTACTTCCCCCCATTCCCCTCCCCATCCTTGCACTGCCCCTCCCTCCCCTTCCTCTTTTTATTTCCCTGCCCTTATTCTGCCTCCTTCCTCACTCCTGCCCTTCCCTCCCTCCCTCCAGCCAATGAAATAGATCAAATACTTCTGTCAACTCCAAGAGAATCTAGGCCAGTCAACCTCCAGAGGTTCTTCCCAGTTACCTGAAGGCCAAAAGTTCAGAATAAAATAAAGAGTTACCCATTTCTCCCCCTGGATTAGAGAAGGGGCTATTCACGCCCAGAGGACGTTCATTTTTGAAGAATCAGGTATTTTCACTGGCTCCCTCTTCACTGTTGCAGTTTTCTTCCCACAGGCTCTTGCCTGCAGGCTTCTAACCCTGCCTTCCCTTCCTTCCCCTGCCCTGACCCAACCCCCCGCCCCGGGCCCCCCCTTTGGCCTAGAGGACGGAACTGCAAGGTGGACTGTGTTTACAGGGCTAGTTGAAGGAAAGGCTCTATAGCTGGGGACAGCGTGGTGCTCACAGGAAAGGCTCTGGTGCAGGCCGTGCCAGCTGTGGTCCTGAGCAGCCCACCCCCAGGGCCCTCCCAACCTGCCCCTCACCCCAGCACACAACAGGCAGGGCCCCCTCTGGAACAGAGGAAGTTTAAGCTCCAGGGCCCTTGACTTGCTCTGGCTCTTGCAAGAGCATGGGAAGAGCCCCACATTGTGTTCCCATGGTCTTATGTTTTTGTAAGTTCTGTAAAAGGAATATATTTTAGCCCCAGTTGGGGTCAAGCGCTGTTTGTGTCCATTACAGCTTCCCGTCCCTCAGACTTCTCCTCTGGTCACATGGTCCTGGAGTGGCTGCGAGCAGATGGCAGACCCAACCAAGGGGAAGCTGAATCGGAAATACATTTAGTTTGCTTTTAGTGGGATAAGCCTGTGTGGCCCAGGGTCACTTCTGTTGCAGGGGCAAGTGACTGCTGGCCATCCTGGTGCAGGAATGGCTTCCAGGAACGTGCCTCCAGTTGAACCAAAGACCAGCATGTCCTGTAGCACCTGGCATCAGAAATCTGTAGGGGGTGGAGGAAAAACAAGGTTTGAAATGCACTGAGCCAGAAACCAGTCTGGAGAATTCTGTCAAGAGATGTATGAAAGTCAAAGTAGAGGATGTTGTTCTCTTGACGACACCCCATCAAAACGCAAACTCAGGAACATATTCAATGATGTAACACACACACTGAGATGTGTCTCGGAAGGTTGATCAGGAACCTTGTCTTTGCAGGGCACTTACCTGTAGCAGAGCTGTACACAAGTGTGTCTGCGTATAAGCAGGCATGCCACGATGCCTCCCAGCTATCAATAATTTTGATCAAACCTGCTAGAGGGAATCCTACCTTTTCTTCCTATTCTCTCTAATACATAATCATCATATAAATACAGGATCAAAGTATGCTGGAAAAATTTACAAACTTATTTTAACTAAAATTTATTTTGGAGGTGCATCAGGCAGTTAACTAATTAGAATATTATATGTATTCCCTGAATTTTGAGATATCTTTTACATTTCCCAGGTTTTAAAAGCATGTGATTTTTGGTAATTTATTTTCAAAAGCCACTTTCATAAAGGTCGCCCCCCTCCAAAAATACTGTATAAGATTCAGGTGCTACAGACCTGGATCCTCTACACCGGCAGCCTCTGTGAGCTCCTGGACAAGGGACCTGCTTTCTTCTATCTTGTGGGGGGCTGCCCAGCCTGGGCCCCTACATGCCCAGAGCAGTTGAGCCAGTGAGTGCAGCGGCAGCCTTCCCTCCGGGACCCCCGCTGTGGGGGCTACAGAGTGTTTTCCTAAAGGCTCCTATTCCAGGCTGTCAGGCCCTGCTCTCGCTGGGAAAGACAACAGAATGGCTGTTGGGGCCCCATCTCCCCGCTGCTTGCAGGCCCAGCTGTGCAGTTTCATTTTGTCCTAGATCTAGTTGAAGTTCTTTTGATTCTGGGAGAGGTAGAATGGCTTTTTGCCAAACCTTTCCTCTGCTTTGTATTGTGTTTGGTTCAGGTGATCTGACACACAAGACTGTCTTGACCCAACTACAGCGAGGCCATTACCAGTTTTCTCTTTTCTTTAACAGAGTTGGTGTGGACCTGGAAGAAGATCTGAAGGAAGAGCCCTCCTCACACCAGGCAAGTCAAAGAAGCCAATGCTTAAAATATAGAGATAAGACATGTTCTGTTCCAGGGAATGTCCCATGCTTGTTCAGCATGTGGCGCAGGGGCTCTCTTGTTCTAAAGAGAGCTACATCTGCAGATAAAACTAATCAAAGGACTAGAAAATCCATTGGGATTCAGGGAGTCACTAACCACTGCATAACCCTTGGAATGCTTAGCCCTCACATACACTTGTGTCCTCTGTGTGGCAGCAGGAGGCCTGGAAACCTCAGTGTAGGAGCAAGATCAGGACTCCTGGAACCAGGCAGCCTAGAGCTCAAATCCCTGCTGAGTGACTTGCTAACTAACTAATCACAATGAAATTTTCTCAATGCATGTCCAATGCATGTTGGGCATCCAACAAATAGACGTGTTTCTGGGACATGAGTTCTTATTTACCAGGTCCAGGTGTACAGAAATATTGAACATTTGCAAAAGCACAGCAGCTGACTTAGCTAAGCAATCACTACCTGCAGAAACCTGAAGATCCTTAAGGAAAATCTTTCAGAACAATCTGTTTTTCCCTCTAGTAAGGGAAGTGTATTTTCCAACCTCTGGATTTGAACCTGACGTCAGAGTAGAACATGTCACTGAGGTTTTGCATTAGTCATTTTCAATTCAGCGCTTGAACAGTTGTGTAGAAATGATGCACCTTTTGCTGAAATTGCTAGTAGACAGACATGATCAAATAGCATAGTAAGTGATATTGCTTAAGAATTGCGTACAATTATATCTAAACTTGAAGAAGATCCATCTCTTTTATTTATGGTTTTTCCCTACAGTACCATCAATGTGGTACAGCTGGTTAGTGCTGCTGCTTCCCAGGTTCACATAGACATAAAGAAGGAAGGATTCTGTGCTCTTCAGAAAGGGCTGGAAAATTATGCTAATGATCCTAGCTCACATATACTTTAATATTTGTGTCGCATGTGTTGCAAAGCCAGGCTGGTGTATTTTCAGACACCCCTTTGCCCAGGAAACACCTAACTGCAGACCTGAGCACAGGAGGGTGCCAGCACACTGGGATTGGGGCCAGCTTGGTGACCTCAGAAGGAGATCAGAGCCATCTCTTTACACTGGTGGGCTGCCGTGAGCGGTTGCTAAGGGCTGGCAGTTGCTGATTTTCACAAAGCATTTTCATCTCATATAGGTCAACTAATCCATTCTTCTACTTTCAAGTAAAGCTTTCATCTAAATTTTACCCTTCTCATATCTTTTCCTTGATAAGTGATAAGATAGATTCTTTATCTTTCTCTAACAGCCTAATATTTTATGATCACATATAATTATTGATAATATTACCTATTAGGCTAACTCCTTTCTTTTACAATTTAAATGTATTTTATTTTAGCTCATTCACATCAGTGTTAATTCAGTAATAACTCTTACCTGAAGATACTTAACCAGTAGAAAATATTTTTGTTATTGTTAGTAAATCAGTTGGTGCAACACAGTGCAGTGAAAACTATGTGGTATTTGGATCTGAAGCAAGTTTTTACATCTTTGAGTCTAGTTTCTTTGTTTGTAGTGCAGAAGGTGAATAATGATAATGTCTACTTCTCCAGGTTTTTATGACAAGTGAAATTGTATCTACGAAAACTACTACCTAACAATTAAATTAGCTTTGAGGCAGCTTACATCACCACATATAATAAAATAATAGTAAAATATTTTTAAAGAACTTTAAAATTCAGTAAAAAAATTAATAGAAGCAGAAAGCCAAAACCAAAAGAGAAAAAAAAGGAATCATAAATAGTTAAAACATAAGGTTCTATAGACTTGCTATAGCTGAGCTATAAGTAAGCTTTCTGATAACCAAAGTGGGGGGAAAATTAATAATCAGTAACATACTAAATTATTCTCATTAGAGGGAAAACTATACTCTCTCCTCAGGTCATACAAAACTTCACAGGCCACTATGTTTTAAAAGAAGTTCCTCATTTGGGGCTTGCTGGAGGGGACTGATAAAGAGCTATCTAAATGTTAACTAACATAATTTGCATGGTTTCTACTGAGCTGCTGCTGCTTAAAAATAATTTTTATTTTAAGAACCATCCTGAAAGTGTTCTAAATAATGATAATGTGTGGCTACCAGGTCGCTACATTTCAGAAAAAGGTTCCCTCCACACCTTGGAATAATTCTTGTGTTCAGTGTCAAGATACAGGAAGCAGTGGGCTCAGGTTGTAGGAACAAACTGCAGTACCCATGCAGCAGCCACTCAGCCCAGACAGTTTTTTCTTCATTTGTTTTGGTACTTTCCAAACCATGTGTCAGTAACCTCTCCGTCCTCCTTTTGCCTGACAGCTCATTGTTTTATTATCAGCACCTTTTTCTCAGCCTGATGGCAGAGCATAATCCTTAATTCTTAGGAGGACTAGGTGCCTCCACTTGGGTTAGCACTTATTAAACTGGGCTTGCATTAACAAACAGAATAAGCTTTGCACAGGTCAACCTCTTAAAAATGAGACACTATTTTTACTTATCAAAAGCTAAAAAATTCAGAGATAGTTATGGTAATTATTGATTGTGCATTCTCAAATTCAATAATAAACATATTTTAAAGAAAAATTTTCTTTATTCATGGAAAAATTTTTAAAAAGGCTTTGGGAAATATGAAGTTGTAGCTGTGACTAACAACATCGTAATTTTTCTTTTTGCCTTGTAACACCTTTAGAGTATGAATGGTATTGCACTCTTACTTATACCTGACCCAGAAGTTTAGAAAGCATGTTCCATGTGCAACTGTTAAACTTTAATACACACTCTACATAAATGTGCTACTTTGAAAAATGGAAGGTATTGTAGTTGTGAATTCTGTCTCTTAAATTAAAACACACACATATTCACACACATGAACAAACCTCAGGACCCTTCCCCTTGCCCCATAGGAAGTTCTCCTTGTAATTGATTCTGAACTCATTCTGTGTCTTTAGAAGCACAGAATTTCGGAGAAGGTGACTCACTAGAGCATCACACCTGCTTTTAACCTCTCAATAGGAAATTCCTGCTACCCAAGAAGGGTTGCCACTATTACTCTTCTTTTTCCCTTTTGCCATTTTTCCTGATCATCCTAATATGTGTTAGGTACTGATAATGTTGTTAACACTGTTCTAAGCGCTTTATCTACATTAACTCACTCACTTTCCAAGATAACCCTGAGTGCAGTCTATTATCATCCTTATATTTCAAGTGTAATTGTGTATACAGTTACTTATTTTCTACTTAAAAGTATATCAAAAATTACCCTAATTCCAATATCCTAGGTTACAAATTGCAGATTGTATATAAAAACATAAGATGATGGACCAACTTATAGGCAGTTAAACTTAGTAGTTAACTTTTGGGGGGTCAAAAGTTATACATGGATATTCGACTACATGGGGGTTCAGTGTCCCTAAAGCCCCACATTGTTCAAGGATCAACTGTACTAATGCCCCACTGTTGATCAGAAGCCTTAACTCATAACATAAATAAGAAATTAACACATATTTCATATATTATATGGATTATATACTGTATTATTATAATAAACTAAAGAAAATGTTATTAAGGATATCATAAGGATGAGAAAATACATTTATAACATTTACTGAAAAAATCTGTATAGGACTTACAGTAAGGATAGTAGAGCAGGTACATACTGTTCTTACCTCTTCCCATGACCACATCAAGATTACAACTAAATTACAGCACAACCGACTCAGAGAATGACCTGAAATCTAACTAAACAAAAGTCCTATGACTAAGCATATAAAGAAGAAGCCCATGAAGACTGATAGCAGGGGTGGAGACAAAGAACTAGCTGGTCCCACACCCATGTTTGGCAGATGAAAATTGGGAGGGATATCTCAGCTGCAGAGGTCTCCTCTGAGGAGCAAGGAGTCCAAGCCCCACACCAGGCTCCCCAGCCTAGGGCTCCAGTGCTGGGAGGAGAAGTCCCCATAACTTCTGGCTATAAAAGCCATCCAGGATTGCAGTGAGTGAGACAGAGGCTTCTCGTGTCCCAGGCAGTTCCTCCTAATGGAGCCATGCACAGACTCACTCAGACTTATTTTCTCTGAGCTCTAATACCAAGGCATCAGCTCAAAAAGCACCAGGGACATACGGGGAGGAACTGGATTGACTGGCTTTAGAGCAATGTCTAAAGGGACAGTTTACTCCCAGACAGAAGTGTTGGCAGAAGCCATTATTCCTTTGCTGAGCCTGCTGCCCAAAAAGCTGGCAGGCAAGGCCATCTATGAGACCCCATCAATCTGGCTCACACTGTTCTCCCCACTCTGGCGATTCCCTGAGACCCCACTTACTCAGATTTTTGGTCTGCTCAAGGTGTTTCCACCATGCTTTTCCATATGTAGGGCCTGTCTCCACTCATGCTGTAGAATTTCTAAAATCTCTCAAAGGTTTATAAATACCAGATAAACAGCATCTGGCCTCAGCTGCCCAGTACTTCTTGCTAGATGGCCCCAGTCCAGTCCCAGCACTGGTTCAGCCTACTTTAGATCACACCTTAGCTTCTACCAGGCACCTCCACACCCAGCACAAGCAGCAGCAATCTTCATACCATTTTGTAACTTATATCAAGTGGCCCCAGGCTGGGCACAGGCAGTAGTTGACCTTGGTCTACACCAGAGCCCCTCCCAAGAGTCTCCAGAACTTACATTCCTGGCGGCTATATTTAGATCATACCAGAGCACTATTCAACCACCTCTACAAACAACATACCCAAAGAGTAGACTTAGCAGGCAATAGAATGCCACTAAAGTGAATCCTGATCCCTGAAGTCAGTCTCCTAACCCCCACAGCAGCTCATATGCTGGGGTCATGGCCAGTTTCCCCAGGAGTCAGCCTGAAGGTCAATCTAACCCACTGATGTGCCAACAGCAATCAAGGCTGAACTATACAGGAGGGTTCACACAACCCACATAACTAACACACCTGGAATAACTGGCTCAGGTGACCAGGGAGACTGTATCACTGAGCCCCATGGACACTTACTCCATAAGGGTGTTCTACCAAGACCAAGAGACATAGCAGATATACAAATACATAAAGACAAACACAAGGGGGCATCCAAAATGAGGAGATATAGAAATATGTCCCAAATGAAAGAATAGGAAAAAAATCCAGAAAAAGAACTAAATAAAATGGACACGATCTACAAGATGCAGAAGTCAAAACACTGGTTAAAAGGATGTGCAATGAGCTTAATGGAAGAGTAAATGAACTCAATGAGAATTTTAAAAAGAGATATGAAACATAACAATGGAGATGGAAAACAAACAAACAAAAAAGAACCAGTCATAAATGAATACATTAGAGGGAATCAATAGTAGAGTAGATGAAGTAGAGGGTCAAATCAGCAATTTGGAAGACAAAGTAACAGAAAACACCCAATTAGAACAGCAAAACAAACAAAAAATTCCAAAAAAGTGAGGATAATTTAAGGGACTTCTGGGATAACATTAAGTATACCAATATTCACATCACAGGGGTACCAAAAGAAGAAGAGAGAGATAAAAGAATTGAAAAACTATTTGAAATAATAATGACAGAAAACTTTCGTAACCTGGTGAAGGAAATAGACATACAAACCTAGGAAGTTCAGAGAGTCTTAAACAAGGTGAACTCAAAGAGTTTTACACGAACACACATCATAATTAAAATGCCAAAGGTTAAGAAAAAGAGAATCTTAAAAGCAGCAAGAGAAAAGCAGTTAGTTACCTACATGAGGGTTCCCATAAGACTGTCAGCTGATTTCTCAACAAAAATTTTTCAGGCCCGAGGGGATTGGCATGGAATATTCAAAGTGATGAAAAGCAAGGACCTACAACCAAGATTACTCAACCCAGCAAGCTTATCATTTAAAATCAAAGGAGATATAAAGAGAGTTTTCCAAATAAGAAAAGAGCTAAAATAGTTCATCATCACGAAACCATTATTATTATGTGTTAAAGGGATTCTTTAAGAAGAAAAAAGTATTAAAAAAAAGAATGATAAAATGGCAATAACTATAAATAATTACTTTGAATGTAGTTATTTAAATGTAAATGGATTAAATGCTTCAATCAAAAGACATAAGGTGGCTGAATGGATAAGACCTATTCAAGACCCATATATGTGCTGCCTACAAGAGACCCACTTCAGACTTAAAGACAAACAGAGACTGAAAGTAAAGGAATGGAAAAAGATATTTTATGCACGTGGAAATGAAAAAAATCTGGTGTAGCAATACTTAGACAAAGTAGATTTTAAAACAAAGGCTATAACAAGAGACAAAGAAGGACCCAGCAATTCTGCTTCCGGGTATTTATCCAAAGAAGCCCAAAATACTTCAGAAAGACATGTACATGCCTATGTTCACTGCACCATTATTTACAATAGCCAAGATATGGGAGCAACCTAAGTGTCTACCAATAAATGAATGGATAAAGAGGAGGTGGTACATATATACAGTGAAATATTACCCAGCCATAAAAAAGAATAAAATTTTGCCATTTTTCACAGCATGGTCAGACCTAGGATGCTTTATGATAAGTGAAATAAGTCAGAGAATGACAAAGAGCATATGATTTCTCTTATATGTGGAATATAAAAAGTCAAGTAATGAACAAACAAAACAGGAACAAACAAACAGAAACAAATTCATAATTACAGAGAATATTTTGATGATTGCCATATGGGAGGGAGATGGAGATATAGATTAAAAAAAGGAAGGGACTAAGATGTGTCTATTGCCAGTTGTAAAAACAGTCACAGGAATATAAAGTACAGCTTAGGAAATTTGGTCAATAATATTATAATAACTATGTAAGATGTCAGATGTGTACTACACTTATTGGGATGATCACATTTATAAGTTATATAAATGTCTAATTAGAATGTCATATACCTAAAACTACTATAATATTACAGGTTAACTACAATTTAAAATATTATTAAAAATAAAAAATCCATGTGTAAATGGACCTATGCAGTTTAAGCAATATTGTTCAAGGATCAACTGTATATAGTATTATGTGTTTATCTGAAATAAAAACAGTAATATCCCCTAAAAAAACAATTTTCAAAATATATAATGACTTCCCATGATAAAATAACTGCTATCTAAAATACATCAATACCACCAAACCAATATTACAATAAATATTAAAGGGACATCTTTAATAAGAAGAAAAAATAAAAAATATAAATAATAAAATGGCAATAACTACATACTTACCAATAATCACTTTAAATGTAAATGGATTATAATGCTCAAATCAAAAGACACAGGGTAGCTGAATGAATGAGATAAGACCCATGTATATGCTGCCAACAAGAGACCTGCTTTAGATGGAAATACACGAACACACTGAAAGTAACTCATGCATTGGGTAAGAGACAATGAAGAATTATGATCCTGGAGAGAAAGAAAACAAGTGAGGTGAGCCTACATTCTTCTAGACCTTCTGCCTGCAGGCCCTTTCCCAAATACAGTGCGAGGAGGTAGACAGTCCAAGCAGAGAACAGTGCAAGTCAAGCAGAGAGCTTGAGTGAGGCTCACTGAGTTGAAGAGCTAGAGACTGGAGTTTGGGTGTTGCTGAAGTAGTCGGAAGTTTTTGCTGTTACTGTCATCTTGAGAAAGTTACTTTAATTCTTTGAACTTCAATTTCATCCTTTATGAAATAGGGGTTTTAATAGGTATCCTAATTGGTCAAGCTAAAGATTAAATGTGATTTTATATATTGCACCTGATCTAGGAAAGTGCCCACTAAAGTACAGGTGCCACCTTCCTCTGTTTACCTTTCCTCATTATTATTTCTGCTTTCTAGAGCATGTAACTGTAGAATCTACAAGTAAGATAAATATCAGTGTATGGAATTTGGTTCAAAACAGTAAAAACTTGGCTGTATAAGTTACAAGTTAAGTATAGCCAAAATAAATTTAATGTTGGCCTAAGGAAAACCCAAGATATTTGCTCTGAAGTATTCATTATATTTTTCTCAAAATAGTATTAGTTACAGTAACATAAAAAAACCCTCATCAGGTGAGATCAGTTTTAGGGCTTAGTATGTATTCAGTTTCTGAAATATTTGTAGGCGTGTAGCATGGAATTTACGTTCTATGAGGCCAATTCCAACAGCATAGGAACAAGTATGGAAAAATTGTTAATTTTTTTCCATACTTGACAATTGTCAAGTATGGATGATGTATATGTGAGAACCTGTATTCTGTTTTCTATAAGTTTATTAGGAATATTTGAATATTCACAAGGCAAAATGAAATGTTATTTAATAACAAGATGACCGTACCATCAGCTCATTAACCTCTCCCCCTTGTGAACCTACTTATACTTCCAGTCCTTGGAACTCCAGATGACTACAAGTTAGAAGTAGCAATTGTGCAGAGAACAAATGCTTTCATGCTTCCCCATGTGAGCTCTTTCAAGTTTTAAGGATACTCCAGGTGAAAGTTTTCTGGGAATTAGCAAATACGTCTTCATTCACCTTGCTCACACCCCTCCTAGTTTTACAGACCCTTTGCTGTATCCCTTCATACTGTGGTCTCTACTGGAGAAGTCCTAGTCCTTTCACTCTCCCTGGCATAGTTATCGAAATGGCCCTTCTTTGAACCTCTCTCAGCTCTGCTCTCACTGTCTTGAGCTGCAGTGACCAGAACTGATCCACCCAGGTTACACACAAGCATAAATGACAACCAAAAATAAAATTGGGAAGTTAGCATTAAGAGAGACCATAGAGAAAGAAACATAGTGGTTAAAAAAAAATAAAATAAAAAACTGTGGCCCTGGCCAGTATAGCTGAGTTGGTTGGAGCATCGTTCTGTAGCTAAAGGGTTGTGGGTTCAATTCCTAGTCAGAGCATGTGCCTGTGTTGCAGGTTCAATCCTTGATTCCGGAGGCAGCTGATCGATGCTTCTCTCTCACATCGATTTTTCTCTCCCTTTCTCTCTTCCCTCTCCTCTCTCTCCAAAAACAATGAAAAAATGTCCTCAGGTAAGGATAAACACTAAATGATTAAAAAAATAAAATAAAATTATGTGAAAAAATATGAAAATTAATCTCATCGTAACAACTGGCAAAGTAGAGATAGGAAAAAAGTTAATTGTTTAAAATGGTTGTTTTATTACTTTTGAGTTCCAAAGCCTCCATCACATGCAGAATAAAGCAAAGCAAATCACCATGGCCAACAATCTGATCCCTCTCTGTCTCTCTCACTTCACCTCCATTCATTCCTGCCTTGCTCCCTCTGCTCCAGCCACGCTGGCTTTTCTGCTACCTGAGAGGCACACCATCACATTGTGACTCCAGGGCCTTAATGCTTGCAGAGCCATCTGCCTGGGCCATTTTCAACCCAGATCCCACGTGGCTCTCTTCTGCATATCATTCAGCCTCCTGATCAAATGTTACTTTCTCAGAGGAGCCTGCCTTGACTAACTTATAGCCTCTCCATTTTTCTCCTGTCTTCTTACCTGCTATATCGTTATCATTCTTGGAACTTATGGTAGATAGTTGTTTACCCTGGTATTATGAGATCCCCATTAAAGTATAAGCTCTGTGAGAATAAAGACTTTGAATTGGTAACTGCTGCATCCTCCTCACATCTAGATTAGCATCTGGCATGGGTGTGTTGTATGTATGTATCAATGTATGGATGGACAGGTGGATGGATGGATGGATGGAAGAATACCAGTTTAGAGTAGAAGTTCTGGAGCCAGATTGTCTGAGTTCACATTCTACCTCTTTTCACTATGTGTCCTTGAGCAAGTCATTTAATTTCTCTGTATATACGTTACCTTTGTGAATGTACTTCGTAAACTACAAACAGTTATGCCTCATCATTTCTTATCTCTTCCCAACTCCACTACAATGTCTTTTATATCTAGAACTTATGATTCCAATTTATCATCGTATTAGCTCTCTCTCGCTACATAAAATTTATCCCAAAATTTACTGACTTAAAACAACACACACCTATTATCTCACAGTTTCTTTGGGTCAGGAACTTGAAAATAACTTAGCATAATGTTTCTGACTCAGTGTCTTTCATGAGGTTGCAATCAGGATGTCAGCCAGAGCTACAGTCCTAGGAAGGCTTGACCAGGGCAGGAGAATCTGCCCCATGTTGACAGGAGGCCTCAGCTCCTTGCTGGATGTTGGCCAGTCAACTCGGTTCCTCACCACAGGATCTCTCCATAGAGCTGCATGAGCGTCTTCAAAACATGGCAGCTGACTTCCCTCATGTGGTCTGAGACAGCAAGGAGGAAGCCACAATGACTTTTTATGACCAAGTCTTGGATAGAACACACCGTCACTTCTGTCCATTCTATTGACTAAAAATGAGTCACTTAGTACAGCCCATACAGAACAGGAAGGAAAATAAGTTTCCACCTTTCAAAGAGAAAAATGCCAAAGAATGTGTGGATATACATTTTAAAACTACCACAATATTATATTCATCTGAACCAAACACTTTTCCTCTGGCTTAACTTGGATCTTCTATTTGGACAAAGTTATTTGAATCAGACCCTTTCTTTTGGCTAAACCATGAGTTTAACGTATCTGGCAGTATATCTATGATGTCTATATGTCATGTTGACAGTTTTATCCTTCCTTAACTAATTGTCTCCCTAAGCATGTATTATCTAACTAGATTTTCTTGGGAATATTTATGAATTTAGCATGGCATAGGGAAGATGAGAATATTTGTATGAAGTACTTTCTATGTGGAGGCTAAGAATTAATGATTTACCTTTCAAAATGAAAATTTCAAGAAAAAAACCCTATTGACTCTCAATTATATTATGCTCCCTCTTGAGAAGCTAGAAATATTTCTCTTTTGGGACATAGGAGCTGGCCTTCCCCTTGGTAATTACAAAGTCAAGATAATCAACTTGAAACTATTTCATAAATAATTTCAGACCAGGGGAAGATGGTAGGACAAAGTACTGCCGTCAAATCCCACTCATAGGCACTACTTGAAAAACACTTTGGAGCCCATAAGAAGCTCCACAGATTTGTTTATGATAATTATTTGTCTTTGTTAACATTCCATGCAACTCACATTGACATTAATATTGAATGTGAAATATTGAGAAATACAAAAGAAAATCTTTTCTCTCTCTTGATCCATTGAATCCTTCTGAAATGAGGAGTGATCCCATCTGCTTATCCCAGAGCAGAGTTCATCCAGTTCATTTAGCAAAGGCCTCACATTCGAATATTGATAGAGGAATATATTTACATTTGCTTAGTTGTTTTTCATTGAGGTTAATACAACAATGTCTTGTTTTCACAGATTTTTGGCCAGAGCCTTTTGTTTTCTTTCTCTCAGGAGTCCATATAAGCCTAAAACAAAGAATACCATTATAATTTTCTGTTGCTCCCTCCCTGGGGCGGTGCTAAGAGTGAGGGGGTCACTTAAAAGACAACTACTTACTTCCTCCTGTATTCAGTCACTTTCCAACCTTTGGTTTCTTCCCATGTTTAAGGAGAAAAAAGAAAGGTATCAAATGCCCCAGTCATTTTTAAAATTTTCCCAGAAGCAGAGGATAATAAAGGAACCAGAAATTGCACATATATCAAACACTCTGTCTTCTAGAGGTATCAAGGGCAAATAAATACTGGGATTTAGTGCTTTTGGATCTCCAGTTCCCATTTACAGCTGTGAAACATGAGGCTAAGAGCTGGCGTTTTGTTATTAAATGGTAAACATAGAGAGTCAGAACTCAAATCTTGGTCTGCAGTTTCTGGATCCTGTTTGTTTCAACACTCATACTACTTTTCCTGTCACATACTTTTCCTGTTGATAAAGGAACTCAAAGGAAAAGATACATTTCTAATGACAAAGAAAATACCACCAAATTCCAGATTCTACTTCTGATGACTGATCACATCCATTGTCCTTGGGGTGTGGGCTGATCTCTGCTTCAGAATAAGCCAGGTAAATTGATGCTACCTCCTGTCCTCTACTCATCTGAGCCTTCCCAGTAGCTCGACCTTTGTGCTGCCGCATCAGATCCCTGTTCCAGGGTGACTGCAAAGGCTGGCCTTCCTGTGGCATATTTATCTTCAACCTCCAGTGCACAAGCAGAGCACAAAGTAGACTAACTCATTTATTTCTCCTCATTTATTGATGGCCTTTCATAACCAAGTTATTAAGTCATCCATAATCTCAGAAATATAAATGAATGGATCCAGAACTGGGCCAACAGATATTTAAGATATTCACTCAAAATTTTTATCTAGGATCAGCAGGAAAATCAATGCGGAGCCATCAGTGGTCTCTCCCTCACCTGGGAAAACATGTTGTATCCTAATTGGAACCCAGTTTATTTCTCCACAAAGTAGTAAAATGAACAGCATCTCCAGTATCCCAAGTAAGATAACGTTTGAAAAAGATATTATGTTCATTAACATTTTTCCAAAATGCTACCTCATAAAATTTTTCTCATCAAATGACAAAAAACTACCCTGGAGGTTTTGCCAGAAATAGAGTTTAAGCCCTGTCAGGAGTGCTTTTGTGTTCTGACATACTCAACTTAGGAAATAAAATGAATAGAATAGAATAGAATAGAATAGAATAGAATAGAATAGAATAGAATAGAATAGAATAGAAAGGAAAAGGGGCAAAAAGGCAGGGGAGCATGTTATTCTAGACCTGGGAAACCCTAAAACTAGTATCTAGGAATCTAGGACATTCCTAACACCGAGGGTAGCCAAGAGTTTTCATTATATTTTGGGGTACAAGAAGCTACTCTGTATCAGCCCCCATGAGCACCCCAAGATCCTGAACTCAGCTCCTTGTTCAGATACCTTTTCGCCCCAATTTGCTCCCACTTATGCCCTGAGACCCCACCTAGATGAAAGGCATCTCAGCTGCTGATCCATGCCCTCAGTTGCCTCAGTTTCCTCATCTGTAAAAGAATAATAATAGAACATACTTCATTAAATTGTTATAAGAATTAAGAGTTACTATATGAAAAGCATTTAGAATAGTGTCTGGCACATTGTATGTGTTCAACAAGTGTTAGCCATTATTGTTATTGTTTTCATTAATAAAATATAGTATTTTCATATGATTAGGACCTCAAAGGCAGCCAGTACGATTTTTTTCTGTCCATTTTACAGACAGTAACATTGCTGCCCAAGTAGCATATCATACAGTGCCTGTGCCTTCCCAGGTTAAGAGGCTGAGTGAGAAATTAGCAGTAAGAACACCAGTTTTGTAGCCCAGTAATCCTGCTTTCCAATCCCAGCTCTGTCGCTTGCTCGCTGTGTGACTTTGGTCTCATCTCTTTCTTTCTCCGATCTTTTCTAGGTCCTCACTTGTAAAATAAGTATAGCATGACCTACCTTGATGGATTGTTGTGAAAACTGAAAAATATTGACTCAGAAAGTTAATGACTGGATAATGTGGCTGGCATTCAATAGCTGAGCATTCAATAGCTGGCAACTCTCATAGCTGCAAATATGATTCAGCGGGGCTGCTGCAGGCTGGGTGCTAGAATTCTGGGCCCTTGACTGCCAGCCGAGCTCAGCACTGCGGAGCCCATCTTTACTTAAAAATGAACAACCTAACAAAAAGCAAGAATTTGCTCACACTCCTTTCTATCAGTTTTCTTCAATAACTATGTGTCATCCCTAGATATTATCAGCTATCAAAATTTACCTGTGCCTGTTGATGGATAAAATTCTGTAAGTCTTTTTGTTCCTGAAGGAAAGGAGAGAGAGAGGCGGGGGGTGGGGGGAGAGAGAGAGAGATCCACACTCCTCTGCTGGCCCACAGCTTTTTTTACTAGCTGAGTTGGGGGTGAGCACTTTTACCTGCCTCTGCTGGCTGAGCCCCAACATGCTGTGTCTGCTGGGGAAACGGTGAGTAGAAACAACTTGGAGATGAAGCAAGATGATGAGAACACTATGTACAGCAGTGATTTTGCAAATCTGACACCTTTGTTGAGATACAAATAGATGGAGAAAGGTTCAGAGAAGGATGGAAATTGAACCAGACACTTTGGTGTCCTTTTTGGGGGAAGAGGATGACTTATGAATAAATTCTAACTCTAGATAAGAAGGCATGGCACTCCGGGTCTATCAGAAAACAAAGCTGCGGAACTCAAGTGGGGAAGGATTGAGGGTGGGAGGTGGGGCGGGGGAAAGTGGTGGTGGGAAAATGGAGACAAATGTATTTGAACAGTCAAAAAATAAAAAAAAAAATTTAAAAAAGAAAAAGAAAACAGATCTGTGGGACTTGAATGTCTATGAAGAGATTATATATGTCCCACAGTGGAGTTAGGGATGGGAAATGGGTTCCCTGCCCAACTTTGAGAAACAACTCCTTCTTGAAGTCTTACAATGCTCACCTATATATGAAACACCCCAAGATGTCCTGTATATAAAAAACCTGCTTAACACAGCTTTATCCATCCTTTCCTGAGTGATTGGCACAGAATTTCCATCACCATTATGTAGAACAATGGCTACTAGGGAACGCTGTTTGGAAAACTGTACAAGGTTTGAAATGAGATCTTAATTTTATTTTGAGTCTCTGCTTCAACCGTGTCAGACAAAAGAAAAATGGCTGACTAGAAATGAAGCACATTTTGCTTTCTTGCATCCCATTTCATCTGTAGGAATAAAACTGTAGCATCTGCTGATCCACATGTTTACAAGAGCAGCATGCAGCCCATTGTGTTCAGCTCCTTATCATTAACCAGCAATGGAACTATCCGGGAATTGGCAAAAAGTAAATAAAATAAAATGAAAGCAAATCAATTTGGATTCATCTAAGGGCTCACTTTGGAGCAGCCAGTGGATTGCTGTTGTCTTCCCTGGGTCATAATTTCTTGAGAATGTTCACATTATTACTGGACTGTGAACTCATGAAACAATTTGGGAATGGAAACTGTGGGCCCAAACAAAGCAATGAAGTCCATGTGAAGATATAAATGATTAAGATATAAGTTTAATGATAAGGATAATTATAACTGATTGAAGCCTAGAATTATCTTAATATGTAAAATGAGATATACAAAAGAAGTAAAAATGCCACCGAATCTCCTTGTCACCACCCTGGGACGTTCATTATCATCTGTTTCTAAAGTTCACAAAAAGCTATTCACCTTTTTTTCTTTTTCTCACATTTTCATCGTTACTCTCACATAAACACTCATCAAATGCATTCTCTTTTGTCCTTAATTCCTTTACTTCCTCCCTCTCCCTGTGGCCCTTTGGGAAAAATAAAATTTTAAATGAGACAAGCACATTCAATTATTACAGGATTCCTATAGGAATATCGGTTTTGAAGCAGGAAAAAGTAAAAATTAACCCTAGCATTTGGTGGTACCCTATCCAAAAGAAATTGAATGAGAACTAGTTTTAAAATTATTAGGCTGTTATTATCTCTTTAGCCTTGACCTTTTGGTAAGACATAAATAAATACCATCCCAATCTGACAGAAGTAAACTGCAAAATTCCCGCAACAGCAATCTGACAGAAATATCATTTTTATTTGATGTCAAAAAGTGACATTTCTTAGCTGTTTAATAAAACAGGAATTATTAAGAAAAGTAAATGTTGAATGGCACCCTAAGAGTCTCAGCCACGTGGGCAGATCACTGAGCTAATTTGCATGACAGCTGCTTTACCATTTCAATGGAAATACCTATACCTAGGAAGTTTTTTTAATGTACTTAAATTTAATTTGCTTTGACAAGTGTTTTTAGAGTGAAAATGTATATATTATATATTAATGTTGATATTACATATTAATATTTTATATGAATTATTCATGCAATGTCTTTTTCTATTGTCTCTCCCCAGGAAGCAAATAACTTGAATAAAAGCACAACAAAAACAGAGAGTGCTTGGCTCTTCAGGATGTGGTACACCTTTGACCATAAGTATCCTTTGATTGTGATGCTCCCGCAGGCCCTGCAGCAGGGCAGAGGTTAACTTTGACCACCTACTCACTGGGATTTGCATTCCAGTTCTTCCAGAAACGCCAAAAGGTAAAGTGAATGCACAACCAAACTTGCCAAAAACAATGATTTCAAAAATTGAGAAGTTGTGTAGTCCGTCTTTAAGTGTTAAAAGAGGCTAAAGTGAAATCTCTCAGAGTGAAATGAATTTGGGGTTTTCATGGCTGTCTAGTATTTCCGAATGTCAGATGGTAAAATCATCAAGTCCTGAAGGACTAATCTAGTTTATTAGTTGATATTTTACTGCATTTGCCTTTGTAAAGATCTTACTTCTCATCCAGTTGGTCTGAGAGACAAGCCAAAGCTCCTTTACCTTCTTGCAAACCCACTCATGTGCTTTTGTTAATGCTGTAAATAATGAAGGAGTGAGGAGGGGGAATGAATGGGCCAAGGAGAACAACGCTTCCGGTCATTATAAAATGACACCACTTGCTTTTCCAGGCAAACGTGAGTAAGCTATTCCCGGTGAAAGGCAATTTTAAAATTCTAGCAATCAGTGTAAACACAGTGGTTCAGACACACCTTGCCACGTGTTGGTCTCCCAGGCAGACCTGCGTAAGTTTTTCCCAGTGAAGGGCAATTTTAAAATTCTAGCAATCAGTGTAAACTCAGTGGCTCAGGCATACCTTGCCGTGTGACTCACAAGGCAGATAAGTCAGGCCTGAAGGACTTTGCCATTGTGAGCTCCAGTAAGCAATCCACCTCTAATCCCAAGCAAAAGCATCACAGAAGAAAGGAAAAGACTGCACTGAAAATTGAATGTAGTGGGTCTTTGTAGCTGGTTTTCCATAGTCACAAATCCCTCTTCTTTCAGGGAGAAAACATCAGTCACTGGGTGATTTTAAAGGTTCTGAGCAATGATTAAAGCCACAACAGATCAGTGGGAGAGGAAAGAGAATTAAGAACAGAGAAAAGAAATTCAAAGAATAAGATTAAAAAGAGGTAAAAATGGAAAGGGGAGAGGAGGCAAGAGAAATACAGGAAATTCACAGTAGGAAGAAAAGAAAAGCAAATTAAAGGAATGACTACGTAGAACAAAAACTAAGTAAGAATGAAGTAAAGAGAAGCCAGTTGAAGGTGGCAAGTATAAGCAAAAGTAAAACAAGGTGAGATTAGAAAGCAATTCTGAAGAAAGTAGAGCATTCCAAGAATTACAAAAATGGAGAGTAGAAAGTAGAGGTTTTTTTGAGGCTACACTTTTTGGGGTTTTTTTTTTCCATAGCTCTGTTACCTGTGGTCAGATATTCTGCCTTGCTCCATCTTGAGCTTTTATGGACAGTGTAGGTTGTTACCACCTTAAAAGCAGTTTCTCTTGGCCATTAACTATCTTTTGGAGGTTCTGTTATCTCATTAACTACCCAAAGCTTCCTGGGGGAGGCTGATTCTTACAACATTATGCTGGTTAATAATGTTCCTGGTTAATTTCTCTTCTGAAAACATAATTTCCCCTGTTACTGTTTAAAGTGTCTGATAACCAGATCTGTAAAAAGTTAAAAGAATTTATAACTAAAGAGTACACACAAAGGTTGCTTGGTTATGACAAAGGGTAGAGTAAGAAAATGGTAAACTGGAAATGAGATCAAAGATATTTTTGTTCAAATTCTGGCAGTGCTGTGAGGAAGGCTTTACAATGAGGAAAAGGAATAAAGGGGAAAAAGTAACTTTAAAACAAGAAAATGAAGTGGGAAACCATCCAGGTTTTAGGCGTGGAATAGTGGCTTTAAATTCAGATGACGTCTAAATTCTTATCTTACTTTTCAGCAGGGGTTATATGTCCATATTATTATGGACAGATTAGCAACAAATAAAAGCAGATTTACACGCTCAATGATATCCTTTCTCATGGTAATTTGTCCTCCTGTGCATTCATTCTAGTAGTTTCAGTGTTATCATCACTTCATGAACATATTTTCACTTAGACAACAAAGTTTTAATATCCTAGTTACCCTTGGAATTCATATCCAGAGAGTAGCAAATAAACCAGTTTCCACTCTGTGACTTCTTGATATATCTGTACTTTTAGAGACAAATTTTCCCCTGGGCATTATATTTATACTATTGTCCCCCTAGAGCCCAGGTAATGTGCCTCATGAACCTCATCTGTAGTCTGTGCTGACCCCCGCCAGTGGAGGGGCGGTCCTCCCCCTCCAGGGTCAGGTGGCCTGGCCAGTCCAAAAAGAAATTGTTGTGAGGCTGAAAAAAATTGATTATGCAGTTTGGAGCTGCTCAAGTTTCTTTTCAGTAAAATTGCATCATGCAAATGAGACATCATAAAGAATTACTGACAAGAAACAGAAGAATAAATAAGGCTTCATATGCACACGTATCAGTCAGGGTTCTCTAGAGAGACAAAAACAGAACTGGTAGGAGATACACACACACACACACACACACACAAATAGATATATGCACCTATATACACATATATATATGCATATACATGCAAACATATGCATATGTATACACACATATATACAAAAACATACATACATACATACATATACATGTACACACATACGTACATGGGAAAGAGATTTTTTTTTCCAAGGAATTGGCTTGTGTGATTGTGGAGGCTGGACAGTGCAAAATTTGTAGGGCGGGTCAACGTCCTGGAACCTGTCAGTCAGGAGCCAATGCCAGTCTTGAGGCAGAACTTCTTCCTTGGGGAAATCTCAGCTTTGCTCTTAAGGCCTCCCACCTAATTGGATGAGGCCCCCCACAAGTTGGCACATAAAACTAACAATCACAATCTCAATTCACATTCAATTTATGCCCAATATTCAGATGCAAGGATAGAAAAAGACTGTCTAAATTCACCATCGCTATCAAGAAAACAAGCCACTGCTGCTCCCATAATTTTCTTTACTTTTTTTACTTCTTCATAGCATAATTAATATATTTCCCTAAAAATGTTTCAAAACTGCAGGAGGACAAAAGTAACAAAAACTAACATTTGATGAGGGCGAACAATGGACAAGTGCAACACTGAGTATCTTACTCTTATTATTTCATTTCACCTCCACAGCTCTGTAGGGAGTGTAGCGCAACACAAACAGACTGCTGATTGGGTTGGCCTCTGCTAAAACAACCTGAGCTCCCCTGTTTGAGAGTGCTGTTGGAAGCCTATGGTGCGAAAATTGATGATTAATTAAGATTTCATTATGAGTCAATGTGAGCAGTAACTCTGAGTCATGCAGTGCAAAGTAGAAATTGAGAAGGAGGAGGTAAGAAAGGGAACTGCTCCTGAGAACCAGTGCTTTGCTGCTGGGTACGTTACTTCACTTAATTCTCATAACCACTCTTTTTGTTGAATTAAATTCTTACAGGCATGCTATTTGAGGAGAAAGAAACAAACTCTCAGAGAACTTAACTTTCTTAAGATTTCATAGCTAATGTCAATTCCATGATTCAAGCTCATATCTGCCTCACTCTAAAGACCATTAATGAACTTTAATGAAATTTGTCTTGAAAGCTGTATGTCCGTGATATCCCTGTCTACATGTAAAACCCCATCCTTACCTGTTCATAAAATCACCATTACATCAGTGGATAATCAAGACTGCTCACATTGTATAGTGTAGAGCTCACATCTCAAACAGCTATTAAAGATATATGGGGTGATAAGGTTGGGATCATTGTTGGTCACCCCAAGAATACCACCATAAAGAAGTCCCAAGCTTCTGAGTCAGGTCCTTGACTTTTCAGGGGTAGAAAGCTAAATATGCAAAAGCCTCCAAGATAGTTTAATTTCATATAGATGCACACTAGCCAAGCTCAAAGGAGGCACAAGTATAAAACAAACACCGAATTCCTAAATCATTATATGTACTCCCTTGGGGAAAAATATTCTTTCTCAGTCATGAGAAGGTTCAGGTTACAATGTGAACCCTAGTGTCTTTCTTGCTCCCTCTCCTGCTCCTGCTCCCTGGCCTTCCTGAGACATGCCAAGCACATTCTTACTTCCAAACCTTTGCAGTGGTCCTTCCCTCCACTGGGTAGGTTCTGCCCTCAGACATTCGCATGCCTCCTCCTACATCTCTTCCACCAACTTGCCACTAAGAGCTTCCTGGCTCCATATTTAAATTAGCAGTCTGGGCCCTGGCTGGGTGTCTCACCTAGAGCCTTGTCCTGACACAACCAAGATTGTGGGTTCAATGTCCAGTCATAACACATGTAAGAATCAAGAATCAACCAATGGAGGCATAAATAAATGGAAAGACAAATCAACATTTCTCTCTCTCTCTCTCTCTCTCTCTCTGTCTCTGCCTCTAAAATCAATAAATAAAATTTTTAAAAGCAATTTAAATTAGTAATCCCAATAGGAACACTCTTTCTTTCACCCCTTCCCTCCTTCATTTTTCACTGTAACATGTATCACCATCTGACCAGGATATGTGCTTTCTGGAAACAGGGATTTGGGTCTGTTTTCATCCACTGATGTGTCCTCTAAGCATAGAACAATGGTTGGCATATGGTGAACACAACAGATATTTGATGAATGGAAGGAAGAAAGAAAGAGAGAAAGAAAGAAAGAGAGAGAGAAAGAAAGAAAGAAAGAAAGAAAGAAAGAAAGAAAGAAAGAAAGAAAGAAAGAAAGAAAGAAGGAAGGAAGGAAGGAAGGAAGGAAGGAAGGAAGGAAGGAAGGAAGGAAGGAAAGGAAGGAAGAAGAAAGAGAAAGAAACAAAGAAAAAGAAAGAAAGAAAGAAAGAAAGAAAGAAAGAAAGAAAGAAAGAAAGAAAGAAAGAAAGAAAGAAAGGAAAGGAAAGGAAGGAAGAAGCAATATTTGCTATCCAGAGCACCTTTATTCTAGACATTAATATAGCTGGAAAATCCAATCAATTATCTGCAGGTTGCTGAGTCTGAAAGCAGAGTAAGGCACACTAGATATAATCTTAGTTTTTTCATGCAGGCTGCTCTTTGGCATTCAAAGGGCATACCACATGTAGACACCCACCCTCCCCAGCCGCAGTGTCCCTCTCCCCAGGCAGGGGACAGCCACCTCACTGACCTCCAACGGTTGGCCCATCCTTCCTTAGGTTTAATAAGTATATCTGATTTGATACATTCAAGCCTTGCTCTGGCTTAGAAGCCACTCCTGTCTGGGTGATTTTTGAACATATATTTTCTCACCTATTATGTGCTTACTTTATTCATATAAAAACTCAAAATTTTAGGGCCACCTGCTATCCTCACTAACAGTCTCTTATAATAAGGAGCTTAGGAGTAGGAATTGAGGCCCTTATATTCAGAACTTAAGTCATCAGATAAAGCGATTTCCTTGGCCTCACACTGTTGCATAGCTGGTGTGGGAATCTTATGTTGCCCTATTCACTATGACTAATGACCCTGCTGGTCTGCCTGTTTCCTACAGTCTCCTGCATTCCGTCAGTTATCGTGTCTCCCTTTAAGCATGTGTATGTGTTAGTCCTACAAATGTGAATGACACCAGATAAGAATGACCTTTTCCAAAATAAAAAGGCAGCCTAAAATCATTTTTAGCACTTCCTGTATACTGATATCAACTGAAAATAAGGATGATCATGTGGTTGCCAACATTTTACATAAGTGTGAATAAAGTGCAAAGATAACAATGGATTGGCAAGTTGACACAGTAACAGAATTACATAAAGCCACGTGGATGGAGACTTCCTTCCCATCACTGGTTTGGAATGAAAAGCACATAGCGGTATTACCAACAGAATGGAAGGCTCATACAGTATGTGTGGATGAGTTTTCCACTCAAGAGTCTGGCAAGGAAAGTGGAAGATACCAGACCCCCTGCTGTATCAAAATGTAACAGGCTGGGGCTGCATTCCAGGAAAAGTAAACATGAGCATCAGGATCATTTAAAATGATACTTGGGCCCAAGTATTTAATTAATTTAAATGTAATGGCACTGCAGTCTTAAAAAAAAGAGAGTGGGAGTGGGAAGACTTCCCCTCCTAAAACTTGGCAGAATTCATTATATCCTACATAGTCACGCTTATTTTAAATCATAGGTATGAATATTGTGAGCAATAATTTCCATTTTAAATGATGATCACTGCATTGCAGTTATTTCTTATTCTAACTAGCCGAGCCATCCATGAATATTTATTGGGTAATACCGTGGCCTTGTGAATGACTTGAGTTTACTTCACAAAAAAACTCTCAGAGGAACAAGGAATGTTAGGTCTGTGATCCTGGTCTTATAAATGAGGAAGCTGAGCCCAAAGGAGTAAAAAGGTACATGCAAGGTCACTGATGAACTGGGAGCCAGCATCCATAATCAACAGAGTAGTCAGCGTCTACCTGAAGAATCTAAAGGACCTGGCTCAGTGGTTCATCCGCTGATTGCTGGTAACATCAATATGTGTGATGCTATGATGCTGTTGTTGTGGGTGGCATGCAATTGACAGTTTTCTGTGATGGGTCTTTACCATCACCAACTTCAGCAGTCATCGGTAGGCTCTGTTTTACCTTCAAAGCAGCAGAAGGGATAACAGAAGATGTAAGTAAAAAATCCTTCATTCTATGAATGCTTTATTGAGTGCCTACTATGTGCCAGGCGATATACTAGTACTGAAGGCCGAGCAGCAAGTGGGCTTGGCATGGTTGACTCTCATGAAGTCTTGCTTATTTGCTTTATTGAAATGAATCATGGCCCTAAAGCCCTTTGAAATGACAGGTGGTCCTTAGGGTACGAAAGAGAGACTCTGGCATCACCAGAGTTTAATGGGGGGAGGGACTCTTTAGAATACCCACAATTTAAAACCATGTCACCCTCACTTACAAAATGCAATGAGATGACGCCACAAGTGGTTTCAGAGAGCACCAAAATGTCAAAATATTTTAAACAAGCATAAGCAACCATCTTTCTAAAGACTCTTTGTAATTACATCCCCATGGCATCCCACATGAGGGTGCACATGGCATTGGAAGTGCTGCCCCCTGCCCCCGCCCCCCGGGGAACGTGACTGTAGGGAAGAGCGAGCTTGCAGCTGCCACGCCCACCCAGGTGGTTAATCCCGAGGGGCTTCAGCTTGACTGCTGGTCATCCTTGTCCTGACAGGTGCTGGTGTAGAAAGGTCTTTTAGATAGAACCCAACTTAGCACCTCAGTGAAATGAAATTAAAGTTCACTAAAAGAAAATCCTTGCTTCCAGGATCCATGTGTTCCTATGACTTTTTCGTGAGAACCAGTATTGGGAAATGTTCACAATACCTGGAAACAGGAGCTGTCTTTTACTTAAGTCATAACTAGGGTCTTTCCTGATGTCATCTTCCATATAATTGGAATAAAAAATACTATGTTTTGTTTTAGCTAAATCCATTGCAAAAGTTTGCTAGTTATTAAAACAGCTTTCTACTGATGGATATTGGTTCACTGGCCTCTCAGAGCCCAAACATATGAAAACAGTTAAACACTGCAGTTTTCTCAAGACTGTATGGCCTAAATACATAGCAGTTTTCCATAGCTAGACTACAACTCTTCTGGAATTCTGAAAAGTGACTGCAAGTATGACATCGGGAATTGTTTCCCAAACATGTTGGGCCCCCCACTGTGACTGTAAAAAATTGTAGGTCCCAAGTTGATTAACTGAGTTTTCTAAAATAATCTTAGGACTCTGTGAGCTTTTGCATCCCTGATTTGTTTTGTCTTTTTCCCTGCAAAAATTTTAATGCTGTCTCATTTTATCTTCACTTTAAGCAAACAATATTAAAATCTGAATTTATGAAAATAAAAAATCAGACGGTAACTCCCCCTTTTCTAGAATGGATTCATAAAATAAATTCCTCTCAATTCATTTTTAAAACACATCTGTGGAGCATGTTCTCATTGCAAAGCACTATATTAGACTCTCCTCATTTGCTTATTTATTCATAATATGTTTATCAAGAGCTACACTGTCCTGGGCACAAGGGATACAGCCATTGACAAATTCTCACAAAGCTTACATTCCAATATGGTTCTGTTTTTAAAACTCTGACTTATAGATGTCTTCAAGACCATGAATGTGGTATAAAGAAAGATGCACTGAGCCCTGGCTGGGTGGCTCAGTTTGTTGGAGTGTCATCCTGTACACCAAAAGGTTGAAGGTTCAACTCCCAGTCAGGGCACATACGTAGGTTGAGGATTCGATATGCCTGGTTGGGGTACATATGGGAGACAACTGATTGATGTTTCTCTCTCACATCAATGTTATTTTTTTCTCTCCCTTCCTCTCTCTCTAAAGATCAGTAAATATATCCTTGGGTGAGGATTTAAAAAAAAAAGAAGATGCACTTAGACATTCTATTTTTGGTTTTGATCAAATAGAAAAAAATCTGGTTCTGTAGTCAGAATTCATTGATTTGTTTTTGTAGCATATCCGCTAACTAGCTGTGTATTTTTAGCAAAGTTGTTTACCCTCTCTGTGCCTCAGTCTCTCAGCTGTAAAATGTGAATAATAGAAGTCTCTACCTCATGGGTTAACAAAAACCTTCTAAAATAGTGCTCAATAATGTTAGCTTTTCTGTTATCATTACTACCTGATGATGTCTAATCTCTTAAAGGGAAGAATCATGTGCTTAGTATTCATCATCATTTATTATCTCTGAGTGACCAAAGTGTCCACTATTTTGTGCGCTTGTAATAATTTTTAGTTGTAACAGCCATATTTTAATACCATAACAAATTCTTCAGTCTTTATTTAAATATTTTTTTAAAAGATTCCATTTAGACTATAAAATCAGATACAAATCTTCTTACCTGATCTTGAGTAAATGGATGTAGCTGGGTGTTAGGTAGTCCTTTTGTGTCCTCTATTATGCACATTCAATTGTTTTATTTATGATTTTTCTAAGTTATAGTCCATCATCTCATAGTTATTTTTCTTAAAATTACACCACAGATAGCAATTTGGACTTGACAGAGAAGTGCAGCAATTTTTCCGTTCCACAATGGAAACAGTACAAGCCTTTGATGATAATTACTCCTCTTGTACTTTCTTGTGATAAAGGAAATCTTTCAATTGCACCTTTCAGGTGAAGCTGTGTGTTTTGTCATTAGCAGTGTGATGTTATATTTGAAGTGTCCTGGGTCAGTATTGAATCATGTTATGAGGAAAAAAAGAAGAAGGAAAAAAATGATAAGACTGACAAAAATATATGTATTACCTCAGTGTTGCTAGTTTTAAATTTAGGGTTTTTGTTTGTTTGTTTACTAGGTTACTGATTTATTATAAAAGGATATAATTCAGAAACAGCCAGATGGAAGAGATGAATAGGGCCAGGTGTGTGGGAAAGGGCGCAGAGCCTCCATGTCCTCTCCAGGTGCGCAACAATCTTCCAGTCTCCACATGCTCACCAGCTTGGAAGTTCTCCTAACCCATCCTTTTTTACTGAATTTATTGCAGTGACATTGGTTAATAAAATAGTATAGGTTTCAGGGGTACAGTTCTATTATACATTATCTGTATGTTGTATACGTAGTCAAGCCTCCTTCCATCACCACTTAGTTCCCTTAGAGAAAAAGGTTTTGTTTTGTTTTTTTAATATTCTTTAATTGCTGCTTGGTCACTCCTTTTCAACTGTAGGAGCCAAGTCATTTATAGGCTGCCAATAAATTCATGAGCTACCAGAGACATCTTGTCAGCATGTCATGGCTACCAGCCTCACATATTATCACCTGACAGGGAGATGAGGCAGGGTCTCTCTCATGAGGACAGTATCTAGCCCTCATCTGCATGTGAAGCTGTGATAGACACAGCACAAAACACAGGGGCAGACATGGCCCTCCCCTAAATAAGTTTACTTCACAAGGTAGATGGCGATGACATAACCTTATGACTGCTCATAAATAAGCGTGAGCACATAGAGAAGTGTGCTGGTGGTTAGTGAAGCAGGAGATGTTGGAGACATACATACTGTTCTCTCTCCTAGTCCTGTGGAGAAGAGTCCATGAAGGAATGGAGATTTCCTGGAACAAAATTAAACAATGGAGAGGGAGGCTGAGCATTCTGAGCAAAGGGAATAGCCTGGAGGAAAGTCCCATGACAAGGATCCATGAATAGCTGAAGGGTGCCGAACAAATCTACCTGTAAGACCCAGCTTTGGAAGGATGCAGAGAAAAGTATAGTTTCCAGAGGACATTGCCGTCGGCCTTTGAAGCCAAGAAGGAAATGCTTATTCCCCACACCTGGTGAAGTCAGAGTTCCCCTTCACTGTAATTTTATTCCCTATACCTGGTGAAGTCGGACTTCTCTTTCGTTGGCATTAATTTTATGTTTTTGTTTGGTGGCTCAGATAACTAAAGGTAGAGCAATATGTCAGAGGCCAAAGAACCTTTGAAGTTTCCTTTCTGTCACGAGTCTGATTCGTCTGTATGACAGTCATTCATGGGGTACCTACACATTTTATCCTTCCAGAATTGGACTTAATTTTAATGTTTCTTCACCTGAAAAAATATTTTGTTTAAATTTTTTTCAACTCTTTTAACTTAATTTGCTTGTAGTAATTTGCTTCTCCCCTATACATCCCCCGCCCCTCAAAATATATCTTCCAGCTTCTTCTGATCGTGGTCTCCCTCAGGATGCCAGCATCCTCATGAGTAGAGATGGCAGCCACCAGCACATTAAAAACTGTATTAAAGTTACCAGCAAAAGTGCTATGGAAGCCAGAGTGGGGTATATCCAACTAACCAGCTTTGGAGAACTGAGAAAGCCACACAGACGTACCTTTGGAAAAGGGGATTAAAAAGGAAGAATCTGTCAGGAGCTGGGCTGAGGATGTGAAGGGCTTTCTGGCAAAGGAAACAGCATAGGTATAGGCACAATCAGGCTGTGAAGTGTTTGGGAAAGAGTCCAGGGTGACTGGATGGATGGAAAGTGAACCTGGAGAGTTACCATGGGATAGAATGGGGAGCAGGAGGACAACAAAACACTTTCAATACAGAGTCGCACAGTTCAGTTAGTTATAATGAAGAAAACACATGACCACGTAGAAGGTGCTGTGACAGGGAGAACAGTAAAACCTAAAATGATTCTGGACAGTAGCTCCTGAAAACACCTGCCAGTTTTCTGTGGATAAAACTGAGGACATGAATGCCTTCATTCTTTCTTGAAAGAAATTTTGGATCACTCAGTATGTGTTTCAAAATATAAATGTGTTAAAATATAAATGTGTCATTTCATTAATACACTGATTCTTAACATCCACTAATGAAAATGATCCAGTGGTATAATTGTTACAGTCTTCCAGAATGTTTTCTAGTTAAAAAGCCAATTCAGTTTCTCAACTCGCTCTAATATTTCAGTTATCTATTTATGGTCAGAAACAGGAGAATTTCTGACAGAGGTTTTTAACTAATCTAACAGAAAATGTTGAATTCAAATTCATATTCCAAGAAATGGCTGCTTTTTTGCTCCTGAACTGATAAGTTAAATGCCACCCTCAGGCCCTGCTCAGCTTTCTGGGACAGGGTTGTGGGCTTTTCAATATAGAACAGCAGCTTTCAACCAGTGTGCTGCAAGGATTTTTTAAACATGCAATGCCTGACTATTGAGTTAGGTGCACTGACTTCTTTTCCCTTAGATCGTCAAATTAAAAAAAAAAAAATGACAACAACCAAAATAACAATAGCCATCCAGTGTGAACGAATTAAAATTATACCTTTTTTTTTGGTAAGCAAAAATAAATGGCTGCAGATTTGACTAATTAGTTTATGTGTATTGCAAGATGAGAAAGGTTGAAAACAGTAGGGGATAGAAGCCTGGGAAAGCTAAGTTTTTCCAAAGGAAATGCACACATCCTCAAAGTACTGCCTTTTACATCCTTTGAAGCCATTTCCTTGGAATTCCTTGAAATCCACCAGTGGGTTGGGTTTCACTCACCGGTTGCCTGTAAACTTGGTGAGAGTTTATTTCCGTCTTATAAATACAGACTCCTAAGCAAGTCACTCCTAGTCCATTATCACATCTTTAACAGCTGGAACAGAAAGATGGTAACTGCTTTGTCCCTTTCCTCACTAGCCTTTCCCAGCAACCGCGAACGTCTCTTCTGGCACCCCTCACTCCTCCTAGCATTTGGGTTGCAGGCGACAAGCCTGTACTGTTCCTTCCCCTGCTCCATGCCAGCAGGCAGAATCTGGGCCCTAGAGGGAGGGAGGACCCCAGGTACCCCTCTTAAACAAGAGGGGGCTTAAACAAGTCCAGCAGCGCCATCTCAGAAGCTTTGTCTTTAGCTTGATGAATTATTTTTCCATTTTTTCCTTTTTTTTTTAGTCTAAAGTCCTCAGGTCTTCCCTGAACTGAAATGCTCAGGAGATAAATAATTTGTTCATTGGTAATTGAACAAGTACTTTGCAAACATCAAGTGCATCATAAAGTTGAAATGATACTAAATTCAGTGACAGATGTATAGGCCTGAAAAGTCTCAGACTCACTATGCAGATATGAACAAAGAATTTTATTACATTTTGATTATTTTAAAATTCTAGCTAATTTTCTGCTCTATTCAAGATAAAGATGCATATGTAAGTCTCCTCTAAGTCTACATATATGTCTTACTGAGAAATCTTCCTCTCCAGATCTCTGGCACCCAAAAATCCCACTCCTGAAGGCAAGGACCTACCGACCTACTGGCAGGGAATGCGATCCAACACAAAATCATAAATTTAATTAAAACCATCTTTTTGCTCATCAGTTTTCAGTAGTGTTTATGTATTTAATGTGTGGCCCAAGACAACTGTTCTTCCACTGTGGCCCTGAAATGCCAAAAGTTTGGACACACCTGATTATGAAATGGAAATACCTCACTCCTCCCCAAATCAGCCCATTAAGAACCCTACCATTTCATGATCTCATCTTGTTGTGAAATCTAAAAAAGTTAAACTCTTAAAAGCAAAGAGAAGAATGGTGGTTACCAGGGACTGGGGTTGGGAGAAATGGGGAGATGTTGGTCAAAGCGTACAAAGCTTCAGTTAATGCAAGATGAGTAAGTTCTGGAGATCTGAAAAACAGCACAGTGACCATAATTAATAGTATTGTACTGTGTACATGAAATGTGCTAAGAGAGTAGATCTTAGGTGTTCTTATCACACACAAAAAATATTTTTCACTATATGAGATGGTGAACTTGTTAATTAGCTTGATTATGGCAATGAACTCACAATATACACATACATCAAAACATTACATTGTGTACTTTAAACATGTACAACTTTTATTTGTCCGTTATTCCTCAATGAAGCTGGGAAAAAATAATCCTTATCCTTGACCTTCCCAGCAAGCAGAGGCTGGTCCTCTCCGGCTGCTGCCCTTCCTTCCTGGCTTCGCTGCTGGAACTGTTTGTGTTCCCATTAGGAAATACAGATTAAACCCTGATGAACACAGCTCCCTGGCTAGCTCAGTCTCCTGCAAATCTTTGCTTTAAACCAGTTTCCCAAACTGATGATCAGGACTCATTAGTGGTTCTTAAAAATCATTTTAGTGGGTTTCTAACCAGCACTTTCTTAATAAATGAAGGTGGGCTAGAGAAAATATTATAGTACATTGCAGAATTAGAAGTAAATACTATCTCATGAAATTTGTTTTAGGTGTGTGTATACACTAGTTTGTGATAGAAAATGTGTTTCCTAATGGGGGTCATGATCAAAAAGATTTAAAACCTAGATCTATATTGGCCTTAAGCCCTTACCCAGGAATGCTCAGGCCTTTCTGCCTATTGCTTGAAGTGCCAGGCAAGTTGGTTAAGAGCTCAGAAAGGAGAGAACCATCAGTGTCTTACAGATGATTCTGGAAGTGTTCATACAGTTAGTGAGTTTGAGCTGGACTTTGAGAAAAAGGTAGGATTTCACAAATAGAAATTGGAGGGAGCCAGAGGAAAGGCCCAATGAAAGAGAGAAAAGCAGCATGGAGCTGTGAAACAGTGAATTTGCAAAGCTACCTCCTATTCTTGCCTCAGCCCCTTGGCTATGGAACCTCAGGTTCTAGGCCTGCGCAGAGCCAATATTTCCTAATCTCTAAAATGAGCATAATGATGTCTGCCCCATAGTAACTATAATTTTCAAGTAGAATAAGTTAAGTGAAACCACTTTGAAAGCTAGGAAGTACAGAACAAACACAACATATGCATGTTGTGTTTCCAGGCAAAGCAAATATGTAATATGTAAACAAATATGTAAGTTTTTCCAGGCAAAGCAACGTTCCCAAGTACAAGTGAGAATATGGAACAGTATTACATGAGCTTGGGATAAAGTGAGATGGTAGCTTGGCACATCAGGGTTGTTCTCCTAATAGGTCTGGCTATTAAGAGAAGGGACTAAAAACTTGTATTTAGGGAAATCTGTAAAGATTTTGAGTACCAGGTGGAGATGTCTGGATTTGATTCCGTACATAATGGGGAATCAGATGATTTTGGTGGACACAAGTTTAGAAAGATTGATCTAACAGCATTGATTAGGGAGAAGTCACAAGGGCCTAAATAAGAGTTGTTGCAATAAGAATAGAAAGGGATAGGTGCTGGAAAACTCTGGCCCCAAAAATGCATGGAATTAGATGTTACATTCATGGGAGTATCCAGGCTGCCGAGAGGAAGGGCCAGGGAGGTGACGTTCCCAGGATGTGAAGGGTGCATCACTCATGATTGTGTTCTGCTTCCGCAATCACAGAAACAGGGGAGGCAGAGAGACTAATGTTGTGGGGAGAGATGAGTGGTTGGTTCCCCCAGGTAAAAGCATATTTCTACAAACCTGCTCCATATTCTTATAGAGTCTGTTCTTTGGGACAAAACTGTTGGTGGGAATGCAGATTGGTGCAGCCACTGGGGAAAACAGTGTGGAGATACCTCAAAAAATTCAAAATGGATCTGCCTTTAGACCCAGCAATCCAACTTCTGGGAGTACATCTGAAGGAGCCCCAAACACTAATTCACTGCACCCTATGTTCACTGCAGCGTTATTACAATAGCCAAGATAAGGAAGCAGCCCAAGTGCCTATCAGTAGATGAGTGAATAGAAAAACAACTATAGGATATTTACACAATAGAATATTAGTCAGCTGTAAAGAAGAAGAAAATTTCACTCTTTGTGCTAGCATGGATGGACCTTGTGCTAAGTGAAATAAGCCAGTCAGAGAAAGACAAATACCATATGATTTCATGTGTATGTGGAATCTGATGAACAAATTGAACTAACATGTAAAATGGAGACAAACTCATAGATAGAGAGAAGGCTGACAGCTATGGAGAAGGGGGTTAGGAAGTAGAGATATAGAGCAAAAATGAAAAAATGACTCATGGACATGGACAACAGTGTGGTCATTGTGGGTTGGGGGTTGGGTAAGGGAGATAAATGGTAATGGAAAAAATACAATTAAAAAATAAAATAAAAGGTTAAAAAAAAAAGCCACTCAACCAGTCTGGCATCCCAAGTGGTATTCTCTAGAACTTAGAGTGCACGTGTTCTTTCTTCTAAGCTTCTCTCTCCTAGGACAATGCTCCACAATCAACATCCTACTCAAAAAGAGGCAGAACACTTATTTTAGTATTTTTTGAAAATTCAGTCTCATCAACCTAGCTCCTATTTGTAGACTTTGCTTAAATTAACCCTCAGGCTAACTTATGTTATGAGTAGAGCCGTGACACCATATCCTACCAAGTCAACTTCAAACTCATTAGCCTGGAGCAGCAGGAGACATGAGTCAAAGAGCTGGATTTAGATCTTTGCCACTTACCAGCTGTGTGACATGGGGGAATGTTAGCTGAACTCTTTGAACCTTGATTTCCTAATTTGTAAAATGGGGATGATGATTATGATAATAATGCCTGTCTTTCAGGACTTACGTGAGATTTTCAATATTAAATTTCAGAGTAGCATAAGGCTGAGGAAAAAAAAATAGGCCCTCAATAGAGGGATGCTATTGTTATTGTTCAAGGACATGAACTGATGTTCCCCACCCTTCTTCCTAACTACACTGCAGCTCTTCCCTGGGTCCGTGGGTAAGGCTTACCTAGGTTCTGCCCAAGGACAGTGGCTTGCAGGGCTAGCCTGGCACAGCTGCCTCTGCAGGGGCCAAAGGCTATCTCCTAAACCACCCCCCTCAGGTAGGCTCTTTAAGTTCAACTACAAGCTCTTCGGGGAAAATAACTTTGTTTCTGCTCAACAGCAGTCTGAAATGCTACATGTCCCTCACTGGGAGTAAATACACAGAGAGGGACTGCTCCATGGGTACCACCCCGGTCTCACAGCAGCCAGGGGCAGGGGGCAGGGGACCACTGGGTGCCCATGGCTACAGTGAGCAGAACCCTGGCACAGCTGGCTTCCTCCTGCCCCATGACCAGGAGAATCCCTGGGGATCCCACTGCTCATAGAAACGAATTATCTATTTTTCTATCATAAAACAGGATGGCAAGCATTGCATTCAAGCAATTATTTATATGAACAGAGTGTTCCTTGTGAGAAAAGTCAGGTGTTCTCCAGCTAAGCCAGAAATCACATTCAAAGAGCATGTAGTTGGGCCACAAAGGTCACAAAGCAGCAAGATTTCAAGTCAGAAGTCCTGGTTTGGTCCCCAGCATTGCCAGCATGTGAGCTTGAGCCAAGCCCTCCCAGCTCCAGTTTTCTCATCTGTAAAGCACATGGAATATCCCTTCTGTCCTTTAACAAGAGCACTTCCCCAAACACAAAGCAGGCTGCATACAAGTTCAGGAACCCCTGAGGCTTAAATAACCCATGATCCCTACACAGTATTCTCCACATTTTTTTAATGAGCTTAGAAATTAGGGCTCATTTTTCAGTCTTTTATATGTATTTATGCTTTCAACCAAAACCACATCGCACAATGGAAGTGACTAAAACAAATTTTTCTGTGAGAATTCAGCCAAACAAAAGCCACCTTTATGAAAATAAGTGTATATTCTCTCATGGCTTTGTGTGAAGAAAGGAAAGAGCTGCCTGGCTCTCTCTCCGTTGCACACACGGAATCTGCTTTTCAGAAATAGGGTGCACTTGTCATGTTTTTACGCTTACAAGTTCAACAAAATGTAATAGCCCTTTCTTTTTTAATCCTCACGCAAAGATATGTTTATTGACCTTAGAGAGAGGAAGGGAAGAAGGGAGAGAGAGAAGCATTGGTGTGAGAAAGAAACATTAATCAGTTGCCTCCCATACATGCTCAGACAGGGAATGGAACCTGCAAGCTAGGTATGTGCCCTGAGAGGGGGGTCGAACCACAACCCTGTGGTGCACAGCATGGTGCTCCAACCAACTGAGAAACCCAGCCAGAGCTAATAGCCCACTTTGATGGCATACAGTGAATAAAAAATGCTTTCTTAGACATCTGGGAGGTAAATAATTGACATAATGACTTCTATGAATCAATCACAAGAAGCACACATGAACATGAAGTCAATAAATAGACTAAAGTTTAGTATGCTGCCATTAATTACCATTTCCCTTCCCATTCAACTTCTCACATTACCTGATTCTGCCCTATTTCTGATCAAAACAAAGGAAGCAATCTTACATTGCTCTTGACTATACATAGACTCATCTTTCTTATGAGGCTCCTTAACCTTACAACTAGATTTTCTTCATCGTCTTGGTTTTGGAAAGACAGTTAGAAATAGCTGCTCACTCGGGGTTACCTATAAAGCACACCTCAAGTATTGGAAGGGTTGAAAAGATAGCTATGCTGAGTCAAATAGGATGGCTGTGGATGAGCGAGGGCAGGTGACAATACTGGTGAACTTTTTGTTTTAGCACAGAACAGAAGACATTCTTTTCTCTTTACAGGTAGGGAAACTGAGGCTTGGCCAACCTGGCACTAAAACCAAGAGCATGAAACACCCCCAGCCAGGGACCCTTGCCCTGTATTGTGCTTTATAGCTCTGAACCGCAACTGGGGGAAGTTTCATTGGAGGAATTTTGAATTTCATTTTTATTCCTTCACTTACCTGTTTCCTTGAGTTATCATCTTCATTTCTGCATTTATCTTTTCCACCATTCCATTTGTTAATGCAAACAAACAAACTATTTCTGCTCTTTTCCCACACTGCCATCTGCATTAACCATACATAAAGCCCGTTCTCTATTAAAGCCCTAAAAGATTAGCTGCCGGGCTTGTGAAAGTTGCTGAGCCAGTACATGACCAAAGTCAATGATGAAATATTCCTTGAGTGTTTCTTTGCTGAGAAAAATGTCATCCATCATCTGAAAGGCTCACAGATTGGCACATTCTGGACTTTCAGCCATTGCTTCAGTTTATGAGTCCTACCAGGACCAAATGCATTCAGGTCCTTAAATCATTAGCTGTTTCATGTCTATCTGAGGTTTACTTGGTAAGAAGAAAATTTCAGTTTTTTTCATTTGCCTTTCCAGAATAATTAGTCATTTTCCTTTCTGGAAATAAAGAAAAGCTGGACTTGCCCTTGGCTGTAATATTATTTATTATTTGGTGGAGGAAATTGACAACAGTCATTTGAAATTTTTGTGGAATTTGAATGCAAAGTTCTCACTATTTTTCTCTTGTTTTATCATTGTATTTCTAATTCTGTTTCCCTTTTTATTTTATCTAAAAGTTTTAATAAAAACAATATAATATTGGATATAAAAAGACCACATAGCACAGAAAAAGGAATGAGACTTGAGGCTAGTTATTTTTAAGTATATTTTTTATGCCATCAAGTGCCCGCTTTCTCTAGCAGTTAGCTCAGCATTCGTTTTGCTGAGAAAAATGGAAAAATTAAATGAGATTTCCCTTTGAGTAAACTTATGGTTTTCATCCTTCTCTCTCCATTTTTTTTCTTATCTGGATTACAGTTCTTTGTATACAATGACGTCCCTTTACCCTTAGCCCAATGAAAAGAAGAGATATTCTCGCCCCCTACAAATCAATTATGCTGAGAGCTGTAGCTGGCATATAGGAGAAATCTATATTCAGATAAGACACATACAAGCCTGAGCTTGCTCTTGAAATTTGTTTTTCTGCGCTTGGGCCCTCCTACAAATTTCAGGGGAGAGGGAGCAGTTAAAATTGGATTTAGTTCTTTAGTTTAACTTTTAAAAAATCTTTATCTTCAGTGACTTTAAAGATTTACAACTTTAAATGAAACATTTTTTCTCCTTCTGTAGACGAGCTGTATTGAGACGACATATGAATAGATGAGGCCCTTCTTTGACATGATAGGGGCCTCAGTTCCCTAAGATCTGTTTTTTCTCCAATTTCCTACTTATTTACATTGGGATCTGAGCTCCATCATTTTAATAACACCCTTGCAAGCACTCTAGATTCTTCTGCCCATTATCCTTTTGGCAAAACCCCAAGCAGTGATGAACCCAACTCTCAGCTTTTGAGGGGACAGCATCTGAGTAGCTGGGTCCTGTTACAGAGATTTACATGCCTGGGAAGACGGGTTCCCTTATATATTATTGATCTCCAACCTCAAATGAACCCATACTGCCCAACTATCCTATTTCACATCTCTTATAATTTTTATCTTTACTTTTTCAAACCTACGTTTCTTCTTCTCAAATATCAAACCTCCACTTTCCCTCTCATTTTCAATAAATAAGCTTAACTCCTACTTCACAGAAAACCTAAAAGCCATTAGATGGGAACTCCTCTCAATCTATCAAATATTGAAACCAACCTATCTCTCACATTTTTTCTTCTGTGGCGACATCAACCACTCTTTCCCAACGAAGTCATCTGAAACAGTTTTTCAGCATACCTAAGTCTTAACCATTTAACAACAACCACATAAATAAAAACCTCCAGGAACCTCACAACCCCTTCATCAATCATCTTTTATCGCGTTCCCTTTCACAGTCAAACTTCTCAGAAAAGTTGGCTACACTCGCTGCGTCTCTTTGTTCCCTTCCCACTCCTCACCACACTTGGATCTGGCTTCCCTCTTAAACCTTTTACTAAAGCAGCTTGTTAAGTCAACCATGACCACCATAGCTCTAAACCCCCAAGAAAATAGATTATTGTTTAGTTCTCGTCTGTCATTTTTTTTAGCAGCATATGATAGTGTTGATAGCTGCCTTTTTAAAAGATGTTTTTACTAAATTTATAGGGGTCACATTAGTTAGTAAGATCATACTGGTTTCAAGTGCACAGTTCTGTGATACATGATCTGTATAGCGCGTTGTGTATTTACCATCCAACGTCAAGTCATCTTCAATCACCACATATTTGGCCCCCTTTACTCTTTTACTACCTCCCTCCACCTTTCCCTCTGGTAACCACCATATTGTTGCCTGTGTCTGAGTTTCGGTTTTATATCCCACATATGAGTGAAATCATATGGTTCTTAGCTTTTTCTAACTGACTTATTTTGCTTAGCGTAATATTCTCAAGGTCTATCCATTATCCATGTTGTCACCAATGACAGGATTTCATCTTTTCTTATGACTGAGTAGTATTCCGCTGTGTATATGTACCCCATCTTCCTTATCCAAGGATACATTGGCCACTGTGAGTAATGCTGCAATGACCATAGGGGTGCATGTATCATTGTGAATAAATGTTTCAAGTGTTTTGGTTCGAGACTCAGGAGAGAGGGTTTCTGAGTCATATGGTAACTCAATTCTTAATTTTTTGAGGACCCCCCTACTGTTTTTCATAGCGGCTGTACTAGTTTACATTCCTACCAGTGGTGAATGAGATTCTCTACAATCTCTCCAACACTTGTTATTACTTATCTTGTTGAAAACAGCCATTCTAACAGAAATGAGGCTGTATCTCCTTGCAGTTTTGATTTGCATTTCCTTAGTAACTAGTGAAGTTGAGCATCTTTTCATTTATCAAGTCAGCCATTTGTATATCTTCTTGGGAGAAGTGTCTGCTTAGGTCTTCTGATCATTTTTTAGTTGGATTGTTTGTCTATTTGGTGTTGAGTTTCATTAGTTCTTTATATATTTTGGATATTAACCCCTTGTTGGAGCTGCTGTTTGTTAATATCATCTCCCATTCTGTTGGTTGCCTTTTTGTTTTGTTGTTGGTTTCTTTTGCTGTGCAGAACCTTTTCAGTTTCATACAGTCCCATTCATCTATTTTTGCCTTTACCTCCCTTGCCTTTGGGGTCAAATTCATAAAATTTTCTTTACAACCCCTTTTGTAATACTCTTTCTGTTTTTCTGACTCGTCACTACCTGAGTTTTCTCCTAATTCTCTGACCAATCATTTTCAGGCTCATCTTCCTTTGTCCATTAAATGTTGGAGTTAATCAAGATTCTGTCCAAGTCTCTACTCTTCCCACTCTACTCTCTATCCTAAGTGATTCCATCTGTACTCTTGAATTGAAATAACATGGAAACAGATACCTCAGTCAAACTCCAGACTCATAGATGCAACTTACTTGATTATTATCATTTGCATGTCTTAAAGACACATCACTTTCAATATATCCAAAACCAAACTCAGGAACTTAATGTCCTCTATTCTGTTATGTGAATAAAAATCTCATGCATTTTCCTAGAGAATTCTCTTTCATCCCGCTGTTATATAAATCATCTCTCACTCATTTTATTACCTTCAGAATTTACATTCAGGGCAGACAGTTTAGAATGTCTTGATTGTTAGTATTTTGTTTAATTTCTTTAAAGAACTACATAACACCTTTTTTCCTCCTCTAATATATTGAAACAAGAAAGAGTTATAAATGAGAAATGATCTAAGTGTAAAATACTGCACAGGGCCAGTATTTTTTTAAATTAAAAAACAATTACATGTCAGAAAATATTGTTTTTAAAAAGAGAAACAGTATTAATAGTGGGCACCATGCTTGTTACCTTCTTAAGGTCAGAGTCACTAAATTACACAGAGCTGAGACACAGAAAGGACTGCAAGCTTCACCAAGAGTTTCAAAAGGTCTAAATGGATTACTGCCTTAACTTTTTAGACACATACATTTTTTACATTTGGTGGAGTTGTAAAACAAACTTGTAGCATTAATTTTATGGTCATAAAATCTTGTATATGGACATCATCAACATACTGGATATCTCAAGAGATCTGTAACTTGGCCTATAAATGAGAAGGCTCTTGAAGAACTTTAAAATATCATCTTTAGTTCTAAGAAGTAAATGCTACAGAGTTAGAGAGAAGACTTTACCCTGTTCTTTTTTGTTCTTCACTGTTTATATGCTAGTAAAGAGAGAGATTCTTCTGCAAAGCCTCCTGAGAATACAGACCTAAATGCATCAGGATATTGGTTTGAGAAAATGTGTTGCATTTTTTAAAATAAACCCTGTATACCTATAATGAAAGTTCAATATTCATGGGAGCTTTCCCAAATAATATATCTCCCTCTGCCAAAATACAAAGCAACCTCCAGCAGTTAATAATGAGCGTGACTAATTATTAACCTGCACAACAGATGACATCAGAGAAAACTGGCATAAATTATCCTTAAACGAACTATGAGTGAGTCTGTCCATTTAATGAGTCTAATTTACATGCTTCTTTTTCCTGCTGGCTCCTTTATAAATAATTTTTCATTTAAATAATTTTCAACCCAGAAGCTAGAATTATAATTATTCTGGGAGTTATGTGAGTTTGATAGGGAAGCTATTCCTTCAGCCATAATTTGCAAGCTGTTTGAATCATTGATTACTACACCTGGCTGTTTGTTTAGATACATATTGCTTAGGTAGCAGCTCAGGACCTTGTTCGAGCAGCTCAGATCACACTCCTTAAATGGGCACTCATAGGATCTAGACCCATGCTTTTAAGGCAGTAGTGTTGGGTAAATAGCCTAGGTGAAAATGTGTATCCTCTGTTGCTTCCATTTATACATAACATTAAATCACCACTGACACATCAATAGAATCAATGATAGGCACACCGCCTTCACAGCAGGCCCACCCAAGTTCCAGCAGACTTTTTAAATTCATTGGGGGAGGAGGGGTACAATATGGACTCCAGCAGTTTTCTCTCTATAACATTTTCTTGCTGAATCCGAGACAACATGGTGAAGCCATGTCATTGATTTGATCGCCTACCACTTGTGGCAGTTCTCATTTAGCTGTTGAAAATTACTTTTTTTTCCTCTTTATATCTTAGATGAACATCTCATTCTGAGAACTGGCTTACTCTCACCCTTCATTTTCACACTTTGTCCAGAAATAGAAAAGAATTTTAAAAGAATGTCTTCTTGTTCCTGTTACCACAAAAATAAAATCACAAAGAATTTAATGCTTCCTGTCACACACGTGCTCGTGTCCACATGATCACACACAATTGGTCTCCTTCATAACAAAAAAGAAGAGAACCACAGGGAAGAACAGCCAGAACCTCTTTGGTATTAAGTCTAGGGGATGTGCAGCACAATCAACCATTGATTAAAATCAAAACCATTCTCCCCCCTTCTGGGTGTCTAAGCTACATAGATCAGTCATTTCAGTGACTAAAGGAATAAAGACTAGAAAATAGGATAGTTGCAGATTCGAGAAACTATAGAAGTTTCAATGCCACTTGTATTATTACAGTCATTTTAATATTACTAACATTTAAGGATTATGTTATATAACATTAGAGGTTTGCTTTGATAATTTGTTCAGAGAGTGATAAGATAGAAAGAAAAAATAATCTTTTCAGGAAGAGACACGTTTGTGTGCGCATGTGTATGTGTGTGAATACACACATATGTGTAAGCTTGAATATGCACTAGACACACTATTCCCATCCTGAGTGATTAAATAGATCACCAAGGAGGAAGTTTTATGACTGATTTTCAGTTTCTTTGGTATTTTGAAATAAGGTGATATGTTATATTTTCCGCAAGGTATATATCGACAAGAATTGCCCAATTTTAACAACTCATTCTGGTTAATCTTGACAAATCTAATTCTTGGTAGCTAGTTGTTTGGCCTTGAAACTTATTTCATTTGTGGATTCCGCTCTACTTGTTAAATAGAAGGTGGCATTGGGTAGGATGCTTTAAATCTAAGCTAATTCAATCATAAACAGGAATACGTCAGCAAAAAGCGTTATGAGTGCCCTCACAAGGAATGTTCCAGGTCTGTAAATTCTGGATCATGGTCTACTGGTCATAAGGTAGCTGAAGTTCTGATGTTTGTTTCATTGAGAGGCTCCATCCTAGGGAATCAATTAGCAGCTTCTAAGATGATCAGCAAAGCACTCAGATGTGCTAAGGGAAGTGTGGACCTTAGAACCCTAGTTGGCATATCCCCTTTGCCGGCCTCCCCCTGGCTTCCCCTAACAGCTCACGTCCAGAGTGGATTCACCAAGAATCAATGACACTCAACTCACAGGGTCCTTCACTTGAAAGAGCTCCATGTAAGGGATCTATCCTTATTTTATGTTCAAAAGTTTGTATTTTTTTTGTTTAGGAGGGCCCACTGAATTGGGTAACCTTCCAGCTCCATAAAATCTAGATCTACTCCTGTCTGCATGTGAGTAAGCATGATAGAGAAAATATGACAAATTTATGGTCTTATAATTGATGGTATTATAATAATTTGTGCCATTGTGAAAGATTTCAGTCACTAGCACCCATATAGCACCATTTTCTACATTTGCTTATTGGAGTAGTTTTAGTAAAAGAATGTATTTTCAGTTTTCTTCAGCAGGCATCAAAAATTCCTCAGGAGATTTAATTCTCAATTTGGTGTCTGAAGTCGATATTATTTCTCTCCAAATCTCTCCCTAGCCATTTTTCACAGCTTATGATACCATAGCAAGCAACTTGTCACCTCCTGAAAGGTGTCTTTAAACTCACAGATACCCAATGACGATTAGTACAGGGTGCCCTCCTAACCTTTTATTCTTCAGTCTAAATTTGCATTGAACAGCTATGACCTAGAATGACTGTCTTACCTTCTTTTGCTTCTCAATTCAGTTATGAAGGTATGATCCAATTTGGTCATTTCTTTACGGATCCATTGTTTCGCTCTGGATCCCTCACATCACCCAGACCACAATTCTTTAGGTCCAGTCATTGGGGGCACCCAGTCGGGTCCCGTCGCAGGAGTGTGCTCTCATAGACAGACATCTAGGGGAGTTAGGCGCCCATGAGCCCTCTGCTGCGAAAGGTCTGCACAACGGAAACATGAAAGAGTAGTGAAAATATCCTAAGTAAATCACCTCCTACTCATATCAAACAATGCTATCCTGAGAAAAACCCAGAAAAAGGATGGATTGTAGTCAATGTAAGTACCTAAAGGTTTTTGGGCAGACTTTTCAGCCTGCAGGATAAAGGGAGGCACCTTCTTAAGAATTTTGTTCAGGATTTTTAAAAAAATGTCTTGGAATTAAGTACCCTTTTCAGCTTTAATTATGATTTTGCTACCAGGAAGAATAGTAATAATTACTGAAGACAGTAAATAATTATTACTAATTATATCTGAGGAAGGGTTTGCACCCCCTTTCGAGCAGAAATCTTAGCCAAAAGCTACAGAGAGCCCAGAGGAAGCTGTTGAGGACCTGAACTGAAACCTCTCTCAGAGTTTTTTCAAAGACACCACTAGGTACAGAGTGCCAAGATTGGAACCCACCTGGTTTTCCATTGAAAAATTCCAGCCCCTCCTTAGTACCTGTTTTCTCACCATGCTAGCCTCAAGGCCTACTACATATGCCTGGCATATAGCAGGTGTTCTAGTAACTATTGAATCAGCAGAGAATCAGAAAGTTTCCTTCTGCTAAATGATAATAAAATCACTAATGTACTCCACTGAGAGACTCGCTCTAGTTCAGGTTGATGCCGGATGTTGTGTTCTGACCTCTGCCCACTGTTTTATTTACTTATTTGCTTTTTACTCCATGGTTGTGGCTTGGCGTGCTTGTGCACAGAGTCTGGAACCTAAGTCTGTATTAGGCTAGTTCAGCATGAACTTGTAGTTTGCTGGCTGACAATGTGAAAGGGTGCCCAGGAGACTAAGCATGATATAATAGTTCTGAGAGCACCTAAGGTGAATTTAATCAACCACAAGGCCAAGCCACTTACTATTTTGTTTACAATGCCACAATACAAAAGTTCTCACATTGTACCCTTACGCTTTTGAGATTTCTCCTGCATTAGTCTGTGACCCAGTTGCCGGTTTTTTCTTGTCACTTAACACTTTTGGGGGAGCTATAATGGTACATAGGAGCATACCACATAATTCAGGCAGCAGCATCCTTTTTACAGAAGCAATTGTCACTCCCAGAGTTGTATTAATAATCGTAAGAAAATTGTGAATTGAGCAACAGTTGTTAACATGAAGCTGATGATCAGAACAGAACACGGCCAAGCTCAGCTTTGGATCAGGACAGGCAATCACCAGCGTCCCTGCGACTGCTGAGAACTCGGAGTGCACCTCGACGGTCTGCTTTTAGTAACGGCTCGTGCTCAGCCGGCACGGCAACAGTTTTCAATGACTTGGCAATACGATGTGATACAAAGCCCTAGGAACATCAATGAAAAGGGTGAGAAACCAAGTAGCGTGTCAGTGTAGAAGGAGAGAATGTGACATAAAGTGAGATAGGAGGGGAAAGGAATGCTGTGCATTGAGCAAGAATTAAGCAGCCTGGGACTCAAGCAGCAAAAATCCTCACACAAGGCTGAAGCCAGCAAGAGAGTGGGAAACCGCATTTCTTCCCCCAACCACTCAGTTCATATGCAGCTGTGCAGATTGTAATTAATTACAAAGGAAAAATATGACAGTCAATGAATACTGGCAATGAAGGAGGCTAAGGGCACCTGTCCAAGGAACTGCACGATGCACCTCCACACCAGGAGGAAGCACTAATGAGAAGACTGTGGGACAGAGCAAGGTGGAATTCCAGGGGACTCACAAATAATTACTGATGATAATGAGAGTGAAATCTTTGGTAGCAGACAGTGGCACAGGGAGGCCAGAATTTCATCCCTCAGGCTGTCGGTTGACACGGTCTTGTGTGGGAGGCCTCAGTAAGTTTTAAATTATGGGATCTGAAGCTGCCCAGCAGTCTCAACCACTCCTTGGCTATAACTCCAGCAACACCTAACAGAACAGAAGGGGAAATATTTTCTGATCGTGTAGCATTCTTTTATGTTATAATTTAAAGGTGGTATGACTTTGTGGAGATTAGAAGGATTTTAGATTCAAAACACATGGGTTTAGACTCCTATCTCTTTCACTTAATAACTGAGTGACTTGGGCAAGTCACTTATCTTTTTCAAATCTCTGTTTTCTATTCTTCAAAATAGGAAGAAGCTATTGTCATAATGTTGCCAAGCACCATACCCACATTCACGATTATTTCAGCTACTTCACAGCCTAGACATACAATCCTCTGGTTGCTTTACGTTGTTTTTTAACATAAAGGTGATTGATTGGCCATGGACCATTATAATTCTTCTCTGCCTAGTGGCTGGTCTGAGTAGAAGCCACCTTCTGTAAGGCCATCACTGTGAGGCCATCCCCTATATTGAGGTACAGTCAGGAATTATTTTTAAAGAATCATTTAAAAATATATGTATGCATGTCCCAAGAGCTGTACACACAACTTGGGCTGGAATGAGTTAAGTCAAAAATAAGAGATTAAGCAGAACTGTCTCCCACTTCCTCCCCAGTCTCTCTCTCTCTCCCCCTCTCTCTCCCCATCTCTCTCTCCTTCTCTCCCCCCACACCCTCTCTCTCTCTCTTTCTCTGCGTTTCACAAAGATATTTTTTAAGTATACCTTTATGCCATGTCTGCCTGTCAGGATTTCCAGTCTGACACAGAAAAACACAAAGACCAAATCAGGCTGAAAATGTTTACTATGTCTGCCTCTTCGCCACATTTTTTATGCAAACTGTAATATTACAGAAACAGGATTCAGTTTTACTTACAATGAAGCCTCGTAAGATGTACTTAGACACAACTGAGTTGACAACCATAGCACTTGGAAAAATGAGAGCTCCTTTTTCCTCTGAAATTCTCCAAGACCACCACAACAATGTGGCCAGTTTTCAGCCTGGTACACATTCCATACCTCTCCAAATACACAAGTATATGTTTAATAGGAATTTTTATTTAAAGGGGCATCCCTATTAATCTCTTATATACACAAGTCACTTAACTGGTATTCAAGGATCCCTCCTTGCTTCTTTTACCCTTTTCCTTAAGGACAAAAAAGCAAAAAGCATGCGACTCTTCTCCATGAGGTCATGGCTGTGTTCACTCTGGCCCTGACAAGAAGCAGCAATGTGCTCTGACTTTGAAAGTGCCCAGGAAGATGCTTCTCTGCCAACAGAGAGGACACAGGTCTAGGAAGCAAGACCAGGGCCTCTGAAGCAAGGCCAGGGTCACTGTAGGCTGGGGATTCCCATTCCCATCCCTTATTCCCCAAGAACCTTCATCAGGATGTGTGAAGCTGCCTCTGAAGTCGTAGTTGATGGGGAAGCAGCTCAGAGTTCCCAGGGTGTTAGTTAAAAGTTCAGAGTCTAGCCTTCCCCCTGAAAAACTCTGATTTAGGCAACTGGGGGTAGTGCCAGGGGATTAGGAAAGCTTTGGGAGAGCCCCAAAAGCCTGCAAAGGAGCTACTCTGTCAGATTCAAGTAGAGCCTGACTGCTATGCCCATTGGACATAAGAGAACACTGAGGCTCAAAGTGACAATGCAAGTATGGGACCATATGGGGTCATAAGCCAAAATCTGTTAGAGTCCAGAGGCCACACTTCCACCCACTACGATATAGTCCCTGCAGTGCAGTGGATGACGAAGTCTTAACTCACTTCCTTGGCTGTGGCATCAATTACTTTTCGGCATGCTTCCAATAGCTCTGTGTGAATATATGCTGTTGAAACCTAGTAACCAGAATTGTGAAATCAGAAACTCTATCTTTAAACCTATTTTAAGTCCATTGGCCACACTGTAAATGTCTGCAGTTAGATCCAGATCTCTCCTGAGAGTCAAGTTCATACCTTTGTGACAACTCTTTCCTGCTATGTTCCAGCCACTTTTTTACTGACATGTACAGGACAAAAACTGGATTTCCAGACAATTAAAATTGAAAGAAGTCCAATTGATTGACATATGCAAATGTTTTACCCAGAGATTTCGTATGTCTAGTAGGGTGTTCTTCACTCCAAATGTAGCCTTATGTTTTCAAATATAATATCAATAAAAACAAAACTTCTCTGGTTGCAGATGGGATAAATATCCTTGAGCCTAGGGCTTCCACCCTCTCTCCTACCATCTCCTCCTCACTGTGACACCCAGTGAGGTCCCTCTAACCCACCAAGGAATCTGATACTTCTACAGCACAAGGTCTTCTTCCAGTAATAAAAAAGCAGATGCTAATGAAATGCATATGATTTTGCTGAGAGAGTGAATCATAACAAATAAATAAAACACCGCTTATTTTTCTCCATTGCTAGGAATTAAAACAATATGATGACTGAAGGCATTAGACCTGAAGTTAGGAATTCTGCACTCCATGGTACAGGGAAAGCCATGGGCTCACCTGGCTGCACTAATGTGTCCCTCCTGAGCCCCACCTTCATGGCCTATCACCCCGCTGGCTGGTAGGTGAGATACAGGTTGGAAATTAAACACACAAGATGGGTGTTGGCCATTATAATTGTCTTAGTTGTGTAGGGAGATTTCTAAAACTGAAATTTCGAACCAAGTAAGAACTTAATGTTTACTGTGAATACTCTGCTACCGTTTTGAGTCTCCTGCTTACTAGTTCTGAAACAATCCAGGTAAGCAGGCAAACATGGCTCATTGGTTACTAAATCGGTGAAACAAGTCCAAGCTTTATAGACATTTGCAGAAGGACATTTAACATGAGCCAAAATGTTTCTTAATTTTAGGGGTTTTCTGCCCTGTTTGTTCACAGGAATAACAACCAAACAAACAACTAGTCGGGACAATGATGTGGTGTGCCCACAATGAGGGTTTGGGCCAACCAGAACACAGAGGAAAGCACAGTCTCTGACCGGTGGGAATGACCTTGTTCTGACCCAGAGAGAAATGCTCATGTTCTCATCAGTCTCCCCCAAAAAGACTACAGTCCATGTAAAAACACCCATTTCCTGGGCCAAAGGGCCAACCCAGCTTCCTTCACAGCAAGAGGCTCAGTTTTTAGTTCCTGAAAGTGAACTTGATCATAGTAGCCAAGACTAACAACACACTCCCCAACTGCTCAGATTTTTTCTATCTCCTGTGCATGGAGAGGTGAAAAGAATATAACTTTTGGCATCAGATTGCTCTACGATCTTAAGCAAGTTACTTAAGGTCTCTGAGACTTGGTTACCTCAGCTATAAATTGGGAATAGTAAATGCATATTTAGAGGGTGGTGGATTAAATAACATTATATATCACCAGACATAAAAAGAATGCCAAGAAAGTACAGTCATTATTAGTAGTACTATTTGAGTAATCTTTTCCCCAAGTCATCTTCTCTCCTCTCCAAGCTCCTACTGAAGGAAGATTAAAAACTCTTCTGTTAATAAGTGTTCTCATTAACTAATACTTACACAAGTGTATCTCAGTGCCTGGGCATAAATGCACCACTTGGTCTCATTGGATTGGGATAAGGCTTATGTAGGTATAAGATATTTTTAACAAGCACCCCATTTATAGTGTGCACCCGAATTGAGAGCAAATCGCTTAAACTATTAAAGTGTTTACTCTTAGTTTTCCTGATTCAAGATTTTCACCTCTCCAATCCACTCTCTAGTGTACTAGTAAAATTGTCTTCCCAACCATCAAATCTGACCTTGTCATTTCTACATTTGAAAACTTCAGTTAGCTCCCTTTGCCTGTAGCAAAGATTGTAAATATACTTCTCCTAAATCCATTTCCAGCAAAGTTGGTGGTGGCTTCCTAAAGCCCTGTGCAGAGGATGATTCCATGTGTTGGCCTGGGCTCAGCAGGAAAGAATGCCATTTATGGCAGATTGTGGTATCTGCTGCTGTGAGCATAGAGAGGAGAGAGCTATGGGATTTGCCCTTCCTGGTAAATGGAATAAAACTAAATTTCTAACATGACACACAAGAACTTGCACGAGTTATTTCTAGCTGCATTTCTTGCCTAGGAAGCCACAAGCTATAGCCAAAATTTCTTATTTTCTTACTTTTTCTCTCAAGCATGAGTCCTTAGCTCCATGATCTGCTCATTCTACTCCTTTGCCAGAAGCGGCCTTGCCCTCGCAGCCCCATCCTTAATTCCCTAATCCATCTTCAAGACGCAGGCTGAGTGTCACCATATCTGGGAGAATTCCTATGACCATATCAGATATAGTTAGATTCTCTTCCTACCTCTACGCTTGTGAAGCATTTCTTCACTACCTTTACAGCTGACTTTGTCATAATATCATATGGTAATTTACACTATGTTTACATATTCCAGTTTCCTAATTTACAGTGCACATCATTAATGCTCAGTGAATGTTGATGAGTGGATGAATGAATGAATTCCTCCGAGGCAGATGCCATTGCTTACTCATCTTTGTTTCCCAAAGCCATCTGATGCAGAGTAGGAACTCAGGAGTCTGCTGAGTGATTGCTGCCACCCATATGGTAGAGCGATCTGGGCTCATTGTGAGTCACAAATCAGAATTTGCCATAACACTTCCCTCTGTAGAGATCCCTCCCCACAGCAGCTCTTCCTTTCAGTCGTCAGGCCTATTTTGTTTCTTATTTAACAGGAAATAATTGAATGCTAACACTGACTCAAAAATAACTCGAGGAGCTATAAAAATCATAGCAGGTCTATTAGTAATATTGTGCAGGATGCTTCGTGGCGGCCCAGCAGACTGTGTCTTTATGCATTTATGATTCACATGCTCTTCTTACTTATGTGGTCAAGGCAACCCCACAGCCCCTCTGAACCCTTGCTGAATGCCCAGTGCAGCAGACCTGACCAACTGTCCATGTGTGAAATAAAGGGACAATGCTCAGGGCACGCTCAGAGTTATCAGTTATCAGTTAATGTTGCAGAAGAAATGTCACATTCCTGCTTTCTCACCCGAGCCCACCTGAAACAGAAGTGATGTACTTTCTTTACTAACTACCGGTGCAATTCTGTCTCAAAATACTTCTTTTAAAAGCATGAACATGCTGAGATGCACAAAGAGTTAAATTTGCTTAATTCCTTGTGGTTTACTCATTTAAATCAGCATCACTACAGAGCAGAAACTATTTTAGCTCTATGCATAAGTGGAATATCTAATATAGAATTACATTATAATGAAATATGCATTAATGCAAGCCTCATAAAGTGCTTTTCATGTTCTGTAGACATTCAAAAGTTGAAAATGCCTATAATCTTATTTTAGTTGCTGCTCATATGATGATACATCAGGTTAATATGCTTAATTAAAAGTCACATTTGGAACAGTCAAAGGGATAGTTAATTCGCCATTGACATTAACTATAACACAGTTAAGCATTGTGGAATCAAGACAATGGGATTTGCTACTCCTGCTAGGAACAGATGGAAGATATTTTATGATTTTCAGGAAACGCCATGTGCATGACATTCAAGAAAATGCAACTAACCATGCCCTAAAATATGTGCCATTAATAACAAATTTTGTACTTAAAAAGCCACTCTCTAAGTAATATCCAAACCACTTACTTGCCTACTTTTAAGTAAGAGTAATATGGAAGTTTTTTTCAGGTGCCATGTATTCCACACTTGAGGTCTGATTAGTTGCCTGTTGTGCACATTCCTCAGAGAGGACAGAGGCTGTCCCTTTTGGCTTGTGACAAGCTAGCTGTTCTAATGTTGAATGTAAGATAAAATCTAATGAAGTCCACTCCCTACCACTTGGAGTTAAATTTAAAATAAAATGGCTGAGGTCATTCTATTTACAAACATCTTGACTTCTTATTTATAAAGCTTTATCCCTTTACCCTCCTGCCTAAAGTCCATACTGGTTTAGTATGCATCCTGGCCGCCCCTGTCCCCTCCCGTCTCCTGTGATGGTCCTGGCCTGCGCATCAGGTGGCACCGTCTGTTCTTCACCTCACTGTCCATGCCTGCCCCGGACTCAAAGACGGACCCAATTCCACTTCCCATGAATTGCGCCTCCAGCCCTTTTTAAGTATTTCGAAGACTCTCAGAATTTCCTCCTCATTACCCTCCTTTCTGAATCATGAAATAAAAACACAGAGCCCGGCCTGCAGGGCACACAGGGTGAAAACCTAGGTGAAGGTGGGTGCCTGGGGCCTGCATCCCTGCAGCAGGAAGGGACAGCATCTGCAAGCAGCTAAATGGGATGGAAAGGGAGCTCTAGGCCCCAGGCGTGAGCCGGTCTCAGTCCCAGAACCCAGGACAGGGAGCACTGGGCCAGTGTGAGTGTAGGGGGCAGTGAGCTCAGCTTCACCAGTGCTACCTACCTGTCTCCTCCAAGAGCTTGGTGGGAAATCAACATGGTTTTGCTAAGCAGCGATTTCAGATTTCGTGTAAGTAGAGATCAACTGCTACTAACACAGAGGGGAGTTTCTTTTACAGCGTCTGCAAGTTATTTATTTTCTGTTTTGGCTATTTTTTTCCTCATGGCTCTACTGAAAACCCTGTTCTCCTGGTTTCATGTTCCCAGGTTCTTATCTTTTTTTTCTTTAAGTTCCCAACTGCCCTACTGCCACTTCCACCCCAGACATGCACACGCCCCTTCAAGAGACGATAAACTACCACGCTGTAAGGCTGGCCGAAACAGGAAACACCCTGTATTCCACAGGGCTCATCGAGTAATGTGCTGTCTGGGTGAGGGCCGCACTGAGACTCAGAAACAGCCCCCTGTTCTTAAGTGGTTGGATTCTTGAAAGTGAGCCGTTTGCCTTCCTGGCCCGTTGAGAGCAAGTGCCTGACATATGCAAAGGTTAACTCGAGTGGAAAGTTCAGGGCCCACATCAGACAATAAGGTTATATTTTCAAGGCTCTTTAACAAGATGCTTAAATGGGTCCAACGTGATCAAACAACACTGATGAAGAATATTAAACAGCACAAAACGTGCATCCTTGCAGACAGACAAGAACAACGTTCAAGAGAGGAAAATCCAAGTACTGTTGTAACAGTCCTTGGGGTCCATAACAAATTGGGTTTTGGGAGAATGGATCGGCCTAATCAGAGAACAACCCAAGTATCTTCCAGCACTAAAGCTAACATGTGACAGGAACAGGGGAAGCCCTATGTATAACATGTGGAAGCTAGGAAATGTCAAGCAAATTGCCCCCAGGTTCAAGAGAGACAAAGTTACTTCCAGATGGAGAGTTGGAAGTTCTGATAAAAGAGATCCCAGGAAACCGGGCTTTGGAGAGTGTGAAGGGTTTTGAGTCAAGGAGCTGAAAGGAAAGGAATGTGTCAAACTTGATAAGAGACATCAAGACACCAGTGTTACATCAATATGCCATTACAGTGGCAGGAGAAGTTCAAGTGCTTCTTTCTGGTTCACTGTTGCTATAGTTTCAGGCTGTTCAGATTAGTTCAGTGAAACAATCTTGAATATCACCAAAGATCTTAAAGCCAAAGAGCTTATTTACTACTTTTTATGTTTTTAATTACTAGACTTAACTTTTTAGAGCAGTTTTAGGCTTACAGAATTTTGAGTAAAAAAATGCAGAGTTCCTATATAATCCATCTCTCTCTGAACAATTTTCCCTATTATTAACATTTCCCAGTGAGAGATATTGTACATTATTATTAACTGAAGTCCATAGCTTACATTGGGGTTCACTCTTTATTGCACATTCTATGGGTTTTAACAAATATATAATGGCATGTATGCATTATTATAGCGCCGTACAGAACAGTTAATTTGAGGGGGAAAGAAGGGGCAATGACTTTTGTTATCTTTTGTTTAGATTAGCTTTGTTGTTATTTATAAAGTTAGGATTTTTATATAACTTACTGAGATGAAATGCTCCTAATGTCAAATTAACCATTTTCAGAATAGTTCTTTTTTAAAGAAAGCTCAGATTCTGATTTCTAGATATCGATCCTTGATTAAAACCCATGTAGGCAAGGAAAACAGCTAGTACTTGTACATGGAGCAGAAATGTCCATATAGAAAAACTTGTTGACATGTGTTGCAAGCAAGAAGAGAGAAGCCTTTCAGGACCTTTCTGTTCTTAGTAAGACTAGCTTATCCAAGTTTACAATTTTTAGTGGGAATTGGACCAGTTAGTCCTCAAAGTTTGGAACAAATTTGGAAGAACTGACTCTGCTTCTCAAAAGTTGCTGCATGTACTCGATTTTTCCCCTTGATAGCCTGGGAAATCTAGTTGCTTACACTTCTCAGAACAGTGTGCAAACACACTTACCAAAATTTTCAGGTCAGAATATCCTGTTAATCCTGTGTTACATTCAGAGTATTACCCCTAAGTATGCTGAACAGAAGAGATGCTAGAGGATATTTTTATATCCTCAGTAGCTGGCCACAGATGAAAGATGCCTGTGGAAAAACTAAGAATACAGAAGGAAGATGGGGGTAGAGGATGGGAGCAGAGAAAATGTTTCTAGTTCAAAAGATAGGAAAGAAAAGTCTCAGGGCACAGAACATGGAATCAATCTACGAGCAATAATAGGAAGAGGCAGAAAAAGAAAAGCGGACAAAAACTGTGTCTCTTTTTCCTCTTGAATTAAAATTCCTATTTATCCCATATGGAACCATGCTAAAGGACTTTTGCTTTGTGCACTGTTTGATTCCGTTTCTAAGGTGGTTTTTGTTTCTCCCCATATTTAAGAGGCAAATTCCCTTACTGTTCATTCACCCCAGTCTACTCCACTCCAAGTCTACTTTTATAGATTTCTTTCTCTTTCACTGTGGAAGGTGATGATATTTTTAAGAAAAGAAGTTTCGCTCTCAGTTGAATTTATCATTTGCAATTTTTAGAGAATTAGACTTCCTTCCTCTTTCTTTCATGTCTGAAGGAGCCTCTACAAGTGTGTTATAGTTGAAATTCTGGAGGAATATGTTTCCAGCTTCCCACTGTACTCTCAGAGTACTTGCCAAAATCATTTCTGAGCTTTTTCAACAGGAATTATCTTTGAAAGACTTATTTCTGAGTGCATGTCTGCTGGCAGATTCAAGAAGATCATGACTGCTGAGGGGAAAAAAAAATTACTTTATTACACCATAGGATAGATGAGTGGCCTGTATCACCATTTGTAAGAACTCTGAGCACAGATAAAAGAAAATGAGTCCCTGAAGAGAGGCATATGTGGCTGTTGATTTTAAGTGCACACAAATATAACAAACACCTCACTGATTCTGCAAATATTTATTTAGCGCCTACTCAGTGCCAGGCACTATCCTTTGTATTGGTTTAGAAGATATGGCCCCTGTTAGATAGCTTACAGCCTAACAATGTAGCAGGGAAGGAAAAAAAAACTTAAATTAAGCAAATGGAATAATTATACAGTTGGGCATTGTCCACCATGATGGAGAGTAACCGTAGAGGGAGGGACCCATCTTAGAGAAGGTAGTCAGGATCGGGCTTTCTGAAATTGAAAATGAGAAGGAGCCAGCCTCTTGAGTAGCTAAGAGAATAGCATTCCAGGCAGAAGGCCCAGCATGTGCAAAGGCCTGGTAGGGAAAGCGCTCAATGTGTTTAAGGAACAGAAAGGCAGTCAAGGTGCTGAAGAGTGGCAAGGGAGAAAATGACTGAGGAGAAACTTCCACAGGAAAGCGAATGAAGTGGACAGATGTGCCAGTCCTGTAGTCCATGTAGATGTTATTCGAAGTGAGCAGGCATCCATCAAAGGGTTTTAAGGGGGGAAATAATATAATCTAATTTACTTTTTGACAGACCACTCTGGTTGTTCTGTGGGGAACTGTGGGAAAGTGGGCATGGCATCTGGGAAACCCGTTAAGAGACTGTGGCCTTAGTGCAGGCAGGAGACGATGGTGGCCTGGATGCAAGGCATCATGACATGGTGAAATCTAGTCTGGAAGTAGAGTCATGGACTTTCATGCATTTGGTGTGGGAGGTGGCGCGAGACAAAGACTGACTCCCAGGTTTCTGACTTGAGCAACCATGTGGATGGCAGTGCCATTTACAGTTAGGGAGGACTGAGTTGGGGTACAGAGGACTCTAGGATTCAGTTTAGACGTACACATTCATATGATTTGTTAAATTCTAGATGCTATTTAAAGCTACGGATGAGGTCACTTAGAGAGATGGTGTTTGGGGGAAGAGAAGAAGTCTCAGGACAGACTCTCCAGGAAGCCCTATATTTATGGGGATAGGAGCCTGCAAAGCAAACTGCAAAAGAGAGGCCCATGAGTTAAGGGGAAGCCAGGAGGGTTGAGGGTCATGAGAACTCAGGTAGGACAGTGTGTGGAGAAGAGTGGCCACTGTGACAGGGGCTGAGTGACACAGAGAAGAGTGCTTTGGAGTTGGACACGCAGAGTTCATTGACTGACCTTGACAAGAGCAAATTCAGGGAAGTGGTGGAGCAAACGCTAACTGGGGATGGGCTGAGGAGTAAATGAAAATGAGGAAGCAGGGACAGTGGCCATAAGTTAACTCTTGAGTGTCTGAGCACTAAAAGGAGGCAAAGAAATGGGGCAAAATGTGGAGGAGAGTTAAAAATGGGAGATACTACATCCTGTGTGTATGTAGCTGATGGAAATGATTCAGCAGGGGGGAAGACAGCAGCGATGCAGAGCAAGTACAAAAGGAATCCCTGAGAAGGCGCCAGAGGATGGGCTCTAGATCTCCTGAGGAGGATCGGCCTTTGAGGCAGCAGAGCCAACATGTGGAAGGAAGAGGAGCAAGTGGGTAATTTGATGGTGGGAAGATGAGATTGGTCTCGTCTGTTACACATGTGGTTCCTCTTTATTTTCAGTTGTCTATGTGGTGAGGTCACTGGCTGACAACAAGGATAGAACAGGAAGTTAGGAAGAGAAAGGCAAGTCAGGTGAGGGAGGAAAAATGAGTTTTCTTTAAAAATACGCACACACAATAGGGTCATCTGGCAGGGTTGAGCACCCAGTTGAGGTTTGTTAGCACAACTCAGTGGAGTAATTTTTTCCATTCTGTCTAGAGAGAGGATTCTTGCTTTGTCCGCAAGCAGTTCTTTCACTTGCCAAAAGATACATCCTTGCTCAGGTGCTCACAACACAAGGTAGCTTCAGAAATACCTACAGGGACTAGAGGCTGCCTATGAAATGAAACCTACGCAGGGGTTTGGGAACAAGGGATACCCAGCAAGTGTTAATAGAGGAGGAAATGCATGTAGGGAGGGGTTTCTTCTCATTCTTCCCCATCCTCTTCAAAGTCCTCATTTCTCGCTCTGATAGTTATGGCTCAGTTGGTTGGACTGTCATCCCGTAGCTGAAGAGTTGTGGTTCAATTCCCAGGCAGGGCACATGCCTGAGGTACGCATGCAAAACCTGGTGTGGGTGCCCATCCCCCACCTGGGCAGGCACTTGCAGGAGGCAATCAATGGGTGCTTCTCTCTCATGTTGATGTTTCTCTTCCATCATCTCTCCCCTCCTCTCTCTCTAAATAAAGCAATGAAAGAAAAAAATGTCCTCTGTGAGGATTAAAAATAAATAAATATATATATATAATAAAAATTAAAAAACAAAGTACTCATTTATCTAATAATTGGGTCCAAAGATAGTCAAAACCTACCTTTACTGCACATTCAAAATCTGTGTATTTTTTTCCATTTTTGCTAACAACTTTTTAGTGGATTTTTCATGTAACCGAAAACATAAAGTGCTCACAGAGGAGATACATGCATGAATAGGAAAAAAACCAATGTCAAGTGGTATCACAGGTTCAACCATAAGCAAACAGACTTGTCTAGCTGGGTAGCTCAATTGTTTAGAGCATTGTTCCAATATAACAAGGTTGAGGGTTTGATCCCTGGTTGGGTCACATATAAGAATCAACCAATGAATGCCTAACTAAGTGGAAAAACAAAGATTGATGTCTCTCTCTCTCACTCTCCTCTTTTTCTCTCTCCTCCCCTAAAATCAATAAATAAAAATTCATTTTAAAAAGGGAAAGGGAAGGGAAGGGGAAAGTCAAGGAACATATAGCAAGGACTCATGGACAAAACCAAAGGGGAAGAACTGAGGGAGGGAAGGTGGGAGGGGGCAAGGGAAAGAGGTGGGGGGGAGGCAGAGACAAATGTATTTAAAAAGTAAATAAATTTAAAAAAAAATAAAAAAAATAAAAAGAAAACAGATTTATCCTTCCTAAAGCAATACATATTATGACGCCTAAAAACATGCACAAGTGAGGGTTGATACACCCCTCCATGTTTACCCTGAGCTGATGCAATAGGCTGGCGATTCTCAACGGATGTGTTGCAAGAATTTTTAAATCCTGCAGTACCTGACTCTTTAGCCAGGGGCACAAACCTCTTTTCCCTTAGATTGTCAAATAAAAAAATGACAACAGTCAACAAAATAATAGCCATCTGGTGTGAATGAATCAAAATTATACACTTTTTTTTTTGTCAGGTCACAAAAAATAAATATTTTTTGTGTGCCACCAAATTTTGGTAATTACTTTATGTGTGCCATGAGATGAGGAAGATTGAAAACTGCTGCTATAGGCAGAGACCAGGTCTGCAGGATTCACTTGAACAGCTCCTCAGGAGGCACCAACAGATAGGCCGCAGCTGGCCAGGGCCCTCCAGGAGTGTCTGTTGCTCAGTTGCTCCTGACCGCGGCCCCCACACCCTCAGTGGGAAGCCTTCCACCCCAGCTTGCACAGGTGGCATGTAAGGCAGGGCCCTTGCCTTGGGAGCCTGCAGTCAAAGACAGAGGAGACACCAAAACGACAGACAGGCTGCCCCTGACAGAATAAAACCCAATCTGACAGTACACTGAGGCCAATGGCACGGTCTTGGTTTATGGAGGGTGAGAAAATGAGAGACATGCTTGACTATTTTCCACAGAACTATTAAATACTTAACAAGGCCAGTATTTTAGGTGCTTCATGGGACTCAAAGCTTTCATTGTTTAAGCACTGTTCTGGGTATTTTACATAAATTTTCCCATTCAATTTTTGCACAAACAGTATTTTACAGGTGAAAAACATCTGAGGTTGAGGGAAGTTAAGGGACGTGGTCACATAAGCAGTGAGGACAGATTCAGCCAGGGCCAGCGTGGCAGCGTGGAATGGGCATGAAGCTGTTCGCACCACAGGAAAAAGAAGTGCTGGAGGCTTGCTTTTAATTTTCTTTTTTTCTGGTCAGTGAGAAGAGACAGAAACACATTGGGGGGGGGGGGTGAGGGAAAGACCAGTTTATTTATAATTTCACCAACCAGAGTAAAAGATTTGGGGAATTTTTGCAAATTTTCAAGAGAAGTTTTTGAGATAATGAAAATGACCTTATTTTAAGAAGAAGAAGCTGACAGGAGGAGCAGCAGCTTTTAAAAGGCTGCCACGAGAGTTTTAATGCAGACGAATAGAGAACTCGCTACCACTTACTCAGCATCCACAGTGTCTGCGCAGCACCCCAGGTCCTTTGCTTTTATCCCCTCCTAGCTTGGCCCTAATAGGCGGGCATTGCTTCCTGGGATGGAGGAACTCTCTTGATGAGGGTCACATACTCGTAAGAGGAAGGTCCTAAATGCAATTAAAGCTCAGGTTGGCCTGACTGCAGGGTTCTTTCCCACTGGGCTGTGTTGTTGGAGCTTTGGGGACCTAAGGAGGCTGTGGGAATGGAGAGTCAGACCAGGCTCACCTGCTGTGGGGGTACTACAATGACTCACTCCATGGTGCTCCCACTTGTTCAGAAGGCCTTCAGGGAAGGCTGATGCTGTTCCCCCGCCCCTATCACAGCCCCCGCCCAGGAGAGTGGGAGTTTTTACATGGACTAAGTAAATAAAGGAAAGAGCCAGATGGGATCAAATGAAAGGTCAGACCTTCTGCACTGTCTTCCCAAAAGCCAGAGTCTGGGACTCCGTCACCACCCCCTCCTCTCCGGACAAGTCAGTGGAAGTGTCAAGCGGCTTCCCCTTCTGCCAAGCTCAGATGTGGGAGACGATGATCTGTCTAGGGCAGAGCAGAAGTTCCTAACTGGGGACCCAGGGCCTAAAGCGATCATCCAAATGTTTTGTGTGTATTCACCTGTTTGGTTAAAGACCCCGTGACCTCATCAGGACTCTCACAGAGTTTGTCACCAAACAAGGATAAGATTGCTGCTCCAGAGTCAATAGTCTACCTAAGGAGCTAAACATCAGTGTCAAGAACCATCGATGTTTCAGAAACATTGGAATTAAATTTTTAAATATTCCTTGCTTACAAGAAAGAAAGTACTTCAGAGCAACACATGTAATATATTTAGCTGACTCCCTGGGCTTTAGTGATTATAATGACCGTGAGGGGAAATGTTCCTCCAGCATAATTGACACACAGGTCACAGTGCCCACGGTCTCATTGAAAACAGAGAATAACAACCACACAGAATAAAAACTCGATGCTCCAAAAGGAAGGGCAGCCAATAAATAAACAGCCAGCGAGATCTGTAATGGTGACTGTGCCAAATGAAGAAACCCGGGAGAAATGTCCCCTGGAATGTGAAGGACTTGCAGGTGGATCAGAGGACTCCTCAGCACAAAGGGAAGGCCTCAGTAAGTTCCACACACTTCCCTCTCTTCTTTCCATGTCTGTCACCACCGTGACGAATCTGCAATGAGTAAAGGCTTCACTGCCTTGCTCTGCTCTGGAGGCTTCCAAGCAGCAGTGAGTAGATCTTCCCATCTCAACCCCCAAAATGTTTCTTATTGATTTGTAATAACCTTCATGTATTAGTCCCTTTTATTGTAACAAAGTGCCACAAACTAGGTGGTTTCAAACAGCATAGATTTATTCCTTCCCAGTTCTGAAGGCCAGATGGTTGGAATCAAGGCATTAGCAGGGTCATTTTCCTTCCAGAGGCTCAGGAAAGAATCCTTCCTTGCCTCTTCTAGTATCTGGCAGCTGCTGTGAGGCCGTTGTTGGCATTTGGGCTTGTAGGTACCTCATTCCAGCCTCTGCCTCCAGCTTCCCATTGCCTTCTCCCCTGAGTGTACCTGTCTCTTCTCTATGTACAAATCTCCTTCTTCTTCTAAAGATATTGATCATTGGATTTAGGGCCCGCCCTAATCTAGTATGGCTCCTTCTTAACTTGATTGCATCTACAGAGACATTATTTCCAAATAAGCTCACATTCACAAGTTCCAGGGGTTAGAAATTGAATATATCTTTTATGGGAATATGATTTAACCCACAAGCGTCTTCAGACACAGACATTTCCTCTTCTAAACAGAACTCTGTTGTCATTGGAGCTGTAATGTATAGGGGATAGAAACAATTTATTTAAGCAACATTTATTAAGCCACAACTATGCACCAGACCAGTCCCAGGCAGTAAGGGTACCATAGTGAATAAGACAGACAAAGTACCTGCCCTCATGGAGCTCGCAGTCGAGTGCAGAGACAGTATAAACAAATGAGCAAAATAACTTCAGGGGGTGGTAAGAACTATCATCCCATCCAGGTGGCAGAGAACTAAGTGGATCTTCTATGAGCAAACGACAGGTATTTTTATGTTGCAAAGGTCTTGAAACAAGAGACACAGGCGACAGCACCAGCCCATACAATATGCCAGAGAAGCAAAGGGAGAGCCAAGGACTGTCAGCCCATTTTAGAATGAGGAAAATAGAAACACAATATGAAAAGGCCTCTACTCTCCCTACCATTTTGCCCTGATATTCTTGCAGATGTTTCTTGCAAGGTTTTAAATTTCTATTTCAGCAGAAATTCTTAGTGGCCTGTCACTGTTGCCACTTAGCTTCCCCTCAGCACATCTATCTTTTTGGAATTTGTGACTTGCAACAGACTGCAAATGTCAGCTGGGAGAAAAGACAAATGCTAATACAATGGGAGTTTGCAGCCTCTTTACTAATTCACAGAAGCTGTTTCCAGAAAAACACTGCCTACTATTTAAACAAGCCCCTTTCTTCTGACAGATGAAAACATAGGGAAGGTTTTATCCTGTCAGACGGAGAGCAGCCACCACCTTGTGAGGTGGCCTCATTTTCTAAGGCAGTTGACTGCTCAGGAACAGCAGGAAAAATCTTTTACAGCGGGTAGAGCTCTGATCCTCAAAGCACATGACAAACATTAACTAATTCATCTACCCACACCATGTGGGCAGGATTCATTCATTAGCTACTGTTTGCAGATATGAAACATGAGGCAACAGCCAAAGTGGTTCAGTCCAGGTCAACAAAGAAACTGCAGGACACCTAAGGAGAGAACCAAGGCGCCTCCCCTCTGGGCTGCCCAGGCTCCTCCTTGGCAACCAGAGTCTCTCTGTTGCGTTCATTCTCAAACTGCTATTAAAACACTTTCTCCATCAATTCAGGTGCCAGAGACAAGGATTCCTGCATGCTTAGTCATTGATCGGGTCTGCTGTGAGTGACCTTTCGTATAATTAGGTGCCACCTCAAGAGGTTAAGTTAGTGGCAATTTCCATTATCTTTACACAGTGAGTATATTTTTTTTAGTCTGACAGTTATCAGAAGAAATCAAAGTTACTTTTTCTGAGAAATCAATATCAAGATAAGAGACCTTCCCAGAGACCCAGAGCCAGGGATAGGTGAAATCAGAAGAGAACCCAAACCCAGCCTTACCTTACCGAATGCTTTATTTAGCCATGTCACATCCAGGCTTTCTTGGCCACCTCCCCACCTCCTTCTCCATCTCACCAGTCTCACTCTAGCAAGGCCAAGCTCACGTGCCCCTCTCCCAAGATTAATGTTAACATCTCTGGTCTCGAACTCCCTTTGACCTGACTCTGTTCCATGCATCTGTCTCAAGAATCCTAGCAACCACCACATTCGTGTAAACAAGGGATATTGTACCTTATCTTCAGGCGGGCAACAGAACTAGCTACTGAAGACAAAGACCAAGAATAGCAACCAAGACTCCTTCCCATGCGAGAGAGAAGTGATAGGGACTCTGGCAAGTGCAGAGTTCTTACTCCATAAAGGGCAGCCATTTGTGACTGATGGGTTGTTTTGTTTTATTTGATTGAACACAGGCTTCTGGATGCTTGACTATTACAGTTGGTAGCTAGTTGTAAGGTCTGTATGTAGTTACAATTCTGCTTGACTGTATTGTATATTCTCAACAAGCAAGTTACTTATTTTCCCCATGTTTATTTCCTCATGAGAAAAATATACCTAATAACATTTTTCTCATGTTTACTTCACAGGGTTAATTGAATGTTATTTTGAATTACTCAAAGAAATAACATAAAAATGCCTGCTTACCATTCTCATTTTAAAGATCACAGTAATGATAGCTTCTTTCTCATATGGTGTTACTTTATTGCTCATCTTCCCTTTGAAATATCCCAGTCTTGATTTGTTGAAGGAAGGGTGAGATGCATTTAGGAACATTTATTAGTCAATGGTGAAACAGCCTTAGGTGTAATTTTTGAAAGTAGAGTGAGAACAAGTGAAAATAAAAAAGACAGCCATCGCCACTGCTGGTAGCTGTAACAATCTCCTAGAAATACTATTAGGATGGGTAGAGAAGGTAGAAAATAGAACATAGAACATTTCAAATCTCTAGAAATAAATAATAAATTTGATTCACACTGCTTTTTCTTTTTTTTTAAGAAAAGTAAAAGGAAGAAAAGAGGGGTCTGCTTTCTCCAGTGCCCAGAGTGTCTACCTCTTGGAAAATAAGTAGCAGAAAGTGTGGTTGACCAAATCTCAACTGTTATTGCCACCCCCAGACCCCCCAAAAAAATTCTCACACACCATCCCGCTAATGTAGGAATCAGGAGGATTTAGACAAGGGAAAATCTTTTAATCTTGTTACCACTGAGACATCCAGGGGGATGGAAAAGAGAGGGGCAAACAGATGGGGAGTTCTCCCAGCCGAGGGCTCTGGGACAGCCCCCTGTTCTTCAGGAGCCCGACTCTGAGGAGGGCTGCCTAGCAATGCACACCATGTCCTCATTTCCCTGTGATCCCACAACCTGGCTGGACAGAGGGAGCTGCAAGCTCCTGCCTAACTTCTTTTCTCCTTCAGAGGCAGTTAATTAGTGCCTTTAATCACAAAGGGTCTGCATTAGCTTGGTTATTTGAGGAAAGATCATTTATCTTGAGAGACATCTGTAGGAGAGATTTATCTGTGTGAGTAATAATGGTTAACACTTATCCAGTGCTGGCTGCATTTTGGACCCTATTCCTAGCACTTTGCAAGTATTGATACTAATTTATTCAATCCTCACAACAACCCTAGGCTCAGAACTAAGATTGAATTCTGCACCCAACACTTAGTGTTTGTATGATACTGTGCCTACCTCAGCTGCTTGACCTCTCTGAGCTTCAGTTTCCCAATCTATGAGATGGAAATAAGGATTGCGCCTTCCTCATAGGGTTGTTGGGAAAATGGATGCAGTAACACTGATAAAATGTTTTAAGTGATTACTATGAATGTGCTCTTAATATTGTCAATACCAGCCCTGGCTGGTTTCGCTCAGTGGGTTGGGCATCATCCCACAAACCCAAAGCGTCGACAGTTTGATTCCTCATCAGGGCACATACCTGGGTTCTGGGCCAGGTCCCTGGTTGGGGGTGTGCAAGAGGCAGCTGATCCATCTTTCTCTCTAACATCAATGTTTCTCTCCCTCTCTTTCTCCTTCCTTTCTCCTTTCTCTAAAAATAAATAAATTAAACTGTTTCTAAAAAATATTGTCAATACCATCCTTCTATCCTGTCCTGGTGTGTCCATTATATGCTGCTGACTCCAGGAAGACTGATGTTCCCCACTGTCCTGTTTTTTGGTCCAGGTCAGATGGTCAGGGATTTACCAGATGTCCAGAGTGCATTACTTCATATTTATATGTCTGATATGGGATCAAGCAGGTATTTTCTTAATGTCATTGCGGTATCGATGTCAATGCAGTCTTAAAGGCATGTCTCTAATGCAACTTACTGTACGGAATATGGTCTTGGCACTTTGTTACATACCCGCTCTTCTGGGAAGCACTGCAGTGTAGGACAGGTCCCCTTGCCACTGAGTTTGGTAATATTTAAATGACAGTCCCGTGTATTCCCAGAGATTCCTTTTTAGCCCCTCTCAGGCTACTGAGCACAGGCAACTGAAGTTGCCTGTTTACTTTCTATCTCTCCCACTAGAATGGGAGCAAGTTGAAGAGCAAGGACTGTCCTAATTGTGGTTCTATTTTCATGGGTAGCAAACTCCTTGACATGTGATAATTGCACATTGTAAATGTTGGGTAGATTCATCCATAAAGCGAAATAAAGCTGGCAATTCCTTTTGTCCAGGTGGCCATATTTGTGGTCTTGTGAGGAGCAAGCAGTTTTCAATATCTGAGGATGGAGGGGACATGTTCACATGTGCCATTTCAACAAAGCATCATTTCCTCCTCCTGGCTTAGCTTCAAACCATCCAACTCCTATCCCCAGTGTCCCTCCATCCTGGCTGTCTCAGCCATGTATAATCCAACTCGTCTATTCAGAAACTCGGATGCAAATCACAGAACCCTCTCATTTCAGCTTTGGGCAAGGAGTCTAGGTGCCACCGTTTTCCCTCACAGCCTCCTGCCTCATTTCACCAGCTAAGGTCCTTCCTGGCTGCCTTTCAGAGGCTCTTTCTCTCCACCCAGACCCCAGACTCCATTTTCTCTAGTGCCTTCCGTAGCACAGGATCTTGGGGGTCATGTTCTCTCTGCCAATACTCAGGGAAGCAACAAACATAGGTTTATTTTTAATTCTGAGCAAGTAAGAATTCTCCAATTAAAGAAGACAACATGAAAACCTAAAAGCGGTACAGACAATAAACATCACTGAGTCTCCTTGACCAAAAACAAGCAATCCCCTGGGTCTTCATTATCTTATCATTCCCAGGCCATGACCCTAATACATGGTTTTAAACAAAACGAGGCAGGGAAGTGACTAAGTGGCATGGGCCAGCCACAGCACTTACCCTGTGTGCCAGGCAGCAGGGGACAGAGAAGCAGGCCACTGAGTTTCGTCTCACTGTGTCCTATAACAGTACATCAGCTCCTGAAACACAAAAAACGCTTTATGGAGCAGAGCAGAACAGGCTCTCCCCAGATGGGGGATGTTGCTGCCAGGGGCTCTCACCAACTATCAGCCCTGTCAGGAGGAGCCAATAACATCTTTACAAGGATCTAATCTTAGAAAGATCAGAGCTTGGTAACCCAGGCCCAGTATAATAGGAATAAAATGTAACTTCCATTAATTAGATGACCAGAAGATATCCTATAACTCACCCTTGCTGGGGCCTACAGCTGACACATTTTAAATTTAATTTATTCTCAGAAATTGATTTTCTTTATTTGATTTGCCTCCTCTAATCAGGCTTTCTACTAAGACTGACCATTAATAACCACAGCACTCTCGGAAGTTTCCTTGAGTGTCACACCCTGGGGTTATTTGTTTCTGCGAATTAGACTCCTAGTTCCGTAATGCGAACATTTTGAAAATCAGACGATATTTTTTGTTTAAGTTCCCTGGTGCTGACAGCGCTGCCCACTGGCCTATCAGGTCCTCTCTACTGCGTACTGTGACCAGCCAGCTCTGAGAGTCCTAAGAGCTGGCCTAAGGTTACTCTCTTGTCCCAAAGCGGGGTGAGGCCAGTTTGGCTACCTCTACCTCAGGCCACATTTTCCTTCCAGCTTTCCCGACAGTGCTGGAGCATTTGCTGGAGGCCAGTTAAAATTTGTGGCAAGCAGCCAGAAGGAAAGAATTGGGATACATCTCATCTCCGTGATGTGAGGAACTGCAGTGTCCAGGACGGCTGTATGGGGGGAAAACCAGGACTAAAGGAGATCTTTTGGGTATTCAGCTGGAGAAACTTCTCTGACCAGTTTAGAATGAATTAGAATGATTCATTTCCATGGAGTTTTGTTTTAAACTCTGAGTTCATTTATAATGATACTTGCCAATCAATTTTAAGTGGAAACAGCTGTGTGTCACTCACAGCGTCCCCTGTCAAACCCTGGAAAACTAGACATAATTCAAACCATTTGCTCCCAGCCCTAAATCTACTCACAATGCACTTTCACAGGGCTCTGCCTGCTGACTTCCTTACCTCTGTTCCGTGAGGTCAGCCCCTAAACGGGGAGAGGTCAGAGGGAGAAGGGCCAGCACACGCTGGGGAGCGGATGGCTCACGAGCAGGGAGGAGCGGGATCCTGACATCTGCTAGACGAGAGCAGTTTGTGACCTCAGCAGCAAGGAAGGTGAGCTGCACAAGGCAGCCACAGTTCTCCTTCCATTTGTCCAATACTTGTTGATGGACAGGAAACATATGCTAATGAACTATGCTGCCTGCTAGGGATAGAAGTGAAAAGACGCAGACCCTGTTCTCAAGGAGCTCACAGTCCAATGGGAGAAAGTGACTTAGGAAGTCATGACTCAGGTAAAATGCTATGAGAGAAGTGGGTACGAGGACAGTGGGACTTCAAAGGAGGGTCACAGGACTCCCCCTGCACCCCAAGCATGTGTGCCCACATCCTTGGTCCCACAAAGAGGCAAGTTTCAGCAGTGTGATCTGCACCGAGTGTGGGTGGCACGATGGCTCCCTGGAGATGGGCTCTGCCGGTGTGGTATTGGGGAACGAGCCCCACCTGCCTCCCCGCTCGGTGATGCGCTGCTGCCCGGGAATGGCACATCTGCTCTGACGGCCAGCACTACACCCAGGGCCCACGTCCAGGACAGTCTAGGAGAAGAGAAGCAGGCTGTCTTTTCTCCGCCTAGAACGGAAGATGAAGGAAGAACCAAGTGTTTCCCAAAAACCAAAAGGTCCAAAGACTGTGAACTATCCCTACTTCATTGCTCTCAGGACATGGGTTTATCTATCTGTACAGTGGGAATAACACGTGGAATATTTGGGGAGGATTCAGGGAGAAAATAGAACTATTGATGCTCTGGGGAGGGCATGTGAAGAAAATCTTATAACAAGGAACAGAGTTTCTGGTCGTGGTGGCTGTGAGGATGGAGCAGGGCTGTAGCTGAGGTTGCTCTGCCAATTCCATACCAGCTGGGCCCTGAGTATGTTTTGTGAGTTACACATGGAGCTATGTTCCTATGGTCACAGGGGGACAAAAATAATAATAATAAAAGAGGCAGGCAGGGACAGGACTTACCCTTTGGAATAGAATCCTTCCCCCCCACTGAGCCCCGGCCCTCCTTGAGCCTTAGAATCAGCAAGACACTGAACTGCAGGTTTTTCATACTCAACAGAGCTGAGGCTTCATTTCCTCAATCACAAAAGCAATAGCCAAACCTACACCAAAGGACCAGCCTGAGGATGGCCTGTGAGGGGTCCATGTGAAAGACCCAGCACGGTGGTGAAGGAGGCATTTGAAAAGAGAGGTGTACATCTAAAAACAAGCTTGTTCTTTGGGATGAGGTGGACTGGGGACCTCCTTGAATCAGCAGCATGAGGCGGGGGGGCGGGGGGGGAAGAGGGGGCATGGAGCACAAGCAGCCATCGTGGTCTGAGCACTGGTCACAGGTGTGGGGGTGATGTCAGCCCCAAATGCCCGAGATCATTAGAAAACAGTAAGCAGCAGCACCGATGGAGGCAGTGACCTGAGGGACTCAGCTTCAAAGGTGAGCAGCCCTTCTAGGAAGCTGGGGTTGCCACCCCAATGAGTGGCTTGAATGAAGGTATAGCATGTTACTTCTCTGTCAGCTGCCTATAACAGGGTAGGTTTCCATCTACTGGACAGAAGGGCGGGATGATGGAACAGATGGCTTCATTGAGCCCCATCTCATCTTCTGGCCTGGTGAGCTAATGTCCAATTTGGATAGGCCATGTTACTGCCCTGGTGTGACATCCGGCAGCTAACCTGCTTCTCTCCTTTGGGAAAGATTCAGAGATAGTCAGATGGAGGTTGGAGCAAAGATCTGAGAACAGCCTCTTTCCAGGCAAATGTTCATGCTTCCGGAAACAGCAAGGCCAGACCTTTTGCAGCAGTGTTTTTGTGACATTACAATTGAGGGTCAACTTTTTGGCAACCATTTCTGTTTTTTCTTTAATGTTTATTCCTGTTTCTTTCGCTTGCTATTGGGTTGAGCCTTGTAGCAATTCATTTTCAACCATCAACCCCCGCCACCCCTCCCCCAATCAGTGCTTATTCAGCAAATGACAAAAGTAGGTTATATCATATGCTCTGACATTGTGAGAGCATGGTTCAGTATTTCCCTGGGGTTTTTTGCTTCCCTGTAACTTAAAAAAGATTTATCAGACCAAATAATCAGCATTCAGACTTTGTTCCTCCATGAAGATTGAAGCTAAATGCTTTGCTTTACCTTCTGGTACACAAATAGGATGTATCTCTTCCCTCAAAAGGTCTAACTCATTTAACTTTTTTGTTATTGAGTAGGAAAAGTATGATGAATTTTCAAAATATTTTCTAAGGCTGAATTTAGGAAGATCTCAGAGAAACTAAAATATGGAGTGGCAGCCCTCACTCTTTGGTCTCATAATGTTTCAGGTTGGTATTCAGCACAGAGGGGAACAAATTCAGCTAGAGCAGTAAGTAGAGACAAAAGAACATTCAGGACACAGTTCCTCTCCCCAACACTGTTAACACAATGAGAAGAGACATTTTTCCCAATATTTTTTATTTTATATATAATAAGGCATGACATTTCACCTGCTTCTAATAGAACATGACTTAGTCCTAATCCTCCCCATTACGCTTGTTTAGTTCTGCCAGGTAACATGTGTAGGCATTGATGGTAGAAGCAACTAACCTGCCCAGAGGTCAAGTCTGATCTTAACTGGGTCCTAGAAAAGAACTTCTCATAGCCTGAAAACCTTGAATTTTGATACAGCAGAAAAGAATTTTGAACTGGAATCAGAAGCCCTGGGGTCAGCCCACATCTGCCACTTAGTTGTATACCATTGAGCAAGTTATTCTCCCCTATGCTTTTAACTTATCTGCAAAATGGGAACGCATACTTTATGAAACAGATGTTTGGAACATGTAAACTGATGTGTTCTCATTTAACTGTTAAGTACTATACAATTGTATGATAAAGCATGATATTTAAATGATTTTATTCCATTTAATTTTCCAACTAACCAAGAGAGGATCATAACCAATAGGGAAAGTGGGCACATTAATTTATTATTGTGGAATATTTATGATTCCATCCCAAAATAATATTCCATTCCACTTCACCAGCCATCTAATGTCTTCTCTTGGTAGACCCAAATTATCAAAATCTGGACAATCAAGGCATATTTGTTTTTGTGTCTGGTTATCAAGGCTATGTCACTGTTTTTTCTGCTCACTTGTGTAAAAATTGTATAATCTCTCCCACATAAGACAGAGATGGTGGGCAGTTAAGAAGAGGCCTGGTTGTTAACCAAGGGCCAATTATTGCACAATGGACTCACTTTTAAAGAAAAAAAAAACCACCATTATCAGCCAGTTTTAGTCTCAGCTAACTTCAGGGGAAAAGTTCTATGGAAATCAGGCTGTTTACACAAAGAGCCTTTCCTTTTGCGACCTCAGGCAACTCACTTAACCTTTCTGTGCGCCCATTTCCTGATCTCTAAAATGAGAGGGCTAAGGACATCCGACATCCTGCCACATAAACAATCCACTTTGACTTGACGACCTTCTTAGCCCTCAAGGATTTTTGGCCCAGAATATTTTTCTGGAATTTAAATTTTTGTTCCAATTTTCTATTCATGAAAATTATCACTGTTTGTGCTTATTAGTGCTACACACCCTCATGAGCATGCGAGGGGCCCCAATGCACAGTTCCTATGGGTACACCCATTCTCATCACTGCCCTCTCTGCACACACTGGACTATGCCCACTAGTTTTCTTAGTCCCTCTAGGGAATGCTATATCTACCGGCACAGGTACAACTAGAGCCCTACAACTCTACAGTCTCTACAGCCGTAACGCGTCCCTGTGTCAGGAGAGTGAGCAGGAAGCAGAAAGCATCCATTTCTGAAAATGGTACAAACCTAGATTCTAAACTGGGATTTTTTTTTTAAGTGTAAGGCCTGCTGGTTTTGTTTTTGTTAAGGCCACACTACCCCCCGCATCTTGCTCCAAGCTTCTCAGCTCTCGTGTTGGCAGGGTTCCAGCTGAAAATTCATAGCAGCCCCAGATTTACACGACTTCCTTCCAGAAGGGAGATTATTACACAGCCCTATGAGAAAGGAAGAAAGTGCCCCCTGGAAACTGCGCCTACTTCACAAACCTCATTTGCAGGCCGACTCAAAATGATCGGCAAATCATAGTTCCTTAGAATGGGAACCTTTAAACTTCCTTTCTAAGCTGTTTGAAAATGGAGAAAAAGGCACATTGTCCTCAATCTCAAGGAACATTGAGGGTGCCACAAGAAACCCTTTCCAGCTGACTGAAGCATCTGTCAGTTCAGTACCACCGCAGCAGAGGTTTAGATTAAACTAAGAGAAGAGCATAAAATTATTGTCTTTACTCCCACTAAGACAATACATGTTGTGTCTGGCCCTGAGCCAGTTCCTGTGAAGAGTACAACCTTAAATTAAAAAATAAATTACTCAAAAAGTGAGCTAAATTGTCCAGCCAGGGCTCCTTCGATGAAAGGACCAGCACAGCTGACATGGGTATGATTTTAGGAAGCAAGAGGATTTCCAGGGACAGAGGGAGACTTCTTTTTCCCCCTAACTCTCACCCTTGGAAAAAGCTCAAAAATTTCCAGCCAGGCATATGACCAGATGCCCCACGGAGGGGTCTAGTGGGAGTTCTCATGAACCAAACCCATGCAACGCCTGAGAACATTCCTTCCCTCTTTCCAACATTTTCGTTTAAGGACAGGATTAGATATCCCCAAAGGACCAGTTGAGATATAGAGAAACAAAAGTTTAAGAAGCTATGCCTCTAAAGGAACATCTGTTTATGTACCCTAGAGTATAGAAATGTGAGAAGAAAGGGTCTGGGATTCCCACACTCAAATGCAAAGAGAGGAAACCCTCCTCTTTACTAAATAGAAACTACTAGAGAAATCATAAAACCACACCTGGGTCGGGTATCCAGGGTTTGAGAAAAATCGAGACTTATTTGAAAAAAATAATAATAATCTAATGAGCCCAAATTAAAGTTACTTTTTTTGTGTTTGCTTTTATATCTCCTCTTTATTTTTATGAGAAAATCTTCAGAAAAAAGAATATTTTTGCTAAGTACAATTATAAAGGTACCCACCGGTGTTTCCTTAGCCAGAAAATAAACAGGGTAATACTGGGAAGGACATGGGTTTGATTCCTCCTCTCCTCCATCTCATTATCTGGCCCCAAGCAAGGCAATCAGCCATCCAAAGCCTCAGAAGGCTGACATGAAATATGGATTGACCTTTGAATCAGAGGGACTTTAGAAATAATCCAAGAACCCTGATTTATGTATTCAGAGTCTGGGGGGAGAAACTCTGATATGAATGGAACTTGAAGGCCAAATAGAATCTCAGCAAACTGACGAAAGGAGAAACTGCTTTCAAAGAAGCATTAAGACCTTGCTCATGTATAAATGTCACAGAGTTGGCTGAAACAGATTTAGAGCTGGTAAGCTCTTTAGAGACTTCTTGCAATCCCTATGTTTCATAGAAGGGAAAAAAAAAATCTGAACCTGGAGAAGCTGAAGTAACTTACAAAAGATCACCCAATTTAGGTGACTGTCAAGGTTAGAATTCACGTGTCTGTTGTGGGAGAGGTTGAACAAGCCAGGGGGGAGCCAGACCAGAGCTCAGAAACAGTCGCCACCGCCCCTTGAACATGACCCCAGACCCGGGCACCAAGCTCAGTGCTGCTGATGCTTTGGGCATTGAATCCCTGCAGCTCTGAATGACAGGCGTTATCACTTACCTCCAAGGCCAGCTTCATGAGCTTGGGACAGGCAAAGTCACAAAGAAAACCTTATTCAAAAGCACTCTGTGCTCTTTGGTCACCATCTTGAAATTTGTAATAATTTTTGAACACAGAAACCAATACTTTAATTTTATATTGAGCCCCACAAATTATGGAGCTGGTTCTCATTATCTCTATATCATAGATATATCAACAAAGGTTTAGAGAAATTAAATGACTTGTTCTTGGTCCTGGCCACCCACGAAGATGAGAACATAGAATCAGCAGGCATTGTAAAGGTGGACCTAAGAGAGTGGCTAAAAGGATGCTATATGCTTTTGGAGCCACTTTATGATTTCCCTCCATCTGATGGCCTCAGATCTCTCTATACTCTGAGTAGGGTGACAACTATCCCAGTTTTTCTGGGACTGTAGGAGATTCCCAGGACAAGGGATTTTCAGGACTAAAATCAGGACAGTCCCAGGCAAACTGGGATGAGTTGTTTACCCTACACAATGAAGTCACAGGCATGGAGTTCCAGAGGTTTCCCAGCCCTTATCTGTCATGCCATGACCTGTGCCCACCAGGTCACATGTAGGTCCCCAAAATCTGGACACATTCAGAGGGCAGGCTGAAGAACTTGATCCAGGCAGAGGGTGGGCAGCCAACTTGCTATTATTGTGAGACTGGGGACCACACAAGTGAATCCAGAGAGATAAGTCTGCTTGGTACGCAAATCAGGCTGGAGTCAGTGTGTATGCAAACATCCAAGGGCAGAAGACAACAGGCTAGAACAGATCCCCAGGGTGCAGGTCAAGGAATCTTCAGTGTACTTACTTTGTGACATCGAATAAGTCACTTTCCTGAGCCTAAGCTTCCTCACTTGAAAAATAAAGGAAACAATAGTAACCACATGAAGGCATTGTGAAGATGAAAGATACATAAATAAAATATATTATATATATGTAGTGCACAGTTCAGTTTCTATTTTTGTTCACTTAATTCCATATATATTCCTGGAAGCCTATTATAAGCCAGGCTCTGAAGGATGACTGGGATTCCTCCAACTCTTGTGGGACTAACCAATGGTGTGCTAATAAATGTTTAATAATAAGTCATCTAGAAAAAAGTTAAAAATTGCTTGAAAATTCAATGGTGTAAATTCTCCCACCCTGGCTGGTGTGCTCTACCAATACAAGCTGGGTAGGGATGTGCATAATCTGTGCTAGGGAGCCTATCCCAGCAATGACTGGGCTACTTGCTATTAGAAAGAATGAACCGTGACTCCATAGGTGTTATAGGAAAGGAAAAAGGGAGGAAAACAAGTCAAGGTAACTTCAGACAGAAGGTTGGCATGACCCCATTGAGGAAGCTAGATTTCTGAGACCTGAAGGATACATAGACGCAGGAAGGAAACATGTTTGCAGGCCAGGAGGAAAGCTATGAGGAAGAAAGAATGTTTGAGAAAGGCCTGGAGCAGGGAAAGACAAGGCTATGGAGGAACAGAGACCAGAGAGTGCAGGGGCCAAGTTTACCATGTTCCAGAGTTGGGTTTTATGCCAAGAAAGCTGTAGGTATGGTATTTATGTTTTAGAAACATCACCCTGGCTAACGTGTGGGGATGTGTGGAGGGATAAATGGATACCCAAGGAGACCTGGCCGTGGCAGCATCCCAGTCAGAAGAGACTGGGTCCTATATATTTGTTTCACAGGTATTCATTGAATTTGTGCCATGTGCCTATACCTGTGTTAGGCCCTGGTGATTCACCAGCAAGAACACCAAACTCACTGTCATTGAGCTTGCAGGCAAGTGGAGAAACTTTTTAAAGATAGAGTAATAGTGAACTTTTGAATGCTTATTGCATGTCAGACATGGTATTAGCACATTACATGCATTATCTCATTTAATTCTCAGAATAATTTTAGGGGGTAGGGGTAAGTGTTATCCTTGAGTGAAATATTAGGCAGTAAACTGAAAGCAGGTGGGTTCATGGTGCAGGCGCCTGGGTTTTAGCTGGAAGGCATGTGGGTGCTGGAGTGATGGCAGAAAGGGCAGGTCTTCTGGGAGGCCCTCAGCCTTCTGCCAACGGATGCAGCCTTCTGCATCTGTCCAGGCCTGTGCTCCCGTGCCTCCTGGTGCCCCCGGCTACATTGGAACTTCCAGGAAGAAAGTAAGGCAGGAGTATTGCCCAGTAGGGAAAACAATGCCCCTGTTTCTCAGTGTTACATTTTGGAAATTTTTTAAAGGAATTCCATTTTTATGATTTCTTTAGATCATTCACACAAAGAGGAAAAGAATAAATGTTCATAGTCCGATTAAATCACCAAGTAGAATATACCACGAAAGGAGGTTTTGTTAGACTTCTTTGTCTGTTCTCCCATAAATATGAATTTGACAAATAGCAAACATTCTTCTCCCCCACTTGACAGATGAGAAATTGAGACAATCCAGGAAAGCCGCTGAGGCGACAGTTCTGTGACTTGAGCTGTGCGCCTGCCAGCCCACTGCTGATCAAAGGCATACGCTTTTTACCTTCAGTCTTTTCCTTTATGACTTGATGGGCAGTTAGTTTTGATCATGGGCTTTAAATAGAATTGAACTTCCTTAAGCAGGTCTGTCATATTTTCCAAAAAATTTCCTTGAGACCATTTCACACTATCATGCTTATATGTTCATAGTCATTCTCTTTCCTAGACTTCCTCTTCCTATCAATTCACCTCCCCCAACGTTCCTGTCTTAAAAAGAATGAAAACCAAGTAATCGTGAGCTTTTATGAAGTCAACAAAAATTGTCTTCAGGACTTTAAGGACAAACAGACCTGGCTCAAGTCCTGGTTTCCACTATTTATCAGCTGTGTGACCCTGAGAAATATACCTAACTTCTCTGAACTTTGTTTTCTCCACTGTAAAACGGCATTGCCTACCTTCTATGGTATAAGTAAGTGTGGTAAAGAATAAAAAGGGCTGAGCACTCAGTACATCTATTGCTGTCATCATCACCGTCAGTAGCTGCTGCCGCCTGACAAAGTAAGTGTGACTTAGTGAGAGGGTCGCCTGCTAGAGCATGGTGAGAAGCAGCAGAAGAAATGCCTAATGGAGCTTCTCAGAAATTGCCCTCAGCTCTCCCTTTGCAACCTACCCAAATGACCCACGTTAATTGGCATTTAGGATTCTTGAGCACATAGATATTTACATAAAAGCTGTGACTGTGCCTTCTCACTGTCTGAGCAAAGGAAAAAGAAAAATAAATTTTAATCCCAGAAATTAAATACAATTTTGACATTTAGTGCAGGATTAAATATCGAAATATAAATATTCTCCAAAGTTTTTATCCATAGACCCAAATCAATTGGCTGACCCTGAGTTATGAAGTCATAAACATAACTGAGCAGTCACCAACAGGAGGAAACAGAAAGCCAACGAGTGTGTGTGTGTTTGTCAATGTGTGAGAGTTATGAGTGTGGATGGATGTGTGTGTGAGTGTGAGTGTGTATGAGTGTATGGTGTATGTGTGTAGGGAAGGGCGGGGCATGATTTGCAACCTAAAGGTGGGAATGCTCTACACCCGGGCTTGCAGGTAAATAGTCAACCTTGGAAGGATCTGTGTGTTAAAACCAAGGCATTTAATATCACTGATTTAAATTTAAATAAGCATATACTCTAGAAGGAAGCGGAGTTGTTGAGCCAAAGTTTGTTTTAAAAATTACTAATAGGAGATGAATTTTGAATTTCTGAGGGAACATTTTGGGGAAAGTCATTCACATTATTTTGTTGGGAAACCTCAAAGAGATCCAGCCTTATCAGCAGTGATAACAATAATTTATTGGCCTCTCTAAAGATAAACCTTGGCTGTCTCAATTTGCTTCAGCCTTGGCTGGACTTTTATCAGTTCTTGAAAATTTATTAAGTCTGTCAACTTGAAACCAAGTTCTTGACAGAGGCCCAAAAGTCACCCAAATGAAGCCATGTCTAAACAAGGCATAAATGCCCCCTCTTGTCCCAAAGGACCACTCTTAAAAAACTCCAGATAATTAAGAATTTGGGGGTGCGTATCTCAGTTCCACATCTCAGACAAGAGGTGCAATCCCCTATTAATTCATATGTTTCTTCCTGCTGGAGTTACACAAAGGCTCTTCCCAAGCACAGCGGTGAAGGTGGGTGTTTCCTGGATGGCTTGGCCAACTCATCAGAAGATGAACCTCATGGATAATATTTCCAAGCTCTTTCTTATCTCTCCATTCTCCCTGAGGCCATCTCACTATTTCTTAGAAATCTTACCTGTGGATGGGAGACAGAAAAAGGAGAAAATTGCTGAAAAAATTCCATTTTATTATAGGCAGACCTGTATAAACCTGTGGGCAACTAAGAACAGTCTAGAGTTTGTTCTTAGTTACCGTCTTCCCGTGGAAATCTAAGATATCACCACGTCCCCCTCACCCTTCTCTGCTGACAGTCAGCGTAGATGTTTCCTGCAAATAAATGCCAATAAGTTCCCAGTGGAGCATTTTGGCTCAGCTTTCTCAAGACTAACCCAGTGTGAATAAAGTCCTTCTCTTTAAAAAATGAAGGAAACAGATTTTTAAAAATCACCACTTTTGGGGTTCCAGGGGCAATATCTGTGCTTTGCTGGATGTTGTCCTTTTTGGCTTTTGAGGGAGGAGGGATGGGCCTAGCAAGTTCTGCAAGGGAAATCTCCCAGAGGTCACCCACGAAAAGGAGGCAGCTTTTGGCTCTGCCATCAACAGTGTGACACGGAGCAGGTCATTTATAAACAGCCCCTTGAGTCAGACTGTACTCACATGTAAAAAGCAAATAATAATACCTGTCCAAAAGAATCATTCATTCTCAAACGCAAGTCTCACTGTGTCTCAATCCTGCCTAAAATCAGACACTCTTTATTTCCGATAAGGTGAGATCTGGGTTCTAAGCCTGGGATTCCAGTTTCTTCATGGCCCAGCCCTTCCTGCCTGTTCTGACCTCATCACTACTCAGTTCCCTCTCAACTCCCATCATACAAACACACTCCAATAATATTCCATATCAAACTGTGTTCCCACTTCTGCTCCTTGCACATGCTGTTCCTGACTTTTCCCCTCACTGTCTTCCCCCACCGCAAAAAAACACCTGGAAAAGGGAAAACATTTGCTCATCTTTGGAAACTCATTTTAAATACCACTTTCTATGAGGAAGTTTCCCCTAACAATCCTCTACATAGACACCGTCCCTCATCACATGCTCTCACACACGTTCACACACATACACACACACACACACACACACACACAGCTTCACATAGAGTCTCTGACCCTGTGACATTCGTCTTGTTTTCTCTCATCTGCACCTTTCTCTAACTCATCTGCCCAGGACCCCTAGGGGCCTCTTTTTCCATTTGTACAATGGCTGTGAGCAGGCTGGCTGTGGGTCTGTGGGGACAGGAAGTGGGCCACAGAAGTGCCTGGAAGTCAGAAGGGAAATGCCTGAAGGTTCAGTAGTGCTTCTGCAGGGGAAGGGCCGGATGTGGCAGGCGGGAAAGGGAGGGCAGCAAGGCTGCTGAGGAGTCCTCTGCAGTGTTCATAGTGGATGTCTGGGGCTTCGCTGAGATGGATTTGCACTGTGGGAGGGACTCTTGTGGAGAATAATTGTAAACAAGGAGGATTATGCAATTTGAAAACATTTGATTCCAGAAAAGGTGATGATCCCTGACCATAACCCACTCTCCAGACCTGCCTGTCTCAGGCCTGAGCCACTCTTGTCTGTCCCCAGGAAGGAGAGAAGCCAACAGACCTACACTCTGGGCCCATGTGAAGCTCCTTTATGACTGGCTCCCCCTCCCCCCTTCTCCTTCTCCCTGGCCTTCACTCCTCTTGCTCTGTCTCCAACTTCCCTCTGTCCCTCATCAGTCATTTCCCTGTTTCTTTCTCTCCTGTCATTTCTCACTTTTCCTGATACTTCTCTCATCCTCCCACTCCACAAAACCCCTTTGGGACTCCTGGCCTTTCCTGAATTTCCTTTCATTTCATTGCTTTAATATTTATTAGTGTCAATACCTTGTTTTCACTTTCTTTCTGTTTTCTGGAGTCCTTTGGCTCTTCTTGTGCTACCTGATTTTACCTCTTCCTGCCACTAGTTCAGTGGTTTGATAGGAATTTCTTAAGTACATCTATATTCTAGGCAGAGTGCTATGTGCTAGAGAATCAAAGAGAGAGAGGGTCATTTCATACAGCTAAAGCACAGGCTACCATCCAGAAGCGTGGGCAGGGGGACCAAGGGCACTGAATGGAAAGGTGGGGAACTGTTCCCCTGGGGGATCAAGAAAAAGACTAACCCCCTCAAGGACAGTCTTCTTGCCACAGCTTTTAAAAAATCATTTCCATCTTTTTGCTGATTTCTCTGAATCGCTGGGATACATTAAGCCTAAACTTTGTATGAAAGGAACAGGACGTAATTGGTACCATTAAGGGAGAGAAATAGAAGAGTATGGTTTAAATAGGACTTATTTTCAAGACTCACAAAGTATGCATTTTGCATAAAAGTCAAAATTTAGTCAGGAAATCAGAACAATTTGAGAGACGTTCAGCAGGAGTGTTTTTGAAGCCACATCTGACCACACACCAGCCCTGTGGTCACTTTGTAGGACTAGCCAGGTTTTGCAAATGAGAAAATGTGGAAACATAAACATTTACCCAAAGTTTAATAGAAAAGATTTCTCCAGATCACACCAAGGGCGCTGGTGGAAGGGATTAGCATTTAAATATTCTTTCTTGGGCCTATTTCTGAGCTACTGGACAACAGGGCTTCGTGTATGCAGATGTTAAACAGGGTTTTGCCTTTAAAACATGGGTAAAAGCTTTTTATTTTGGCCATATTTTAGTCCATATCTCCTAGCAAAAAAAAAGGAGTCCATCTGAGGGGAAATTAATTACTTCAACCTCCTGCAATACAAATCAATCTGACTTCTCCCTGTGCCTTACAAAAGAGCCCTTTAAACTTTGGAGAGAGGTTCTCAAATGTTGCTGCCCATTAGAATCACCTGGGAACTTTTAAAAACCCTATTGGTCAGTCCTCAGCCTGGACCCAATCAGGATCTCTGGGAGTGGAACTCAAGCATCATTATTTTTTTAAAGCTCCCCAACACGGAGCCAACTTTGAGAGCCAGCACCATTGATACTGTGAACGCATGAGACCTCCTGGGGAGCCCCAGCCATCACCAGTGTTTGTACCCACCCTCCAGCAACCGTGATTTAATTGGTTTTGGGTATGGCCTGGGGTTGTTAAAAGATCCCAACATGATTCCCATGTGCACCGAAGTTCAAGGATGACCGTTGAAGAGCCTTGCTACACATAGCATAGCTCTGTGGACCAGGAACATGGGTATCACCTGAGAGCTGCTTAGGAATGGTGTACTCCCCACACCAGACCTACAGGATCAGAGTCAGTGCTTTAATAAGATCCCTAGGGTCATATTCAATTTTGAGAAGAATTATTTTAGAGCACTTCCCCCATCTTCCACTAAGGTATAAGATAGGCATAGGGATGAATCACAGAATTTTAGAAACAGAAATAGTAATAGCTAGTAAGAAAAAGAAATGCTATCTGATATACATTGGCATTCACTACATGCAAACTACTGCATGCCAAGCACTCCCCATACATTGTCACTTGATATTCACCACAAACCTACGACAGAGGTACAAGCACTGTGCCCATTGCACGTCTGGCAAAACCAAGACTCAGATGGAGGTGAACAGCTGTAAGACCGCACCAAGAGGCAGCGCGATGACTTACCCTAGGGTTTCCAGGACTTGAAAGCACATGCTCTTAACCACTTGGTCAGACTTTCCCAACCTGTGCATCAAACCCCCTGGATGGGTTTCAGATGTGCCCTCTATCATCTAGCAGGGGCTGGGGTGCCACCTGCTACAAGAAAAAGATTAAGAAGCTTTGCTCTAACTTATACATTCTTCCCATTGTTAGGCAAAGGGGAAACCCTCTCTCCTGGGACTCAGGTGGCCTGCCTAATCATGCAGCTTTTTCAAAATTGATGGGCGCAGGAGTCCCCACTGCCTGCAGGCATGCCTCCTCCCACTAAGCAGTGGTTCTCCAAGTGTAGTCTCCAGACTAGGGGCATCAGCAACCTCTGGTAACTGTAAGGTATGCAAATGTTGAGGTCTCACCTAACAAGCTGTTTTAGCAAGCCCTACAGGTGATTCTAATGTGTGTGCTAGCTGGAAAGCCACTAAGGCCAGCAGCCGCTGTGGCCCTGGCAGAGTTTTGTGCACAGCTCCTGTGCTTGTGCTCCTGATACAGTCTGTAGCTTCTCTGCAAATAAAGGTTTCTCAAGGGGCTTAGCTTGGAATTAAGCTGAAATTTACATGCTGATTTAATCTTCTTAGTGCCTCCTTTACCACTCAAAAAAGATTTATAATGCTTTAGAAAAAAAGAAAGTAAATCATGGGTAACAGACAAAATTTTAAACACTCTTTCCATGACTTTACGACTTTCTGCTAGGGCAGCAAACAGGTGGGCATCATAAAAGGAATAGAGAGCTGAAATTTCTTGAGCATCTACTATATAGCAGACATCAGGCATACAGTGAATACATAATTTGCTCCCCCATCATCTCATTTAATACAGTGATCTCCGTCTTTGAAATAGGGAAACTGAGGCTCAGAGAGAAAAAGTGACTTGACTAAGACCACAAAATGGCAACAGTGGACCCAGGTTTTGTCCCACAGCCTATGTGCCCCTGTCACTTGCCTTCCAGCAGGAAAGATAAGGAGCTTAGGACACACTTAGTATCAGGAATGACTGGATTCCAGAATTCTCAGAACAAGCTCCCAAAACAGATAGTCTACTCAAAGCCCCCAGGATGTCTAACTCAACAACCATTTCCTGGGTGCATTCTCACTGCACTAGGGAAGCTGTTCTTAAAGTGTCAGAATAGACCAGCCACTGAAGTAAAATAGCTCAGCTGTGCTTGAGCATCTCAAAACACTTAGAAATCTATTCTTAACTAGCAGCATCTGTTCCAAGGTAGCAGGTCCTGCATTTCCAATGTCCTACTAAGCAGCATTGAGTTTTGCTCTTCAAAAGACCAGGGAACCTCTTTGCCACATCTAGAACTTGGGAAGTGAACTCCCAAGAGAAAGGAACACATGAAGAGAGTACCAGTGAGAGAAATCCTCTCCACCTCCCCAGTAAGAGCTCATGTTTATGCCATTAAATGCAATAAGGCTCTGAGCTATAAAGGGCATTGGCTACCTCAATCAGAATGAGATAGATGTCTGGTTAATGTCAGCATTTGGGTTGTGGCACCATACTGACTTCCTTCCTTGTCTAGGACAACCTCTAAACACCCAGTTCCCAGCACAACCTCTAAACACCCACTTCCCATCACCATGTTTATCCACAGGATGGACACAGTGGTTAATCTGAACTTCGAGTGAGTAAAACCCTTCCAATACTTGATCCAAATACATAAACCTTACAGAGAACTCAGGAGGCAAAAAAAAAAAAAAAATTATCTCATTCCTTCTCATTCATGCAAGGAAAGAGCCATTCACCACTCTGAGTAATTTTATTTGAATTATATGCTTTTGCCAAAATGCAGGTCATTTATTTCTGTAAGGGCCACCAAGGGCCATTTTCCCTCATGTTTGAAGTTCTCAGGCCTGGGAGCCTGCATCCAGTTCAATGGTTACCATTTACTTGTCACCCTTGGGACTCTAACTTCCATTCCCATCACACCTTTCAGGTACATACACTGCCGTCGTGGCTGATTCTTAGGTCAAAGTCAAGAAAAAAGGCCTTTGCACATTTTATACAATTGTTCCATTTCATATTATGAAAGACATCCTTATGTGATTACAGTAATCTTGAAATGGTCCGAAGCACAATTTAAAAAGTCACTTGGCTAAAGAAAGAATGAAAGAGGGGACAATGGCATAGAAAAGGATACAAATGATTAGATGATTAGCTGTGAGAATGGATATGACAGGTTATAAGTACAGTGTCAATTATAGCATCATCTATGGATAGGGGGAGCAATATTTATTTTTTAATTATATTTTATTGATTATGCTATTACAGATGTCCTGATTTTTCCCCCTTTGCCCCCTCCACCCAGCAGCCCCCACTCCCTGAGGCAACCCCCTACATTGTTCATGTCCATGGGTCATGCGTATAAGTTCTTTGGCTACTCCATTTCCTATACTGTACTTTACATCCCCATGGCTATTCTGTAACTACCTATTTGTACTGCTTAATCCCCTCGATTCTTCACCCATTCCTCTACATCTTCCTCCCATCTGGCAACCACCAAAATGCTTTCCATATCTAATTCTCTATTCTTGTTTGCTTAGTTTGTTTTTTAAATTCAGTTGTCGATATGTATTTTTGTCATTTTATTGTTCATAGTTTTGATCTTTTTCTTAAATATGTCCCTTTAACATTTCATATGATAATGGTTTGGTGATGATGAACTGCTTAGGTTTTCCTTGTCTGAGAAGCTCTTTATCTGCCCTTCAATTCTACATCATAGCTTTTCTGGGCAGAGCAATCTTGGCTGTAGGTCCCTGCTTTTCATGACTTTGAATATTTCTTGCCCTTCTAGCCTGCAAAGTTTCTTTCGAGGAATCAGTTGACAGTCTTATGGAGACTCCCTGTAGGTAAATAACTTCTTTTCTCTTGCTGCTTTTAAGATTCTCTCTCTATCTTTAGTCTTTGGCATTTTAATTATGATGTGTCTTGGCATGCACCTCTTCACATCCATCTTGTTTGGGATTCTCTGTGCTTCCTGGACTTGCATGTCTATTTCCTTCACCAAATGAGGGAAGTCTTCTTTCATTATTTTTTTCAAATAGATTTCCAATTCCTTGCTCTATCTCTTCCCCTTCTGGTACCCCTATTATGTAAATGTTGAACCTCTTGAGGTTGTCCCAGAGGCTGCTTACACTATCCTTGGTATTTTTTGGATTCTTTTTTCTTCTTGTTCTGATTGGTTGTTTTTTTCTTCCTTATGTTCCAAATCATTGATTTGTTTCTTGGCTTCACCTACTCTATTGTTGTTTCCCTGTAAAGTGTTTTTTATTTCAATTAGTATATCCTTCATTTCCGACTGGATCTTTTTTATGCTGCTGAAGTCCTTGCTAAGTTCCTTGAGCATCCTTATAACCAGTGTTTTGAACTCTGCATCTGATAGATTGTTTATCTCCATTTCATTTAGCTCTTCTTCTGGAGTTTTGATCTATTCTTTCATTTGGGCCGTGTTTCTTTGTCTCCTTGTTTTGCCAGCCTCTCTGTGTTTGTTTCTATGTGTTAGGTATAGCTGCTTTGACTCCATTCTTCATAGTGTGGCCCAATGTAGTAGGTGTCCTGTAGGGTCCAGTGGCACAGCCTCCCCTGTCACCCAAGCTGGGTAGTTGAGGTGCACCCTTCATGTGGGCTGAGTACACTCTCCTCTTGTAGTTGAGCCCTGGTTGCTGTTGGCAGATCAAAGGAGGGACTTACCCAGAACAGTCAGCAGCAAGGACTGGTTGTGACCACTGACCACTAAACTCCACCCTCCAAGGAGGACCAGTTGTGCCAGAGCAGGGTTGTGGTGCTCCTACAGGATCTGTAGCTGTCCACTGGGTGTGCTGGTTCTGGGGTTTCCCAGGTGGTGCAGGCCAAGGTCAGCCCCAACCTGTGTTGTGCCTGAGGCACCCTGCCTGAGCTATAAAGCAGTCTGAGATGGCTGCTGCTTGTGCTAGGTTTAAAGATTCCTAAGTGAAGCTAAGCTGTAAATCTAGGCTGGCTGCTGCTAGGGTTCACTGAAGTCAGTTATTGCTTGTTTGATAGGATTTAGGAGCAAAGACCAGCCATTCATATAGGAAAGCAGTTTGGGTGGGCCCGTAATTTGGGTGGGGTAGAGTTTCTGGGGATATCCAAGGCAGGTCAAACAGTGTTAGCCAGGTTGATGGAGTCTGAGATATGGCACAAGCCTGCTGGTCTGTGGTGGGAGGGTTACGAAAAGGGACAATGGCCTCTGATCTCCTGGACGCCAGAGATTTCTTTCTGCCTGCATGCCACTGGTGCCTTTCAAGCTCCTATCCCAGTGCTGGAGCTCAGATGGAGTGAGTCTGAGTATATGAATCTATGTGTGGTTCTTTAAGAGGAACTGCTTGGGACTCCAGAAATTTCTTCTACTGACTCAATTCCCACTAGTTTTTGCAGCCAGAAGTTGTGGTACTGGCACCCTGGGCTATAGGGGTTTGGTGTGGGGCTGGGATTCCTCATTCCCAAGACATAACCCAAATTTTTATCTACCACATGTGGATGTGGGATCAGCCTGTTCCATGTCTGCATCTCTCCTACGAGTCTGGATGGATATAGTTTCTTTAATTCCATAGTTGTCAGGCTTCAATTCAACTCAATTTCTGATGATTCTGTATGATGGTTGTTGTATATTTCAGTTGTCATTTTTATGTGGTTGTGTGAAGAGGTGAGCCATGTCTGCCTATGCTGCCATCTTGACTGAAAGTAGAAAAATCTCTTTAAGAATTTTTTTTAATTGTCTTAAGGTTAGTTAACATTTACTGAGCATAATCTCATGGACTATTTTATTCCACTTTCCCCAAGCCATTCCTCATTCCCATGTAACAGACAAAGAACCTGAGGTTCAGAGGGTCAATGAGCTAGACTGATGTCACAGAGCTGATTGATGGCATGGTAGGTTCTTGAAGGCAAGTCTCTCTTCTTCTGGCTTTTACTAGTCTCTGTGTCAGAAAGCCCTCCTAAAAGTGTCTGTAGGGAAAGGGTAGACAGGGAAATACAGGGAGCTGCTAGATGTGTGCGTCGGTGGGGGGAGCAATGGCTTCAGTGTCAGGGAGCATTGGGGATTGCTGGGGACTATGGCAAAGTGAAGGGTTGCAGACAACATCTAAAATGAATACCTGGTACTCAGAACCAACTGACTGTTACCTTTCAGGAGTACTGAATCAAATGCATGATCTGCTGATTGCTCAG